>NC_082715.1:6892500-8092500 GCF_030144855.1 Hypanus sabinus
ACTATTCTTGGTTGGTGCAGCTATAACGAAACCCAATTTCCCTCGGGATCAATAAAGTATGTCTGTCTGTCAGTCCAAAGACATATCAGTTAATAGGTTAATTGATCATCGTAACTTGTCATGTGATGAGTCTAGAGTTAAAACCTGCTCCCGTAGCTTGACGTGACCATAATGGAGGTGGGGGTTGGCCTAAGCAGGTGCAAGGGTATCCAAGGGTGACCCACAGGCTGGCAGATGGAAGGACTGCCCTACGCCTCCTTTGGTAGAGTTGTCTCTCCAACCCAACACCCATGCTGTTCATGGCAAAATAGTTCAGATATAAATCTGAAGGCAGAGTCTGAAATAAAAGAAATAAATGAGAATCCCCTTTAACACTACCGGCATATGTCGTGAAATTTGTCAACTTTGCAGCAGCAGTACAATGCAATATATGATAATATAGCAAAATAAATAACTAAGTCACTTACAGTTGTGTACATACACCTACTGATGCCCCTGGACACATCTTCAGTGATGTTCCTGGAGTTATCGGGTGTTTCGGGTCTTTCAACATCATACACCCTCCTCCAGGTGACCCAGCCGGGGCTGATCAGACCCCAGCTTGTGTCCAGATGGCTAGCTACACATGACTCCATGGCTGCCCTCTTTTGAGCCATCTTGACGTCCTCTCTGCTGCATCAGTGGTACTGCAGATGGCTCTCCTCTTCCTCTCTCCCTCGATGCCCAAATCGCTGAAGGCTCTGGCTAAGGAATGGGCTGCAAACCCCTACAACCATCCTCCTCTGGGAGACACCTCACTCTCCATCCAACCTGCTGGCAGTTGCTGACCAGTCCTGTGTACTTGGGGAGTGTCCTTTCAAAGGCCTCTTCCAAGTGATCTTCCCATGGGACTGTCAGCTCCAGCATCACCACCTGCTTGGTAGACTCAGACACAAGGACAATGTCTGGTCTCAGGGTAGTGGCTGCGATATGGTTGGGGAACTTTAGCTGCCTCTCAAGGTCCACCAACAGCTGCCAAGTATATATATATATGTGTAATAAATAGTTAAATTCAAAATAGTACAAAAACAAAAGTAATAAAAGCGAGGTAATGTTCATGAGCTCAATATCTGTTTAGGAATTGGATGGCAGAGGGGAAGAATCTGTTCCTGAATCACTTAGTGCATGCCTTCAACTTCCATACCTCTTTCCAGATGGTAACAATGAGAAGAGAGGATATCCGGGTGATGGGAGTCCTTCAAGTATGGATGTCATTTTTCTTAGGCATAACTCCATGAAAATGTGCTGTATAAGACAAAAAGACCACGTTATCCTATGGGAGCAGAATTAGGCCATTTGGCCCATTAAGTCTTCTCCACCATTTCACCATAGTTGATCTAATTTTCCTCTCAGCCCCAATCTCCTGCCTTCTCCCCATTTCTCTTCATGCCCTGACCAATCAAAAATCTACCAACCACTGCCTTAAATATACATAGAGACTTGACCTCCAGAGCTGCCTGTGGAAAAGAATTCCACAGATTCACCACTCCCGAGCAAAAGAAATTCCTGACGAAGGGCCTCGGCCCAAAATGTTGACTGCTCCTTTCAACGGATGCTGCCCGACCTGCTGAGTTCATCCAGCTTGTTTGTACGTGTTGATTTGACTCCAGCATCTGCAGTGTACTTTGTGTTTAAAAGAAATTCCTCCTCACCTCTGTTCTAAAAGGACATTTCTCTACTCTGAGGCTGTGTCCTCTGGTCTTAGACTCTCCCACCATAGGAAACATCCTCTCCACTTCCACTCTATCAATGCTTTTCACCATTCAATGAGTTTTCAATGAGATCAGACCGATGGTTTGAGATGTGTCTATTTTAATGCAAGGAATATTATAAACGAAGCAGATGAGCTTAGACCGTGGATCAGTACTTGGAGATATAATGTTGCGGCCATTTTAGAGACTTGGATGGCTCAGGGGCAGGAATGGTTACTGAGAGTGCTAGGCTTTAGATGTTTCAGAAAGGACAGGAAGGGAGGCAAAGGAGGTGGGGGAGTGGCATCGCTGATCAGAGATAGTGTCACGGCTGCAGAAAAGGAGAAAGTCATGGAGGGATTGTCTACTGAGCCTCTGTGGATGGAAGTTAGGAACAACAAGTGGTCAATAACTCCACTGAGTGTTTTTTTATAGACCACCCAATAGTAACAAGGACATTGAGGAGCAGATAGACTGATTCTGGAAAGGTGTAATAATAACAGGGTTGCTGTGGTAGAAGATTTTTAATACCTAAGTATCGATCGGTATGTCCCTGGACCAAGGGATTTACATAGGGTGGAGTTTTTTAGGTGTGTTCAGGAAGGTTTCTTGACACAAAATGCAGATAAGCCTACAAGAATAGAGGTTGTACTTGATCTGGTATTGCGAAATGAACTGGTCGGCTGTCAGATCTTTCAGTGGGAGAGCATTTTGAGAGCACTGAAGTGATCATAATTCTGTCTCCTTTACCATAGCTTTGGAAAGGGATAGGAACAGACAAATTAGGAAAGTGTTTAATTGGAATAAGGGGAAGTATAAAGTTATCAGGCAGGAACTTGTAAGCATAAATTAGAAACAATGTTCTCAGGGAAACGTATGGAAGAAATGCGGCAAATGTTCAGGGAATATTTGCATGGAGTTCTGCGTAAGTACATTCCAAAGAAACAGGAAAATGATGATAGGGTACAGGAACCGTGGTGTACAAAGGCTGTTGTAAAACTAGTCAAGAAGAAAAGAGCTTATGATTGGATCAAAAAACTAGGTAATGATAGAGATCTAGAAGATTATAAGGCTACTAGGAAGGAGCTTAAGAATTAAATTAGGGGAGCCAGAAGGGACCACGAGAAGGCCTTGACAGTCAGAATTAAGGAAAACCCCAAGGCATTTTACAAGTACGTGAAGAGCAAGAGGATAAGACATGAGAGAACAGGACCAATCAAATGTGATAGTGGAAAAGTGTGTGCGGAACTGGAGGAGATAGCAGAGGTACTTCATGAATACTTTGCTTCAGTATTCACTATGAAAAAGGATCTTGGTGATTGTAGGGATGACTTACAGAGGACTAAAAAGCTTGAGCATGTAGACATTAAGGAAAAGGATGTGCTAGAGCTTTTGGAAAGCAGCAAGTTGGATAAGGCTCCAGGACAGGACAAGATGTACCCCGGGCTATGGTGGGAGATGAGGAAGAAGATTGCTGAGCCTCTGGCAATGATCTTTGCATCATCAATGGGATGGGAGAGGTTCTGGAGGATTGGAGAGTTGTGGATGTTGTTCCCTTATTTAAGAAAGGGAGTAGAGATAGCCCAGGAAATTATAGACCAGTGAGTCTTACTTCAGTGGTTGGTAAGTTGATGGAGAAGATCCCGAGAGACAGGATTTATGAACATTTGGAGAGGCATAATATGATTAGGAATAGTCAGCATGGCTTTGTCATTAGTGGAATCAGTTACCGGAGGCAATCGGGAAAGTCTTCCTTTATTTCCACTGCTTTGTCCATGCTAGAATATTTCCTCTAATTCCATGGGTTCATAGCTTGTTAAGAAGCCTCAAATGTGGCACTTTGTCAAAGGCCTTCCGAAAATCCAAGTGCACAACATCAACTGATTTTCCTTTGTCTTTCCTGCTTTGTATTTCTTCAAAGAATTATAACAGATATGTCAGACAATACTTTTCCCTTGAGGAAACCATGCTGATTATGGCTTATTTTGGAATGTGCCTCCAAGTCCCCTGAGACCTCATCCTTAGTAATCATTTCCAACATCTTCCAAGCCACCAACATCAGACTACCTAGCCTATAGATTATTTTTTCTCCCCTCTACCTTCTTGAAGAGTGGAGTGACATTTACAGTTTTCCAGCCTCCCAGAACCATTACAGAATCTACTGATTCTTGAAAAATCATTGATAATGCCTCCATGATCTCTTCAGCCACCTCTTGCAGAACCCTGGGGTGTATCCAAGGTGACTTACCTACCATCAGACCTTTCAGTTTCCCAGGAACCTTCTGTCTAGTTATGGTAATTTTGCACACTTCATGCCCCCTGATACCTGGAACTTTCACCATACTGCTCTTGTCTTTGACAGTGAAGACTGATGCAAAATACTTACTCAATTCATTCGCTATTTCATTATTCTCCATTGTAACCTCTCCAGCATTGTTTTCCAGCTGTCAGATGTCCTCTCCTGCCTCTCTTTTACACTTTATGGATCTGAAGAAACCTTTGGTATCCTTTTTAATACCATTGGCAGCTTATTTTCATATTCCATTCTTACCTTCTTAATGACGTTCTTAGTTGCCTTCTGTTGGTTTTTAGAAGTTTCCTAACCCTCTTACTTCCCCTAATTTTTGCTTTATTATATGCTCTCTCTTTGACTTTTATGTTGGCTTTGACTGCTCTTGTTAGCCAAAGTTGTGTCATTTTGCATTTAGAATACCTCTTCTTCTTTGGGATGTATATATCCTGCACCTTCCAAATTGCTTCCAGAAATTCCAGCCACTAATGCACTGGCGTCATCCCTGCCAGTGTTCTTTTCCAATGAGTTTTGGCTAGCTCCTCTCTCATGCTTCTGCAATTCACTTTAATCCACTGTAATACTGATGCATCTAACTTTCGTATACTATGGAGCCTAGTTGACCAAGTTGACTAATTTTACAACTTTCTGTAGTTTCTTTTGATCATGTGTAGTAGTCCCCCTCCCATACCAGATAGTATTACAGCCTTCCAGAAAGCTTTCCATGGTACACCTGTAGATCCTTTTGAGTGTTTCAGGTAACAAACCAAATCTCTGCAAACTTTCAACATAATATGGCCGTGATCTTGCCTTCTTTATAAGTGCATGGATCTGTTGGGACTAGGCTGGATCCACAGACATCTTGACATCCAGGAACTTGAAATTACTCACTTTTTCCAGTTCTGATAGCTTGATTTGTGTTCCCTTGTCTTACCCTTCCAGAAGTCCAGAATCAGATCTTTGGTCTAACTGACATTGAGTGCAATGTCACATGTGCAGCGAGTTGGGGGGGGGGGAGGGTTATAATATAAACATTTGAATGTAAAGGAAGATTAATTTATTTCAAGCATTCTCATCTCTGAAAAGTTGGTCTTGTTTTCTCTTTAGCATTGACAGGTTGTGGCACATATATGATATTCTTAGTTGTCGGGGTGTTGTTGTTTAGTTAGTCCTAGAAAGTTTGTGAACCCGTTTGCTTTTATTTCTACAGCTGTGATGCTGACATTAAAAAATCAAAGTAATCCAGGCTTAGGTCATTTTAATCAGCTTCAAAACGCGATGACTGGTGACTAAATGCCACTGTAATATTCTTAATATTCTTTAATAACATGTTTTAAAGGAGCATTATATAAAGAGGGAACAGAGGACACTTCTACGTTTCTGTTCAGCTTACGTATAATATATTGGAGTATCATTTACAAATCACTGTAGTAATGCTTCTTTAAGGTGGTCATAGCCTGGGTGGAGTATAGAGGATAAGTTCCCACTTTCTAGTAAAAACTCCCAAAGGTATGTGTTTCAAATAGCCTCTGACGACCAAGTCCAGCTCCTGGCCTTCACGTGTCACCTAGCTACTAATCATGATGGATCTGTTTTTACTGATGGGAGAAGGGGCAAAGGTGAGTTGCTGGTGCCTTAACCCTAGTCATTTCGGGCAGATGGGGCTCATCGGGCACGGTTGACAGAGATCTCAAATCTCTGCTGCCTTACAGCTACACCCACTCATGAGGGAGGCTCCGAGGAAGAATCTGGAGCTGGAGTCCCAAATCAGTCCTGTGTTGAGCCCAATGCTGACTGGCAACTCCTGCAGCATCTCTGGTGTCACTCTGTATTAGTCTCTGCCGTTTCTTTGGATTCATCGGGTGCACGGAGAGGGGGAGCGTGGTACATGGGCAACAGCTTGCTCTCCATATCATACAGCCCTGTCACGTAGACAGCAGGGACTCAATATCTGTGGTTGACCACAACCAAAGGAGGGTGTCGTGTTAATGCCATCACTGGAATTGACTAAGATGTTGTCCTGTGGGGTTGTGGTGGTTCCTCTGGTGCCATTGGGATGGCTAACATGAGGAGGCATAGTTTTAAGATGCTTGGAAGTAGGTACAAGGGGGATGTCGGGGGTAAGTTTTTCACGCAAACAGTGGTGGTTGCTTAGAATACCCTGCCAGTCACGGTGGTGGAGGCAGATGCAATAGGGTCTTTTAAGAGACTCTTAGATAGGTACATGGAGCTTAGAAAAATAGAGGGCTATGCGGTAGGGAAATTCTCAGCAGCTTCGAGAGAAGGTTACATGGTCTGCACAACATTTTGGGCCAAAGGGCCTGTAAAGTGCTGTAGATTTCTATCCTATAACCATAGAAGTGGCCAGTGAGTGAGTGGGCCAGTGAAGGAGTGGAGATTTGAGGCTTTGACTCGAGAGATTCTGGCAGTTTTGGCAGTTGGACTGTGCAATCAAGTCAATCAAGATTTGAATAACTCAGCAGAAAGCCATTGATTAGACAATCAAGGTTTGAATAGCACAGACTCAGCAGAAAGCAGCTAATTGGGCAATCGAGGTCAGGTGACCAAGAAGTTTGAAAAGCTCAAACAAATAAATAGAGGGTTACCTCAAGCGGAGTGGCCTGGGGAAAGCGGCCAGTGAGTGAGTGGGCCAGCGAAGGAGTGGAGATTTGAGGCTTTGACTCGCGAGGCTTCGACGAGAAGAGGCAGAGGACGAGCTTCACTCCAAGTGAGGTAAGGCTGGGTAAGTTCCTTTCAAAGGAGAAAGTTTCAAAAGTTGAGGCAAGTATTGGATAGGTCATGGCAGCTGAGATCGGCCCCATGGTTTGTTCATCCTGCAGCATGTGGGAAATCAGGGATACCTCCAGTGTCCCTGACGTCAATGTGTGCAGGAAGTGTGTCCAACTGCAGCTTCTGGCAGACCGCATTGAGCATCTGGAGCTGCGATTGGATTCATACTGGATAATCTGCGATGCTGAGAAAGTTGTGAATAGCACGTTCAGTGAGTAGGTCACACCGCAGGTAAAGGCTACACAGGCAGAAAGGGAAGGGGTGGCCACTAGACAGCGTAGCAGTAGGCAGGTAGTGCAGGAGTCCCCTGAGGTCATCTCCCTCCTAAACAGATGTACTATATTGGATACTGTTGGAGGAGATGTCTCATCGGGGGAAGGCAGCAGCAGCCGAGTTCATGGCACCATGTGTGGCTCGGCAGCACAGGAGGGAAGGAAAAGGAGTGGGAGAGCTATAGTGATAGGGAACTCGATTGTAAGGGGAATAGACAGGCGTTTCTGCAGCCACAAACGAGACTCCAAGATGGTATGTTGCCTCACTGGTGCAAGGGTCAAGGATGTCTCTGAGTGGCTGCAGAACATTCTGGAATGGGAGGGTGAACAGCCAGTGGTCGTCGTGCACAGAGGTACCAACGATATAGGTTAAAAATGGGATGAGGTCCTACAAGGTGAATTTAGGGTGTTAGGAGATAAACTAAAAAGTAGGACCACAAAGGTAATAATCTCTGGATTACTACCAGTGCCATGTGCTAGTCAGAGTAGAAATAGGAGGATATTTCAGATGAATATGTGGCTTAAAAATGGTGCAAGGGGGAGAGATTCAAATTTCTGGGGCATTGGAACCAGTTCTGGGGGAGGTGGGACCAGTATAAACAGGACGGTCTGCACCTGGGCTGGACTGGAACCAATGTCCTAGGGGGAGTGTTTGCTACTGCTGTTCAGGAGGATTTAAACTAATGTGGCAGAGGGATGGGAACAAGTGCAGAGCGACAGAGGGGTGTAAAATGAGGGTAGAAGCAAAAAGTAGTAAGGTGAAAAGTAAAAGTGGCAGGCAGGCAAATCCAGGGCAAAAAGCAAAAAGAGACACTTTTCAATATAATTGTATAAGGGCTAAAAGTGTTGTAAAAACAAGCCTGAAGGCTTTGTGTGTCAATGTGAGGAGCATTCGTAACAAGGTGGATGAATTGAATGTGCAGATAGTTATTAATGAATATGATATAGTTGGCATCACAGAGACATGGCTCCAGGGTGACCAAGGATGGGAGCTCAACATCCAAGGATATTCAATATTCAGGAGGGATAGTCAGGAAAGAAAAGGAGGTGGGGTAGCATTGCTGGTTAGAGAGGAGATTAACGCATTAGAAAGGAAAAGGAAGGACATTAGCCTGGAGGATGTGGAATCGATATGGGTAGAACTGCATAACACTAAGGGGCAGAAAACGCCGGTGGGAGTTGTGTACAGGCCACCTAACAGTAGTAGTGAGGTTGGGGATGGCATTAAACAGGAAATTAGAAATGCCTGCAAAAAAAGAACAGTAGTTATACTGGGTGACTTCAATCTACATATAGATGGTCTGTACTAAATTGGTAATGGTGCTGAGGAAGAGGATTTCTTGGAATGTATGCGGGATGGTTTTCTGAACCAATATATCGAGGAACCAACTAGAGAGCAGGCCATTCTAGATTGGGTATTGAACAATGAGGAAGGGTTAGTTAGCAATCTTGTCGTGCGAGGCCCCTTGGTTAAGAGCGACCATAATATGGTGGAATTCTTCATTAAGTTGAAGATTGACATAGTTAATTCAGAAACAAAGGTTCTGAACTTAAAGAAGGGTAACTTTGAAGGTATGAGACGTGAATTAGCTAAGATAGATTGACAAATGATACTTAAAGGGTTGACAGTGGATATGCAATAAGCATTTAAAGATTGCATGGATGAACTACAACAATTGTTCATCCCAGTTTGGCAAAAGAATAGACCAGGGAAGGTCTCATGGTCCCATGGCTGACAAGGGAAATTAGGGATAGTATCAAGTCCAAAGAAGAAACATATAAATTAGCAAAAAAAAGTGGCACACCTGAGGACTGGGAGAAATTCAGAGACCAGCAGAAGAGGAGAAAGGGCCTAATTAGGAAAGGGAAAAAAGATTATGAGAGAAAACTGGCAGGGAACATAAAAACTGACTGTAAAAGCTTTTATAGATACGTGAAAAGAAAAAGATTGGTCAAGACAAATGTAGGTCCCTTAGAGTAAGAAACAGGTGAATTGATCATAGGGAACAAAGACATGGCAAACCAATTGAATAACTACTTCGGTTCTGTCTTCACTAAGGAGGACATAAATAATCTTCCGGGAATAGTAGGGGACCGAGGGTCTAGTGAAATGGAGAAACTGAGGGAAATTCATGTTAGTAGGAAAGTGGTGTTAGGTAAATTGAAGGGATTAAAGAAAGATAAATCCCCAGGGCCAGATGGTCTGCATCCCAGAGTGCTTAAGGAAGTAGCCCAAGAAATAGTGGATGCATTAGTGATAATTTTTTAAAACTCCTTAGATTCTGGATTAGTTCCTGAGAATTGGAGAGTGGCTAATGTAACCCCACTTTTTAAAAAAGGAGGGAGAGAGAAATCAGGGAATTATAGACCGGTTAGTCTGGCATCAGTGGTAGGGAAAATGCTAGAGTCGGTTATCAAAGATGTGATAACAGTACATTTGGAAAGAGGTGAAATCATCGGACAAAGTCAGCATGGATTTGTGAAAGGAAAATCATGTCTGACAAATCTTATAGAATTTTTTGAAGATGTAACTAGTAGAGTGGATGGGAAGAGCCAGTGGATGTGGTATATTTAGATTTTCAAAAGGCTTTTGACAAGGTCCCACACAGGAGATTACTGTGCAAACTTAAAGCACATGGTATTGGGGGTATGGTATTGATGTGGATAGAGAATTGGTTGGCAGACAGGAAGCAAAGAGTGGGAGTAAATGGGACCTTTTCAGAATGGCAGGCAGTGACTAGTGGGGTACCGCAAGGCTCAGTGCTGGACCCCAGTTGTTTACAATATATATTAATGATTTAGATGAGGGAATTAAATGCAGCATCTCCAAGTTTGCAGATGACACGAAGCTGGGTGGCGGTGTTAGCTGTGAGGAGGATGCTAAGAGGACGCAGGGTGTTCTACTGCAGTTGTACAAGGCCTTGGTGAGACTGCACCTGGAGTATTGTGTGCAGTTTTGGTCCCCTAATCTGAGGAAAGACATTCTTGCCATAGAAGGAGTACAAAGAAGGTTCACCAGATTGATTCCTGGGATGGCAGGACTTTCATATGAAGAAAGACTGGATCAACTGTGCTTATACTCACAGGAATTTAGAAGGGGGTAGCTTATTCAAACGTATAAAATTCTAAAGGGATTGGACAGGCTAGATGCAGGAAGATTGTTTCCGATGTTGGGGAAGTCCAGAACGAGGGGTCACAGTTTAAGGATAAAGGGGAAGCCTTTTAGGACCGAGATGAGGAAAAACTTCTTCACACAGAGAGTGGTGAATCTGTGGAATTCTCTGCCACAGGAAACAGTTGAAGCCAGTTCATTGGCTATATTTAAGAGGAAGTTAGATCCCTTGTGGCTAAAGGGATCAGGGGGTATGGAGAAAAAGCAGGCACAGGGTTTTGAGTTGGATGATCAGCCATGATCATACTGAATGGTGGTGCAGGCTCAAAGGGCCAAATGGCCTACTCCTGCACCTATTTTCTATGTTTCTATAAGATATAGGAACAGAAGTAAGCCATTCGGCCCAATAGGTCTGATCCGCCATTCAATCAGAGGCTGATCTAATTCTTCCAGTCATCCCCACTCCTCTGCCCACTCTATTTCCTTTGATACTCTGGCTAATCAAGAACCTATCTATCTCTGCCTTAGGTACACCCAATGACAACCCTCTGTCTAAAGCAATTTCTTCACATCTCTGTTCTAAATGGGCGTCCTTCATTCTCAAAGCCTTGCCCTCTTGTCATAGACTCACCTACCATGGGATATAACATTGTCATATCTAATCTGCTCAGACCTTTTAACATTCAGAATGTTTCTATGAGATCTCCTCCTCATTCTCCTGAACTCCAGGGAATACAGCCCAAGAGCTGCCAGACGTTCCTCATATGGTAATCCTTTCATTTCTGGAATCACTCTCATGAAATCCTCTGGTTATCCACTTCATCAATGCCTTTCATCATCTTAGATTCCTCTATCAGGTCATTTCTCATCCTCTGTCACTCCAAGGAAAAACAGCTAAGTTCACTCAACCTATACTCATAAATTACACCATCCAATCCAGGCAACATCCTTGTAAATCTCCTCTGCACTCTCTATAGTATCCACTTCCTTCCTGTAGTGAGGTAACAGCATGTATCCTTCTACCAAAGGCCATGTTGTTCTCAAGTTGGCACTGGCTTCATCTTTTGGGATTTTAGAATCGAAATGTATCCTTTATAGAGCAAGGTTCGCATCATTTCAGGAAAATACTCTTGCATGTAATGTCTGATACTCTGACCCGTAGTGTTCTGGCAAACACCTAGCAGTGCACGTTGTGCATGTGAGCTCGATTTCAACATATAAGTGATGTTTGGATAGATGCATTGATAGTTGGAACATGGAAGGCTATGGCTCCAGTGCAGATCAAAGGCTAAAATCAATTTAAATGTTTTGGCATGGACTAGATGGGCCGAAGGTTTGTTTCTCCAAAACTATCTATTCTACTGTATTCTTCTTTCAGTTTGCACTCTATGTCAGAAAGTGTAAAATAAACAACATCGTGAAAAAAATGTCGCTCACGATATAGGCTTTGAAACAGGCATAAAAATTAAATCAGTCCGTAACCTTGGGATTAACTAAAATATAATTCTACCTCTTTTTAGAAGTGCTCCCTTGTTGATAATCCCAATCAGTTCCATCTGGTGAAATGCAGAACCACAGAATATTCTGTATTTACTGAGGTGGCCGTAAAATCAGAATTTTCTGTTTGAAACCCAGCAACTTTCTCCCACAGAGTAGCTCCATTTCCTTTCCAGCGTAACAAAAGCTAAATATCAGGGGATTATCTCAAATGTTCCATGATTAGTTTCAGTTTATTGCTTTACAGACAATATAATTTCCCCAGGTAGACAGGTTAGTGCCACTATGCACTGTTCTGCTGGTGGGAAAATTCTTTTCTGATTTTGGACCCACTGAATTCCATCTCATAATTAAGATATAACTGCTTCACAAAATATAAACAAATAAATTTGATCGCTCTCTTTTTCCTTTGACTTTTATCAACAATCCTATTTCTAAAATAAGTTATTTATTTGCATTACTTTTATAAATGTTTCTGATGGAACAATTTGACTCGAACACAATTCTGGTGGGTTTAAGTAGATTTCATCTGTGGGTGTGTGGGTTAAATGAGAAAAGGCACAGTCTTTGTTCAGATCTGATCAGAAGTTATGGAGTTTGTATCTGTACACAACTCCATATCAATTAAATAAAAGCACACACATAGAGGATGGCTTTAAGTGGTCTGTTCACATTGCAGTGAGAGAGAGAAAACAACGTACATGTTTGGGCAACCAATCAATACGTAATGCTAAGGGGGGGGGGGGAGATCAATGCTCTAAAAGAAATAGATCCATGCATTACATTTCCTCCCCCTTTAGATTAATGGAACATAAAATGTATATGTACAAAACATTCAATTTCCATTTCATAAACCCATCTTCCAAATAAATGTGCTTTCACAATAACAGTCCATAATGTAAAGATTCAGTCTTTTGGGTGGTGATTTGTTTCTTCGAGGACAGCACCTCTGGACCTGTGGAATGGCATCAGGTTTGGTAGGTTTCTTATAACCATATAACAATTACAGCACGGAAACAGGCCATCTCAGCCCTTCTAGTCCATGCCGAATGCTTACTCTCACTCTTACTCTTGTCTAAGAAATCGTTCTCAGTTTCCAGCGTCACATTGCAGTCAGTACGTGATCATCTCTGAGAGGTAAGTTTGGTGACAGTAATGTGTCCACCTTACAGGATGCAGTCAACTCAGACATGTTCTTCAGTTGATCATTCAGTATCTGGTCCACATGATGTCGCCGTATCTGAGCTACAACATCCAGTGTGTACATCAGTGCTTTAGAGCTTGTTGCTATCCTACCGGATGTCTAATTGTCTTCTTGGTAATCACATGTTAGGACTTCCTGTCCAATCTCGAAGCTCCTTGCTCTTCACTTGGCAACTGGCTGAACTGTTTATTCTGCACTTCCCTCTGTAGATCTGGTTTCAGGGCTGCTGAGTGAGATCTCAGATTCCTGTTCATGAACAGTATTGCAGGTGCTTGATTTGTTGTTGCATGAACAGCTTTCTGATACAGAAAAAGGAAGTTGTCCACCTTGTGCTGTAGAGAAATGTCCTCCTTGTCCATCACTTTCATAGACTTCCTGAAGATTTGGGTAAACCTTCCAACTATCCCATTCATTGCTGGGTGGTGAGGAGCTGACTTGAAATGTCTGGAGCCATTTCTTTCATGAGCAGTCAGAATTCTCCTGATGAGTATTATGGTCCATTGTTACTCACAATTTGTTCTGGTAAGCCACTTCTGGTGAAGAAGTCTCCAGAGTGGAGACAGTCTTTGCTGAGGTAGTTGACTTCATTGGTATAATCTCCAGCCATTTTGAATGAGCATCCACAGCAATCAGAAACATGGAGTCCATGAATGGCCCAGCAAAGTCAATATGTTTCTTTCCCATGGTGACGACGGCCATTCCCACAGGTATAATGGTGCCTGCAGGGGTATTTTTTGAACTTCTTGGCATCTTGAACAGCTTTTGGTCAAGTCTTCAATCTGCTTTTCTGTTCCCAACCACCACATGTAGCTCCAGATGAGACTCTTCATCTTGACTGGACCCAAATGCTCTTCATGCAGATTTTCTAACACTCTGGTACACAGTTTAGAGAGAACCACAACATGAGATCCACACATCAGTGTTCTTCAGCATACTGATTGCTGGTCTTATCTCACTGAGAACTCCGGAAACATAGTGCTACCATGAGCTGGCCATCCTTACATGGTCTTTTGACAGGGTCAGCACATTCCTGGTTTCAGAATTTGTTACCGGCAGATGGTCCACCAATGCTGTGTGGAACACTTCTGCTGGGTTGCAGTATGAAGGCATTTCTTCTTCAGTTGCCAACAGCGGAAGACATGACAACCCATCAGTGTTGCTGAATTGTCTGGTGCTCTTGAACTCTATGTCATGAGAGCAGACTCCTAGGAACAATGCCAACATTGCAGACATCACTGGCATTCCCTTCCTGGGATTGAAAATGAGCACAAGAGACTGGGTGATCTATCACAGCATAAACTTTTGTCCCTAGAGGTAGTGGAGGAACTTTATTCCCCATTCTAGACTAAGAATCTCTTGGTCAATCTGTGCATTGTTGCACTCTGTGCTTGTCAGCTATCTTAAAGCAAAAGTAATTGGACGTTCAGATCCATCTTTCATAATGTCTGACAAAATAACTCTAATGCCATTAGGGGATGCATCACACGCCAGTCAGATAGGCAGGGATGGGTCATAATGGGTGAGCAGTTCATTGGTTATAATTAGTCTCTGTTTCTTTGAATGCTTTTTAACATCTTTTGGACCACTCTCACTGCTCCTGTCTGTAATTGTACATTCAATGGATGCAAGACTGTAGTAAGGTTTGGGAGAAACCCATGGTAATAGTTTACAAGGCCCAAGTATGACTTAAGTTGTGACAAGTTTACCAGTTTGGGTGCCTGCAGCTCTGCTTCAGTCTCATAAATTCTGTAAGCCATGCTCGTCAATGACATGTCCACAATATGAGATTTCATTCTTGAAAAACGCACATTTCTCTCTCTTAGCACGCAGACCATACTCACTCAGCCTGGTAAGCACCTTACCAAGGTTCTGAACGTGCTCTTCATTATTTTTTCCAGTCACGATAATGTCATCAAGGTAACACTGTGATCCTGGGATATCCTGGAACACTTGGCCCATTGCTCTTTGCAAATTGCTGGAGCTGATACGATGGCAAAGATGAGACAATTCTACTGGAAGAGTCCCTTGTGAGAGTTGACTATGAAGAACTTCCTGCCTGACTCCTCAATCTCCATTTGCAGATAGGCTTGTGACGTCAATCTTTGAAAGCCTCCCCACTCCCGCCAAAAATGCAAAAATGTCTTCTATTCATGGCAGGGGATTACTGTACAGTACACAGCACAGGGTTGATGTTCACCTTGAAATCCTTACATATGTGAACAGCTCCAGCCTTCACTTTCTTGGTTACCGGGATGATGGGCACAACCCAATTACTCCACTCAACCTTGGAGAGAATTCCAGATGCTTCCAACTTCTGCAGTTCAGCATCCACTTTTGGACTTATTTTGTAAGGCACTGGATGCACTTTATTGAATATTGGTGTTGTTGTTCCATCCAGTTCAATTCTGGCCTTCATACCTTTGAGTTTACCAATTCCATTGTCAAACACCTTCTCATTAGGATTAAGCAACTGTGCCAGTCTCTGGTTAGTGCTACTATTGGGACCACCTTTGCCTATTGATATCACACTGAGAGCTTTGATTGTGTGCCAGTCTAGTTGGATTTTTCTCCACTGTTTACGTCCAAAAAGTGCTGGCCTCCACTTTTCAATACATAAAGCTCTAACTGTTGTGTTTGACCTCCATATGTCACATTCACCTTCTGTTTGCCTTTGGGAGACTTTTGTTGTTGCCTGTGTAGGTCTTTAGCATCTAAACATCTTAGTATACATTCTGGTGTAGTCAGCCTCTGGAATTACAGACAAGGCTGACCCTGTATCCAGCTCCATTTCCAGTTTTACACCAGACATATCTATTGTGATCCATATTATACTGAGATCTGCTTCGGTAATTCTATGCTGTTCTAAACATGACAGTTCACCTTTGTCAGACTCTATGTTGTCTGATTCTGTTTTACATTCGGTAACTTTATGCATTTGCTTAGTTTTGTGTTTGAGATTTTTCACTCGGTTGTGCTTTTTGTCTGCTTTGCACACTCTCTCTATGTGACCTTGTCAGTGATACTTTCTACAGACTTTTTCTTTGAACCAACAGTCATTTGCATCATGGGAGGATTTGCCACATCAAGAAAAATTTTGGCTTTTGCACCATTCAGGGACATTTTGTGCATTTCACATTATAACCTCCTTCTGCTGCATCCTTTGCTGCAGTCTCAAACAATATTGCAATGGTCAATGCCATTTCTAAGGTTAGGTTTCTTTCTGCCAGTAGTCTTGTTTGAGTACTTTGACTCTGCATGCCACATGCAAGCCTATCCCCCAAAGCATCAGAAAGTCCATTTCTAAAGTCACAGTGCTTGGAAAACTTGTGCAGTTCTACCATTAAGAAAGGCTTTCATCCTTTGACTGGATCCGTTTGTAAAATCTAAATCTCTCAGCTATTACCAGTGGTTTAGGGCTCTAGTGATTTTGCAACATCGTAACAATTTCATTGAACATCTTACTTGTCAGATTTTCAGGGGTTACTAACTTACGTAAGATACTCTACATCCCAAGATCCATTAAGCTAAGAAGCATGGAGACTTTCTTTTGCTCCTCCATGTTGTTTGCATTACAATAGTTCCACCTCTCAATAAATGACTCCCAGCCTTCATTAGCATTATCTATTTTGGCAGCTTTCCTAACTGAAGCCATCACTTTGTTATTTTCACTTTAAATTCAGTGCTTCTTGCACTGTGTATAGTGCAAGCAGTTACTCACATGTCCCTTCCTTAGTAATTGTGACCGCCTTGTCCGTACTGTTTAACTCTTGCTGTTCCATACCATAAACATACTGTAAATGTTGGTGCAGTTCATGATACTCTCTGACATTAAGGTTCACACTTGTCGCCAATTTGTTGTGTCCTTGCACAACTACATATCAATTAAATAAAAACATGCATGTGGGAGATGGCTTTGACTGGTGTATTCACATTGCAGCAAGAGAGAGAACAATATGCAAACTGTTGTCTGCAAATGCGCAGACAACAATGCGGAGGGGGGGTGTCATTGCTCCAAAAGAAATAGATCCATACACTACAGAGTGAAAGTTGCTGTGCTTAGTATTTCAAAATTACTTCCTGAGAATTTTTGTGATATAAACAATGTGTTTTTATATAGCTACTCTTAATCAACATCAATCTAAATTCTTGTTCTGCTTCATACTTTTGATTCAAGATTGGTTAATGTCATTTCCAATAGACAAGTGTTAAGGAGAACAAAATAATTGTAACTCCAGATCTAATGCAGCAAAAAAAAACACAATAAATATAAATACATATAATAGCTTATCTACGTAGATTGATTGTGTTGCCAAAAAGCTTTTGGAGTGGGAGGGAGAGCAGCCAGATGTCTTGGTAAAGAGGTCCTGAAGAGGGAATTTAGAGAGCTAAACAAAAAGCCCAAAAGCAGGAACTTCAGGGCAATAATTTCTGGAGTCTACTTGTGCCGTGCAGCAGTGAGGGGAGATGCAGGGTGAATATGGGCGGCTGAGAACCTGGTGCAGGGGGCATATGTTATATGTTAGCCCCTTCATTCCCAGAATCGTTGTTGTGTACCTCCTCTGGACTGTCTCCAATGACAGTACATCCTTTCTGAGATATGGGGCCCAAAACTGTTGACAATACTCCAAGTGCAGCCTGACTAGTGTCTTATAAATCCTCAGCCATCTCTCCTTGCTTTTATGTTCTATTCCCCTTAAAATAAATGCCAACATTCCTTTTGCCTTCTTTACCACAGACTGAACTTGTAAAGTTAACCTTATGGAAGACTTACACAAGGACTCCTATGTCCCTCTGCAGCTCTGATGTTTGAAATTTCTCCCCATTTCGATAATAGTCTGCAGTATTGTTCCTTTTACCAAAATGCATTATCATACATTTCCCAACACTGTATTCCATCTGCCACTTTTTTGCCCATTCTTCCAATTTGTCTAAGTCCTGCTGCAATCACATTGCTTTCTCAGCACTACCTACCCCTCCACCTATCTTCATATCAGCTGCAAACTTTGCCACAAAGCCATCAATTTCATTATCCAAATTATTGACAAACAATGTGAAAAGTGACAGTCTCAATACTGACCCCTGAGGAACGCCACTAGTCACTGGCAGCCAACCCTTTATCCCACTCACTGTCTCCTGCCTGTCAGCCATTCTACTACCCCCACCAGTATCTTTCCTGTAACATTATAGGACTTTTTCTTGTTAAGGAGCTTCATGTGTGGCACCTGATCAAATGCCTTCTTAAAATCCAAAGAAATGACATCCACTGCCTTTCCTTTATCCACTCTGCTTGTTACTTCCTTGAAGAACTCTAACAGGTTGGAGATCATTGGACCACAAGCCATAGGGGCAGAATTAGGTCATTTGGCCCATTGAAACTTCTCCGCCATTCATCATGGCCGAACATTTTTCCCTCTCCTCAGTCTGTCTTCCTGCCCTACTCCCAGTAACCTTTGATGCCATGGCCAATCAAGACCCTGTCAAGCTCTGCCGTAAATATGCTCAATGACTTAGCACAGCAACTCACAGCTGCCAGTGGTAATAAATTTCACAAATTCACCACCCTCTGGCTAAAGAAATTTCTCCATATCTCTGTTTTAAATATATGCCCCTCTATCCTGAGGCTGTATCCTCTTGTCCTAGACTCCCCCACCATGGAAACATCCTTTCCACATCTACTCTGTCTAGGCATTTCAATATTTGAAAGGTTTCAATGTGATCTCCTCTCATTCTTTCATTCCCAGAATCATCCCTGTGAACTTCTTTTGAACTCTCTCCAATGCCAGCACATCTTTTCTAAGATAAGGAACCCAAAACTGTTCACAATATTCAAGGTGAGGCCTCACCAGTGCCTTATAAAGCCTCAGCATCATCCTCTGCTCTTGTATTCTAGACCTTTTGAAATGAATACTAACATTACATTTGCCTTCCTCACCACCGATTCAACCTGTAAGTGAACCTTTGGGGTATTCCGCACAAGGACTCCCATGCCCTTTTGCATCTCAGATTTTTGGATTATTTTCCCCCATTTAGAAAATAGTCCGCACATTTACTTCTACTACAAAGTGAATGATCATGCGTTTTCCAACATTGTATTTCATTTGCCATTTCCTTGCCAATTCTCCTAATCTGTCTAAGTCCTTCTGTGGCCTACCAGTTTCCTCAACACTACCTACCTCTCCACCGATCTTTGTATCATCTGCAAACATGGCAACAAAGCCATCTATTCCATCACCTAAATCATTGATGTACAGCATTAAAAGAAACATTCCTAACACTGACCCCTGAGGAACACCACTAGTTACTGGCAGCCAACCAGGAAATTCCCACTCGCTGCCTCCTACCAATCAGCCAATGCTCTAACCCTGCCAGAAACTTCCCTGTAATACCACAGACTCTTAACTCAGTAAGCAGCTTTATATGTGGCACCTTGTCAAAGGCTTTGTCAAAGATCTGTCAGACATGATTTCCTTTTACAGAAACCATGCCTACTTTAACTTACTTTATCATCAGTCTCCAAGTGCCCTGAAACTTCAGCCTTAATATCAGTCTCCAACACATTCCAAACCACTCAGTTTAGGCTAACTGGTCTATAATTTTATTTCTTTTGCCTTCTTCCCTTCTTAAAGAATGGAGAGACATCTGCAACTTTCCAGTCCTCTGGGACCATGACAGAATCATGGTTCTTAAAAGATCATGACCAATGCATCTGTTACCTCTTCAGCAACCTCTCTCGGGACTCTGGGATGTTGTCTACCTGTTCCAGGAGTCTTATCCACCTTATGACCTTTGAGTTTGCCTAGCAGGTTTTCCTTTGTAATAGCAATGGCACTCACTCCTGCTCCCTAATACTCACAGACCTCTGGCACACTGCTAGTGGCTTCCACTGAAGACTGATGCAAAGTCCGCATTAAGTTTATTTGCCATTTCTTTGACACCTTTACAAACTCACCAACATCAGTCTCTAGTGGTCTAATCACCACCCATTTACTCTTTCTGAAAAAACTTCTAGCATTCTGCTTTATATTATTAGCTAGTTTGCCCTCTTACTAGTATCTTGTTGCACATTTACAGATTGTTGGATATGATGTTGTCGCCATCACTGAATCGTGGCTGAAGGATGGTTGTAGTTGGGAGCTGAATGTCCGAGGTTACACATCAGAGGGGTAGGAAGGTAGCAAGACGGGGTGGCATGGGTCTGCTGGTAAAGAATGGTATCAAATCAGTAGAAAGATGTGACATAAGATTGGAAGATGTTGAATCCTTATGGGTTGAATAAAGAAACTGCAAGGATAAAACAACCCTGATGGCAGTTAAATACAGGACACTCAACAGTAGCTGGGATGTGGACCACAAGACCACAAGACGAAATAGGAAAGGCGAGTCAAAAGGGCAATGCTATGATAATCATGCAAGATTGCAACATGCAGGTCAATTAGGAAAATCAGATTAGTAATTGATCTCAAGGGAGCGAATTTGTTGAATACCTATGAGAGGGCTTTTTAGAGCAGTTCGTCAATGAGCCGAGCAGGGGATCAGCTATACAGAATTGGGTGTTACGTAATGAACTACAGGTGATTAGGCAGCTTTCAGTAAAGGTACACTTAGGAAGCAGTGATCACAATATGATTGAGTTCAACTTGAAATTTGATAGGGAGAAAGTGAATTCTGACATAGTATTTCAGTGAAGTAACGAACATTACAGAGTTATGACAGAGGAGTTGGCCAAAGTAGATTGGAAGGAGAAGCTGGCAGAAATGACAGCAGAGCAGCAATGGCTTGAGTTTCTGGGAAAAATGAGGAATGTCCAGGACAGATGTATTTCAAAAACAAAGAAATACTCAATTGGCAAAATAGTACAACTAGTGCTGACAAGGGAAGTCAAAGCTAATGTAAAAGCAAAGAGAGTGCATAAAACAATGGAAAAATTAGCAGCAACATGGAAGATTGTGAAGCTTCTAAAACCCCCTAGAGAACAACTAAAAGAATCATTCGGAGGGCAAATATGAAATATGAAAGCAAGCTAGCAAACAATATTAAGGTGGGTAAACACGAATGAATCTGCAGATGCTGGAAATAAATAAAAACACAAAATGCTGGCAGAACTCAGAAGGCCAGACAGCATCTATGGGAGGAGGTAGTGATGACGTTTTGGGCCAAAACCCTTCATCAGGAGTCCTGTAGTGGTAGAGATTGTGGAGGCATTAGTAATAATATTTCAAGAATCATTGGACTCTAGCATGGTGCCAAAGAACTGGAAAATTTAAGAAAGGAGGAAGGCAGCAGAAAGGAAATTATAGAGCAGTTAGCCTGACCTCAGTGGTTGGGAAGATCTTGGAGTCGTTTGATAAGGATGAGGTTATGGAGTACTTGGAGACAGAGGACAAGATAGGACAAAGTCAATGTAGTTTCTTTAAGGGAAAATTTTGCCTGACAAACCTGTTGGAATTCTTTGAAGACATTACAAGTAGGATAGATAAAGGGAATGCAGTGAATATTGTATATTTGGACTTGCAGAAGGCCTTTGACAAGGTGCCACAGATGAGGCTGCTTACCAAGTTAAGGTCCTATGGTATTACAGATAGGCCACAGAAGGACTTAGACAGATTAAGAGAATGGTCAAGGAAGTGGCAAATGACATGCAATGTTGGAAAATGCACAGCCATGCACTTTGGTAGAAGAAATAAATGTGCAAACTAATTTCTAAATGTGGAGAAATTCCAAAAATATGAGATACAAAGGGACTTGGGAATCCTTGTGCAGAACACCTTAAAGGTTAACTTGCAGGTAGAGTTGGTGGTGAGGAAGGCAAATGCAATTCATTTCAAGTGGTCTAGAATCCAGGAGGGATGTGATGTTGAGGCTTTATAAGGCACTAGTGAGCCTTCACCTTGAGTATTTGTGAACAGTTTTGAGCCCCTCATTGAAGAAAAGATGTGCTCTCATTGGAGAGGGTTCAGAGGAGGTTCACAAGGAAGATCCAGGAATAAAATGTTTATCATACGAGGAACGTTTGACGGCTCTGTGTCTTACTCACTAGAGGGGACTTAGAAGGAGGGGGGGGGGGGTCTCATTGAAACTTTTCGAATGTTAGAAGGCCTAGACAGAGTTGATGTGGAAAGGATGTTTCCCATGGTGGGAGAGTCTGGCACAAGAGGGCACAGCCTCAGGATAGAGTGACATCTATTTAAAATAGAGATGCACAGAAATTTCTTTAGCCAGAGGAAGGTGAACTTTTGGGATTTGTTACCACAGGCAACTGTGGAGGCCAGGTCATGAAATGTATTTAAGGCAGATCTTGATAGGTTTTTGATTGGCCATGGCTTCAAAGTTTACAGGGAGAAGACCAGGAGGTAAGGCTGAGGAAGAGAAAAATGATCAGCCATGATTGAATGGCGGAGCAAACTTGATGGACCAAATGGCTGAATTCTGCTCCTAAGTCTTATGGTCTAACATGATACTAGGTACAGAAGTGTCTGTACATCAGGTGACTGACAAGAAATGTTAAAGTAGTGGTGATGGGTTAGTGGATGGAGGTGTTGATCAGCCTTACTACTGGGGAATGGAGCTGTTTTTGTGTTTGGTAGTCCTGGTGCAAAATTATTTCAACTTATTCCAAAACCAACAGGTGCAAATGTAGCCTTTTAATTCAGCCTTTGTCCAAAAAGAGGCAACTTACTTGCTTTGAGTGGGATTTCATTCTACACGTTTGTAATTGTCAAGTGCCATAGAAGCCATGGAAAAAGGGGAGGTTCTCATGCAAAAATCATAAAATACCAATAAAATTAAGTGAGAAAGAAACAAAAACATAAGTATTTTCATATCCATTTATACAAAAACCTAATCACTACAGTTTAGCAACTTATATGAACACCTTGCACTAAAGCAAACATGTTGTGTTCAAATTCTGCTTTCTTGTAAAAATCATGCATAATTTATGTTTCAATATTCAAAGTTTAGTTGGAAGTCAATTTATTATCAATGCACGTATAAGTCAGTATATACTACCCTGAGATTCATTTCCTTTTGGGCGTTCATAATAGAGCAAAAAAGTAAGATATAGGAGCAGATTTAGGCCATTTGGCCCTTCGAGTCTGCTCCACCGTTTCGTCATGGTTGATCTATTTTCCTCTCAGCCCCATTCTCCTGCCTTCTGCCCGTATTCCTCTAGTCCAGGACTAATGAAAACTCAATATTATACAATCAATAAGAAACTACACACAAAGACTGATAAACAACTAATATAGAAAAGTAGAACATTTGTGCAAATACAAACAAACCAATCAATAAATAAATAAGTAAAATTGAGAACATGAGTTGTAGAGGCTTTGAAAGCAAGTCCACAGCTCAGTGTTGAGGTGGTTCATGAGCCTAATGGTTGCAGGGTAAAATCTGCTCCTGAACGTGGTGGTGTGGGACCTGAGCATCCTGTACCTCCTTCCTCATGGCAGCAGTGAGAAGAGTGCATGGTGTGGTACTTCTTGTGAATGCTTTTACCTGATGTTCTGTGCCTGTGATGCTGCTGCACGTTTTTCATTGCACCATGCATTCACGTACTTATGCATTTGACAATAAATTCAACTTTGATATCCAAGTTGCTCATGTAAAAAGAAATTGAATCTATACAGAGCAAAGTAAAACACCACCAATGGCAAAAAGACATCTTTCTTCTCCATTGGCAAAGGTAAAATGCCTGTTTCTAAATAGGAATTTTGACATGGCTGCATTCTAAACTGCACAAGTTCCTCACATAAACAAAAGACAGGAAAACAACAGAATCGTATCCCTGCCATACCTAATATAGGACACTCAGCTTTGGGAAGGATGGCAAAGCTTTGGATAAGAAGCAAAATAATGTCACTGAGGTTAACAAAAGCCATATAACCATATAACAATTACAGCACGGAAACAGGCCATCTCGGCCCTTCTAGTCCGTGCCGAATGCTTACTCTCACCAAGTCCTACCGACCTGCACTCAGCCCATAACCCTCCATTCCTTTCCTGTCCATATATCTATCCAATTTTACTTTAAATGACAATACCAAATCTGCCTCTGCCACTTCTATTGGAAGCTCATTCCACACAGCTACTACTCTCTGAGTAAAGAAGTTTCCCCTTGTGTAACCCCTAAACTTTTGCCCCCTAACCCTCAACTCATGTCCTCTTGTTTGAATCTCCCCTACTCTTAATGGAAAAAGCCTATGCATGTCAACTCTATCTATCCCCCTCATAATTATAAATACATCTATCAAGTCCCCCTTACCTTCTACACTCCAAAGAATAAAGACCTAACTTGTTCAATCTTTCCCTGTAACTTAGGTGCTGAAACCCAGGTAACATTCTAGTAAATCTCCTTTGTATTCTCTCTATTTTGTTGACATCTTTCCTATAATTCGGTGACCAGAACTGTACACAATACTCCAAATTTGGCCTCACCAATGCCTTGTACAATTTTAACATTACATCCCAACTCTTATACTCAATGCTCTGATTTATAAAGGCCAGCATACCAAAAGCTTTCTTCACCACCCTATCCACATGAGATTCCACCTGCAGCATTTTTCCTAGATCCATTAGCTCCATGAAAGGCTAATGCCTAGAAACAAGAGAAACTGCAACAAATTGCATTTAATCAAGAGAATGCTGCTAGAGTTTTGTAATATCTTGAAGAGATCTGTTAGAGAAAAGGAAAAATAAACTATGTTTCCAGTGGTAAGTGAATCAATAAGTACACTGTTTATATGTAAGATCATTGCCCAAAGGCCTAGAGATAATACTCCAGATGCAGCCTAAGAAGAGTCTCATAAAGCTGCAACATCACTTCCTGCGATTAACCCTGTATCCTGCCTTCAAGCTTCACCTTCCAAAGTGCATCATTTCACACTTTCCTCCATCTGCCAATTCTCTGCCCAACTCTGCATCTTGTCAATATCCCATTGTAACCCAGTGCACCTTTCTGCACTATCCACAACACTACCAGCCACTAACCTAGTACTGGGGGGAAGGTGGAAGATGGCTTTCCTGGAAATTCAAGCTTGCAGCTATCAGATCTGATGGCTACTTAAGCATGGGATGTGGTGCAAGCCAGCATTATACTACTTTACATAGGTTGAGGTACACACCAGAGATTATCCGTTAATGATGAAGGGTGAAATATTTCAGGGGAACCTGAGGGGATCTTCTTTACTCAGAGGATGGTGAAAGTGTGAAATGAACTACCAGTGGACGTGGTTGATGTGATTTTGATTTCAAAGTTAAAGAGAAGTTTGGTAGAGAAATGGAGGGCTGTGGTCCGGGTGCAGGCCAACGGTGCTGTATGACTATGACCGGATAACAAATATTCCAGCAATGACAGTAACATATGAAACAGTCAGATCCAGTGGCATGACACCTGCTGCAGAAAAATTTACAGAATCACCAATTACTTAAAAGAAAAATCACAGAACAATGACACATGTATGGAGCATTATATAAAAATATGTACAAGTATAGAATAATAATTATTTTACAATCTAATCCAACAAGCCCAAGAAATAATTTTGCTGAGAAACTGAATTTTGCATCAGAGTTAGCTGCCTTAAAAATTGCATAGACCTAGGAAGTAACCCTGGTTCCTTTCGTCTGCCTATTCCCAATACTGGGGTACTTTTCTTACTGCCTGTTATGCCACTGACATTTAAGACAGCAACTAAGGTCCTCCATCGCTGTCTGTGCATACCGTCACACACAGATAATGGAGAATTCTTCATTTTCAAAATGCTGGAAGAAATTGGAACTATGTGTTGCTTGGATTTCCGGCATTTGCAGATTTTCTCTTGCTTGAGGATTCTTCATTGTTGTTTTGATAACAATTTTATTTTACCAGTCAGGGCTGTTAGTCTTCAGCTGAATCACCGATCCTGGAGGACCAGTGCACTCTTAGTCTCTCCTCTACCCTTTGACCTGCTTGGCATGAGTGACCCGACCAGGAGCCAAACCACAAGGCCCCGACTCAAGCCAACGTAGCTCTCCAAGTCATCGAGGTATGCAAGCTTCCAAACTATTCACACGGTTGTGGTCCTTTTGAAGGAATACTGCAATCATCCCATCCAGAAAGGTCACTGTGGCCCTCTTGTCTGTGAGCCATGTGCTCAGTATAAGCATGTGGGGTCAGTAGTGTCAGCTGGAGAATGTAGGGTGAGTTATATTTTGTAACCCCAAAACATAAACTAATTGAAAGACAAACATGGAGCCAGGATATACGTGCCTTAGTTTCATTTACTTCTAGCGATGCATGCTCTTAAGACATAGCTGAGTAATAACGTATGTTATTCACATTTGTTTACATATAACCTGTAATTAATTATATAAAAACAAAGAATGCTCAATCAAATAATATATTTTCAAGAATAAGAAGAAGGTCCCCTACTGTCAACTTCCCCTTTTATTTCCAGTCTTGATGAAGGGTTTCAGCCTGAAACATTGACAGTTTATTCATTTCTGTTGATGCTGCCTGACCTGCTGAGTTCCTCCAGCATTTTGAGCATGTTGCTCTGCATTTCCAGCAATTCAGGATCTTGTAAACAAAAGAGGTTGTTCAACATCAGTGAATAGAAGCATTGCAGTGTTTATTCTTTTCTATCGTTTAAAAATACCGAAGGGACAAGTGGAGCAGCCATTGTTGGGAGTAGGCCAGTGGTGCAAGTAAGAAAGTCAGGCTTTGGCTCAAAAGAGGTGCTGGCTCTGGGTAAGCTTCTGTGAGGGTTCCCTTTTCTTGCTCTTACTGTGGTGTAGTAAATGTCTGTTGTGTGTTCTTCATGCCGAATGTTGGAGTCCTTGGAGACCCAGAGTCTCCCAGGGAAATACATCTACATGGACTGCATCCAGCCACAGCTCCTCGAAGACTGTGTAAGGGATCTGGAGCAGCAGCTGGATGACCTTTGTTTTTTATTTCAGGAGAGTGAGGAGATAATCGATCGGAGTTACAGGGAAGTAGTCATCCTGAAGTTGCAGGAAGTGAGCAGCTGTGTGACTGTCAGGAGAAATGGAAGTGTGATAGGCAGTTAGCACAGAGCAGCCCTGTGGCCATTCCCCTCAATAATAAGCTTTAGATACAGTTGTGGGGGAAGACCTTGCAGTGAAATGCCACGGAGACCGGGTTACTGGCAATGAGTATGGGTGTTGTGGTGCGGTGGGAAAGAGGGAGAAGAGGAGAGTGGTAGTGATAGGGGCCTCAATAGTCAGGAAAACAGACAGGAGAATCCATCGACATGATCGGGACACCTGAATGGTATGTTGCCTCCCTGGTGCCAGGGTCAGGGACATCTCAGATTGTGACCACAGCATTTTGGAATGGGAGAGAGAGCACCTATTGGATGAGTGGTGACCTGATAGAGGCTTATAAGATGATGAGAGGCATTGATTGTGTGGATAGTTGGAGGCTTTTTCCCAGGGCTGAAATGGCTAGCACGAGAGGGCACAGTTTTAAGGTGCTTGGAAGTAGGTACAGAGGAGATGTCAGGGGTAAGATTTTTACGCAAAATGGTGAGTGCGTGGAATGGGCTGCCAGCGATGGAGGTGGAGGCGGATATGATAGGGTCTTTTAAGAGACTCTTAGATAGGTACATGGAGCTTAGAAAAATAGGGGGCTATAGGTAAGCCTAGGTAGTTCTAAAGAAAAGACACGTTTGGCACAGCTTTGTGGGCCGAAGGGCCTGTATTGTGCTGTAGATTTTCTATGTTTCTATGGCATAGGAAGGAAAAACAATGTCCTGAAAAGAGAATATAGAGAACTAAGTAGAAAGCTGAGAAGCAGGACCTCCAGGGTAGTAATTTCTGGATTGCTGTGTGTGCCACGAGTGGCTGAGAAGCTGGTGCAGTGATAAGGGTTTCAGGTTCTTGTACCAGGGGGAGGTGTGACCTGTTCAAAAGTGACAGGTTGCACCTGAACCCAAGGGGGACAAATATTCTTGCAGGCAGATTTGTTAGAGCAGTTGGGGAGGGTTTAATCTAATTTGGCAGGGGATAGAAATGGGAGTGAAGGGACTCAGGATAGGACGGATGGTAAAAAAGCAAAGATAGCATGCAGTCTGACTGTCAGGAATGTTAGGCTAATGATTGGACAAAATTGCAGCCAGCACGGTGAGTATCAGTGCATTAGGGATGCAGGATTAAAAAGTGTAGCAAATACAGAACTCAAAGTGTTATACCTCAATGCACGGACTATAAGAAATAAGGTGAATGATTTTATTGCACCAGTATAGATTGTCAGGTATAATGTTGAGGCTATCACAGAATCATGGCTGAAGGATTAATGTAGTTGGGAGCAGAATGTCCAAGGTTACACAGTGTATTGGAGGGATAGGACAGTAGACTGAGGGGATGACGTGGTTCTGCTGGTAAAGAACAGCATCAAATCAGTAGAAGGATGTGACACAGGATCGGAAGATGTTGAATCCTTGTGGGTTAGTTAAGAAACTGCAAGGATAAAAGGACCCTGATGCAGTTATATACAGGCCTCCGAACAGTAGCTTGGATGTGGACTACAGATGACAATGGGAAGTAGCAAAAGGCATATCAAAAGGCCAATTTTATGATAGTCATGTGAGATTTCAACAAACAGTTCAATTGGGCAAATCAGGTTGGTAATGGATCTCAAGAGAGTGAGTTTGTTGAATGCCTATGAGATGGCTTTTTAGAGCAGTTTGGCTTTGAGTCTACTAGAGAATCAGCTATACTGGATTGGGTGTTAAGTAATGAACAGGAGGTGATTAGGGAGCTTAAGGTAAAGGAACACTTAGGAGACAGTGATCACAATATGATTGAGTTCAACTTGAATTTTGATAGGGAAGAAAATAAATTCTGATGTAGCAGGATTTCAGTGGAGTAAAGGAAATTACAGTGGTATGAGAGAGGAGTCGGTGTGGTTGGATGGAGATGCTGACAGGGATGACAGCAGAGCAGCAATGGTGTGAGTTTCTGGGAAAAATGAAGATGCATAACAGAAGTATTCCATGCATGAAGAAATAGTTCAACCGTGGCTAACAAGGGAAGTCAAAGCTAATGTTAAAATGAAAGAGGGCATACCTCAAAGCAAAAATCAGTGGTAAGACAGAAGATTGGGAGACATTTAAAAACTTACAGATAGCAACACAGAATCATTAGGAGGGAAAAGATGAAATATGAAAGCAAGCTAGCAAACAATATCAGAGTAGATAATAAAATCTTTTTCAAGGATGTAAAAAATTAAAGTGATGAGAGTGGATTTAGGAACACTAGAAAATGAGGCTGGAAAAATAATAACGGGGTCCAAGGAGATGGCAGAAGAACTAAATGAGCACTTTACATCAGTTTTCACTGTGGAAGACACTAGCAGTGTGCCAGATGTTAAAGGGAGTGAGGGAAGAGAAATGAATGCAGTTACTATTACAAGGGAGAAGGTGCTCAAAAAGCTGAAAGACTTAAGGGTGTCACACAGACTAGATGGACTGTGCCCTAGGGTTCCAAAAGTGGTGGCGGTAGAGGCATTAGTAATAATCTTTCAAAAATCATTGGTCTTGGCATGGCCAGAGGATGAGAAATTTGGTAATGGCACTCCACTCTTTAAGAAAGGAGGGAGGCAATTGTTAAGGATGAGCTTATGGAGAACTTGGTGACACAGGACAAAATAGGACAAGTAAAGAACCTATGGTATTATAGGAAAGTTACTGGCATAGTTAGAGCATTGGCTGATTGGTAGGAGGCAGCAAGTGGGAATAAAATGATCCTTTTCTGGTTGGCTGCTAGTGACTAGTAGTGCTCTACAGGGTCGGTGTTGGGATTTCTTCTTATGCTGCACATCAATGATTTAGATGGAGTATTTGGCTTTGCTGCCATGGTTACAGATAATACAAAGACTGTTGGAGGGACAGGCAGAGTTGAAGAAACAGGTAGGCTGCAGAAGGACTTTGACAGATTAGTCCCCTCATCTAAGAAAAGATGTGCTGGCATTGGAAAGGGTTCAGAGGAGGTTCACAAGGTTGATTCCGGGATTGAAGGCATTATCCCACAAGGAATGGTTGATAACTTTGGGTCTGATCTCGCTGGAATTTAGAAGGATGAGGGGGGGGATCTCATTGAAACCTTTCATATGTTGAAAGGCCTAGACAAAGTAGATGTGAAAAGGATGTTTCACATGCTAGGGTAATCTAGGATAAGAGGGCACAGCCTCAGGATAGTGGGGCCATTTGAAACAGAGATACCGAGAAATTTCTTTATCCTAAGGTTGGCAAACTTGTGGAATTTATTACTGCAGGCAGCTATGAAAGATAGGTTGTTGGGTGTATTTAAGGCAGAGTTTGATAGGTTCTTGATTGGACTGGCATTAAAAGTTACGGGGAGAAAGTTGTGGAGTGGGGCTGAGGAAGGGAAACAAGGATTGGCTTTGATGAAATGGTGGAGCAGACTTGATGGGCCAAATGGCCTAATTCTTCTCCTATGTCTTATAGTCTTATGGTTCTTATTGAGAAAAAGGAAATCTCATCACATCAGAATCTTTAGAAAGCAATCACTGGATTTATTAATATTTAGTACAAACAATCATAGTCAGCATTCCGATAAGGACTGTTCAAAAATATTGCTATTTTGTTATGTCAATGCAAGCCCTTTTTGTATCAAATCTTTGATATTACTGTCCTAGTTTATCTCTTCACCTCTGCAGTATATACATCCAGATCATATTTTTTGCACGCTATTCTATCATGGAACATATAAAGCTGTCATTACCATTGTGTGCCAAGTCTTATTATATGGGCAATTGTGGTCTTTCCATGAAAATGATGCAGATATTCCTACAGAGGTGTTTTGCCATTAACTTCTTTTGGCAGTATATTACAAGATGGGTGGCCCCAGCCATCATCAATGCTCTTTAGAAATTGCCTGCATGGCATCAGTGGTTGCACAGCCAGGATTTGTGATAAGCACCAGCTGCTCATACGACCAGCCACCACCTGCTCCCACGGTTTCACGTGACCCTGATTGGGGGGTGCTAAGTTTGTGCTACATCTTTTTCAGCAGTGACCTGCATGCTAGTGGAGGGAAGGAATGTCTTACACGTCTTTTAGTAGAGATGTATCTCCACCCAAATGTTGTCAGAGCAAATTCTTTATGCTCTTCAGATCTCCTCTGATTGGAATTTGCCACGTGTATCTTGCACCTTCTGTACTAATTCACCTACACTGATTTATTAAGGATATTGTTTTTCTCACTTTCTATGTTTCAAATCAGATTCAGAAATCTATGGCTAAAATAAACAATATGTTCTTACATTTATAACCATATAACAATTACAGCATGGAAACAGGCCATCTCGGCCCTTCTAGTCCATGCCGAATGCTTACTCTCACCTAGTCCCACCAACCGGCATTCAGCCCATAACCCTCCATTCCTTTCCTGTCCATATAACTATCCAATTTTACTTTAAATGACAATACCGAACCATATTTGTATACTAGTTTAACAAAATTCACAGAGAATCAGTTTTCTGCCAAGAACAGCCAATTGATTCTCTCAAAAATGGTACATTTACAGCGTGCAATTCAGCAATGATGTGCTAAAACACTGCAGAAATAAACCTAGCATATAGAGCTCTCAGTTTTAACTGTAAATTCTGAGAATAAAATGTACTCATCAGAGATTTGCTGTATTTGGCATCTGTTGAAAAACATTGGCACTGTGAAATAAAAAGAACCAATTATTTTAAAATTGACATTGTGACTTATAGTAATAATGAATCTGCTTCTTAAGTAGGCATATAAGCTTGCCAAACATTGATTTTTATTGATCTTAGTTATATTTAATTTCTTTTATTGATTTTTTTTAATCTTGTGTTCAGGTGCATCATATAAATGCAAAAATACAAACTCACAAAATAAAACAACAAAAAACAGGCTCTTAATTATTCATAAAGCAAAGAATTGCATAATATTGGCATCTTTAGAAAACAAACAGATCACTGACTTTAATAATTAGCATGAAAGATTATAGCTGGCAATTTGACAGACTCTGTTCTGAGAATCTTACTGCCGTAGTGTAATAGTATCACCAATTTGTTTCACAGTAACAAATAACCAGCAACTAAATGATTATAACAACGTTTGAAATTCTGGCTTGCCATTGAGATACGTACTAGTAAGATCATAAGACATAAGAGCAGAATTCAACCATTCGGCCCATTGCGTCAATTCTACCCTTCTATCAGGATGCTATATTATCCCTCTCAACCCCATTCTCTTACCTTTTCCCCATAATGTTTGATGCCCTGACTAGCCAACAACCTATCAATCTCCATGTTCAAAATACTCAATGACTTGGCATCCACAGCCATCTGCGGCAAAATAATCCACAGGTTCACCACCCTCTGGCTAAAGCAACTCCTCCTCTTCTCTGTTCCCAATGGACATGCCTCTATTCTGAGGCTGCACAGTCTGGATCTAGATTCCCCCACTATAGGAAACACCCTCTCAACATCCACTTTATCTTGGCCTTTCAACTTTCAATCAGTTTCATTTTTGCTAACACTAGTGAGTACAGACCCAGAGCAAAACAGCCAATAATATTCAAGAATTATGGATATTTTCTATCAACCTGAAGCTTATTAATTTACTTTTTCGTGTCTGAAATCTCAGCCTAAAATCTTTGGAATGACCATTTGGAGTATTTGGAGCTGGGGGGGAAATTTGGGGTTCTAACATTTAACTGTCATTCATTCTTTGGGGGCACTCCTCTGTTTTTGTGGATGTTTGTGAAGAAAAGGATTTTCAGGATATAAATTGTATGCATTTCTCTGACACTAAATATACCTTTCAAACCTTTGAAACTATGTTTGGACAAATGACGAGTTCTATGGACTTCATTCCTTGAAGCACAGGAAATGAGGGGAGATTTGATAGTGGTATACAAAATTATGAAGGGTTCAGATAGAGTAAATGCAAGCAGGCTTTTTCCACTGAGGTTGGGTGAGACTAGAACTGGAGATCATAGGTTAAGGGTGAAAGGTGAGATGTTTAAGGAGAACCAGAGGGGGATCTTCTCTGAGAGTGGTGCGAGTTTGAAACGAGCTGCCAGCTGAAATGGCGGATGCAGATGAAGAGGAGTTTGGATAAGTACATGGATGGGAGGGATGTGGAAAGCTGTGGTCCAGCAACAGGTCTACGTGACCGAGCAGAACACTAGGCCGGCATGGACTAAATTGGCTCTCAAGTTGTTTCAGTGCTGTGGGGCTCTATGAATCCGGATTTTGGGAGCAACATTGTATACAGCGAAATACATTGATTTGCATCAATGACCAACGATGTGTCCAGGAAGCGCTGGGAATAGCCCACAGTTGACACCATGTTTCCTGCGCCAACATAGCACTGCTGAAATTTACTTGGCCTAATAGAATTTGGGAGAAATTGGAACAGGAAACCCATGTGGGACAATGTACAATTCCTTACAGTGGCAGGAATTGAATGCCGATCAATTTCCCCGATCGATTGAACAGCAGCCACTGCAAAGCATTGTGCTTACTGTTACGCTACCTTGTCACCCTATTCCTGTTTGCCATCCAACTCCCTACCCCCTTCCTTACTGCAACTGAACACTAGCTACTTTTCCAGCTTAGACGTTGGGTCTTTGAATTAACACATTAATTATTTCTCTTTCCAAAGACGTTGGCTGACTTGCAGACCACAAGTGGATCAAATGAGCAGACCCAAAGCTCACTAACCCTAGCCCACATGGGAGGAGATTTGAGCACCCCGAGGAAGCCCACACAGTGATGGGAGGAAGGTACAGACTCCTTAGAGACTGCACTGAGAATTGAACCCGAACCGCAGTCACTGCAAATTGTTGCGCTAGGTGTTAGCAACAAGGATAGCATTTATTGACTGCTTTTGAGCTGATGAAAGTGAAGTATCCTTTCAATCTCTGCAGGCTCTATGGTTAAGTACTCTCGGTAATGTGGAGTATGCAGATCCGGGAACTTGAAAAACTACTCATGACAGAACAGCATTAATACCGCATCAGGTCAGGATGGCATGTGTTTAACATCCAGAATCAGGGTTAATATCGCTGACATGTATATCCTGAAATTTGTTGTGTTGTCACAGCAGTATATTGCAATACAGAATAATTTAGATAAAACTATAAATTACAATAAGAAATATATACAAAAATAATTTAAATAAGTAGCGCAAAAAAAGAGTAAAAAAAAGAGTGAGGTAGTGTTCATGGGTTCATTGTCCATTCAGAAATCTGACGGTGAAGGGGAAGAAGCTGTTCCTGAAATATCCAGTGTGTGTCTTCAAAGTTAAGTCAAGTCACCTTTTATTGTCAATTCGATCCTAACTGCTGGTACAGTACACAGTAAAAACGAGACAATGTTTTTGAGGACGATGGTGCTACATGAAACAATACAAGAACTACACTAGACTACAGACCTACCCAGGACTGAATAAAGTGTACAAAACAGTGCAGGCATCACAATTGGTTTTGAGGATTCTGATGGTTTGGGGGAAGAAACTGTTACATAGTCTGGTCATGAGAGCCCAAATGCTTTAGTGCCTTTTCCCAGATGGCAGGAGGGAGAAGAGTTTGTATGAGGGGTGTGTGGGGTCCTTCATAATGCTGTTTGCTTTGCGGATGCAGCGTGTAGTGTAAATGACTGTAATGGTGAGACCCTGATGATCTTCTCAGCTGACCTCACTATCCACTGCAGGGTCTTGCGATCTGAGATGGTGCAATTTCGGAACCAGGCAGTGATGCAGCTGCTCAGGATGCTCTCGATACAACCCCTGTAGAATGTGATGAGGATGGGGGGCTGGGAGATGGACTTTCCTCAGCCTTTGCAGAAAGTAGTGACGCTGCTGGGCTTTCTTTGCCATGGAGCTGGTGTTGAGGGACCAGGTGAGATTCTCCAACAGGTAAAAACCAAGAAATTTGGTGCTCTTAACGATCTCTACCGAGGAGCCGTCGACGTTCAGCAGGGAGTGGTTACTCCGTGCCCTCCTGAAGTCAACAACCATCTCTTCTGTTTTGTTCACATTCAGAGACAGGTTGTTGGCTCTGCACCAGTCCATTAGCCGCTGCACCTCCTCTCGTTCTTGCTGATGTTCTTAATGATGGATGTCACTGTTTTGAGAGATCGCCTTTTGAAGGTGTCCTCGATGCCAGGCTAGTGCCCATGATGGACTTGGCAGAGATTACAACTTTCTGCAGCTTCTGTACAGTGGTCCCACCATACCAGACAACAAACACAAAATGCTGGAGGAACTCAGCAGGCCAGGCAGCATCTATGGAAAAAAGTACAGTCGATGTTTTGGGCCAAAACCCTCAGCAGGACTGGAGAAAAGAAAGCTGAGGAGTAGATTTAAAAGGTTGGGGTGGGGGGTGTGGAGAGAGAGTGGTAGGTGAAACCTGAAGGTGAAGGAATGAACTAAAGAGCTGGGAAGTTGGTGAAAGAGACAGAAGGCCATGGAAGAAAGAAGAAGGGGGAGGAGCACCAGCAGGTGGTGCTGGGCAGGCAAGGAGGTGAGGTGTGGGAGGAAAAAGAGGATAAGAAATGGTGAGGGGAGGTGTGGGGGTCATTACTGGAAGTTAAGAGAAATCGATGATCATGCCATTAAATTGGAGGCTACCCAAATGGAATATAAGGTGTTGTTCCTCCATCCCAGGTGTGGCCTCATCACGACAGTGGACGAGGGCATGGATGAACATAACAGAATGGGAATGGGAAGTGGATGAGGTCTGGGAAGCTTTGGTGACTCTATAGAGTCCTTCCCCAGTGGAAATTGCCTATGCAAGTTGAGACCACAGTCTTTTTATCATCAGCTTCAAACCAGGCAAAGAGCCAACTGGAGAGTTAACAGTGTTTTTTTTTTAAATGCATTTATATTTTTCATGCAGCATATGTTATTTGCACTTCTGTTAAATGTCAAACAAAGCCACATTCAATTATAACAGCAGAAAAAGCCCTATAGTACAATTTTGTTAGGAGTATAATAGATTTTCACGTTATTTCATACTTAATTGGATATGAACTGTTCTCTGCCAGGTTGTGCAATTTCCATAATTATCTCTGTCTATGAGCAACATCCAGTGGATGCCAGTACATCTGGGGTTTCAAGAAGTAATTAAGACTCCATGTAAGAAGAAAGAAACAAGGTTACCTGAATTTTATTTCTTGAATGTATAAATAAAAAGACACACAGTTAGTGTACACAGGGAAACAACAGAAAATGATGAAACTATCTTAACGGAAAGACAGCATTTGTGGTGAGAGAATTTTGAAGTTAACAATTCAAGTCTATGACTTTCAACCATCACAACTATCATTGGGCAGGAGGTACTGGAGCCTTTGGTCCCACATCATCAGGTTCAGAAAGGGTTCATCAGGCTCCTGAATGAGTGTGGAGAACTTCACTCACCTCAACACTGAACTGATCCCATAAACTATGGACTCACTTTCAAAAAATCCACAACTCAAGTTCACAATATTTATTTATTTATCATTTTTAATGTATTTGTGCAGTTTGTCTTCTTTTACACATTGATTGTTTGTCCACCTTTGTGTGCAGTTTGTCATTGATTATATTGTGTTTCTTTGTTCAATAGTGAATAATCATAAGACCAGAAGAGCATAAGACCTAGGAGCAAATTTAGGCCATTTGGCCCATTGAGTCTGCTCTACTATTCTTCAATCATGGCTGATCCTTTTTTTCACTACTCACCCACCACCACCCCCCCATCCAGCACAGCCTTCTCCCTGTAACCTTTGATGCTATGGCCACTCAAGAACCTATCAAGTTCCTTACTTAAGTACACACAATGACCTGACCTCCATGGCTGGATGTGGTAATAAATTCCACAAATTCACCACCCTCTGTCTGAAGAAATTTCTCCACATCTCTGTTTCAAATGGATTCTCCTCTATCCTGAGGTTGTGCCCTCTTGTTCTTGACTCCCTCACCATGGGAAAGGAAATATCTTTTCCACATCTACTGTCTATCAATATTCAAAAGGTTTCAATGAGACACTTGACATTCTTCTAAATTACAGTGAGTACAGACCCAGAGGTATCAAATGATCTTCATATGATAACCCTTTCCTTCCTGGAATCATCCTTCTGAGCCTCCTCTGAACCCTCTCCAATCCCAGCACATTTTTACTTTGATGAGGAGCCCCAAACAGTTCACAATGCTCAAGGTGAGTCCTCAACAGTGCCTGATAAAGCCTCAGCATCACATCCCTACTCTTGTATTCTAGACCTCTTGAAATGAATGCTAACATTGCATTTGCCCTCCTCACCAATGACTCTAACTGCAAGTTAGTTTTTAGGGAGTTCTGCACAAGACCTTCCAAGTCCCTGTGCATCTCAGATTTTTGGATTTTCTCCACACATCAAAAATTACCTGTACATTTATTTCTACTATCAAAGGGCATGACCATGCATTTTCCAACATTATATTCCATTTGCCACTCTCTTACCCATTCTCCTAATCTGTCTAAGTTCTTCTTCAGCCAACCTGTTTCCTCAATATTACCTGGCCCTCCACCAATCTTTATATCATCTGTAAACTTGGCAATAAAGCCATATATTCATTCCATCATCTAAATCATTGATATACAGCATACAAAGAAGTGGTCCGAACACCAAACAACATTAGTCACTGGCAGCCAACCAGTAAAGGATCCTTTTATTCCCACTTGCTGCCTCCTACCAATCAGCCAATGCTCTAACCATACCAGTAACTCTCCTGTAATACCATGGGCACTTAACTTGGTAAGCAGCAACATATGTGGCATCTTGTCAAAGGCCTTTTGGAAGTCCAAATATACAGAATCCAATGCATCCCCTTTATCCGTCCTACTTTTAATCTCCTCAAAGAATCCCAACAGGTTAATCAATCAAGATTTTCCCATGCTGTCTTTGTCCTATTTTTTCCTGTCACCAAGTACTCCATCACCTCATCCTTAACAATTGACTCCATCTCCCAAACATTGAGGTCAGGCTAACTGGTCTATTATTTCTTTTCTGCTGCCTTCAGTAAACTGAATTTCATGGTTATATTTGGTGATATAGATAGTGGATTTTGGGTAATTGGAACACATCAGGATCTGTACATTTACAGGTAAACAGCTGCCACAGTCAGGTGAAATTTCATGGTAATAGTTATAAATGTATAAAAAAGTCAAAGTGAGTAGCAAATTAAGTATTTAGATGAAATACAAAATTAATTAGAACACTATCAAACAATAGTGTTTTTTCTCAGTTAATTTCAGATGCTGCTTTGACTCACTCCTATCTACTCAGAGAGAATACAGATGCAAAGCATTAATTTTAAGATCCCCCACTTCTATTTTGGCTCCACATTTGGATTACCATTCTGGTATTCCAGAGGACCAATATTGTCTCTTGCAATCCTTTTGCTCTTAACATAACTGTAGAATCCCTTAAGATCCTAGGCCTCACTTGGTGTATTGGGCCCCTGATCTTAGAAGGGATGTGTCGAAACTGGAGAGGGCTTAAAGGAAATTCACAAAATGATTCCAGGATTAAACAGCTTGTCATATGAAGAGCATTTGATAGCTATGAGCCTGTATTCGCTGGAGTTTAGAAGAATGAGCGGTGACATAATTGAAACAAATCAAATGGTGAAAGACCTTGATAGAGTGGATGTGGAGAGGAAGTTTCCTATGGTGGGACAGTCTAAGATCAAAGGACAAAACCTCAGAATAGAAGGACGTCCTTTTAGAATGGAGATGAGGAGGAAGTTCTTTAGCAAGAGAGTGGTGAATCTGTGGAATTCATTGCCACAGGCAACTGTGGAGGCCAAGTCTTTATGTACACTTAAGGCAGAGGATGATATATTCTTGATTGGTCAGGCCGTGAAGGGATACAGAGATTGGAGCTGAAAGGAAAAATGGATCAACTATGATAAAATGGCAGAAAGACTTGATGGGCCAAATGGCTTCATTCTCCCTGCTATATCTTATGGTCTTATGGATTCTCTATCATCTTGTCTGCTGGGACAACTTCTTGCCTTCTTTTAACCTTCCTGATTTTCTTCTCAAGTGTTCTCTTGCATTTCTTAAACCCCATAAGCACCTCATTTGTTCCTACCTGCCTATACTTGCTATGTACCTCCTTTTTTCTCTTGACGAAGGCCTTAACATCTCTTGAAAACCATGATTCCCTACATTTGTAATCTTAACCTTTCATTCTGACAGGCACATACAAGCTTTGTACTCTCAAAATTTTGTTTTTGAACCCCATTCAGTTTCCAAATACACATCTACCAGAAAACAGCCTGTCCCAATCCACACTTTCTAATACCATCAAAGTTGGCCTTTCTCCAGATTAGAATCAAGTGTTCCCCTGCACAAACTACTGTTACATGCCCTTTCTCATACCCTAATAGCAGATCCAGTATCGCATGCTTTCTCATTAGGACTTCCATGAACTGATGAAGGAAACTTCCCTGAACACATTTGACAAACACTGTCCAATTGAGACATTTTACACTATGGGACTCCCAGTCAATATGTAGAAAGTTAAGATCAACTGCTATAACAACTTTATGTTTCCTGCACCATTCTGCACTTTCTTTACAAATTTGTTCCTCTAAAGCCCTAGGATTATTGGGTAGTCTGTAATATCGCCCCATTAACTTAGTCATGCCTTTCTTACTTCTCAGTTCCACCCATAACACCTCTCCAGTCCGTCTTGATGGAGCACTGCTGTGACATTTTCCCTGACTGGTAACACCACCCTTCCTCCTTTAATCCCCCCCACTCTGTCACATCTATTGCAACACAACCCCGGAATATAGAACTGCTAGTCCTGCCCCTCGTGCAACCAAGTCTCATTAATGGCTACAACATTATAATTCCATGTGTTGATCCATGCCTCGAGCTCGTCTGCCTTTCTTACAATGATTCGTGACTTTGTCTGAGGCCTTAGCAACATCTGTCTCCACAGCCTCTCCACTAACTGTTCTGGCACTCTGGTTCCCATCCCTCACAACACTAGTTTAAACCCCACCGTGCAGCATTAACAAACCTTCCCATTTCAGGTGCAAATCATCTCTTCTGTACAGGTCCCATGTTCCCTGGAAGGTAGCCCACTGATCCAAAAATCTTGTGGATCATTGTGAAATCCTGCCTATACCAACTCCTTAGTCATGTATTAAATTGTACAATCTTCCTATTTCTGGCCTCACTAGCATGTGGCACAGGTAGCAATCCTGAGATCACAACCCTGGAGATCTTGCCCTTTAACTTAGCACCCAACTTCTTAAACTCCTTATGCAGAACCTCATCACTCATCGTACCCACGTCTTTGGTAACTACGTGTACCACAACCACTGGTTGTTCACCCTCCTAAGTAAGAATGCTGAAGACTCAATCCAAGATGTCCTAGACACTGGCACCTGGGAGGCAACATACTGTCCAGGAATCTCATTCTTATCCACAGAACCTCCTGTCCATTTCCCTAACTAATGAATCTCCGACTGATAGAGCGATAGAGCAGTGAAAGAAATGCATGGAGTAAAGCCAGATCTAACATATCGAGAGGCTTTGAGAAAAGAGAAGCAAAATAAAGGGTGTAAAGGTAGTAAGGTAGAAGGGCTAAAGTGTGTGTACTTCAAAGCAAGAAGCATCAGGAACAAAAGTGATGGGCTGAGAGCTTGGATACATACATGGAATTATGATGTAGTGGCCATTACGGAGACTTGGCTGGCACCAGGGCAGGAATGGATTCTCAATATTCCTGGATTTCAGTGCTTTAAAAGGGATAGAGAGGGGGAATAAAGGGGAGGAGGGGTGGCATTACTGGTCAGGGATACTATTACAGCTTCAGAAAGGGTGGGTAATGTAGCAGGATCCTCTTTTGAGTCAGTATGGGTGGAAGTCAGGAACAGGAAGGGAACAGTTACTCTACTGGGGGTATTCTATAGGCCCTCTGGTAGCAGTAGAGATACCGAGGAGCAGATTGGGAGGTAGATTTTGGAAAGGTGCAAAAATAACAGGGTTGTTATCATGGGTGACTTTAACTTCCCTAATATTGATTGGCACTTGATTAGTTTCAATGGTTTAGATGGGGCAGAGTTTGTTAAGTGTGTCCAGGATGGCCTGTATGTAGACAGGCCAAACGGGGGAATGCCATACTAGATCCAGTATTAGGTAATGAACCGGGTCAGGCCACAGATCTGTCAGTGGGTGCGCATCTGTGGGACAATGATCACCACTCCCTGGCCTTTAGCATTATCATGGAAAAGGATAGAATCAGAGAGGACAGGAAAATTTTTAATTGGGGAAGGGAAAATTATGAGGCTATAAGGCTAGAATTTGCAGGTGTGAATTGGGAAGATGTTTTTGCAGAAAAATATACTATGGACATGTGGTCAATGTTTAAGGATCTCTTGCAGGATATCAGGGATAAATTTGTCCTGGTGAGGAAAATAAAGAATGGTAGGGTGAAGGAACCATGGGTGACAAGTGAGGTGGAAAATCTAGTCAGGTGGAAGAAAGCAGCATACATGAGGTTTAGGAAGCAAGGATCAGATGGGTCTATTGAGGAACATAGGGTAGCAAGAAAGCAGCTTAAGAAGGGGCTGAGAAGAGCAAGAAGGAGGCATGAGAAGGTCTTGGTGAGTAGGGTAAAGGAAAACCCCAAGGCATTCTTCAATTATGTGAAGAACAGAAGGATGACAGGAGTGAAGGTAGGACCAATTAGAGATAAAGGTGGGAAGATGTGCCTGGAGGTTGTGGAAGTGAGCGAGGTCCTCGATGAATACTTCTCTTCGGTATTCACCAATGAGAGGGAACTTGATGACGGTGAGGACAATATGAGTGAGGTTGATGTTCTGGAGCATGTTGATATTAAGGGAGAGGAGGTGTTGGAGTTGTTAAAATACATTAGGACGGGCCTGACAGAATATTCCCCAGGCTGCTCCACAAGGCGAGGGAAGAGATTGCTGAACCTCTGGCTAGGATCTTTATGTCCTCGTTGTGCACAGGGATGGTACCGGAGGATGGGAGGGAAGTGAATGTTGTCCCCTTGTTCAAAAAAGGTAGCAGGAATAGTCTGGGTAATTATAGACCAGTGAGCCTTACGTCTGTGGTGGGAAAGCTGTTGGAAAAGATTCTTAGAGATAGGATCTATGGGCATTTAGAGAATCATGGTTTGATCAGGGACAGTCAGCATGGCTTTGTGAAGGGCAGATCATGCCTAACAAGCCTGATAGAGTTCTTTGAGGAGGTGACCAGGCATATAGATGAGGGTAGTGCAGTGGATGTGATCTACATGGATTTTAGTAAGGCATTTGACAAGGTTCCACAGGGTAGGCTTGTTCAGAAAGTCAGAAGGCATGGAATCCAGGGAAGTTTGGCCAGGTGGATTCAGAATTGGCTAGCCTGCAGAAGGCAGAGGGTCGTGGTGGAGGGAGTACATTCATATTGGAGGGTTGTGACTTGTGGTGTCCCACAAGGATCTGTTCTGGGACCTCTACTTTTTGTGATTTTTATTATCGACCTGGATGTGGGGGTAGAAGGGTGGGTTGGCAAGTTTGCAGATGACACAAATGTTGGTGGTGTAGATAGTGTACAGGATTGTTGAAGATTGCAGAGAGACATTGATAGGATGCAGAAGTGGGCTGAGAAGTGGCAGATGGAGTTCAACCCGGAGAAGTGTGAGGTGGTACGCTTTGGAAGGACAAACTCCAAGGCAGAGTACAAAGTAAATGGCAAGATATTTGGTATTGTAGAGGAGCAGAGGGTCCACAGATCCCTGAAAGTTGCATCACAGGTAGATAGGGTAGTTAAGAAAGCTTATGGGGTGTTAGCTTTCATAAGTCGAGGGATAGAGTTTAAGAGACACGATGTAATGATGCAGCTCTATAAAACTCTTGTTAGGCCACACTTGAAGTATTGTGTCCAGTTCTGGTCGCCTCACTGTAGGAAGGATGTGGAAGCATTGGAAAGGGTACAGAGGAGATCTGCCAGAATGCTGCCTGGTTTGGAGAGTATGGATTATGATCAGAGATTAAGGGAGCTAGGGCTTTACTCTTTGGAGAGAAGGAGGATGAGAGGAGACATGATAGAGGTGTACAAGATAGTAAGAGGAATAGATAGAGTGGACAGCCAGCACCTCTTCCCCAGGGCACCACTGCTCAGTACAAGAGAACATGGCTTTAAGGTAAGGAAGGAAAGTTCAAGGGGGATATTAGAGGAAGGTTTTTCACTCAGAGAGTGGTTGGTATCTGAGTTAGTGATGGAGGCAGATACACTAGTGAAGTTTAAGAGACTACTAGACAGGTTTAAGGAGGAATTTAAGGTAGAGAGTTATATGGGAGGCAGGGTTTGCGGGTGCACACAACATTGTGGGCCGAAGGGCCTGTAATGTGCTGTACTATTCTGTGTTCTATGTACCACCACTGGATACATCTCTTTCCTGCTTCCCTTCTGCGTTACAGAGCCAGGAACCCAACTGCTGTGACTTTCCTCTGTTAGGTCAACCCTCCTAAAAGTATCCAAAGTAATATACCTCTTGTTGGGGAGATGGCCACAGGGATACTCTGCACTGTCTCCTTAACCTCCTTCCCCTTCCTGACTGTTACCCAGTTTCCTGTGTCCTGCACCTTTGGTCTAACTATCTCTCTATATGTCCTATCTATCCTCCTGAATAACCCTGAGTTCATCCGGTTCCTGCTCCAATTCCTTAACATGGTTTGTTAGAAGCTGCAGCTGGATGCACTTGTCACAGTTGAAGTCATCATGGACACCAGAGTTCTCCCTTCCTGCCTACGTCCTACAAGAGGAGCATTCAACTGTCTTGCCTAGCATCTCTACTGTCCTTACTGAGTAGATGTAAAGAAGGGAAGAAAAGAATTAACCTCAAACTCTTCTTATCTTTCTCTGAGTGATGTCTCTCTTTTGCTGAATCGTTGAAGGTCTAAAGCCTCAATATTGCCACTCTAACTCTGTCCACTCTGACAAAGGTTGCAGAAGTTGCCCCTGCCTCCCTATACCTTGCTCTTGCTAATCAATCTCAAATGCCGATTGGTTGCTGGTCAGAGCGCAGTTGATCTGCTGTGATCCGCTGATGCATTTTTTTTATTTGGTCAGTGAATCGGAATAAAATCCCCTCCTCGCAAACTTTTGATGTCCAGATTGGTCACTGACCGCAATCTACTCTTCGACAAACTTCTATGGATGATTGTACTGACTGGCTGTATCACACCAACACTGTGGAATGGAAAATCTTACTAAAAATTAGTAAATACGGCCCAGGCCATCACAGATAATGCCTCTTGACATACATGAAACGCTGGATTAATTCCTCCATCGATAACTATTAGCAACTAATACACAGTTTTATAGTACTCTAATAGTATTGATAGTGATTTCCTTTGTCTGCAATGAATTTAAATATGTTTGTTACTCAGTAAAATGGTAGTTTGCCTTTTTTATATAATACTGTGCAAAAATCTCAGGCACATGTAAAATGTTCTGTAAAGCAAAGATGCTTTCAAAAATAATGAAATGAAAAGTGCCTAAATATCAAAAAAATACTATAAAGAAGAGTAAATAGAAGAAAACTGAACCAAATCAATATTTGGTCCGATCACTCTTTGACTTTAAAGCTGCATCAATTGCCTTAGATAAATTGTCATGCAGTTTTTTTAAGAAAACCGACTAGTAGGTTTTTCCAAGCGATTTGGAGAACTTGCCACAGTATTTCTGCAGACTGGCCAAAACATACTGTTCCCGATAAGGCGCAATCATCTGGAATACCTCACATTTATTATTCTCCTAAACTGTAGGATTCCATTATCAGATTGGAATTTTGAGAGCTATCTGGCATTTCTTCACCAGAATCTAACACCCACCTGGTGATCTTCACATTAAAGAATACTATATACTTACAGTACCAATATGAGTATTTCATTTATTTCAAGGTACAGTGCAACATGCTCTTTCAGCCAAATGAGCCACACCACCCAGCAACCTACCAATTTAACCCTAGCCTAATCACAGGACAATTTCTTTTTCCCCAGAAGAGCATAGGCCATTGATGACCTCTCACCTCCATCATCCAAAGTCGATAGTCTGGTTAGATTTCATCAATGTTTCTGTAATCCATTTTAATCACTATAGGGGATTGGCCTATACAGCTTCACAGAGTAATGTTGGTCAGCTTTACCCACTTCCACCTCTCATGACAGTTTGGACTTCGAAAGACAATTACAGGATAATTTACAATGACCAATTTACCTATTAGCCAGTACATTATTGGACTGTGGAGGAAACTGAAGCACCCAAAGGAAACCCACTCACTCGTGGAGAGAACATCCAAACTCTGAGCACCGAACTCTGACGCTCCAACTTGTAATAATGTTGCGTTAACCACTATACTACCGTGGCATTCACAATTTTATCAAGCTGTTAGATGAGAATGGAAAATTGCCAAGGAATAATGAATAAATGCCTTCAAAACGGCCACTGTTGATCAGGATTAAATGGAAATTTTAGATCACATCTTCTACAAAGATGTTTTGATCTGTCCCTAAGTCACAGCTCCAAGCCACATGAATCTGCATGCAAGCTCATCAAAAAGTTAGCATTATGGCTATTAAAGTTAATCTAGTAAATCTCACGTAACAGCTTTCTGCCTTTCAGCATAAGTCATAGATCTGGGGAGTATTTCATTATTGCAAATGGGAACACCTGTCAATAGCTGTCTCACCTTCATCTGCTTCTGTGAATTGCAATAGAATCTAACAGCTGTACAGTTGTAGCAGCCCATCTACAACAATCAGAAGGTAATCATATCCATCCCAAATCTAATGTCTGCAGGCGACAGATTTTCAACCACTGACAGACTGCCATCCATACAAGAAGACTGCCACATCAGCCACCTGTCTGCGATTGCCAGCTTTTTCAAAAGCTCTCTGAGTGTCATTGTGCATCTCACCCACTTTCATCTACTGCGTTATGTATATCTATATCCAAAAATAAAATGCCCGCACATCTGTTCCCTGCTCCCCTGTACTCTGCTCTTTTCCAGTATTGTTCAGCTGTAAGGATGCCTTTTTTTCATATTTCTAATGAAATGTTCAGATGCGACATGTTCCGGCATCTAGTGGAGTGCCGCAGGGATCTGTCCTGGGACCCCTGCTATTTGTGATTTTTATTGATGACCTGGATGTAGAGACGGAAGGATGGGTGAGTAAGTTTGCGGATGACACGAAGATTGGAGGAGTTGTGGATGGAGCTGTAGGTTGTTGAAGGTTACAAGAGGATATAGGCAGGCTGCAGAGTTGGGCAGAAAAATGGCAGGTGGAGTTCAATCCGGAAAGTGTGAGGTGATGCATTTTGGAAGGACAAACCAGAAGACTGAGTACAGGATTAATGGTCAGTTACTTAAGAGTGTGGATGAACAAAGAGACCTTGGGGTTCAAATCCATACATCCCTCAAGGTTGCTGCACAGGTTGATAGGGTAGTTAAGAAGGCCTATGCTAGGCTTCATTGACAGGGGGATTGAGTTCAAGAGTAGAGAGGTCATGTTGCAACTCTACAGATCTCTAGTGAGACCACACTTAAAGTATTGTGTTCAATTCTGGTCACCTCATTATAGGAAGGATGTGGAAGCTATGGAGAGGATGCAGAGGAGATTTACCAGGATGTTGCCTGGTTGGGAGAACAAGTCATATGAAGCAAGGTTAGCAGAGCTGGGACTTTTCTCTTTGGAGCGTAGAAGAATGAGAGGGGACTTGATAGAGGTCTACAAGATTATGAGAGGCATAGATAGGGTGGATAGTCAGTACCTGTTTCCCAGGGCACCAATAGCAAACACCAGAGGGCATATGTACAAAATTAAGGGAGGGAAGTTTAGGGGAGACATCAGGGGTAAGTTTTTTACACAAAGGGTTGTGAGTGCCTGGAATGACTTGCCAGGGATGGTGGTGGAGGCTAAAACATTAGGGTTATTTAAGAGCCTCTTGGACAGGCACATGGATGAAAGAAAAATGGAGGGTTATGCGGTAGTGTGCGTTTAGTACTTTTTTTAAAGGATTATGTGGGTTGGCACAACATGGAGGGCTGAAGGGCCTGTACTGTGCTGTAGTGTTCTATGGTTCTATGTTCAAAGTTCAAAGTAAATTTATTATCAAAGTACATATATGTCACCATATATGACCCAGAGATTTATTTCCTTGCAGGCATACTCAATAAATCCATAATATAATAATAACAATAGTAGAATCAAGGAAAGACTGCCCCAACTTGGGTGTTCAACTAGTGTGTAAGAGACCACAAAACACAAATACAAAAAGAAAATAATAATAGTAATAATACATAAATCAATAAGCAATAACTATTAAGAACATGAAATGAAGAGTCCTTGAAAGAAAGTCCATAGGTTGTGAGATCAGTTCAGTATTGGGGGTGAGTGAAATTGAGTGATGTTATTCCCTCTGGTTCAAGAACCTGATGGTTGAGGGATAATAACTGTTCCTGAACTGGTGGTTTGACTCCTGAGGCTCTTTCTGATGGAGAGAGCATGGCTTGGATGGTGGAGGTCCTTGATGATGGATGCTGCTTTCCTGTGACCATGCTGCTTGTAGATGTTCTGAATGGTGGGGAGGGCTTTACCCATGATTAACTCCCTGATTCACTGCCGTAATAACTAATCTGTCTGAAACTTCAGCTCACTGTCTGGGCCAGTGCTTCCAATGGGCCACCAGCAGTCTGCTGCTAATACCGACACTATTTCACATTCAGAGTTTTGATTTCCAGCAGTCACGTTCAATTTAACTTCCCTTGTTCTCTGAAAAAGAAGGTTTCTCTACATAACATTTTAATTAAAGCACAGCTAACAAGTCATCCACTCGTTAGAAATTCAGGGAACTTTGGGGTCATTATTATGCATCAGTCTTAATGCTGTTTCTGGGCTGAGGGACAGTGCCTCGTTAATCTACACTTGTGTTTAGATAACCAATTATTCCTCCTTTGCACAAATCCAGGGAGTTTAACTATTAGCGCTACTGATAAATTCCCCCTGTGTTTTACATAGCTTCGCCAAGAGCAGCTTCCATCATCTCTTGGACCTAATTGGTGAAAGTCATCATAAGCACTTTGACTTGAGAATGTAATTTGTTTTCTCTTTCATTAGATACCATTCCAAATTATAGGATTGTAAGAGAGAATTATTCATACCTGCTTTGTATTTTGATGGATGGTAGTTGTTTCCTTTTCATAAATTTCCCGTTTGAAAACCTAATTTACAGTGTTTGAGAGATCTCGGGGGGACAATCTAATTAAGTTTTCAACTGCAGATCTGTGAAGGCCTGTAGCAGGAGATCAAAGAAAATCAGGCTACAAACGAAGTGGTAAGATCTCTTCAGCATCTGGGACTACAAGTTGGATGACTGAGGTAATATAATGGTTTCTTCCCTCCTTAAGGGAGATCGATGGACAGAGCTATTAAATTCACTCGGTATCCACTTATTAGATACCTCCTGTGTGTAACCAAGTGGCCACTGAGTCAATGTTCGTGGTCTTCTGCTGCTGTATCCCATCTACTTCAAGGTTCAACATACATGTTCGGAGATGCTCCTCTGCACACCACTGTTGTAACGAGGCTTCAGCTAGTATGTAAATGGTCATAGAAAGCTACTGCACAGAAACAGGCTCTTCAGTCCACCTAATCCATGCCAAACCATTTAAACAGTCTACTCTCATCGACCAGCATGCGGACCAGGACCACAGCCCTGCCATCCAAACCTATCCAAACTTCTCCAACATCGAAACCAAGCAGGCATGCACCCATTGTGCTGGCAGCTCATTTCTCACTCTCATGCCATCTGAGTGAAGCAGTTTCCTCTCATGTTCCCCTGAAACTTCTCACATTTCATCCTTAAGCCAAGACCTCTAGTTGTAGTCCCACCCAACCTCAGTGAGAAAAGCCTGCTTGTATTTACTCTATCTATACCCCTCATCATTTTGTATTCCACTAGCAAACCTTGCCTCAATCTTCCATATTTCAAGGAATGAAGTCCTAACCTATTCAATCTTTCCTTATAACTCAGTAATTACAACATCCTCATTAATTTTCTCTCTACACTTTCAACCTTATTTCCATATTTCCTGTAGTTAGGTGACCAAAGCTACAGACAATTCTCAAAATTAAGTCTCACCAATGTCTTTTACAACTTCAACATAGCATCCCAACTCCTGTATAAAGGCCAATGTGCTGGAAACTTTATATACAACCCTAACTACCCATGCTGCTACTCTCAATGAATTATAAACCTGTATTCCCACACTCCTCAGTGCCCTACTGTTCACTGAGTAAACACTAACCCTGGTTGGTCCTCCCAAAATACAACACCTAGTACCTGTCTGTATTAAATTCCATCTGCCATTTTTCTGCTGGTCCAGCTCTCACTGCAAGCTCTGATACTCTTCCTTGCTGTCCACACCACCCTCAATCTTTGTGTCATCTGCAAATTTGCTGATCCAGTTAATCACATTATCATCCTGATCATTGATATAGACAGCAAACATCCCAGCATCAATCCCTTCGGCACTCCACTAGTCACAGGCCTCCATTCCCTGTCTTCATCCACAAAGCCAATGTCTAATCCAATTTACCACCTCGTCATGAATGCCGATCTTCCCTATCATGGTATTTATTTGGCAATTCAAATGATATCATCTACAAACGTAGAAATACTTAGGGGTCTGTGGGAACAAACATATTGATTTTAAGTAGGTTATAATGTTGGTACAACATTCTGGGCCAAACTTATTTATTAATTATTAATTAAATTAATTAATTATTGCTAGGTATATGGACAGGAAAGGAATGGAGGGTTATGGGCTGAGTGTGGGTCAGTGGGACTAGGTGAGAGTAAGCATTCGGCATGGACTAGAAGGGCCAAGATGCCCTTTTTCCATGCTGTAATTGTTATATGGTTATTATTCTAGCTAAAATTAATTGGTCCTGGTTTTCAGACATTTTGGTGAATTTAGTACATTTTCAAGGATGCCTACACATTTCTACAGATGTATCCTAGAGAGTGTTCTAACACGTCACATCACCATCTGTCATGGAGGAGCCACCGCACAGAGTCGGATAAAGCTGCAGAAGGTTATACCCTCAGCCAGCTTCATCGTTGGCCACAAGCCTGCCCACCATTCAGAACATCTTCAAAACAAGAAGCCCTCAAAAGGGGCAGCATCCAACATGAAGGACCTTCGACATCATGGACATGCCCTCTTCCCAATGGAGTACCTGGTAAGCCTCTAAAACCTGTGTCAACCAACTGGTGGGAGATACTCAAGGATATTTTCAATCTCATTGCTATGGTCAGAAGTTCCCACCTACTTCAAAAGGGCAACCATTATACCAATGATCATGGAGAGCTGTGTGAGCTGCCTTAATGACTATTGCCCAGTAGTACTCACACATATGTTGATGAAATTCTTTGAGGTTGGTCATGGCTCGAATCAACATTTGCCTCAGGAAGGACCTGGATCTACTGCAATTTGCCTATTGGCACAATAGGTCTACAGTGGATGCGATCTCAATGATCCTTCAAGCCACCTTGGATCACCTAGAGAATACAAATACCTTTGTCAGGATGCTGTTTGTTGACTATGGCTCAGCACTTAACTTCATAGTTTCTACAGCCTTGATCAAAAAGCTACAGAACCTAGGCTTCTGCAATTGCTAATGATACAGCCATTGATGGCAGCATCTCAGATGGTGACAAAAGAGTGTGAGATATGCCAGCTAATTGAGTGATGTTGCAGCAACAACTTTGCACTCAACATCAGTAAAACCAAAGAGCTGATCGCTGACTTCAGAAAGGGTAAGATGAGGGAACATAACCCAATCCTCAAAGAGGGATCAGAGCGAAGAGAGTAAGCAAGTTCAAGTTCCTGGGTGTCAGTATCTCTGTGGACCTAATCTGGGCACAACATATTGATGCAGCTATAAAAAAAAAAGCAAGACAGTGGCTGTATTTCATTAGGAGTGTGAAGAGATTTGGTTTGTCAGCTACAACACATGAAAACTTCTATAAATGTACTGTGGAGAGCATTCTGACTGGCTGCAACATCATCTGGGGGATGGGGGATGGGGTATGGGGGGAAGTGATGGGTCAAGACCGAAGTAGGTTGTAGAAGCTTGTAAAACTAGTTAGCTCCATCATGGATACTATTCTCTGTGGTATCCAAGACACCTTCAAGGATTGGTGCCTTAGGAAGTCAAAGCATTAAGGATCTCCACAGCACAGGACATGTCATCTTGTCAATGTTAACCATCGGGAGGAAGGCACAGGAGCCTGAAGGCACACACCCAGTGATTCAGGAACAGGTTCTTCCTCTCTGCCATCAGGTTTCTAAGAGAATACTACCTCCCTACTTTCTTTCTGTTTTCTTGCACTAATTTTAACTTAACTATTTCATAGACATATAAATACTTGCTGTAATTAAGTTTTTCTCTATATTATTTATCATGTATTTCATTGTATTGTTATTGTAAAGATAACAAATTTCATGAATTATGCCAGTGATATTAAACCTGATTCTGATTCTGATTCATTGCTACCATGGGGAAGAAGGTACAAGAATCTGCAGACACGCACTTAACGTTTTAGGAACAGCTTCTTCCCCTCTGCCATCAGATTTCCAACATCACCCCTGGCAGTGGATTCCAAAATCCCACCACACTCTGTGTAAAAATAACTTTTGTTGGAACTTTTCCCTTCTGTCTTAATTACATGCACTCTAGTATTGGACATATTGAGAGTGGAGAAAAGATCCTGTTTGTCTAGGCGATCTGTGCTCCTCATCATAAACCTCTTTTAGATTTCCCTTTGGCCTCTGACATTCCAGAGAAAACAACCCATTCAGCCCAGCCTCTCCCTATAGCCCATCTACCTCGCACTCGCATCCCTTAGTCCAGGCAACATCCCAGCAAGACTCCTCCGCACCTTCTTCAAAGTTTCCACATCCTTCCTGTAATCAGGTGACTGTAGGCTGTTTCCCCAATGCAAAGAGTTCAAAGTGTTCCTGAAATTCGTCTTCCCCACACACAGCCATGTAACAAAGAAAACCATGGAACCTGTTCAAAGAAAAACATCAAACCTCTCCCATATGTGCAAAAAAAAATCAACAAATGGCAACAAAAAAAGAGTGAAAAACGCAGAATATAAAGCATGGAATCAGAAGAGACCAGGCATATTCAGTTCACCTCAATTGATCTTCTGCAAGCTGCCCGATTAATATCGCCCAAAGTAACAAAAAAAAGGAACACAGAAACACATCGTATTGTGAACTACAGGGTCCAATCCACAGACCTCATTAATTAAAATTTGCCCAAAACCCAGGACTCTGCGACAGCATCAAGAGAGAGAACCCATTTGGACGTAAACATCTTAATTTGGGAAAAGTGAGGGAGGAGTGAGACACCGCCCATCACACACAGAAACCTTCCCCCAATGACATTGAGCCAGAGGCTGGTAGTCAGCATTGAGCCCCCTTTGCCTTCCGCTCTCACCTCAATGACCTCAATATACCTTTAGTTCCCTTTCTGTGAGATTATGCAGCACTATCAAACATTAGGAGACCTACTCTCTCCCTTGTTACCAACTTGCTCTAAGCGTACTTGTGGAATCTTTTACAATTCTCCTTTACTTTCTCTGCCAGGAATATTTCCCAGCTTTTCTTAACACTTCTAGTTTGCTTCTAATGTGTATTCCGAACACTGAGGAAAAGATGGGCAGTTTAGACATGAATCTGCTGGACTCTAGCAAAGTTGAAGTGAAATTTTAGGGTAATGTAATTGGTGGAAATCTACATCATTCACAACCAGCGACATTGAGTTGGGGTTTCACTTTAGGAGGCTGGCCTGACGTGATGATAAAAAGATTTTTTAGCACGCTCTGGTGTTCAGGTTTTGGAGATCAATAAAATGAGTTACAGTTTTTCTTAAACATATAATGCCTCACTTCATTTCATTTGCGAATATCTATAAAATTTAATTTAATTTTGAAGTACATACATACACGTAGTGGCACTTCATTAGGTATGCCTGTGCACTAGCTCATTAATGTAAATAGCTAATCAGCCTCTCCTGTGACAGCAACTCAATGCACAACACGGTCAAGAATTGCAGTTGTTGTTCAGATAAAATATTAGAATAGGGAATAAATGTTATTTAAGTGACAATTAGATGAAAGAAAAATGGAGGTCTATGTCGGAGGAGGATTGATATTCGAGTGTTAAATTTTAAATTTGTATTCAGGGATACAGCATATTAACAGGCCTTTCCAATGCAACAAGCCCATGCTTCCAATTATACCTATGTGACTTACTGCAACACACACAAAATGCTGGAGGAACTCAACGCGGCAGGCAGCGTCTATGGAAATGAATAGAGTTTCGGAGTGAGACCACCCCTTCAGGAGTGAGAAAGAAACTGGACCACCTGAAGGAGACCCACGTGGTGACAGGGAGAACGCACAAACAGGATTAAAATTGTAATAAAGCTGAACATGGTTATCACGGTAGCATAGTGGTTAACACACCACTATTACAGCTCAGGTGTTCCTGAGTTCTGAGTTCAATTCCAGCCCATGTGTAAGAAGTTTTTATGTTCTCATCGTGACGTTGTGGGATTTCTCCGGGTGCTCTGGTTTCCTCCCACAGTCCAAAGATATACTGGCAATTCGTCATTATAAACTGGGCCAAAGCTAGATAAAACCACAAGATATAGGAACAGAATTAGGCCACTTAGCCCATTGAGCTTGCTCTGCCATTTCATCATGGCTGGTACATTTCCCCTCTCAGCCCCAATCTCCTGCTTTTTCCCCGTATCCCTTCATGTTCTGACTAATCATGAATCTATCAAGCTCTGCCTTAAATATACTCAATAACTTGGCCTCCACAGCCACCTGTGGCAATGAATTCCACAGGTTTACCAATCTCTGGCTAAAGAAATTCCCCCTGATCTCCATTCTAAAAGGATGTCAGTCTATTCTGAGGTTGCATCTTCTGGTCATAGCCACACCCCCCCACCCCCCCCCCCCCCACCACAGGAAACGTTCTCTCCACATCCACTCTATGAAGGCCTGGGTTGCCGTGTGGCTCGTTGTGCTAGAAGATCCTGTCCGAACTGTATCTCTAAATTTTAAAAAAAACCTGTTTTCAAAGAACTGGCTCACAACACAGGCAGCCTGAGGAGTTGTCGTTTTGACAGCTGTTCACAGCAAACGTGCGAATGCAGTGTTACCATTTGGGTAATTGAATGACTTGACTTGAACCTGAATTATGATACTTCTGAAGAATATGCAGGCTTAAAGAAAGAGCATATGATATTAGCAAGAACAATGCATAAATACAAAAGAACACGTTGATAATGTTACTAATCTATCACTCTGGTAGTGCCTCACATTGCAATATAGAATAGCTTTTGTGGAATACTATATCATAGAACATATTACACAGGGTTGACCTTGAGAGAGTAGTATAAAGAGAATTGTATGCATGAAAGCCTTCAGAAGATGATATTGGGGTAAAGAGGCATGAAAAAGGAATAGGGAGCCTCCATTGTCTGTGATAATCCAGGCCCCAAAAGTTAATCAGCTGTGTAACATTGACAGAGACACTTCAACCAGGCTTATCCCATTCCTCTGTCTGGAAAGTGAGAGTTTCTTCAGAAGTATACACAGAAAATGGCCTAATATATTGTAGTTCATTGTTCATGCCCAAAATGTTAGAGGTCAGTCAATGTTTCGAGACCTTTCATCATCTCAAAACTCATCGTGTTCCTTCAGCGTTTTCAAGATTCAGGATTGTTTACTGTAATTTCTAGTACACAAGTATAAAGGAGAATGAAATAATTCTTGCTATGGATCCAATACAGCAAAAAAAATACAATAAGATAAGGAGCACAATAATTAAAAAAAACAGTGTTCGTTATCTGCAAGCCATCCTAATTCAAAATCACCCAAAATACCAGCAAGCAAAGGAGTAACCGGAAACTAATCTAGTTGGACCAGGGTCCAATCCACAAACCACGTCGATTACACCGTGCACAAGACCCAGGACTTTGGCCCCATCTCTGATAGTTTCAAGGGAGAAAGAAATCATTTGAACGCAGGGACCTACCTTTGGGAGCAGTGAACGAGAGGGAGAGGGTAACTGTTACATGCAGACAGCTTCCTTCAGCAACAGCGAGCGAGAGGCTGGTAGACAACGCTAAACCCCACTCGCCTTGATGTCTTCAATCTTCCTCAGCGCCTTATTTGGCAAGATTGGCGAGAAATTGAGTCAATCCTGGGTTCCTAGGCCTGGAGGCTGCACACTTTACAGAATCCCCCCGTGGACAGCAAAACGCAAGATCGCTCAATTGCCCTTTCTGTATTTGACAGGCTATGAATTCTGATACAAGCCATTAATGAAAGAGGTGGCTGCAGGGTCTGTTCTTGCTGGTCCTGTGCAGTGAAAGAGGTAGTTTTGTTGCCAGTGCTGCAAATGAGACATTCAAAAGTGAGGACTGGAGACGGGGCAAGTATCCACTTTTCACCGAATTGAAACTGCATTAATGTTCTTGTATCTCTGGAATGCTTGAAAGCAAGAATATCCATGGAAGTTTGGTTGAGTCCGTGAATGTGGGAGGTATGAAGTGCTTTGGTCCAAGTGCAAGTTGATGGGACGAGGCAGAATAATATTTTGGCATGGGCCAGATGGGATGAAGACCTATAGTGAACCTATTAATTTTCTTCTCAGGATAGAATGCTTGATAGCAAGAATATCACAAGAACATAAATTTTAAGTTCATGGGAAGAATGAGTGTTTCATGTTTTCAAAATAATTGCAAATAAAAAAACACAGCAAAATGGAATAACCCACTGAACTTTGAGAATCTACAGTACCGTTACTATTTTACTGAACTTGTTGCTATTGTAATGTTTGAATGACCTTTTCTATGCTGTGATTATCTTAATGCTCACACTTATTTTGCATGTGCTGACTTTACATTTCAGAAGGTTTTGACTTAAGCCTGGCACATCTGAATTTTGAAAAGAATATTGCAATGGGACTTTCCAATCCATTCACAGATTCAGTGGTACTGCTCCCACCGTTACCTAGAGCAGAACACAGACCAAAGCCGAGCCACATGGATGTGCCTCAAGGAATTTTACCTACTGTTCACCGGGAGGACTTCCTTCACCAGTGTAAATAGTCGGGGGATCGGCAGCTGTATCAATCTTTGAGAAACCAGTTATTTCTAATATAAGCAACTTCATATACGCATACTGAACTTACTGCAATACTGAGATGGTTGCATCATCATAAATTTGGGGTAGCTCAGTGACAGAGCAGTTAGTGTAATCATGAAACTATTAGGCCATTCAGCCCAATGAGTCTGCTCTGTCACTCCATCATGCCTGACAACAGTGCTAGTGACCTGGGTTTGAATTTCGTCACTGCCTATAAGGAGTTTGTACGTTGCAGGCTCGAAGGGCCAAATGGTCTACTTCTGCACCTATGTCTATTGTTTTCCCTGTGGCTTTTCTCTGAGCACTCTGGTTTCCTCCCACATTCCAAATATGTAGTTGTTAGTAAGTTAATTGGTCTTATATGAAGCCAAAAAGGCCTGTTAAGGGACTGCCAAATGTGGCTGTATCTGTAAATAAATAAAATATAAATTGTGAAAACTATATAAAAAAATCTGTTCTACTCATGATCCTTGCCCAAATCAAAAGCTGTGGATGAGCCAGGGGTTCATAATCTACTGAGGGTTAAATCTGTGGCATTCACGTCTGGAGGACCAGGACAATGCAAGAAAACCAGGTACAACTTGCAGGAGGCTGTCTCAAGAACAGAGGAACGATTCCAAGTAAAGTTGGAGGCAGAATCAGATGCATGACACCTCTGGTATGGTTTGCAGGCCATCACATCCTACAAAACAATCAATACCAAACATCAAGAATAGCAGTGATGCTTCACTCCCAGAAGTGCTCAGCACCTTTTATGCTCACTTTGAGAGGGAGAATGAATCTACAGTTATGAGGATTCCTGCAGCATTTGGTGACCCTGTGATCTCTGACATCAGCCTGCCTTTCAAAAGGTTGAAGCTTCGCAAGGTGACCGACCAAAATAAAGGCCCCAAAGGTGGCAACCAACCGGCACGTGTGCTCAAAGACATTTTCAATCTCTCTACAGAGATCTCAATCTACAGCAGGAAGTTCCCACCTGCTTCAAAAGGGCAACAATCATACCAGTGCCCAAGAAGAGCAGGGGGAGCTGCCTTAATAAATATCATCCAGTAGTACTCGCATCTATTGTGATGAAGTGCTTTAGAACACAGAACATAGAATAGTACAGCACATTACAGACCCTTTGGCCCACAATGTTGTGCCAACCTTCAAACGCTGCCTCCCATATAACCCCCCACCTTAAATTCCTCCATATACCTGTCTAGTAGTCTCTTAAACTTCACTAGTGTATCTGCCTCCACCACTGACTCAGGCAGTGCATTCCACGCACCAACCACTCTCTGAGTGAAAAACCTTCTTCTAATATCCCCCTTAAACTTCCCTCCCCTTACCTTAAAGCCATGTCCTCTTGTATTGATCAGTGGTGCCCTGGTGAAGAGGCGCTGGCTGTCCACTCTGTCTATTCTTCAATATCTTGTTCACCTCTATCATGTCTCATCTCATCTTCCTTCTCTCCAAAGAGTAAAGCCCTAGCTCCCATAAACTCTGATCATAATCCATACTCTCTAAACCAAGCAGCATCTTGGTAAATCTCCTCTGTACCCTTTCCAATGCTTCCACATCATTCCTGTAGTGAGCTGACCAGAACTGGACACAGTACTCCAAGTGTGGCCTAACCAGAGTTTTATACAGCTGCATCATTACATCGCGTCTCTTAAACTCTATTCCTCAACATATGAAAGCTAACACCCCATAAGCTTTCATAACTACCCTATCTACCAGTGAGGCAACTTTCAGGGATCTGTGGACATGTACCCCCAGATCCCTTTGCTCCTCCACACTACCAAGTATCCTGCCATTTACTTTGTACTCTGCCCTGGAATTTGTCCTTCCAAAGTGTACCACCTCACACTTCTCCGGGTTGAACTCCATCTGCCACTTCTCAGCCCACTTCTGCATCCTATCAATGTCTCTCTGCAATTTTCAACAATCCTCTACACTATCTACAACACCACCAACCTTTGTGTCGTCTGCAAACTTGCCAACCCACCCTTCTACCCCCACGTCCAGGTTGTTAATAAAAATCACAAAAAGTAGAGGTCCCAGACAGATCCTTGTGGGACACCACTAGTCACAACCCTCCAATTTGAATGTACTCCCTCCACCACAACCCTCTGCCTTCTGCAGGCAAGCCAATTCTGAATCCACCCGGCCAAACTTCCCCGGATCCCATGCCTTCTGACTTTCTGAATAAGCCTACCCTGTGGAACCTTGTCAAATGCCTTACTAAAATCCATGTAAAACACATCCACTGCACTACACTCATCTATATGCTTGGTCACCTTCTCAAAGAACTCTATCAGGCTTGTTAGGCACGATCTGCCCTTCACAAAGCCATGCTGACTGTTCCTGATCAGACCATGATTCTCTAAATGCCCATAGATCCTATCTCTAAGAATCTTTTCCAACAGCTTTCCCACCACAGACATAAGGTTCACTGGTCTATAATTACCTTGACTATCCCTACTACCTTTTTTGAACAAGGGGACAACATTCACCTCCCTCCAATCCTCCGGTACCTTTCCCATGCACAACGAGTAGATAAAAATCCTAGTCAGAGGTTCAGCAATCTCTTCCCTCACCTCATGGAGCAGCCTGGGGAATATTCCGTCAGGCCCTGGGGACTTATCCATCCTAATGTATTTTAACAACTCCAACACCTCCTCTCCCTTAATATCAACATGCTCCAGAACATCAACCTCACCCATATTGTCCTCACCATCATCAAGTTCCCTCTCAGTGGTGAATATCGAAGAGAAGTATTCATTGAGGGCCTCGCTCACTTCCACAGCCTCCAGGCACATCTTCCCACTTTTATCTCTAATCGGTCCTACCTTCACTCCTGTCATCCTTTTGTTCTTCACATAATTGAAGAATGCCTTGGGGTTTTCCTTTACCCTACTCGCCAGGGCCTTCTGATGCCCCCTTCTTGCTCTTCTGAGCCCCTTCTTAAGCTCCTTTCTTGCTACCCTATATTCCTCAATAGACCCATCTGATCCTTACTTCCTAAACCTCATGTATGCTGCCTTCTTCCACCTGACTAGATTTTCCACTTCACTTGTCACCCATGGTTCCTTCACCCTATCATTCTTTATCTTCCTCACCGGGACAAATTTATCCCTAACATCCTGCAAGAGATCCTTAAACATCCACCACATGTCCATAGTACATTTCCCTGCAAAAGCATCATCCCAATTCACACCCACAAGTTCTAGCCTTATAGACACATAATTTTCCCTTCCTCAATTAAAAATTTTCCTGTCCTCTCTGATTCTATCCTTTTCCATGATAATGCTAAAGGTCAGGGAGCGGTGATCACTGTCCCCCAGATGCTCACCCACTGACAGATCTGTGACCTGAACTGGTTCATTACCTAATACTAGATCTAGTATGGCATTCCCCCTAGTCGGCCTGTCAACATACTGTGACAGGAATCCATGCCCTCTTCTGATTGCTACCATCAGGAAGGAGGTACCAAAGCCTGAAGACACACACTCAACAATTTAGAAAGAACTTCTTCCCCTCTGCCACCCAATTTCTGAATGGACATTGAACCCATGAACACCATCTCACTAAATTTTCATTTTTATTTTTACACTATTTAATTTAATATTTTATATATATTATATACACTTAATGTAATTCTTGTTTTTCTATTATCATGCATCACATTGCACTGCTGTGCAAAGACAGTCAACTTCAGGACACATGTCAGTGAAATTAAACTCAATTCTGATTCTGATTTACCCTTGTATTGAACTGGTCAGTAGAGATTCCTTCAGGCACTAAAACTAGCCTCAACTGGGCTCCAATGTCCTACAGAGCTATTTTATTTTATTTTTAATTAGCAATACTGTGCAGAGTAGGCATTTCCAGACTGAACCACACTGCCCAGCAACTTCACAATCCCTATCAACCCTAACCTAATCATGGGATAATTTACAATACCCTAATAATGGTATGTCTTTTGATTGTGCAAGGAAACAGGAACACCCAGAGAAAACCCACACATTCCACAAGGAAAATGTACAGAGACTCCTTACAGAGGATAGCAGGATTGAACTCCAAATTCCAACACTCTGAGCAGCAATAGTGTCATACTAACCCCTATGTAACTAATCTGGTTACATTTCTGAAATCTGTGATGTCTTTAGCATATCAGACACATGTGAACCCCACAGTCTGGTCTCGAGCTTCCACTGCACTGCATCAGAGAAAGCTGCAAAGAGTTGTAAACTCAGCCAGCTCCATCATGGAAAATACCCTCCCCAGCAACAAGGACGTCTTCCAAAGGCGACACCTCAAAAAGATGGTGTCCATCATTGACGACCCTCAGTACCTAAGACATGTCCTTGTCTCATTGTAACCATCAGGGAGGATAGCTTCATAGATGTGAGAGCCTATTCTGATGCTGTACAGCTCTTTGGCTCTAAATATTTACTGAAATAAATCTTTAATAAGTTTCAACTGAAATAAAAATTAAAAAGCCCTTTACCTTTGCCACCTATCACTTCCCAGCTTCCTACTTCATCCCCTTTACCCCACCCACTTGGTGTCACCTGTTACCTTCCAGCTTGTATGCCTCCCCTCCCCCTACCTTCTTATTCTGGCATCTACTGCCTTCCTTTCCAGTCCTTGTGATTTTATATGGGTGTAATAAAGAACTTCATTTCCAGGTGGGCAATGCGAGGAGCTCACCTGGAGCAGGAAGCTACGGTGGTGACCTGGTTGGGCAGCAGTCCAGCGAATAAAATGTTCCAACCTAAATCCACGCCAAGTTTGCCTTTAGTAAGAGCAAACTTCACCTGGACTCAGAAGTGGGATTACTGTTGCAACCACACGTTATCAGTAGGGTAAAACCAATCTGTCTCACATCTGACACATTGACCGTTTATTCCTCTCTATAGATCCAGCCTGACTTGCTGACTTCGCCAGCATTCTGTGAGTGTTGCTTTGAACTGAGGTGGGGGGGGGGGGGGGGGGGAGGCGAGGGCAAGAGATGAGGAAAGGGAAAAGAAATGGAAAAAAATTGTCACTGTAATGTTTCAGAAAGGCTTGTCAAAATGATAATAGAAACATTGCTTCCATATCACAGGAAACACTTCTGGTAAAATGCAAGTGATTCTAAATCCTTTGAGATTTCTTTTGCTAGATAGAAAGTGAAAACAATGACAATGTCAATCAAATCCAATGAGGTTTTCAAAACTTTTCAATCTTTCAATGATAATACATTCTATATTTATTATTCATTATAAAAATAATGAAACAGAACTTTAGCAGCATATTGATAATCGTTTCACTGACGTGTCCTTGATTGAATAAACACATGGTGCATTAGAAGGATTTAACAAAATTGAAATGCAATTAGATTCTTCCCCTTTTTGTTTATTCTCCCTTTGTTTCTTTGATTCTTTTTGACAACTTTACACTCGAAGTGTGCAAGCAAGTTGTATTTATAATCTCCGCAGCAGTGACAATGAAACAGAATATTGTGAGGTTCGCAAGAACTCTCCTTTTGGGAATTCAAATATCTTCTGCATGAGTCTCTTAGGAATTTCAGAACCAGGATCAGATAACTTCATGATGCAAAAAGAAAACAGAATATTGTCTAAAACCTTCAAGTTCCATGTTCTACTCATCTGACTCAAGGACATTGAAATCTGAAAATATAAGACCCAGGCCAGATGACTGGATTCCCTGCCAACTCCCATGTCTCATCACATATGAAGGACCTGCAGCATTATACAGTTTACTTTGTGCCATATATACAGCTTTTATTTTTAACTTCTTTGAGGTAATATTATTTTATGTGTTTTGTGCATGTGTGTTTTAAATATACTGTGTTCTGCAACTTAGTCTGGGCGAACATTGTTTCATTTGACGGAATACATATGTACTGTTCAATGACAATAAACTTGAATTTAAACTTGGAGAACGAGCTCCCGGAATTCATGCTATAAATCTAGATGCATGGCATATGGAAATCCAACATGGTTCCTAGTATCTCGCCCGTGCTTATCCATTCAGATGCCATTGTCAATAAATTGTTAAAAATGGATTTGGCAAATCTAGCTTTCTGTAGGATGATTAGAATAACGAGGGGTGATCACATTGACACCTATTGAATATTGAAAGGCTGAGAGTGGTTGTGGAGAGGATGTTTCCTATAGTGGGGGTATCTACGAACACATAGGGTCTTTTAAGAGACTCTTACATAGGTACATGGAGTTTAGAAAAACAGAGGGTTATGTGGTAGAGAAGTTCTAGGCAGCTTCTAGAGTAGGTTACATGGTCTGCACAACATTATGGCCCAAAAGGCCTGTCATGTTCTATGTTCTATCCATCAAAGGTTATGGGGGAACAGCAGGAAACTGGGGTTGAGAGTGATAATAAATTGGCCATGATGGAATGGCAGAGTGGATTCAATGGGCCAAATGGCTTAATTCTGCACTTATGTCTTATGGTTTTATTAAAAACTGATCAAAGCTCATCACCTTCAAACATTCTCTTATTCTTAGTCACCAAAACTGCCAACCAGCGACCATTCCAGCATCGTATGTTTGAGAGAAGATGACTTCCACTACCTGAGTGGAACAAGGCAGCAACAGAAGAGAGGTTTGACCAGTGACCAATCCACATTTGGGATTGATTAGCAAGAACAAATGAAAGGAAGGCAAGGATCGGCACAGCGGCCATCATTGCAGAAGCCATCATCTGAGTAGTCATAGTCAGAATGGTGCTCCTGAGGCCTTAGCTCTTAGAGAAAACAAAGAAAAGAAAAACACCAGGGAAAGCTTTTTTTCCATCACTTCTTTATATCTGCTCAGCCAGGACAGTAGAAATGCCCGGCGGGATAGTGAAATGCTCCTGTGCGGGATGTGGGAAGACAGAGAGACTTCCAGTGTCCCTGGCGACTACAACTGTGAGAAGTGCATCCAGCTGCAGCTTCTAACAAACCATGCTAAGGAGTTGGAGCTGAAATTGGATGAATTCCAGATCATTCGGGAGGCTGAAGGGGAGATAGGTAGGACATATAGAGAGATAGTTACACCCAAGGTGTAGGACACAGGAAACAGGCTGACAGTCAGGAAGTGGAAAAGGGTTAAGGATTCCGTGCAAAGTACCCCTTTCCCTTAACAATAGTTATCACTTTGGATAATGTTAGGAGTTTGAAAAATGGAGTAAAGTCCCAATGGTCAGATCTCTGGCACTGAGTCTGGTTCTGTGACTCAGAAGGACTCAGAATCCTACCACACGGTAGGCTTATTCAGAGAGTTAGAAGGCATGGGATCCAGGGAAGTTTGGCCAGGTGGATTCAGAATTGGCTTGCCTGCAGAAGGCAGAGGGTCGTGGTGGAGGGAGTACATTCAGATTGGAGGTTTGTGACAAATGGTGACCCACAAGGATTGGTTCTGGGACCTCTACTTTTCGTGATTTTTATTAACGCCCTGGATGTGGGGGTAGAAGGGTGGGTTGGCAAGTTTGCAGATGACACAAAGGTTGGTAGTGTAGATGATTGTTGAAGATTGCAGAGAGACAGTGGGCTGAGAAGTGGCAGATGGAGTTCAACCCGGTGAAGTGTGAGGTGGTACACTTTGGAAGGACAAACTCCAAGGCAGAGTACAAAGTAAATGGCAGGATACTTGGGAGTGTGGAGGAGCAGAGGGATCTGAGGGTACATGTCCACAGATCCCTGAAAGTTGCCTCACAGGTAGATAGGGTAGTTAAGAAAATTTCTGGGGTGTTAGCTTTCATAAGTCGAGGGATAGAGTTTAAGAGACGCGGTGTAATGATGTAGCTCTATAAAACTCTAGTTAGGCCACACTTGGAGTACTGTGTCCAGTTCTGGTCACCTCGCTATAAGAAGGATATGGAAGCATTGGAAAGGGTACAGAGGAGATTTACCAGGATGCTGTCTGGTTTAGAGAGTATGGATTATGATCAGAGATTAAGGGAACTGGAGCTTTACTCTCTGGAAAGAAGGAGGATGAGAGGAGACATGATAGAGGTATACAAGATATTAAGAGGAATAGATAGAGTCGACAGCCAGCGCCTCTTCCCCAGGGCAATACTGCTCAATACAAGAGGACATGGCTTTAAGGTAAGGGGAGGAAAGTTCATGGGGGATATTAGAGGAAGGTTTTTCACTCAGAGAGTGATTGGTGCATGGAATGCACTGCCTGAGTCAGTGGTGGAGGTAGATACACTAGTGAAATTTAAAAGTCTACTAGACAGGTATATGGAGAAATTTAAGGTGGAAGGTTATATGGGAGGCAGGGTTTAAGGGTCGGCACAACATTGTGGGCCAGGCCTGTACTGTGCTGTATTGTTCTATGTTCTTTGAAAGTGGGGAGAAGAGGCCCATTGTGCTGATAGGGGATTCATTGGTGAGGGAAATGATTAGGCGCCTCCTGGCTGTCAGGAATCAGGACATCTCAGATTGAGCCCTTATGGTTCTTAAGTGGGACGGTGAACAGCCAGAAGTTGTGGTTCATGTAGGTACCATGACATGGATAGGACAAGTGATGAGGTTATACATAGAGAGTTCAGGGAGTTAGGTGTTAAATTAAAGGATCAGGGCCAGACATCCAGGGTTGTGCTCTCAGGATTGCTGTCCCTGCCATGTGCTACTGAGGACAGAACTATGAAGCTTATACAGTTTAACACATGGCTAAGGAGTTGGTGTAGGAGGAAGGGCTCATGATTTTTGGATCACTGGGCTCTCTTCCAGGGAAGGTGGGACCTGTACAACAGGGATAGTTTGCACCTGAATGGATTGATATCCTACTGGGAAGGTTTGTTAAAGCTGCATGGTGCAGTTTAAAATAGAGTTGTGGGGGATGGGAACCAGAGTACCTGAACAGTTAGTGGAGAGGTTGTGGAGACAGATGTTGTTGAGACCTCAGGCAAAGTCAGCAATCAAAAGGTTCAGCATGGTGCGACTTGTGTCCAGAACTATATATATTTCAATGCAAAGAGCATCATAAGAAGGACGGATGAGCTCAAGGCATTGACTAACACCTGGAATAATGATGTTGTAGCCATTGGTGAGAATTGGTTGTAGGAGGGGCAGGACTGGCAGCTCAATACAGAAACATATTCCTTGAATAAAGGAACAACATCAGCAACCCTCCAATCCTCAGGAACCTCTCCCATCCCTATTGATGATGTGAAGATCATTGCCAAAGGCTCAGCAATCTCCTCCCTTGCCTCCCACAGTAGCCTGGGGTACATCTCATCCGGTCCCGGCGACTTATCCAACTTGATGCTTTCTAAAAGCTCCACAACATCCTCTATCTACATGCTCAAGCTTTTCAGTCTGTTGCAAGTCAACACTACAATCACCAAGATCCTTTTCCATAGTGAATACTGAAGTAAAGTATTCATTAAGTACCTCTGCTATTTCCAGTTCCACTGTCACATTTGATAGGTCCTATTCTTACACATCTTATCCTCTTGCTCTTCACATACTTGTAGAATGCCTTTGGGTTTTCCTTAATTCTGACTGCCAAGACCTTCTCATGGCCCCTTCTAGCTCTCCTAATTTCCTTCTTAAGCTCCTTCCTAGTAGCCTTATAATCTTCTAGATCTCTGACATTACCTAGCTCTCTGAACCTTTCGTAAGCTTTTCTTTTCTTCTTGACTAGATATATTACAGCCTTTGTACACCACACTTGACTAGATTTATTACAGCCTTTGTACACCACAGTGTTCCGTATATAATATTCCAGGGTTCCGTTGTTTTAGATGTGACAGAGTTGGAGGGATTAAAGGAGAAGGGGTGACATTACTAGTCACGGAAAATGTCATGGCAATGCTCCATCAGGGCAGACTGGAGAAATCGACTAGTGAAGTGTTATGTGTGAATCTGAGAAATAAGAATGGTATGACCATTTTACAAAATAGGTCGTATTACAAACCAGCTAACAATCCTAGGGATTTAGAGAAGCAAACTTGTAGAGAGATCAAAGACTGATACAACAAACATAAGTTTGTCAAATGTGTTTAGGAAAGTTTCTTTCATCATAAGTCCTAACGAGACAGTGTGTGATATTGGACCTGCCATCAGAGAATAAGACAGAGCAGGTGACAAAAGTTTATGTGGGGAAACACTTTGCATCCAGTAACCACGATGCCATTAGGTTTCAAAGTAAATATTCAAGGACATAGGTCTGGTCCATAGGTTGAGTTTTGAAGGTGTCAGAAATGATCTGGGAAATCAAGTCAAGTCAAGTCACTTGTTATTGTCATTTTGACCATAACTGCTGGTCCAGTACACAGTAAAAATGAATCAACGTTTTTCAGGACCATGGTGCTACATGAAACAATACAAAAACTATACTGAACTATGTGAAAACAACACAGAGAAAAACTACACTAGACTACAAACCTACCCAGGACTGCATAAAGTGCACAAAACAGTGCAGGCATTACAATAAATAATAAACAAGACAATAGGCACAGTAGAGGGCAGTAAGTTGGTGTCAGTCCAGTCTCTGGGTATTGAGGAGTCTGATAGCTTAGGGGAAGAAACTGTTACATAGACTGTGGTCCTTCGAAATGCTGTTTGCCTTGCGGATGCAGCGTGTAGTGTAAATGTGCGTGATCGCGGGAAGAGAGACCCCGATGGTCTTCTCAGCTGACCTCACTATCTGCTGCAGGATCTTGCGATCCGAAATGGTGCAATTTCTGAACCAGGCAGTGATGCAGTTGCTCAGGATGCTCTCAATACAACCCCTGTAGAATGTGGTGAGGATGGGGGTTGGGAGATGGACTTTACTCAGCCTTCGCAGAAAGTAAAGACGTTACTAGGCTTTCTTTGCTATGGAGCTGGTGTTGAGGGACCAGGTGAGATTCTCCACCAGATGAACACCAAGAAATTTGGTGCTCTTAATGATCTCTACTGAGGAGCTGTCGATGTTCAGCAGGGAGTGGTCACCCCGTGCCCTCTTGAAATCAACAACCATCTCTTTTGTTTTGTTCACATTCAGAGACAGGTTGTTGGCTCTGCACCAGTCCGTTAGCCGCTGCACCTCCTCTCTGTAAGCTGACTCGTTGTTCTTGCTGATGAGACCCACCATGGTCGTGTCATCGACGAACTTGGACACACTGGAGGCAGGAAGCATGTTCCCGCTGATGGGTGAGTCCAGATCTAGAGGCCACAGTTTAAGAATAAGGGGTAGGCCATTTAGAACAGAGATGCAGAAAAACTTTTTCACCCAGAGAGTGGTGGATATGTGGAATGCTCTGCCCCAGAAGGCAGTGGAGGCCAAGTCTCTGGATGCTTTCAAGAGAGAGTTAGATAGAGCTCTTATAGATAGCAGGGTCAAGGGATATGGGGAGAGGGCAGGATCGGGGTACTGATTGTGTATGATCAGCCATGATCACAGTGAATGGTGGTGCTGGCTAGAAGGGCCAAATGGCCTACTCCTGCACCTACTGTCTATTGTCTATTGATGATGTGGTTCAAGCTGTGTGGTGGGTCAGCAGAGTGAACAGCAGTGGACTGAGCACACAGCCCTGGGGAGCCCCCGTGCTCAGTGTGATGGTGTTGGAGATGCTGCTCCTGATCCGGACTGACTGAGGTCTCCCAGTCAGGAAGTCTAGGATCCAGTTGCAGATGGAGGTGTTCAGGCCCAGTAGGCTCAGCTTTCCAATCAGTTTCTGAGGGATGATTGTGTTGAATGCTGAACAAAAGTCTATGAACAGCATCCGAACGTATGTGTCTTTTTTGTCCAGGTGGGTTAGGGCCAGGTGGAGGGTGGTGGCAATGACGTCATCTGTTGAGAGGTTGGGACGGTACAGAAACTGCAGGGGGTCCAGTGAGGGGGGCAGCAGGGTCTTGATATGCCTCATATCGAGCTTCTCAAAACACTTCATGATGATGGATGTGAGTGCAATGGGACGGTAGTCACTGAGGCAGGACACTGAAGAATTCTTCAGCACGGGGACGATGGTGGCGGCCTTGAAGCACGTTGGAATGGTGGCGCTGCTCAGGGAGATGTTGAAGATGTCAGTGAGAACTTCTGCTAGCTGGTCTGCACATCCTCTGAGCACTCTACCAGGGATGTTATCTGGTCCAGCAGCCTCCCATGGGTTGACCCTGCACAGGGTTCTTCTCACTTCGGCCACGGAGAGACACAGCACTTGGTCATTTGATGGAGGGGTGGACTTCCTCGCCGCCACGTCATTTTCAGCCTCAAAACAAGCGTAGAAGTTATTCTACGCATCTGGGAGGGAGGCATCACCCGTATAGTCAGGTGATGTTGTCCTGTAATTGGTGATGTCCTGGATGCTCTTCCACATGCGCCGCGTGTCGCCGCTGTCCTGGAAGTGGCCGTAGATTCAATTCGCTGGGCATGGGCATGCTTTGCCCCTCTGATGCCTCGGGACAGTTTGGCCCTTGCTGTTGTTAGGGCTGCCTTGTCACCTGCTCTGAAGGCGGAGTCACCGGTCCCCAACAGCGCACGCACCTCTACGGTCATCCATGGCTTCTGGTTAGCGCGAGTAGTGATGGGCTTGGACACTGTGATGTCCTTACTGATGTAGCTGGTCACTGATGCTGTGAACTCCTCTAAGTTGGTAGAGTCGCCATCGGTTGCAGCCTCCCTGAACATGTGCCAGTCAATGTGCTCAAAGCAGTCTTGAAGAGCAGAGATGGCTCCTGCTGGCCACGAATGAGGATTAGGACATGAGGATTGGGACAGGCTGTTTTCTGGCAAAGGTGTTCTTGGAATGTGGGAGACCTTCAAAAACAAAATTTTGAGAATACTGAGCATGTATGTGCCAGTCAGAATAAAAGGTAAAGATAACATATGTAGAAAACCTCGCTTTTCAAGAGATATTGAGGCTCTGCTTAAGAAAAAAAAGGACATGCATAGTAGGTATAGGCAAGTACTCCTTGAGATGCTTATGGAGTATAGGAAATGTCAGATAGGACAGGATAGGCATCCGTTAGTCTTGTGAGAACATGGATTTGTGCCTTGGAAGGTTTCCAGGGCACAGGCCTGGGCAGGGTTGTATGGGAGACCGGCAGTTGCCCAAGCTGCAAGCCTTCCCCTCTCCACACCACCGATATTGTCCAAGGGAAGGGCACTAGGACCCAAGCAGGTTGGCACCGGCGACGTTGCAGAGCAATGTGTTGTTAAGTGCCTTGCTCAAAATGTAAGATAACACTTAAGAAAATATTCAGGAAGGCTAAAAGAAGACATGAAGTTGCACTAGCAGACATGCTGAAGGAGAATCATAAGGGATTATACAGGTATTTTAAGAGCAAAACACTTGCAAGGGATAAAATTGGTCCTCTGGAAGACAGAATAAACGGATAGGGGAGATCTTAAATGCATTCTTCGCACTCCTTGTCTGTCCAAATACTTATATAACAGGTCCCTTAGAACACCTTCCCATAACCTTCCCACTGCTGATGTCAGACTCACCAGCCCATAATCTTGGCTTTGGGAGACAGATACGGAGTCTATAAAAGTGAGTTAAAGCAGAATCAACTTCATGGACGCTCAGCAGATTACAGAGGAGGAGGAGTTTGCTACCCTGAGGCAAATCAGGGTGGATAAGTCCCCAGGGCCTGATAAGGTGTTCCCTCAGACCCTGTGAGAGGCAAGTGCAGAAATTCCTGGGGCCCTAGCAGAGATATTTAAACCATCCCTAGCAACAAGAGAGGTACCGGAGGATTGGAGGATAGCTGGTGTTGTTCTGCTGTTTAAAAAGGTTTCCAAGCAGAAGCCAGGAAATTATGGGCTGTTAAGTCTGACATTAGTTGTGGGAAAGTTATTGGAAGGTATTCTGGTAATGTACTGGTTAGGCACAGGAGTACATTCAGCCAGAGATTCATTCCACCGAGATGCAACACTGAGCATCATGGGAAGTCATTCCTGCCTGTGGCCATCAAACTTTACAACTCCTCCCTCGGAGTGTCAAACACCCCGAGCCAATAGGCTGCTCCTGGACTTATTTCCACTTGGCAAAATTTACTTATTATTATTTAATTATTTATGGTTTTATATTGCTATATCTTTACACTATTCTTAGTTGGTGCAACTGTAACATAACCCAATTTCCCTCGGGATCAATAAAGTATGTCTGTCTGTCTGTCTACGGGACTAGACATATAAGTATTTGGATAGACATAGACTGATTAAGGATAGTCAGAATGGCTTTGTGCATGTTAGTGTAACCCTCAGGTTCTGTTGTTTGTGTAAGTCTGAGGAAGACAATCTCTGGCCTCACTAAACGTGTGAGATTGAGGTGCAAAACCTCCTGTTTGTGCGGATGCTGTGTGATATGTTCCCCTGTTACAAATCAGTATCATGAAACAACAGACAGTACACCATATGCAATTAAACAACTTAACTTTATAATTCTGAATTTGACTAAAGGGTCAGTAAAGTAAAACAAAAAGAAAAGGGCCCATTTCAGTGAAACAGTCCAATGTGCACAAGTTGGAGCTCACAGTTTCCCTCCTGCTGGTCCTCCATCGATTTCCCCGGGGTTCATCCACTCCCGGCCCCACTCCAAATCCACTCCTTTCTGGTGTCTATGATCTCTCCTTTCTGGCATCTTTTCTCTCAGTCTTTTGCTGAAGGAAACACCCAGATCACCTCAGTGTCAAGAACACAGCATGAATACACACTCCCCTCATTGGAAAACTCATATTCCAAAGCACCTGTTATCTTTAACCATAACCCAAACACTGCTTCTACAGAACAACCATTACATCAGCAGTGAAACCTTTCCCAAGATGTTACAGTAGGTAATGTTGAACCAATCTTATTGACGTTTTCAAGGAAGTTACCAGGAAAGTGGCTGAAGGCAACGTAGTGGGTGTTGTCTACATGGACTTTTGTAAGGCATTTGACAAGGTCCCACATGGGAGGCTCATCAGGAAGGTTCAGTCACTCCTCATTCAGGATGAGATAGTAAATTAGATTAGACATTTGCTTTGTGAGAGAAGTCAGAGAGTGACAGTAGAGGGTTGCCTCTGTGACTAGAGGCTTATGACAACTGGAGTGCTGCAGGGATTGGTGCTGGGTCCTTTATTGTTTGTTATCTACATCAATGATCAAGATGATAATGTGGTTAACTGGATCAGCAGATTTTCAGATGACATCAACTTTGGGGGTGAGGAAATTTGTGGGCTGAAGGGCTTGTATTGTGCTGTAGGTTTTCTATGTTTCTATGAATGTTAAAGTGGCATGCAGCTGGAAAAATGAGCTGAAAAATGGCAAATGGAATTTAATGTAGCCAAGTGTGAGGACCAACTGGGTAGGTCCTACACAGTGTATGATAGGGCACTGAGGAGTGTGGTAGAATAAAAGGATCTAGAAATACAGGTTCATAATTCATTGAAAGTGGTGCCACGGGTATATAGGGTTGTAAAGAAAGCTTTTGGCACAAAGGCCTTCATATAGCAATGTATTGAGTACAGAAGATTGGATGTTATAATGAAGATGTAATGGATGATGTACAGGCTTCATTTGGAGTATTGTGTGCAGTTTTGTTCGCTTTCCTACAGGAAAGAGTGCAGACAAAATTTATAAGGAAGTTGTTGTGTCTGGAGGATCTGAATTATAAGGAAAGATTGAATAGGTTAGGACTGTATTCTTCAGAACATAGAAGATTGAGGGGAAATCTGATATAGGTGTACAAAATTATGAGGGGTATAGATAGGGTAAATTGAAGCAGGCTTTTTCCATTAAAGTTGCCAGAGACTACAACCAGAGTTCATAGGTTAAGGGTGAAAGGTGAACAGTTTAAGGGGAACACAAAAGGAATCATCTTCCCTCAGTGGGTCATGGGAGTGTGGGATGAGCTGCATGTCAGCTTGATTTCAACATTTAATAAAAGTTTGGAGAGGTATATGCATAATATGGATACAGAGGGCTATGGTCCAGGTGCAGATTGATGGTGGTAAGTAGTTTAAATGGGTTTTGGCATGGACTAGATGGGCCAACTAGTCAGGCCACACTTGGAGTATTGGTAAAAGTTTTGGGTCTCATATCTCTGAAAATGGAGTGTTGTCAATGGAGAGAGTCCAGGAGTGGTTCACGAGGATGATTCTGGGAATTAAGGGGTTAACATATAAGGAGCGTTTGGCACCTTTGGACCTGTACTCACTGGAATTTAGAAGAATGTGAAGTGATCTCATTGAAATCTACTGATATTTCTGTAGTGATATTTCACTATATAACTGATGTAGTGGGGGTATCCAGAACTAGAGGACACAGCCTCAAAATTGAGGGGAAACCCTTTAGAACAGAGGTAAGGAGGATTTCTTTTAGCCTGTAAGTAGTAAATCTGTGGAATGCTCTGCCCCAGACTGCACCGGAGGTCAATTCTGTGAGTATATTAAGGCAGAAATTGAGAGTTTCCTGATAGGTCAGGACATCAAAGGATATGGCGAGAAGGCAGTTATATGGGGTTGAGTGGGATCCAGGATGAAATGGCAGAGCAGACTCTGGGTTGAATGGCCTAATTCTGCTCCTATGTCTTATGGTCTTATCTATTGATCATGACTATTGATCACATGCAGTCAAGCAATAAATAAACATTTGACCCATTGTGGTGGTTTTAGAGCACACTGTTCATTAATTATTCATTTGTTCATTCATTTCACCAAGATAATATTAATCTCTAATGCCATAAATTCACTTTTTGCCCTAATTATAATTGCTTACATCTGTAAATTCAGTGAACTTGCAGTTAATCTCTCCCTCAAAATTATTTAAGATCCGAAGAAATAAAGTTGCAATCTTTTATTAATCCAGGGAGCAGCAAAGTTTGCTTACTAGGTAATTAAGTCTTTCATTGACTGTAGTCAAATTCCTCATACTATCCCCTTCCTCACCTTAGATTTTTACTGGTTTTGGCAAAATAATTGTTCATATGAGACTGAAATAATGAGATAGCTTTCTATTATTAAATATGAAAGTGCATTTAAGTCATCATTTCAAAGAAAACAACACACTTCACTGAGAAACACACTTGGAAAATATGAACCCATCCTTCAATGACAGCATTGACTCATTGTGATCGTTGAACGCTGTATAAATAGATACTAAATAGACCAATTTCCTGTCCGTCATATTTTTAATTAGTCTTGCTGAGCAGCTGGATGTAGATGAGAATCTACCATCTGAGTGAAGATGAGTGATCTTATTGATTTATATCATAACACTATTGGTAAAGGAGACTAGGTGGACATCAAGACGTTGCACAGTGATAAAACATAAAGTCAGGTTATAGCTAGGTAATATGAAATTTATCCCAGAGCCATGCACATCTGGGTTAGGGTTAGTGAGTTGTAGGCATGTGATGTTGGCATTGGAAGCATGGTGACTCTTGCGGGCTGCCCCCAGCACATAGAGTCATGGAGAAGTACAGCACAGAAACAGGCCCCTTGGCCCATCTAGTTCATGCCAAAACCAGCTAAGCTGCCTACTCCCATTGATCTGCACTGGCACCATAATCCTCCATAACCCAACTACCCAAGTACCTATCCAAACTTTGCTTAAATATTGAAATCATGCTCATATGCGTCACTTTCACTGGTAGCTCATTCTACACATTCATGGCCCTCTGACTGATGCAGTTTCCCCTTGTGTTTCTCTCAAACTTCTTACCTTTCACCCTTAATCCATGACCTCTGGTTATAGTCCCACAGAACCTCAGTGGAAAAAGACTGTTTGCGTTGACCCTATCTATACCCCTTGTAATGTTGTATACCTCTATCAAATCTCCTCTCAACATTCTCTGTTCGAAAAAGAACATTCCAATTGAAGCATTTCACAGTATCTTTTAATCTTTAATCTTCAGTGTGCTCATTTTAGGATGGTGGGAGAGAGATACATCTCTACCAAAGGAGGTGTAAGACATTTCTTCCCTCTGCTAGCCTGCAGTTCACCCTTGGGCAAGGTGTAGCACCTGCTTAGCCGTGCCAGTCAGGGCCATGTGAAGCCATGGGAGCAGGTGGTGGATGGTCATATGAGCAGCTGGTGCAGATCACAAGCCCCAGTTATGTGACCACTGACGACAGGCAGACAATCTCTGAAGAGTATTGATAATGGCCTTGTAATGACACTGTCCAGAAGTAGGCAATGACAAACCACTTCTGTAGAAAAATTTGCCAAGACCAATCATGGTGAAACCACGATCACCCACATCATACAACATGGCACATAATGATGATGTGCTAACTTTAAGAATGTCATTGAAGGCATTTGAATGAAATTGTATTTGAGTCTGCTGGCAGATGAATTCTTAAAAATATAGACTGAAAAATGCATGGGTTCCATTCTTTGAGGCAATAATCTGTTCTTTTGCACAGAGTGGTGGGTGCCTGAAATGTGATGCCTGGGCTGGTGGCAGAGGCAGATACATGAGAGATTTTAAGAGGTGTTTAGACAGGGACATAAATGTGAGCAAAATGAAAGGATATGGACATTGGGTAGACAGAAGAGAGTAGTTTGATTTGATTATTTATTTAATTGATTCAGCACAATCTTGTGGGCTGAGGGGCCTGCCCCTGATCTCTACAGCTCTATTTTCTAACCATAAAGTTTTCTTGGCGAATGTAGTGAGCTATCAGGTTAGGATTCTTTCATTTCTGTAATGTACTAAAGTAGTTAGAGAAATAATAATTTTCCTTACTTATTACGTGACTGTGTCTTTAAAGAGTCTTATACTTGAAGTTTGTTTAAAAAAAGTATATTTATAGATTTTTTAACAATCCTAAAACACCTTTGGAATTACATCTTAATGAAATCCCAAAGATCTATAAATCACATCACTTTCATATGAACCAGAACATATGTAGCAGCTTAATGAGTAAGCAAAGGGGAGTCATTAAACTTCAAAAATACCTTCATGGATAAAAACAAGACCCGGTATTTCTCGTTACTCTTACTTTCATTAGTTTGGAATTTAATAATTAATGATTTATTATTTGTGAACCAATGCCTTACACCTGCAATTTATTTTTAAATTGAAAGCATAAATGTTTTTGTTTTAATCTGGAGATAAATGGAATTACGAGCAACAAGTTGGCCATTTGCTGGGAATTCAATAACTTGGAGGAATTCTTTCGCCATGCAGGTGGAGCTGAAGTTCCCTGATCTTTCACAGTTTAAGAAAAGAAGATTATGTCGTCTTCAGCAGCTTATTCCCTCCATAGACGCTGCCTCAGTTCCTTCAGAATTTTCTGTGTATTCCTCTGGTTTACTAGCATCTGCTGAACCTCTTGCATTTATGAAAGAAAATTGTGTGATCTTAAGTTTCAGGAGTGTTTAATGCCATTTCCTGTACACAAGTGTAGAGGAGAACAAAATGGTTGTTACTCTGGATCCAATGCAGCACAAAAAAAACTTGAGTTAATGAATTAAATAATATTGATAAAAAGCACAATAAATATAAACAAGAGAAAGTCTGCAAATGCTGGAATCCAGAGCAACACACACAAAATGCCGAGAGGAACTCAGCAGGTTAGGCAGCGTCATGGAAATGAATAAACCGTTGACATCAAGGCTGAGGTCCTTCTTCACAATTGGAAAGGATGGGGTAAGACACCAAAACAGGACAGCAGAGGTCACAGAGGGAGAGCAGTGAGAGAGGATCTCACAGAACTCCCAGCAAAGAGAAGATTTAAACTTCTTCAGGGTTGGCATCCCTCAAAGAGACTTTGCAGTGGAGCAGCAAATCATAAACACAAGAAATACATAAGATTGCTTATATCCATAGATTGATTGTATGTCCATAAAGTGATTGACACTAGGCACAGGAATGTCTGTTAAAGAGACAGTATTCGTTACCTCACATTTTTGTGATGGTCACATTATAAAGCTGAATAACATGATCAAAGTTCAAGGTAAATTTATTATCAAAGTACGTATATGTCACCAAATGTTACCTTTCCCATCAATTGTTCGTAGGAGAACCATTATTAAGAGAACTATATTGTGTATCTCTCTCTCTCTCTACATACACTCAGTGGTCACTGAGAGCAATTTCCCTGAAGTTCATTGTCAAAGGAATACATCCCTGTGACAATTATTTAATTACATTAAGTGCATTAGACATGTTAGAATCAACTTGATATTCTGCAATTATTTGCTGTAAGCACTTGTTGAATTGTAACATTGTCACAGACAGCAGCAGAAAGCCACTTCAAAGGGCATTATTATATTTAAGATAAAAAAAGTAACACATCCTTTTGAAGCTGCTTTCCACCACTGATCTATAAGTGAATCCTGCGTTTTTAAGCATAATGAATTAGAAGCCTTTTACTGAATAGACCAGCATCAAGAGTGCAATTAACTCACAGGCAGTGAACGCTTTATTAGGACACCTGTACACCTGCTTGTTAAAGCAAATATCTAATCTATCAATCATATGGCAGCAATTCAATGCGTAAGAGTATGCAGGCATGGTCAAGAGGTTCAGACTAAACATCAGAATGGGGAAGAAATGTGACTTAATTGACTGTGGAATGATTGTTGGTGCCAGATGGGGTGGTTTGAGAATATCTGGAAGTGCTGACCTCCTAGGATTTTCACTCACAACAGTCTCTAGAGTTTATAAATAATGGTGTGAAAAACAAAAAACATCCAGTGAGTGACAGTTCTTTGGATGAAAACACGTTGTTAATAAGAGAGGTCAGAGGAGAATGCCAGACTGGTTCAAGCTGACCCGTAGATGACAGTAATTCACGTACCCATGAGTTACAACAGTGGTGTGAAGAAGAGCATCTCTGGATATTACTGCAGCAGAACAACATGCAGGCTTCCACTCCTGTACCTAATAAAATGCCCATTGAGTGCAATTTTCCTAAAGCTCATTGTCACAGAATACATCACTGTGACAAATATTTAAAGAATTCCAAGGATTCAAAACACATTTATTATCAAAGCACATATAAATTATAGAACCTTGAGCTGACAAATCTCAAGGTTGTATAATTTATTTGTGCTTTGATAATTACATTAAATGCATGTCAAAATCAACTTGATAATTAGCAATTATCTGCTGTACGCTCTTTTTGACTGTAACATTGTCAGAAACATCATAGAGCCACTTCAAAGAGCATCAGTACAGATGATTTTAAATAATAACAAATTCCATTGAAACACATACAAAATGCTGGAGGAACTCAGCAGGTCAGGCAGCATCTACGGAAATGAACAGTTGATGAATACTCTTCTCGGACTTCCAGCTGGTACATGTATCGATTTTAACCTATATTTCACTGCCAAACTCTGCCAACATCATCAGGGATGATGCCTGGACATATCTAGTCTGGTGGTATTTATACCCCTGAAGTCCATCCCTCCTGATTGGTTAGTCCTCATCCAATCAAGTTTCCACTGTTCCACCTTGCTTACAATCAAATTCCAGTTCTTACTTAAATTGAGACCTTCTTCTTTGTTAAAATCCTTTTTCTCTAAAATTATTTCAATGGCTTCCTTCACCAGGTGGTCCCAAAGGCCACTGGCGTGGCACAGTAGTTTTGTGCTGTGGCAGTCCAGCTGATTTCTCCGGGTGACCCATGGATAGACCTCCTGTGCTTCTTGGAGCAGGTTTCCACCCTGCATCCCCTCTGGTTGATGTACACTACTCTGCCTTCACAGGGCCTTCAGGTACCAACCACCCCGAATTCCAGGTTATCTTTCACCCACTTCAGCTGTGATTTCAGCTTTTTAACCCATATGGCTTCTGTGACTGCCTGGTGAAGGAAATCATTGAAATAAAACTAGAGAAAAAGAATTTTAACAAAGACTAAGGCCTCACTCTAAGTAAGAACTGGAATTTGATTGTAAGCAAGGTGGGACAGCTCTAACCTGATTGGATCGGGACTAACCTCACTTCTTGTAGTGAGGTGACCAGAAACAAACACAATACTCCAAGTGGGGTCTAACTAAGGTCTTCTATAACTGTAATATTACCTCATGGCTCTTGAACTCAGCCCCATGTTGATGAAGGCCAGCACACAGTACACCTTCTTAACAACACTGTCAACATGTGCAGCCGCTTTGAGTGTCCTGTGGACACAGACCCCAAGATCTCTTAGATCCTCCTCACTACCAAGAGTCTTACCGTTAATATTATACTTTGTCATCGAATTTGACCTTTCAAAATGGACCACTTTACATTTATCTGGGTTGAACTCCATCTGCCACTTCTCAGCCCAGTTTTGCATCCTATTGATGTACTGCTGTAACCTCTGACACCCCTCTAGACTTTTAACAACACCCCCAACCTTTGTGTCATCAGCAAACTTACTAACCCGCCCTTCTACTTCCTCACCCGGGCCATTTATAAAAAACACAAAGAGAAGGGGTCACAGAACAGATCATTACAGAACACCACTGGTCACCGGCCTCCAAGCAGAATACGAACCATCCACAACCACCCTTTGTCTTCTGTGGGCAAGACAATTCAGGAACCGCAGAGCAAGGTCTCCTTGAATCCCATGCCTCCTTACTTTCTGAATGAGTCTCATATGGGGAAGCTTATCAAATGCCTTATTGAAATCCATATACTCTACATCCACTGCTCTACCTTCATCAATGTGTTTTTGTTACATCCTCAAATAATTCAATCAGGCTCGTAAGGCATGACATAACCTTGACAAAGCCATGCTGACAGTTCCTAATCAGATTATGTCTCTCTAAATGCTCATAAATCCTCTCTCTTAGGATCTTCTCCAACAACTTGCCCACCGCTGAAGTCAAGATTCACTGGTCTAAAATTTCCTGGATTAACTCTACTCCCTTTCTTGAACAAGGGAACAAAATTTGCAACCCAGCAATCCTCTGATACCTCTTCCATCCCTACTGGTGATGTGAAGGTCATTGCCAGAGGCTCAGCAATCTCTTCCCTCGCGTCCTGCAGTAGCCTGTGGTATATCTCGTCTGGTCCTGGCGAATTATTGAACCTAATCTTTTCAAAAGCTCCAGCACATCCTCTTTCTTAATGTCTATATGCTCAAGCCTTCCAGTCCACTGTACGTCATCCTCACAATTAACAAGGTCCTTTTCCCTTCATGCCCTGACCAATCAAGAATCTTTCAACCTCTGCTTTAATGATGCCCTACACAGCTGCTTGTGGCAACAAATATGGAATATTTTAGGCTCATAAAAAACACAATGCTTTTTTAAAGTTAAAAGCCATTACTCATTTTGTGTAACACACACAAAATGCTGGAAGAACCCAACAGGTCAGGCAGCATGCAGAATCTCTTGCATACCTACTTTGTATAGCCTAGATAACTTGTCCAAAGTATCTCCATGGATTTCATTTCTCTCCTCTAACTCCTTAAAACTTGAATATGTTAGCAAACTTTGTGACTGCAGTTTCCTAAGAACATGACTATCCACATAGCAACAGACGGAATTGTATCATTTAAACACAGCATCTTGGTTGTCAGGTTGAAGTCAATTCCTAGTCAATCTGGATTGAATAATTATGTTTGCCTATTCTAACTACAAAGTAATTTATGGTGATTGGTTTAAAAAATAACCAGTCCTAATCTCTACTTAGATTCCAATCATTGGCAATCATCAACAAATGACAAACACAAAACTGAATGATAAAAAGAAGTTTTGAGTACAGGAGGTGGGATGTTCTGTACAAGTTGTATAAGACATGGGTGTCGCCTACTTTGGAGTATAGTGTGAAGTTCTGGTCACCAATGTACTGGAAAGATATCAATAATACTGAAAGAGTACAGAGATAATTTACAAGAATATTCCTGGACTTGATGATGTGAGTTACAGGGAAAGATTGAATAAGTTAGGACTCCCTGGAGTGTAGAAGATGGAGGAGAGATTGGATAGAGGTATACAAAATTAGGAAGGTTATAGATAGGATGAATGCAAGCAGGCTTTTTCAAGCTAATTGGGTGAGTCTCGAACTAACGGTCATAGAATAAGAGTGAAAGGTGAAATGTTTAAGTGGAACCTGAGGGGGACTCAGTTTGGTGCAAGAGAGTCGCGAGTTGCCAGCCCAAGTGGTGGATGTGGGTTTGATTTCAATGTTTAATGTGTAACAGAGGTTTGTAAAGGCACAGGGATGGGCAGGGGAATGTATGGATGGGCAGGGGAATGTATGGAGGGCCATGGTCCAGGTACAGGCCGATGAGTCAAAGGAATGTTTCTGTGCCGTGGTGTTCTATGATTTTAATTGACCAAATCAATTAATTTCAAATGATCCAGATGTCTATATAAATAGAAATAGCCCACATGCTTGAAAGAAATCTCAAAATTCTAACACTGGATCTGAAAATATGGGTAAAGTTCTTACCTCACAACTCAACAATTTATTGAATGATTGAAGTGCAGTTTGTTTGTTTTTCTTACCTTAATCAGTCCAAAGTATATTTAACAAGTAAGCAAATTGCAATAATCAGTAGGAATACTGTCTGTCACCAAGGAGATTAACTAACAGGCTTTTTCCAGGGTTATTAATCATGGGGCCAAACAAAAATACACATAAATTGAAATTACTTCAATATACTTAAGATACCTTGACAAGACAAAGCATTAAGCAATAGCCAAAGCACTATTAATTCATAAACCCCTAATCATTTGAGTCTCAGTCACAGTTTGAAGTATATCACAGCCATCTGCTATCAACTGTCTTCTGTTCAACAACATCCAGTCAAGTCAACAAGGCTAATTTATGGCTGGATTTCTCACATAGTCAACGGGTTAAGGCCTTTGTATAACAAATCTCTCCAGGTATGATTATAATCTATTTTGTCTGATTACCATTACTAAATACAAATCTTTCTTCCAAATATTGAAGTCCCAATTATATGTATTTTTTTTGCTGTTGAACACTTCCTTCTTTTATTTTTTTTGTCTAACCAATCTGTTTTAAAGTAAAGACTCAGTTTTTGGTGTTACTATGTTTTGTAACTTCAAAGCATTAAGCTAATTCAAAAGAAGACACGGGAGTCTGAACTGTGGGCTTAACTTTAAGTTTACTCTAAGCAAGGCACACATGTACAACATGGTAGCATGATGACATATACAGTCATGGATTATTTTAAATGAACAGGATTGCTTAATCAACGACACCTCAAGTGGTCTGTACACACCAACGCTTCTTTCACCTCAGATGGTTGAGGAAGTTTGGTGTGAACCCCCAAATCCAAAGAACTTTCTACAGAGCCACAATTTAGAGTATCCTGATTGGTTGCATCACTGGTATGGGAACTGTACTTCCCTCAATCGCGGGACCCTGCAGAGAGTAGTGCGGACAGCACAGCGCATCTGTAGTCGTGATCTTCCCATAATCCTGCACATTTACAAAATCAGATGTAAAAAAGGGCCTGAACGATCATTGGCGACCCAAGTCACCCCAACCACAATCTATTTTAGCTGCTGCCATCCGGGAAATGGTACTGTAGCAGAAAAGCCAGGACCAACAGGCTCCGGGACAGGCCATCAGACAGATTAATTCATGCTCATTTGAGCATATTTCTATGTTATATTGACTGTTCCATTTATTATAAATTATTATAGGTTACTATGATTGCACATTTAGACAGAGACGTAACATAAAGTTTTTTATCCCTCACATACATGAGGGATGTGATGTTGAGGCTCTCATGAGACCGCACTTGGAGTATTGTGTGCAGTTTTGACTCCTTATTTTAGAAAGGATATACTGACATTGGAGAGGGTTCAGAGAAGATTCACAAGAACGATTCCAGGAATGAAAGGGTTACTGTATGAGGAACGTCTGGCAGCTCTTGACCTGTATTCCATGGGGTTCAGGAGAATGAGGAGGGATATCATAGAAGCATTCTGAACATTAAAAAGGCTTGAACAGATTAGATATGGCAAAGTTATTTCCCATGGCAGGGAATTCTAGGACAAGAAGGCACAACTTCAGCATTGAAGGACATCCTTTTAGAACTGAGATGTGGAGAAGTTACTTTAGTCAGAGGGTGGTAAATCTATGGAATTTGTTGCCATGAGCAGCTGTGGAGGTCAAGTCATTGGGTGTATTTAAGGCAGAGATAGATAGGTTCTTGATTAGCCAGGGCATCAGAGGGTATGGGGTGAAAGCAGGGGAGTGGGGATGATTGGAAGAATTGGATCAGTCCATGATTGAATAGTGGAGCAGACTCGATGGGCTGAATGGCCTACTTCTGCACCTATATCTTGTGGTATGTGATGGGTGTAAGAAATAAAGTCAATTCAACTCAATTCAATTCAATACTGGAATATTAAATGCATACCATGCATGACTAATTTCTAGGGTTAAGAATTTTAGCTTGACACCTGCCATTACAAATGAATCTGAATCATGGCTTATTTTCACTGACACATGTTCTGAAATATGCTGTTTTGTGACTGCAGTACAGTTCAAGACAGAAAAAAATACAATGAGAAAACATATAAAAAATAAGTAGTGCCAAAAGGGAGCAAAATAGTGAGGTAGTGTTCATGGGTGGTGAACTTGAGGAATTTGTGGAATTTGTTCCCACAGGCAGACTCGATGGACCAAACAGAACTATTTCTGCTCCTATGTCTTATGGGTTCACGGTTCATTCAGAAATCAGATGCTTGAGTGAGTAATTGTCTGACTTTCTTGTTCCATTGAAATTGGTCAAAGTAAAATTCTGGAAATACTATATAATGAACAAAATTTACTTGCAGTCAGAATGCTGGAAATGCATCTTATAGTGAGGACACTTGTGTTCTTTAATGGAAACAAGATCTGCAACTCTTTAAAATAAAACAACCCTGATTAATAATAAAACATTAGAACAGCAAGTATAATTGAATTTAGAGATTCAGCTTGGTAACAGCCCCTTCCAGCCAACCAGCCTGCACTACCCAATTATGCCATGAGACCATTTAACCTACTAACCAGTACATCTTTGGAATGTGAGAGGGAATTGGAACACTCACAGGAAACCCATGTATTCACAAGGAAAACGTACAGACTCCTTACAGACGTGACAGAAATTGAACCCAATCACTGGTGCTGCAATGAACTCTTTTGCCCTGTGTGAGTAACTGCAGACCTGGAGCTCTGAGGTTCTAGAGTACCTGAACTGGCTAATTGTTCTTTAATAAGAGCCATTAATTAACTATTCTTATCCTCAACCATAAGGCTCTATAATGTGTCAACCTATAGCCAGGGAAGTGATGACTCCCGTCCTGTTAAACTGCTCAAGGTGACTTAATTTTATTTATTCTCCTAATATTATATATCTGTGCACTTGTAATGCTACTGTGACATTGAAATTTCGTTTGGGATCAATAAAATATCTATCTATTTTAGATTCCTTGAGATTTTCTCGCTCTTTGTAATGCGGTCTCCTGGTGTTTTCTGTTTAAACTTGTTCAGTTTATTTTGATAGACTCAGGGATTCTACGTTACTTGGATTATTTAAGCGGACGTCTGATTAGCACTAATCATGGGGTCTGAGTTTTGAGAATGTTTCTACATTGGAGCCCATCTTCCCTCTACACTTGGGTTGTGACACTGCCAGTGCACATCATGACAGGTGTGATGTGCTAACTGCCTTGATACTGTGCTACCTTGGCTTAACCTATTTACCTTATATCTAAATAATCTATTTAACCTCTGCACCCACCCTGCTTCTTCGCTTTTCATAGGGATCGCTCTCTCCATGATTTCCTCATCTGTTCATTTCTCCCCACTAATCTCCTTCCCAGCACTTATCCCTACAAGCAGCCCAAGTGTACAGCTGCCTGTTCACCTCCTTCCTCATCTATATTCCCAAACAGTCCCAAACAGTCTTTCCAGGTGAGGCAACACTTCTGCAAATCTGCAGGAGTCGCGTATTGTGTCCAGCGCTCCCAATGTGGCCTCCTCTATATTGATGAGATCTGTTGTAAATTGGGGGACCTTTTCATCAAGCATCTCTCCTCCATCTGTCAAAAATGGAACTTCCCTGTAGCCTAGTGGTCACCAACCTTTGTAAGCCCAAGATCCCCTACCTCGGCCTTAGTAAAAGGCGAGGTCGACCCCAGATCAATTAGTTACACACATGCACACCGGGGCAGAAAAGACCGGAAGTAAAACCCCACAACCCGGAAGTAGAAATAATGCATGAACACCAGGGGTCACCACCTTTATGTCTAGTCTATTCCACAATTTAGTTTTTGCGGCTCTTAGCTTCTGACCCGTGCTGCTCACGTTTTTTCCACTGAAAAAACTCAGCAGGTCTGTCTCTAAGTGCAGGGTGCTTGGACTCAGAGTACTGAAGCAGTTTTGAGTGCTTCATTGCCTCATTAGACAACCTCCCGCCCGCCCACCACCAGACGCCTTGGCCAGGTCGTGGGTGTGAGAGGACAAAGTCAGGGCCAGAGGTCCCCGAGCCGGTCACACTCCAGAGAGACCGACCAACCGAGCGAGGAGTGCGAAAGGGCACGCATCCGCCCCCCTTGTAGGATCTATCGGCCGACAAAAGTTTGCTTCAGTAGATTGCAGCGCGGTAGCTGCTCTGCTACTTATGAAACCCTGAACTCGAATCAGGTCGTCTGTGAATATTTTAGCACCGGGTTCCCCACTAACATTCGGTGTGGTAAATAGGTTTAGGGGTGGCACCCATCTGTCTGCGCTCCAGGCCTGTAGCAATGGCGCTTCCCACCAGCCGCGCGAGGCGGCCGGTTACCCGAGGCCAACCAGTGATCCCTGGCACGAGGGTATCACTGCGTTTAGGCGACTGATGACCTTGCGTGTGTTCAAGTTCAACAGTGGGCGTGACAGGGAATGAGGAAAGGTGCAGCTGACTCATATCGTTTCCTTGCGGCCCAGTGATTGGGGACCATTGAATTACACTGTGTAGTGCGGGAGAGCTACACGCATGCGCACTGGGCAGAAAGAACAGAACTAAAACCCCTCAACCCGGAAACAATCTCTCAACAGTATTTGTGTATTTCTTTTTCATTTTTTTTCAGGATCCACTGGGGAAGTCTCAAAGATCGACCAGTCGATTGTGATCAACAGGTTGGCGACCACTACGGTAGCCAAATATTTTAATTCCAATTCCCATTCTCATTCCAACATTTCAGTCTATGGCCTTCTCTTGTGCCAAGATGAGGCCACCTGCAGGGTAGCATCCAAACTGAATTTACCTTCCAGTAAAAAAAATCACGGTCCCTTTCCTATTCTTCTCCACTGTGGCCGCTTACGTCTTCTTACCTGCATATCACTTTTTCCTAGATCCCTCCTCCTTCCCTTTTTCCCATGGTCCACACTCCTACCCTATCAGATTCCTACTTCTCTAGCTCTTTAACTTTCTCATCCACCTGGCTTTACCCAACACCTTCTAGTTATCCTCCTTCCCCTCCCACCACCTTCTCATTCTGATGTCTTCCCTTCCTAGTCCTGATGAAGGGTCAAAATGACCAAAATGTCAGCTGTTTACTCTTTTCCATGGATGCTGCCTGACCTGCTAAGTTCCTCCAGCATTTTGTGTATGTTGAAATCTACTTATCTTCCAGTTTTATCCTAAACCAAACATTTTTCATCTACCATAATTAAGGATTGGGAAATCCTGGAAAGATTTCTGATTATATTTCTTGAAATGTTCTTCTGATAAGCCAAGAAAGCATTAATGCTGGGAAGATTATTCAATGCACCCAGCAGCCTGATAATCATGAGGGCTTAAGAGACGGACGCTGGATCTGAGGCAAAGGACAAACTGGTGGAGGAACGCAGTGGGTCAAGCAGCATCTGTGGGGAATGGAGAAATTGTTGATATTTTGGTTTGAACCCTATATTAAGACTAAAAGTGGAGAGGTGATAAATAACGCAGGGGTGACAGAAAAAACATATAAAAAGTAAGTAAGTGGTTCAAAAAGAGAGCAAAATAGTAAGGGTAGTGTTCATGGGTGGGGAATTTGTGGAATTTGTTACCATGGACAGCTGTGGAGGCTGGGTCTTTGGGTGTATTTAAGGCAGAGCTTGATAGGTTCTTGACTGGACATGCCATGAAAAGTTACAGGGAGAAGACTGGAGAGTGGGGCTGAGGAGGGGAATAAAGGATCAGCCATGATTGAAAGGCAGAGCAGACTTGATGGACCAAATTTTTCACTTTCACCTTTAACTTTTGACCTCTAGTTCTCTAGTTCTAGTCTCATCCAAACCCAGTAGAAAATGCCTCATTGCATTAACCCAATCTATGCCTCTGTATACCTCTATCAATTTTTTTAAATATTTGCAGTTTGTCTTCTTTTGCACATTGATTGTGTGTAGGTATTCATTGGTTCTATTGCACTTCTTTGTTCTGCTGTGAATGCCTGCAAGAAAATGAATCTCGAGGTTGCATATGGAGATAATAAATTTACTTCAAGCTTCGAAATCTGTCATTCACTGAATATCACTAAATGAATATCTGAGGGGGCAAAACAGTTTTAGAGATCATGGCCAATAACAGGATTACTGTCTATTCAATAAAAACACAAAATGCTGGCAGAACTCAGCAGGCCAGACAGCATCTATGGGAGGAGGTAGTGATGACGTTTTGGGCTGAAAACCAACTCCTGATGAAACGTCTTCACTACCTCCTCCCATAGATGCTGTCTGGCCTGTTGAGTTCTGCCAGCATTTTGTGTTTTTGTTTATTTCCAGCATCTGCAGATTCACTCGTGTTACTGTCTATTCAGTCTATTGATTATCAAGACAGAATACTATAGAAGTCCAAGGACAACCATGAACAGGTACTGCACTTCCAAAACTGTCCCTTGATGTAATGAGACAAGCAGTATCCCCAAGGCTGTTTGAGAAGGCAGCCGACAATGCTTAGCTCACAGAATGAACCTTCCCCCACATTCAGTTCAGTTTTGTGGATGGCAGTAATTCCAGGCGCATAATCTTTCACAGCAGGAATTCCATCCACATATTAAATAAAGAGCACTAAAGTTCAAATATGCTTTTTATTTTGATGATTGACAGTAATAACATGAAATATTGAATGTGAAAACATTCCAGCGGTACCTGTCTTGCCGAACTTTATGGAGTAGGAAAAAATTGTAAGATCTTTTAACTAAAAAGAACAAGTATTAAGTGGCAATTATTGTTTTATGATCTTGACCAATTGTTTATTTTATAAGGTGAATGAAGGCAATAGTTTCAACACAAAATTTAAAAGTTTGAAAAGCGAAATATCGGATGTACTAGGTTCAGAAAATGCAACAATAGATCATGCTATTTATTCATCTGTGCAGTAATTGGATGAATTATTTAGTTACATATTATATTTTTAATAACTTATAAAGAAGGTTCTACTAATTACTCAGGCTTCTGTGAAGTTTTTAGTTACCTACACCTGACACTTCAGAATTCATTAGGCACGAGCACTTACAGTTGATTAGAATCTTACTTCACTTTTTTGTGTTTATAACAATAAAGAAAAATGCACTCAAATTAGATAAAAATATATTAAAAAATTACAAGGAATCATAGGCTCCTTTACACCTTCTCAATATTCAATTTGATCCTCTCAGAGTTATTTATATCTCAGCTCTACTTTCCTGCAGTCACATCATATCCCTTAATTTGCAAACTATTTAAAAATCTCTGTCTTGAATATTCTCTACAAGTGGGCTTTCAAGGGCTTCTTGGGCAGATAATTTCACTCACCTCAGCTCTGAAGTGATTCCACAATCCACAGACTCACTTTACATAGAAGAGTACAGCTCAGGATCAGCTCAAATGTTGTGTCAAACCGGCTAAAATGCAAATCAAAAACACCCAGACACTAATTCCTCCTACCTGCAACATGTCCACATCCCTCATCTTTCCTATATCCATGTGGCAATCCAAACATCTCTTAAAAGCCTTTTCTGTGTTTGCCTCTGCCACCATTCTAGGCAGCACATTCCAGGCATCAATGGCAAAAGCTTACCCTCACATCCCCCTTGAAATTACCCTCTCTCACCTTCAATGCATGTCCTTTGGTATTAGACATTTCAACCTGGGAAACAGATACTGTCTGTCCACTCTACCTATGCCTCTCATAATCTTGTAAACCTCTATCAGATCTCCCCTCAGCCTCTGATGTTCCAGAGAAAACAACTGAAGTTTATCTAGCATCCTGTGATTGCACATGTCCTCTAAACCAGGTAGCATCCTGGTAAACCTCTTCAACACCACCAAACACCAGAGGGCATATTTACAAAATTAAGGGAGGGAAGTTTAGGGGAGACATCAGGGGTAAGTTTTTTTTACACAGAGGGTTGTGAGTGCCTGGAATGACTTGCCAGTGATGGTGGTGGAGGCTAAAACATTAGGGATATTTAAGAGCCTCTTGGCCAGGCACATGGATGAAAGAAAAATGGAGGGTTATGGGGTAGTGTGGGTTTAGTACTTTTTTTTAAGGATTATAGGGGTCGGCACAACATGGAGGGCTGAAGGGCCTGTACTGTGCTGTAGTGTTCTATGGTTCTATTGTTCTATGGTACCCTCTCCAAAACCTCAACATCCTTCTTATTGCATAGAGTTCCATATGTAATACCCCAGTTGTGGCCTAATAATAGTTTTATAAAGTTGCAACATAACCTTCTGAACTCATTGCCACGACTAATAAAAGCAAGCATTCTATAAGCCTTCTTAACCACCCTATCAACCTGTGTAGTCACTCTCAAGCAGCTATGAACTTGGGTCCCAAGATCTCTCTACTCAGCAACACTGCTAAGGATCTTGTCCTTAACAGTGTACTTTCTCCTTGCATTTACCCTACGGAGGTGCTACATATTTGTCTGGGTTAAACTCCATCTGCCATTTCTCTGCCTATATCTGCAACTGATCTGTATCGTACTGTATCCTTTGCCAGTCTTCTACGCTACCCACAACTCCACCAGTCTTGGTATCATCCGCAAATTTACTAACCCACCCATCTACCTTTTCATCCAGGTAATTTCATTACAAACAGCAGAGTTCCCAGCACAGATCCCTGCAGAACACAACTAGTTACAGACCTCCAGCTCCAAGCAGTCCCTTCGACCACTACTCTCTGCCTTCTATGTGCTCGTCAGTTCAGAATCCAAACAGTCAATTCCCCACCAAACACAGGTATCTTAATCTTCTGGATTAGCTTCCCATAAGGGACTTTGTCAAACACCTTACTAAAATCCATGTAGACAACAGTCACTGCCCTACCCTCATCACTCTCTCTCGTCACCTTGTCAAAAAATTCAATCAAGTTGCTAAGACACAACCAGCCATGCACAAAGCCATGCTGGCTCTCCTAATTAGATCAGAGTTTTCCACATGCTCATATATCCTATTCCTAAGAATTTTCCCCATAAAGTTCCCTCAACTGACACGAGACTTGCCAGTCTGTAGTTTGCCAGATTTTTGCTTGTTCACTTCTTAAATAGAGATACATTAGCCACTTACCAGTCCTCTGGAACCTCGCCTGTGCCTAGAAAGGACGTGAAAATGCTAGTCAAGAGCCAATTAACCTTGCCTCATGCCTCCCTCAATAGCTTTGGGTAATTCCCATCAGGCCCTGGGGATTTATTCTTGATGTAAAAAGACTCTCAACTCATATTCTCAGTAATATTTATTTATTTATCCATTTATTTATTTGCTGTTTTTTGTTAGTTTGGCTGACTGTCTCGCTGTTTATCTATCTATCTATCTCGCAACTAATCTATCTATCCATCTATCTGTCATCTATTAATCTATCTGTCTATCTATCTATGTATCTATCTATCAGGCTATCTATATATTTATATATCTATCAGTATCTGTCTATGTACATGTGGATGTATCTGGCTGTCAATCAACCTATCTCTCTATCTGTCTATTAACTGATTGATTGCTTGATTGGTTCAAAGTTCAAAGTTCAAAGACCAATTTTAATGTCAGAGGATGTCTACAATATACATCCTGAAATGCTTTCTCTTCACAAACATCCATGAAAGCAGAGAATTGCCCCAAAGAATGAATGACAGTTAAACATGAGAACCCCAAAGTCCTCCCCAGCGCCCCCCTCCCGTGCGTAAGCAGCAGCGAGCAATGATCCCACCTCACCCAACCAGCGGAAAAATAACGTGCATTGGTACTGTCACTGAGCTCCAGCGTGTGCTAAGCAATAGCAAAGACACAGACCAAAGCTACCCCAAAAGCTTCGCATTTCATCCAAAATTTGACAACCCACAGGTAACCTCTCTCCTTGATAAGGGAGAGGGAGGTGTCCCCCATTATCACTGCAAGTGGGAGGCAGAACAACAACCCGCTGGTTTACAATGTTAAAAGTCCATTTTGTCGCTTTTTTCGAGCTCTGTGTCCGAAGATCGCAAAGACCTCGGGTCCTCGGGCCCGCAGTGAAAGATTTTCTGCCTCCCCGACAACGACACACGAGTCTCCTGCCGTGACACTGACCCTCGATCCAGAGCCCCGAGATCTTAGGCTTCCGAATACGAGCGAAACTCTCAGGCCGAACCCTTGGCATGTCGAATAACGGCCAGTCGTGGAACCCTGAGAATGGGTCCCGATCCCACAAAGAACTGATGCCTGCGTGTAACTGCAGATCAGGGTCTTCAAAAGAATCCTGAAGGGGAAAAATAAAGATATACAAGGTAGAAGTAGAGCGGTTTCCGAAGATGCAAGCAAAGGAGTCGCCGTTAGGTGCCATAGTCCTCTTAAACTCCGCTTAGGTGGGCTGCGCACCATTTCCATACACCACCTCTGATGCCCTCTTCCCTGGGCGGCTGAACAGTTAATGTGTAATTGGTCTTCTTTTACACATTGGCTGTTGGTCAGTCATAAATTCAGTTGTATTTCTGTAAATGTCTGCAAGAAAATTAATCTCAGGGTAGTAAGAGGCCTCCGTTGGTCAGGGTTGAGCAGGGATGTTTCGTCCAGGCAAGATGGTTCTGGGTTGTGAGCTCCATGTCTACTTTACAGTCTACTGCTAATTTCTGCTATTTCCCTCACACTTCTTTTTCAAGAAGCTTTTAGCCACATCAGATATGATCAGCTGACTCATCTGACCATTGAAAAGATAGCATTTACCCACAATGTGCCACTTTTTCTACACTGGGAACCCCTGCACACGTGATCCCAGAGAGGCTCGTTTATCACACCGCCACAACCTCGCAGTGGCGCTGGAGGCGAGAGAAAAGGCCGGCATTCTGCCGAGGCCAAGACGGCGTGCTAATCGTAGCCGATCCATAGCAAGCTGAGAGCTAGACTCTCCTGTCAGCGGGAAACAAAGGAATACGACGTTTTGTGCTTCGTGGAGACCTAGCTGATGGAGGAGCTACCGGATCATGCCATCGAACCCTCTGGGTTCTTCCTGTTCCGGGCGTTCTGGGCTCTGGGAAGAGTAAAGGAGATGGAATAATGCTTGGTGTGACAACTGGAATGTCCATGCCCTCAAATCCTTTTGTTCCTCAGACCTGGAATTCCTGGTGCTGCTGTGCAGACCCTAGAGGCTGCCTAGGGAATTCACGACAGCTATCATCACAGCAGTGTATGTCCTGCTGCAGGCTGATATTGACCTGGCTCTCAAAGAACCGTACGAGACCATCAACAGACTGGAGACTGCCTTCAGCATCGCCGGTGACTTTAATCGAGCATCACTGACATAAGTCTCTCCAAAGTTTTGCCAGCACATTCAGGTGAGCACAAGGGGAGACAGTATACTTTGACCACTATCTCTTCTGCAACGCTTACAAAGCACTCCTCCATCTGCTGTTTGAGAAGTCGGATAACTCCTCTATCTCGTTTCTGCCGACATCCAGGCAGAAGCTGAAACAAGAAGTAGCCACTGTTAAAACTGTCCACTGTTGGCCCAACCAATCGGCATCCATGCTACAGGACTGCTTTGAAGACGTCAGCTGGAATGTCTTTTGCGGTGAGGATGTCTCCGAGTCCACAGATGAGGTCATGAGTTTCATCTGGGAGTGCATCAAGGATGTTGTCCCCCAAAATCGGTCAGGGACTATGCGGACCAGAAGCTCTGGATCAGCGGTTCCATCCAAACTGCACTTACCACAGGAGACAGGGCTTTCACTGCCAGTGACCAACAGGAGCTTATAAGTGCAGCTACAATCCACACAAAGTCATCAAGGAGCAAAACGACAATGCAGGAACAATATCCAGAACTCAGCTCTCCACCAACAACACAGGCAGCTTACCGCAAGGTCTGCACACCATCGCAGACTTGGAAGCTAAGCTCAGCCGTGCTGCCAACATCGCTGCCTCTCTCCCAGATGAGCTGAATCTTTTTTATCCTCCGTTTGATGTCACCAATACTGAGCCCCCGAGGGGAGCTGCTGAAGTGACCTGCACCTTGGTCATCTCTGAGGCTGAAGGACGCAGGTGTTTCCAATGAGTGAGCAGTCGCAAGGCTGCAGGACCGGACGGCATCCCAGGGCGGGTGCTCGGATTGTGCACAGCACAACTGTCAGGTGTGTTTGCAGACATTTTGAATCTCTCCCTCTTTCAGTGTAGAGTGCCCTCCTGCTTCAAAATATCCACCATCGTCCCTGTACCTAAAAAGACCAAGGTAACATCTCATAACAACTGGCGTCCTGTCACACTCACCTCAATAATAAGCAAATGCTTTGAGAAGCTGTCAAGGATTACCATTGCAGCATGCTAACACCCACACTGGACCCCCTATAACTTGCCTACCAACACAACCGATCGACAGACAGCACAATAGCCACAGCTCTATACACCATCCTTACACATCTGGAGAAGAGGGATGCTTATGTGAGAATGTCGCCCTTGGACGACAGTTCAGCACTCAACACCAAAGTTCCCTCCAGGCTTGACAAGAAGCTCAGAGACCTCGGCCTTCACCCTGCCTTGCATAGCTGGATCCTGGACTTCCTGTCAGATCACCAGCAGGAGGAAAGAGTGGGTTCCCTCACCACTGCCCCTCTGACCCTTAACACAGGAGCCCCTCAGGGCTGTGTATTAAGTCACTTCCTTTACTCCTGGTCTACCCATGACTGTGTCACCACCCACAGCTCCAATCTGCTAGTTAAATTCACTGACGATACTACATTGATTGGCCTAATCACAATTAATAATGAGGCAGCCTACAGAGAGTATATCATCACCATCACACAGTGATGTTCAAAGAACAACCTGTCCCTCAATATGATTGTGCTCAACTTGAAATCTGAGAAGGAGAAAGTAAAATCTGATGTAGCAGTATTTCAGTGGAGTAAGGGAAATTACAGTGGTATGAGAGAGGAGTTGGCCAAAGTAAATTGGAAGGAGATGCTGGCAGGGATATCAGCAGAGCAGCAATGGCATGAGTTTCTGGGAAAAATGAAGCCAGTGTAGGACATGTGTATTCCAAAAATGAAGAAATATTCAAATGGCAAAATAGTACAACTGTGGCTGACAAGGCAAGTCAAAGCTATTGTAAAAGCAAAAGAAAAGGCAGACAACAAGGCAAATATTAGTGGGAAGACAGAGGATTGGGAAGCTTTTAAAAACCTACTGAGAGCAACTAAAAATTCATTAGAAGGGAAAAGATGAAATATGAAAACAAGCTAGCAAGTAATATCAAAGTGGATAGCAAAAGCTTTTTCAAGTATGTTAAAAATAAAAGAGAAATGAGAGTGGATATAAGACCACTAGAAAATGAAGCAGGAGATATAATAACGGGGGATAAGGAGATGGCTAATGAACTAAATGAGTATTTTGCATCAGTCGTCACTGTGGAAGTATGCCTGATGTTGTAACATGTGAAGAAAGAGAAGTGGGTGCAGTTACTGTTGCAAGAGAGAAGGTGCTCAAAAAGCTAAAAGACCCAATGTTATATAAGTCACCCAGACATGAGGAACTGCACCCTAGGGTTCAGAAAGAGGTAGCATTAGAGATTGTGGTGACATTAGAAATGATTCAGGGACACAGTTAGAGCATCCTGACTGGCTGCATCACTGCTGGGTCTGGGAACCGTACTTCCCTCAATCGTAGGGCTCTGCAGAGAGTGGTGCGGACAGCCCAGCACATCTGTAGATGTGAACTTCCCATCATTCAGGACATTTACAAAGACAGGAGTGTGAAAAGGGCCCGAAGGATCATCGGGGATCCAAGTCACCCCAACCACAAACTGTTCCAGCTGCTACCATCTGGGAGACAGTATCACAGCATAAAAGCCAGGACCAACAGGCTCCGGGACAGTTTCTTCCACCAGGCCATCAGACTGATTAAGTCATGCTGATACAATTGTATTTCTATGTTGATTGTCCTGTTGTGCATACTAGTTACTACTACTATTTATTACAAATTATTATAAATTGAACACTGCATATTTAGATGGGGACATAACGTAAAGATTTTTACTCCTCATGTATGTGAAGGATGTTAGTAATAAAGTCAATTCAATTCAGTTCAACTTGAGATAGGCAAAGCTGTGGCAATAAAATATGGAGAGCAAGCCGTCACCCATGTAGCAGGCTCCTCCTCCAGCAGAGACCACTACAGTTTGGTACCAGCAGCATCACAGGAGTTGGCAGTCAGCATTGAACTCAACACCAACCCTGGGTTTACTCCCAAAACCTGAAGTATCGCTGAGGTTTGAGATTAGAGTTTCCCTCTCCCTAATTGAGCTGCTAACCATGGCTGCTGAGCCCCCATGTTGCCCCACGGTACTTTGTACTTTGGTAATAAATATATTTTGCCTTTGACTTTGAATTCTGAAGATTCACCACCTCCAGCTGAAGTAATTTCTCCTCATCTCTTTTGTGAATGATCAGTGCCTTTTATTTGGTGATTACAATCTTTGTAATCCAGGAAAAAGCACTGAATCCTGTAAGAATTATACAAGCACACTTCTGATTCTTCTAAACTTTAGAGGGGCTGGGCACATTCTGCCTAATCACTCCATGTATCACAGAACTACACTCTCAGGAATCCATTTGGCAAAATGTTACAATACCCCTCTCTATCAAACGTATCCTTCCTGCTGTGGAATTATTGATAATTTCCTAAAGCTTTGGCTTCAATTCAGCCTTCCTGGTGCATGTAAAATAAATAGGCCAAGTTTCTGCTTTGTACCCCTCCTGTTCGTCAATGCCATCAACATGGCCACAGGAAAAGAGGAATGGTCATTGTGCTCTTAGCTGTCCGAGCAAAGATATACAACTTCCTGCGTCACAGATTGAAGTTCAGAGTAAATTTATTCTCAAAGTACATATATGCCACCATATGCTATTTACAGTAGAACAAAGAAACAAAAAGAATCTATAAAAGCTACAAAGACTGACAAATAATCAATGGACAATGAAGACAGACTCTGCAAATACAAAAATCAAATAAATAAATAACCAGATCGCTAGGTAGACAGACAGCCAGACAAAGCCACAAATAAATATATAATATCAAGAACAGGAGTTGCAGAGTCCTTGAAAGTGAGTCCATGAGTTGTGGATTCAGTTCAGAGTTGAGGTGAGTGAAGTTATTCACAATGGTTCAGGAGGCTGATGGTTGAAGGGTAATAACTGTTCCTGGACCCGGTGGTGTGTGACCTAAGGCTCCTGTACCTCCTTTGCGATAGCAGCAGAAAGAAGAGAGCGTGGCTGGGATTGCGGGGGATCCTTGATGATGGCTAAGTGTCTTTGTTGGTAAAAGACCTTTCACTCACTACTAGGCCTCCCTAGAGACAGACCAACTGATATTGCTGGCAGTTTTCCTGCCACAAACACCTAACGAGCCTTGTTTCTTGATGTAAATTTTCTTGCGGAAGGATTACTGATCAGAATCTGTGAAAATTTGGAATCTGCTACCCGACTGTGTGCCAGTGTGGCTGCCTTGCCTGGCTATATACACCAGCTGCTTCCGTAGTAGATACGCTTGAAGAGTAAAAGATTAATTTTCATGAAATCCACAGTAAACAAAGCTCCTAATCAAATGAAAGCTCACGATTTCTTAATTACCTGCTGATGCTGCAGTCTGCATCTACTGTATTCACTTAAAGCTGGTTGCTTCAGGGCTACACTCTAAAATCAGCCTGCCAGCATACTACATCCATTTTGCATGGGATTTATACTAATTGCTACTCTAAAGTGTTTTAGCTGACCTACAAAACTCTCATGTAAATACCTCTCTAGACCATTGATGATCATAAATCATTTTAATGTGCATAAAAGTGCAGCTTGCAACATACAAATGAGCCTCACTAAGTTTCTCATTGTGTTAATATCTGGTAGAAACTGCAACCCATCATCTCCCAAAATATGCTAACTGCGAATTTGGCTGAACTAATTAATTTGGACAGAAATCTATGTGGATCAAGACCAAAGTCCCACCGTTTGGGTCCCAAATTCCATTAACACTTTGTATATTGATTGTTAGTGTCAGGTCACGTGGCTACAACCTATGCATTTGAGTTGCCGAATTATCTGTGCAGTTGACTTAGCGCAGGGCTGCATCAGAAAGGTCAGATACAGGTCAAATCGAGGCAATGAGGTCCAGGCACCAGAGCATATTGAGGCAATTGAACCTAATGTTTGGACAATGATTCAGGCAGCAGACCAGCCTGAAAAAGGGTGTCAGGGCCTGAGGATAGGCACAGGCCAGCTCAGCTTGTTGCTCCACGACATTTACTAGGCTCTGCGATAAACTGTGGGTCCTGGGCTTTCGTTGTCGAATTCAGTTCAGAATGCTATTTGCTTATTGTTATTGTCTGCATGATTTGGTTTTTTTTCTCTCTTCACATTGGATGTTTGCTGATATTTTCTTCATAGCTTATTTTGGGTTTAATTGTTCCATAGCTACCTGTTAGGAGACAAATCTCACAGTTGTATACCGTATACATACTTTGATAATCAATGTACTTTGAACTTCGAACTTTGAACTCATTGGCATCAAATGGACCAAGTGGATTGTCGGGGGGAGTTCAAGTGGTGATATCATAGCATAAAAGCTGGTGGGTTCAATTTTGCTGCTGTTTGTAAGGAGATTGTACATTCTACGCCCTCGTGCTCCAGTTCCCTCCCACTCTTCAAAGGGAGCAGGTTAGTAGGTCACATAGGTGTAACTTGATGGTGCGGGCTTATTAGGCACAGTGTCAGAGTCAGTAAACAGGTTTCAATTCCTCCAGTAACCGTACAGAGTGTGTACGTTCTCCCTGTGTCTGCGCGTGTTTCCTCCAGTTTCGTAGAACATAAACACTGGATGACAGAGAGGGTCATGTCGGATGGAAATGTTAGATTGATCTTAGAGCTGAATAAAAGGTTAGCATAATATTGTGGGCTAAAGGGCCTGAGCTGTGCGATACCATTCTATGTTCTCTGTTCAATGGAACCTGAGCACCTGAAGGAAACACACGTGGTCATAGGGAGAATGCACAAACTCCTTACAGATAGTGACAGAAATTAACCCTATTTACTGGCACTGCAGTAACGTGCTAACTGCTAAAATAATGGCAAGGTGGTCGGCAGGTGCAGCTGAAGGCATGGGGAGGAACTAACCATTACATTACCATGTCACCCCTTTGCCCCTCCTGCACTGTTGTACGTGGTTGTGGAGACTTCCTGCAAAGTTACCCCCACTGTATCATTTAACCAATATCTCAGATGTTTTATACCACATGATCTGCTTTTCTGCAAGGAAACACTTCGGAAGGGGTTATATAAAAGCACACTGTGATTCCTAGATAAATCCACAAGATAATTGGATGATGCACTCGGTCAACAAAAGACTAGTTGAGAGTCTAAGTGCACCCTACAATTCTCCAGTGAACAATGTACCGCAAACAGCTTGCTTAGAAATGTACTCCACTAACCCGAATGCGTCAAAGAAAAAGACAAGTTTTAGGAGAACTTACGGATATTGTCAAAATGTAGTGTACCTGACAAATATTGACAAGGAGAAAATACAAATAGAAATGTCAAAAATTTTCTGGCCCTGTGCTCACTGGAGCTTAGAAAAATGACTAGGAGAACTCTTTGAAACCAATCAAATACTGAAAGGCCTAGAGAGAGTGGATATGGAGAGGATACTTTCTATAATGTGAGAGTCAAGGACCAGAGCACAGACCCTCAGAATAGTGGGTCATTCATACAAAACAGAGATGAGGAGGAATTTTTTCAGTTGGAGGGTGGTGGATCTGTAGAGTTCATTGTCGCAGACGGCTGTGGAGGCCAAGTCATTGGGCGTGTTTAAAGTGGAAGTGACAGATTCTTGATTAGTAAGGGCATTAAAGATTACAGGTAGAAGGCAGGACAATGGGGTCAAAAGGGATAATAAATCAGCCTTGATGGAATGGCAGGGCAGACTCAATGAACTGACTGGCCTAATTCTGCTCCGATATTTTATCACCTTACCTGATCCTATCCAAGCCTTCTTAATGAATGAATGAATAAAATATATGTACTGTGAAACACTGGAAAGATAGTGTTCATACAGGTCACATCATTAACACAGTCATTGAGATAGAACAAGGTAAAGCAGGAACACAATGCAGAATAAAGTGTAACAGCTACAGAGAAAGTGCAGTACAGGTAGACAATAAAGTGCAAGGCCATTGTGATGTCAAGAATCCTTCTTGTCATACAAGAGGTCCACTCAAGAGTGTGATGCTAGTGAGATTGAAGCTGTCCTCTTGCCTGGTGCTGCATACTTTCTGCCTTTTGTAACTCCTGCCCGATGCGAGAGTGAGAAGAGAGAATTCCTGATGTGAGTGGGGTTTTGATGATACCGCTTGCTTTCCTGAGGCAGTGAGAAGTGTAGACAGAGTCCATGGAGGGGAGGCGGGTCCCTGTGATGTGCTGAGCTGTGTCTACTACTCTCCGTATCTTTTTACAGTCACGGGCAGAGCAGTTACAGTACCGAGCCATCATGCATCCAAACAGAATGCTTTCTATGGTGCAACAATAAAAATGATTGAGGCCTTTAATAGAAAGCATGAGGTTACTAAAAATCTCAAGGTTCTTCTTACCTTATCAAAACAAATATTTCTTCAGTTTTTGTGGAGTGACTGAAAGAAAGTACAAAGTTCAGAACAAGATCAGGTTTGGTGGGGAAGGAAAGGGTCCTGATGCGATGAAGTGTTGGTCCAATTGTGACCCATAGGAACAGAGCTAGGCCATTTAGCCCATCAAGTCTGTTCCACTAGTTAGTGACCTAGTCACTGCCAGGCACTGTATGAAAGAGCCTGAGAGAGTTTTGGTACCTCAGGTCACAGTATGTTGCATGAACTGAGTGGCAATAAGGAGAGTTAGGAGCTTGTGTGTAGAATTTTACTTAGTTTAACCTTTCCTATGCTAACTTATACAGTCAAAAAATAGTGCGAAGGGGAGACATTGCACTCAAAGAAATAGCTCTATCATTACACTTCCTCCCCATTAGATTGCGGTAACATAAAATAGTATACGTGACAGAACATTCAATTCCCTTTAACAGACCACATTCAAATAAACATACTTTCACAATAACAGTTCATAACCAACTTCACTATACTAAAGAACCAGTCTTTTGGGAGGCACTTTGTTTATTTCAGGATAGCGTCTTTAGACCTGTGGAGTGGTATTAGGTTTGGCCGCTGTCTTGTCAATGACAACTTCCTCTGTTGTTGGTGTCATGTTGCTGTCGGTGACATGATCGTCACCAAGAAGCAAATCCTGTGGCTGTAATCCATCCATCTTGGTGGATGCAGTCGACTCAGGTGTGTTCTTTGGCTGATCATCCAGTATCTGGTCCACATGACATCTCTATATATGATCTCCAAAATCCACCTTTTATCCAACCTTGAAGCTCCTTGCTGCTTCACTTGGCAGCTGGCTGAGCTGTTTATTCTGCACTTCCCTCTGTAGATCTGGTTTCAGGAGGTCTGTGCGAGCTCACAGATTCCTGTTTATGAACGGCATTGCAAGCGTTTAAGTTGTCCTCGCAGGAACAGAGCTCTGATATACAAAAAGAAAGTTCACCTTGTGCTGTAGAGAAATGTCCTCCTTGTCCATCACTTTAATGGACCTCTTAAAGGTTTGGATAAACCTTTCAGCTAACCTATTCATTGCTGGGTGGTGAACAATTGACTTGAAATGTCAGATGCCATTTTCCTTCATAAATAATCTGAACTCTTCTGACATGTATTGTAGTCCCTCATCACTCACAATTTGTTATGCCAATTCTGGCAAAGACAGTCCTCAGGGCAGAAACAGTCTTTTCTGATGTGGTTGACTTTATTAGTATGATGTGCAGCCATTTTGAATGAACCTCCACAACAATCAAAAATATGGTGTTCATGAATGGCCCAGCAAAATCAATATACACTCTTTGCTTATGGTGCAACTGGCCACTCCCACGGGTGTAAAGGTGCATTTTGAATTTAGTGGCACTCCCAACAGCTCTTAGCCAAGTTTTCAATCTGCCTATCTATTCCCGGCTTCCACATGCAGCTCCAGGCAAGGCTCTTCATCTTGATGGTACCCAGCTGTCTTTCTGCAGAATTTCTAACACTCTGGTGTGCACTTCAGAAGGAGCCACAGAACAAAATCCACATGTCTACGCTCTTTGACATACAAACAGTTAGACTTGTCTCACTGAGAACTCTGGAAATATAAGATTACTATGAGCTGCCCATCCTTGCATGATGATGCCATAGACCTTTGACAATGTTGGGTCATTCCTTGTTTCCATTTGTATTTCAGAATTTGTTACCTGTAACTGGTCTATCAATACTGTGTGAAACAGTTCTGCTGGGTCACAAAATGAAAACTTTTCTTCTTCTATTGTCAACAGCAGAAGATATGATAAGCCTTCAGCATTGCTGTGTTGTTTGCTACCATGAACCCTATGTCATAAGGGTAGGCTTCTAGGAAAAGTGCCCAATGTTACCACCAGGTAGCAGTCATCAATGGAATTCCCTTCCTGGGACTGAAAATGGACACAAGGGGCTGATGATCTGTCACTAGTGTAAACTTTTGTCCGTAGAGGTATTGCCGGAACTTCTGTGCATAGTTACGTTTTGCATTCATCAGTGATCTTCAAGCAAATACAATCCAATGTTCAGATCCATCTTTCATAGTGAATGACAAAGTGGCAACAATGTCATCATACACCAGTCTGATAGGCAGAAATGTGTCATAATGGGTGAACACTTATTAGTCTCTTTGTTTCCATGAATGTTCTTTCACATCTTTCTGACCACTTCCACTTTGCTCCTGTCTGCAATAAGACTGTAGCAAGATTTGGGAGAAACTTGTGGTAGTAGTTTCCAAGGCCCTAGTATGACCTGAGGTGGAACACATTTTCCAGTTTGCTTCAATGTTCTCTTGTGATTTATGTAAGCCATGCTTGCCAATGACATGTCATCAATATGAGCTCTCATTCTCAAAAAACTCACATTTCTCTCTCTTTGTGCTAAACACATACTCACTCAGCCTGGTAAGCATGTTACCGAGGTTCTGGAGGTGCACTTCATCACTCTTGCCAGACATGATGATGTCATCAAGGTAACATTATGTTCCTGGGATGCCTTGGAGCACGTTGTCCATTGTTCTTTGCCAAATTGCTGCAGCTGATGCGATGCCAAGGATGGGACGATTATACTGGAACAGACCCTTGTGAGTGTTTATTGTGAGGTACTTCCTGCTTGAATCCTCGATCTCCATTTGCAGAAAGGCTTATGACAAGTCAATCTTTGAAAATCTCTGCCTGCCTGCCAAAGACACAAAAATGTCTTCTATTTGCAGAAGGGGATACTGCACAGTATGCTCACATTGAAGTCCCTATGTATGTGAGCATGCAGTTCAATTCAGATCTTCATGCCTTTGAGTTGACCAATACCCTTCTAAAACACGTTCTCATTAGCACTAAGCTGTGACAGTCTTTGTTTGGTGTTACTGCTTGTGCTGCAGTTGTCCATTGATGGAACATTGTGAGCTTTAATTGTCTGCCCTCTAGTTGGATTTTTCTCTCCCATTCATGTCCAAAAAGTGCTGGCCCTTCGCTTTTTAACACATAAATCTCTAACTGCTGTGCTTTGCCTCTATACATCACATTCACTTCTAGTTTGCCTTTGGGAGGCACTTTTTCACCTGTGTAGCTCTTTAACTTTACTGAGTGATGCACCATCAATAACTCTCGGAGACGTGAGTTAAGGTAGGCTTTTATTGGCTGGAAGAAAGCACAAGCAGCAAGCGACCACCACACAACATCCTGAAGACTGAGGGAGGAGCAGTGCCTCCAATCACTTTTATACCGGGGTCTGTGGGAGGAGCCACAGGAGCAGTCAGTGCGGGGGGGGGGGGGGTGTCCAGACAGGTATATGTAGTTCACCACACCGAGATCATTTCTAAAGGTAGCTGAGAAAACAATCTGTTATAATCAGCCTCTGAAATTACAGACAAGCTGACCCTGTATCCAGCTCCATTTTCAGTTTTACACCAGACACATCTGTTGTGATCCAGATGATTTTGTGATCAGTAATGTTATGCATTATTCTCTTGACAGTTCACCTTTGTCAGACTCAGTGTGGTCTGATTCAGTTTCACATTCAGTCAATTTATGTATTTGTATTTGTATTTGAAACTTTTCACTCTGTGTGTTTTTTCTCTTTGGTTGTGCTTTTTGAATGACCCTCTCTCTATGTGGGCTTGTTTGTGACACTTTCTGTAAGCTTATTCTTTGAAGTCATTTGCATCATGGGAACATTTGACACCTTTCTAACAGTGTTAGCTTTTTGTACCATTCAGGGAATTTTTGTGTTTTTCACATTCTAAATTCTTTGTTTGTAATTTTGATGCATCTTTTGCTACAGTCTCTAATACCTGTTCTAAGTTTAGGTCTCTTTCAGACAGTAGCCTCTTTTGAATGCTTTGTTTATGCCTGCTACAGACAAGCCTGTCCATTAATGCATCAGAAAGTCCATCTGCAAAGTCACAGTATTGGGAAAGCTGGTGCAGTTTTGCAATGTATTCAGAAATGCTTTCGTTCTTTAACTGTTTCATTTTATGAAATCTAAGTTACTAGTTACTAGTCTAAGTTTATGGAATCATTGTTACTAGCTTTTCTGGGCTCAAGTGTTTTTGCAAAATTGCATCAATTTTGTCAAATGTCTTGCTTGTTGGCTTTTCAAGAATACTAATTTAAGTAAGAGACTGTACGTTTTAACAGCCATTAAGCTAAGAAGTGTGGAGACTTTCTTTATCTTATTCAATCATTAGCATTAAAGTACAGTTCAATCCTCTCAATATATAATTCCCAGTCCTCATTAGCACTATCACTTTCCCAACTAAGGCCATTGTCACATTACTTTCACTTTAGTTTTGTTAGAGGTGCATCTCTCACTGTGCACTGTTACTCACATGCCTTTTTCGAGCATCCAAGACCGCCTTCTCCCTCACCATACAGGTTCATCTTGCTCTTTCCTCTCGCTGTATCTCTCCCTGCCTCTGAATTCTGTTGTCTCGCAACTGTCAGTGTAGCTGGTGATATTCACTGACATTCAGGTTGATACTCATTGCCAATTTGTGGTGTCTGTACAACTGCATATAAAGGCACGCACTTGGAGAAGAAGGTAATGTGTTAGTCATTTTGCAGAGAGACTAACAAATCAATGCACATGCGTAAAGTATCGGTCAATAATCAGTGCTAGGGGAGTCATTGTGCTAAAAGAAATAGATACCTAAATTACACACAATCCTGTATATATAGTTCTGATTGTAATTTATAGTTTTTTTTAATTTTGTATTGCACTGTACTGCTGTCATAAAGCAATATATTTCACAACATAATGTCAGTGATATTAACTCTGATTCTGATACAGATTCTGACATGGAAATTACATCAGATAAATTTCACCCACACCATGCTGCAGTTTCCGGATTTCTGTTAAATGACCTGGAAATACTTATCATTGGCTACTTATGCATTAAGGTTAATCCCGACCATTTCAGATGGTTGAATTCACTTTATTTCCCACTGCCGCAATTTCATCCCAAACAATTACTGCTTTTCAGGTGGAAACGTGCTCCTAATGTCGAACATATATCTCCAGGGTTTTGGAAATTAGCCCAGAGCAATTCTGTTGATCACCTTTCCCAATTTCCAAATTTCAATTAGGACCAGATGAAACACATCTCCTGAAGGTTTGGCCAGTGTTTTGGAAAATCCCTTCATAATTCAGCTAATAGTTTCCTGTGATGACCTGAACAGATGTGTGCATGACTTCTCAGTTGACTCTTACTCTCAAAGTTCCAGTCAATGTAATCCTTCTGTCAATGGAATGTGACATCCATACACAAGCACAACAGCACTGGACACCTTGAGTGAGGCTCATGCAGGAAATGGATAAGAATCAGGAGCAAAAGAGGCTGTGCAGATGCTGGAAATCCAGAGCAACACACACAAAATACTGGACAAACTAGAAGACCATAAGACCATAAGAGATAGCAGCAGAATTAGAACATCCAGTCCATTTAGTCTGCTCCACCATTTCACCATGGCTAATCCATTTTCGCTCTCAACCCATTCTCGTGCCTTCACCCCACAGCATTTCACACTTTGACTAATCATGAGCCTAATAGTATCCACCTTAAATACACCCAGAGACTTGGCCTCCACTGCCACCCATGGCAACAAATTCCACAGATTCACCACCCTCTGGCTAAAAATGTTTTCTCACATCTCTGTTCTGAATGGGCGCCCTGCAATCCTCAAGCATGTTCTCTCGTACGAGACTCCCCCACGATGGGCAACAACTTTACCACATCCACTCTGTCCATGCCTTTCAACATTTGAAATGTCTCTATGGGGTCAACCCCCATTCTACTAAACTCCAAGGAGTACAGTCCAAGAGCAGTCAAACGTTCCTCATATGTTAACCCTCTCATTCCCGGAATCATTCTAGTGAATCTTCTCGAACCCTCTCCAACATCAGCACATCCGTTCTTAAATAAGGAGCCCAAAACTGCACACAGTATTCCAAGTGAGGTCTTACCAGTGCCTTATAGAGCTTCAACATCACATCCCTGCTCCTATACTCTATTCCTCTAGAAATGAATGCCAACACTGCATTCACCTTCTTCACCACCGATTCAACCTGGAGGATAACCTTAAGGGTATCCTGCATGAGGACTCGCAAGTCCTGTTCCATTTCAGAACTTTGAATTCACTCCTCATTCAAATAATAGTCTGCCTGTTTATTTCTTCTACCAAAGTGCATGACCGTACACTTTCCAACATTGTAATTCATTTGCCACTTCTTTGCCCATTCCACCAATCTATCCAAGTCTCTCTGCAGACTCTGTTTCCTCAGCACTACCGGCCCCTCCACCTATCTTTGTATCATCAGCAAACTTAGCCACAAAACCATCTATTCCATAATCCAAATCGTTGATATACAACGTAAAAAGAAGCGGCTCCAACACGGACCCCTGTGGAACACCACTGGTAACCGGCAGCCAACCAGAATGGGATCCCATTATTCCCTCTCTGTTTCCTGCCAATCAACCAACGCTCTATCCATGTATGTAAATTACACTAATTCCATGGGCTCTTATCTTGTTTAGCAGCCTCATGTGCGGCACCTTGTCAAAGGCCTTCTGAAAATCCAAATACACAACATCCACTGCATCTCCCTTGTCTAGCCTACTTGTAATTTCCTCAAAAAATTGCACTAGGTTTGTCAGGCAGGATTTTCCTTTAAGGAAACCATGCTGAGTTCTGCCTATCTTGTCATAAGTCTCCAGGTACTCCGTATCCTCATTCTTGACAATCGACTCCAACAACTTCCCAACCACCGATGTCAAGCTAACAGGTCTATAATTTCCTTTTTCTTCCTTGTCCCCTTCTTAAATAGTGGAGTGACATTTGCAATCTTCCATTTCACCGGAACCAGGCCAGAATCTATTGACTTTTGAAAGATCATTGCTAATGCCTCCACAATCTCCACTGCTACTTCCTTCAGAACACGAGGGTGCATTCCATCTAGTCTGGGAGATTAATCTACCCTTAGACTATTCAGCTTCCTGAGTACTTTCTCTGTCGTAATTGTGACTGCGCATATTTCTCTTCCCTGACACCCTTAAATGTCCGGTATATTACTGATGTCTTCCTCAGTGAACACTAATGCAAAATACTCATTCAGTTCCTCCGCCATCTCCTTATCTCCCATTACAATTTCTCCAGAATCATTTTCTATCGGTCCTATATCTACTCTCACCTGTCTTTTAATCTTTATATACTTGAAAAAGCTTTTAGTATCTTCTTTGATATTATTTGCTAGCTTCCTTTCATAGTTCATCTTTTCCCTTTTAAAGCCTTCTTAGTTTCCTTTTGTAAGCCTTTAAAAACTTCCCAATCCTGTCTTCCCACTAATTTTTGCTTCTTTGTATGTGCTCTGCTTTGCTTTTACTTTGGCTTTGACTTCTCTTGTCAGCCATGGTTGCATCCTTTTTCCATTCAAAAATTTCTACTTCTTTGGAATATGTCTGTCTTGCATCTTCCTCACTTCTCACATAAACTCCAGCCACTGCTGCTCTGCCGTCCTTCCTGCTAGTGTCCCTTTCCAGTCAATCTTGGCCAGTTCCTCTCCCATGCCACTGTAATTTCCTTTACATAGAACATAGAATAGTACAGCACATTACAGGCCCTTCAGCCCACAATGTCATGCCAACCCTCAAACCCTGCCTCCCATATAACCCCCCACCTTAAATTCCTCCATATACCTGTCTAGTAATCTCTTAAACTTCACTAGTGTATCTGCCTCCACCACTGACTCAGGCAGTGCATCCCACGCACCAACCACTCTCTGAGTGAAAAACCTTCTTCTAATATCCCCCGTGAACTTCCCTCCCCTTACCTTAAAGCCATGTCCTCTTGTACTGAGCAGTGGTGCCCTGGGGAAGAGGTGCTGGCTGCCCACTCTGTCTATTCCTCTTAATATCTTGCACGACCATGCATTTTCCAACATTGTATTTCACTTACCACTCTCTTACCCATTCTCCTAATCTGTCCAAGTCCTTCTGTATCCTACCTGTTTCCTCAACACTACCTGCCCCTCCACAAATCTTCATATCATCTGCAAATTTGGCAACAAAGCCATCTATTCTAAATCATTTATATATAACATAAAAAGAAGTGGTCACAACACCGACCCCTGGGGAACACCACTGGTCACTGGTAGCCAATGAGACGAGGATCATTTTATTCCCACTCGCTGCCTCTTACCAATCAGCCAATGCTCTAACCATGTTAGTAACCTTTCAGAAATACTGTGGGCTCTTAAACTGGTAAGCAGCCTCATGTGTGGCATCTTGTCAAAGGCCTCCTGAAAGCTCAAATATACAACATCCACTACTTCCCCTTTATCTATCCTACTTGTAATCTCCTCAAAGAATTCCAACAGGTTCGTCAGGCAGGATTTTCCCTGAAGGAAACCATGCTGACTTTGTCCCATCTTGTCCTGTGTCTGAGTCAATTGTTAAGGATGAGTTGATTTCATGCCCCTTCCACGATGGCAGCAGTGAGAGACAACATGTTCTGGGTGATGGGGGTTGTTAATTATCAAAACAGACTTCTTGAAGCACTGCCTTTGGAAGATGTCCTTGACAGTGGGGAGACTAGTGCCCACGAACTCTCGAGAAAACAGTCTCTAGAGTTTACAGAGAATAGTCTCAAAAATTTTTAAGACATCCAGTGAGCAGCAGTTCTGTGGGTGAAAATTCCTTTATTAATGAGAGAGGTCAGAGGAGAATAGCCACTGTGGTTCAAACTGACAGAAAGGCAGCATACTCACTAAATTCCAGCGACAGTAACTCAAATAACTACCCGTTACAACAGCGATGTGAAGAAAAGCACCTCTGACTGCACACCACATTGAACTTGTCGTGGATGGGATACAGCAGCAGGAGACCACATGGAGTGTGGGGAGAGAGAAACACAAGGAGATGGTTGAAACCGAGAGGTGAAGTAAAGAGCTGGAAAGTTGATTGGTGAAAGAGATACATGGCTGGAAAAGGACGAATCTAATAAGAGTGGACAGACTCTCAAGTGAAGTACAATTCAGGATCTCAAACAGTCCTTCCAGGTGTGGCGACACTTCACTTGTGAGTTTTATGGGGTCCAGTGGTCCCGGCGTAGCCTCCGGTATATCGGTGAGAACCGATGTAGATTGGGAGGCTGCTTCGTCGGGCACCTGTGCTCCATCTACCAGAAAAATCAGGATCTCCCATGAAATCAAGAAAGAAAAGAATGGCAGCCGATCATCAACTACCAAATCCTTCCTCCCTGCACAAAAATATGTGAGAAAGATCAGGTAAAAAACAAAGACTATAAATCCCTCCTCCTCACACAACAATGAACAAAAACAGAACAGGCACATCAACCCCCAAATCCCCCTCCCCCAACTCAAAAAAAATGAGAAAAATTGAGTGAAGAATATGGAATATAAAAAACAGTAAAACGGAAAAAGTCTACAGTCCAAATCCAAATCCAAACTGCAGAAAACCTGGGCAACATTCTTTCGATACAGTGGCAGACCTTACTCTCTACGGCAATGATTCCACCGGCGATCAAAAGGCAGTCTCCCCTCTCTGTAGCAATGATCCCACCAGCGATCAAAAGGCAGTCTCCCCTCTCTGTATCAGAGTGATCCCACCAGCGATCAAAAGGCAGTCTCCCTCTCTGTAGCAATGATCCCACCAGCGATCAAAAGGCAGTCTCCCCTCTCTGTATCAGAGTGATCCCACCAGCGATCAAAAGGCAGTCTCCCCTCTCTGTAGCAATGATCCCACCAGCGATCAAAAGGCAGTCTCCCCTCTCTGTAGCAATGATCCCACCAGCGATCAAAAGGCAGTCTCCCCTCTCTGTAGCAGAGTGATCCCACCAGCAATCAAAAGGCAGTCTCCCCTCTCTGTAGCAATGATCCCACCAGCGATCAAAAGGCAGTCTCCCCTCTCCAGTAACAGAGTGATCCCACCAGTGATCAAAAGGCAGTCTCCCCTCTCCAGTAACAGAGTGATCCCACCAGCGATCAAAAGGCAGTCTCCCCTCTCTGTAGCAATGATCCCACCAGCGATTAAAAGGCAGTCTCCCCTCTCTGTAGCAATGATCCCACCAGCGATCAAAAGGCAGTCTCCCCTCTCTGTATCAGAGTGATCCCACCAGCGATCAAAAGGCAGTCTCCCCTCTCTGTATCAGAGTGATCCCACCAGCGATCAAAAGGCAGTCTCCCCTCTCTGTAGCAGAGTGATCCCACCAGCGATCAAAAGGCAGTCTCCCCTCTCTGTATCAGAGTGATCCCACCAGCGATCAAAAGGCAGTCTCCCCTCTCTGTATCAGAGTGATCCCACCAGCGATCAAAAGGCAGTTTCCCCTCTCTGTAGCAATGATCCCACCAGCGATCAAAAGGCAGTCTCCCCTCTCTGTAGCAGAGTGATCCCACCAGCGATCAAAAGGCAGTTTCCCCTCTCTGTAGCAATGATCCCACCAGCGATCAAAAGGCAGTCTCCCCTCTCTGTAGCAGAGTGATCCCACCAGCGATCAAAAGGCAGTCTCCCCTCTCTGTAGCAGAGTGATCCCACCAGCGATCAAAAGGCAGTTTCCCCTCTCTGTAGCAATGATCCCACCAGCGATCAAAAGGCAGTCTCCCCTCTCTGTAGCAGAGTGATCCCACCAGCGATCAAAAGGCAGTCTCCCCTCTCTGTAGCAGAGTGATCCCACCAGCGATCAAAAGGCAGTCTCCCCTCTCTGTAGCAGAGTGATCCCACCAGCGATCAAAAGGCAGTCTCCCCTCTCTGTAGCAGAGTGATCCCACCAGCGATCGAGAGGCAGTCTCCCCTCTCTGTAGCAGAGTGATCCCACCAGCGATCAAAAGGCAGTCTCCCCTCTCTGTAGCAATGATCCCACCAGCGATCAAAAGGCAGTCTCCCCTCTCTGTAGCAGAGTGATCCCACCAGCGATCAAAAGGCAGTCTCCCCTCTCTGTAGCAGAGTGATCCCACCAGCGATCGAGAGGCAGTCTCCCCTCTCTGTAGCAGAGTGATCCCACCAGCGATCAAAAGGCAGTCTCCCCTCTCTGTAGCAATGATCCCACCAGCGATCAAAAGGCAGTCTCCCCTCTCTGTAGCAGAGTGATCCCACCAGCGATCAAAAGGCAGTCTCCCCTCTCTGTAGCAGAGTGATCCCACCAGCGATCAAGAGGCAGTCTCCCCTCTCTGTAGCAGAGTGATCCCACCAGCGATCAAAAGGCAGTCTCCCCTCTCTGTATCAGAGTGATCCCACCAGCGATCAAAATCTCACGAATGGCCACAACATCAAAATTCCGGGTGTTGATCCACACCAAACTCATCTGCCTTTCCTACAATATTTCTTGCATTGAAGTATATGCAGCTCAGGACACCAATCACCGTGCTCAAACTTTTGATTCCTGACTTTGTCTGAGGTCTTACCAACATCTACCTCCACAACCTCTCCACTAACTGTTCTGGCACTCTGGTTCCCATCCCCCACAACACTAGTTTAAACCCCACCGTGCAGCATTAACAAACCTTCCCATTAGAATATTAGTCCCCCTCCTGTTCAACTGCAAACCATCCCTTCTGTACAGGTCTCACCTTCCCCAGAAGAGAGCCCAATGATCTATTGATGCTCTCCCTCCTACACGAACTCCTTAGCCACATTTTAAACCTTATAATCTCTCTAGTTCTGGCTTCACTAGAACGTGGCATGGGTAGCAATCCTGAGATCAGAATCCTGGAGATCTTGTCTTTTAACTTAGCACCAAACTCCCTGAAATCTTTATGCAGGACTCAATTACTCATCTTACCCACATCTTTGATACCTATATCGACCACAACCTCTGGCTGTTCTCTGCTATGCTTAAGAATGCTGAAGGCTCAATCTGAGATGTCCCAGACTGGCACTCAGGAGGTAACATACCGGAATCTCATTCTCACCCACTGAACTTTCTCTCCGTTCCCCTAACTCTGGAGTCCCGATCAACACAGAGTGCCTCTTCTCCCCCTTTTCTCTCAGAGTCACAAAGCTAGACTCAGTGCCAGAGACCAGAGATTTCCCTCTGTTAGGTCATCTTCTCCCCCGATAGTATCCAGAATTGTAGTCCTGTTGATGAGGGGGTGGCCACAGGGGTTTCTGCCCTGGATCCTTAACCCCTTTCCCCTTCCTGACAGTCACCCAGTTTCCTGTGTTCTGCACCTTGGGTGTAACACCTCTATATGTCCTATCTACCATTCCCTCATCTTCCTGAATGACCCAGAGTTCTTCCATTTCCAGCTCTAATTCTTTAATGTGGACTGTTCAAAGCTTCAGCTGGACACTCCTCACAACTGTAGACCTCAAGGACATTGGAGGTCTCTCTGCCCTCCCAATCCCACAGAGGAGCATTCCACTATCCTGCCTGGCATCTCTACTGTCCTAGTTGAGCAGATATAAAGAAGGGAAGGAAAAAAGGAAAACTTAACCAAGAGCTTTTCTTTTCTTTGTTTTCTCTGACCAGAGCCTTGACGAGTTAAACCCTCAAGATTGCCACTCTAATTCTGTCCACTCCACTGACGGCCACTGCAGTGATGATGGGTGTGCTTGCCCCTGCTTTTTTTTAAGCTACTCTTGCTAATGAATTCCATAAACTCATTGGTTGCTGATCAAAACTCTATTATGCTGCCATGACCCACTGCTACCTTCTTCTACTTGGGCAGTGAACCAGAGTGAAATTCCCTCCACTCAAATTTCTGTTGTCCGGATTGGTGCTTGGACAATACTCAAATGTGTAAATGCAAGCAGGTTTTTCCACTACAGTTGGGTGAGACGAGATCTAGAGGTCCTGGGCAAAGGATGAAATCGGAAACATTTAAGGGGAACCTGATGGGGAACTTCTTCACTCAGTGGAGGGTGGGTTAGGAAAATGGAGAGGTGGAACAAGCTGCCAACAGAAGTGGTAGTTGTAAATTTAATTTCAAAGTTTAAGGGTAATCTGGATAGGTACGTGGATAGTAGGGGTATGGAGGGCTATGGTCCAGATGAGGGTCAATGGGACTAGGCATGCACTAGATAGGCCGAAAGTTCTGTTTCCATGCTGTAGTGCTCTATGACACTATGATGCTAAATCAGCAGTTTTAAAGAATTAAACTGATTTTTTTTCCCCAAGGTCCTTTAAGCTTTAGGCTCCCAAAATTCTAATGGAAATTATTGTCTCCCTGATCACGCAGGGTTTATCTGCTTTCAGTTCACATCCTCTGAGACAGAATCAAATACTAACGTTACACTAATAAAGTTATTTAAATAGCCGCAGTAGTTCTGCGCCCAAGATGTGATCATGTCACTCTTCATGCAGTTTTACACGTTGTTTCAGAATAGAGCTACCAATTAAGGAATAAATTTATCTACAGCAATCTGAGGAGTAAAGAAACCTTAAATTGTTCAGAAGCCATCTAATATGAAATTGAATTTGATATGCTGGTACCATATATCCACTAATATGAAATGCAAAGAGATTTTCTCTCCATTTCTAAAATGTCATACTTGTAGACAGATTTGACAAATGCAGCTTTTCCTGTAAGGTTGTGAGGCCGGTTGTCAACCGACAACCTGAATTATATCATGATATCCTTTTGGAGCAATTGAATTTTATTAGTTGTCAATTTGCAATCAGTCAAGCTTCAGATCTTTGATGATATGCATACGTTGTTTCCAATTGCCTTGGTAGCCGTACTGCTGCTGAATTTAACACCGTAAGCTTGATTCATTCCACATTAGATCTGTAGCTGTTTGGCATCTCACAAAGATGGATTGTCTTCTAAACATGAACACTCGTCTTTTACCGATGTGGAAATTGCAGAACTTCTATATGGCTGTAAATGTCAAGTTAAGTCAAGCCAAGTTTATTGTCATTTAATTATATACATCTATACCTTCAATCGAGACATTTCCCCAGACCAGAGTGTAAAGCACAGCAGTACGCATAACATATATATAACACACAATAACTGAGGCGAGCAAGAATTAAATCTACAAATGAATTATGCATAAATAAACACTGTAAAGTGCATAAATTAAACATTGTAAGGTACAGAACAGATTAAACAGTAACACTTCGAATGCAATGTGGCAGGGTATTCAGAAGCCTAACGGCTTGAGGGAAGAAGCTGTTTGCTATCCTAACTGTTCTTGTCTTTTTGCATTGGAGTCTCCTGCCTAATGGTAGAAAGTCAAAGAGGATGCTAGATGGATGTCTCCAATCTTTCAAAATGCTTCCTGATGCGGAAAGCCAGTGTAAAGTTAGAAGAGTAAAATCAATTCTACTCTAGCATTCTTGCTGTGATTGAAAGATGATGATGCTCTTTGTCAAATCTATTCATGAGCAGACCTGGCTGATCATCAGAGATAGCAGTAGTAAATGACAAACATTGTTTAAATCAGTTAAATAGTTCTTGTGGGTTGTATAAAGAACCACAGGAGAAACTGTTGGGGGTTCTCAGTGAATTTTGAGTTGCACTTTTGTATGCCAACAACCTGTCTCAGAGTAGAAAAGCCATCAGAAATTACCCAGATCTCCCTGCTTGGTCAATTAAAGTTCCTCCTTGTTTATCAAAAAAAATTAACAACATTGAACACCATCTCTATAAATTCTTTTCCTTTACGCTCAGTGGCCACTCAATTCGGTACAAGAGAGGAACCAGGTATGGTCTTCTACTGTTGTAGCTCATCCATTTCAAGTTTCAACACATCGTGCATTCAGAAGTGCTCTTCTGCACACCACTGTTGTAACATGTGGTTATTTGAGTTACTGTCCTCTTCCTCTCAGCTTGAATCAGGCTGTCTATTCTCCTCCGACCTCTCTCATTAACAAAGTGTTATTGCCCACAGAACTGCTGCTCACGGGATTTTTTTTTTTGTTTTTGCACCACTCTTTGTTAACTCTAGAGTCTGTTATGTGTGAAAATCCCAGGAGATCAATAGTTTCTGAGATACTCAAACCACCCCATCTGGCACCAACAATCATACCATGGACACAGTCACTTAGATCACATTTCTTCCCCATTCTGATGTTTAGTCTGAACAACAACTGAACCTCTTGACCATTTCTGCATACTATGCCTTGAATTGCTGCCACGTGACTGGCTGATTAAATATTCGGATTGGCAAGCAGCTGTGTAGGTGTACCTAATAAAGTGTCTAAGTTATGTGTGCTCTCCTAAAGTATTAAAAGACTAGTGGCAGCGATGTTGAGTCACATTGATCAATAACTTGACCAGAAATATTCAGCTCAACTCAATGAGTAACTGTCACAGATGTTATTTTCTGTGACTGTTCAAGGTTGCACCCTTGAGTTTATGGCAAGTTAAAGCATTTTGCGTAATTAACTTCTGAAGATTAACACCACTAATTATGGGTTAAGAAACATATCTAACAGTTGGGTACTATAATCATGCTGAATGAGTGAACAGTGTATCATGGCCCTTCTGTCATGAAGAAAGTCATTTTGGTGTTTAAGGAGGTGTTTCAGCGTGGGCTAGTTATTACTGGCAACCTAACTCATCATCAGGTGACGGAGAAGGAAGGCAAACAAAGATCCTTCTAACATTCTAGACAGATTCTGGAAATCTTAAACCACACACAAAATGCTGGAGGAACTCTGTAGGTCAGGCAGCATCTGTGGTGAGGAATAAGTGGTCAACATTTTGGACTGAGGCCCTTCATCACTCCTGATAAAGGGTCTCGGCCTGAAACATTGACTGTTTGTTCCTCACCCAGGGCTGTGATTTTACTCCATCTGATGATGGCTGATTCTTCACCAGGACTGGAAAGGAAGAGTGGAAGAACCAGAATAAGGAAGTGGGGGGAGAGGAAGGAGTACAAGCTCAAGGTGATAGGTGGAGCCAGGTGAAAGGGTAAGTAGATGAGTGGGGGAGACGGGGGAAGAAATGAAATGCTGGGAGGTGATAGGTGAGAAAGTTTAAAGGGCTGAAGAAGAATGAAAGCAGGAAAGTGGACCATGGGAGAAAGAGAAGGAGAAGAGAGCCACCAGGGGGAGAAATGCAGAACATTTTAAAGTTTCCTCCATTTCAGGGAAATAGACTTCAAAGGAATACCAATATTCTGGGTGGTAGGGTGGAGGTACATTGCTACTAATTGAGGTGTAAGGTGCTCCTTCCTTCTGCGAAACTGCAGAGCACCCTTGAGCAAGGTATATCACCTGCTTAGCCCCCCGACCAGGGTCGCATGAAGCCGTGGGAGCAGATGAAGGATGGTCGTATGAGCAGTAGGTGCCAATCACAAGTCCTGGTTATGTGACCATTGACACCAGGCAGACAATCTCTGATGAGTAAAGGTAATGGCTAGGGTTACCTGTCTTGTAAAGACACTGCCCGGAAGAAAGCAATTGCAGATCACTTCTGTAGAAAAAGTTGCCAAGAACAAACATGGTCATAAATAAACCATGACTTCCCACGTCATGCAACATAATGAAAGACTCAATCTGACGCCATTTGTAGTTTAGACAGAATCAATCTACAATTAATCAGTGCTCATTCAGTAATGACCACATGCAGCATACTAGCTGCATGCTGCTGCTGTTCACCGCTACAGCTCCTCTGCTGGCATCAGCACCACTACCTTACCACGTAACAGGGTAGCTAATACTGCAAATGGCTTTGACTTCTTATAGTTACCGGTACCTTGCATTAATCAATAGCAGAAGGCATCTCCTGATGTCTATGTGAATTGTGACTGGTTGAGGTCATTTGGAACATGCAGAAACAGCTGTGGAAGAAAGGCACTGACCTGATGGGCCAAAGGGCCTGTTTCTGTGCTGTACTTTCCTATGACTTCATGTTCTGCTGTATTTACTGAAGGGCTTGGACAAATGGAGAAGCTGAAACACTGGGGAAATGCCTCGTACCAAAAGATAGGCAAGAGGACACGAAGACCATATGACATAGTAGAAGAATCAGGCTGTCTGCTCTGCTCTGCCATTCCATCATGGCTGATTTATTATCCCTCTCAACTTCATTCTCCTGGCTACTCCCCTAACTTTTAACACCTTACTAATCAAGAGCCTGTCAACCTCCACTTTAAATTACACAATGATTTGACTTCCACAGATGTCTGTGGCAATGAATTCCACAATTCACCACCCTCAGGCTGAAGAAATTCTTCTTTATCTCTGTTATAAAGAGACATTCTTTTATTCTGAGGCTGTGACCTGTCAATGAAATTTCTCCAAAAAATTGGTGATGTCAGGTGAGTGATCATTAACAATGAAAATATGTTCAAATGCTATATATCATTTGACCATTATGTTCTCCTTTGTCACTTCTCTAGAAGGATGAGGTACTTGATACAGGTTTACCTGATGAGGCGCATTGACAGAGTGTATAGCCAGACTTTGTCCAAGGGCAGAAGTGACTAATATGAGAGGGCATGATTTTAATGTGTTTGGAGGAAGGAAAAGGGGGATGTCAGAGGCAGGTTTATCACACAGAGTGTCGGGGGTTTGTGTAATATACCTAGCTCTGACATCCCCCAGCAGGGGCAGATACATTAGAGACATTTAAGAAAATCTGAGATAAACACGTATGTCATGTTTTGTATCTCCAAAACATCAAACTAATTGGAAAGAAAACACAGGGAGGCCGTAATGCCTGTCTGGCTTCATCTTTACCTTGAGCGATACGCGCACATATGATGTGGTGGTGTAATGCCGTATACCATTACATATAACCAGTAATGAAGTACTTAAACAAACAAAGAATGCTTAACCAAACAATATATTTACAATATTACTCAAATATCACTGAAATATTAAATACACAACAGCATGGATGAAAAAAATGGACAGCTATGTGGGAGGGAGGAGTCGTATTGATCTGGGACTAAGTTAAAATTTTGGCACAACATTAAGGGGTGAAGGGCCTGTACTGTACTCTGCTGTTCTATATTTCATGTTCTTCCACCAACTTCTCTCAATCATTATCTGCGATTATTATTTCTCCCACAAACCACTGGAATGATTCTAGTTAATCCAGTGATCCTGATCAATGCTGTAAATAGTAACCGTACAGTTGACACAATTCATCTTATTCCCCAATCATGGGCAATATGCCAAATCGCACATTCATATTGATCATTCCACAGTTTAGTCGTTGTGGGCTATTTGATTATAAAATAAAACACCAGCTTTAACATGCTGCACAAGAAACCCTTAAATCACATTCCACTCACGGAATAAAAGAGAATGGAGACCCAGAGGCAACTGGATTCCATTGAAGTGGAAGAAGTTCACCGTGTTTGACAAGCAGCATGCTAAGGCTGTATATAGTTTATCATGATAAGAAAGACTGTAACAGAGGCCAAGGGCCATCGTCAGAGTGGGCTGAGGCAGAGTGGGTCGGCTTTGGCTCAATCAGGACTCGGTGAGAAGAGGCAGAGGCGAGGTTTGAACAGAGCACGACTGCGCAAGCACGTGAGGCAGCGGGAGAATTCAAAAAGTGAGCAGAGGCTGAGGATGAGCTTCACTCCAGGTGAGGTAAGGCTGGGTAAGCTCCTTTAATTAATTTAATTACCTTAGGAGTAGGTAATGGAGGCAGCAGTTAGGTTTGCAGTATGCAAACTCCATTTGCAGTGTGTGGAAAGTCAAGGTGGACACAATTGTCCCTGATGACTACACCTGTGAAAGGTGCATCCAGCTGCAGCTCCTGACAAACCGTGTTTGGGAACTGGAGCTGGAGCTGGATGAACTTCGGATCATTCGGAGGCAGAGGTGGAAATAGACAGGAGTTTCAGGGAGATAGTCACCCCTAGGAGTCAGGAGACAGGTAGCTGGGTGACTGTCAGGAGAGGGAAGGGGCATAGACAAAATGAGCAGAGCACCCCTGTGGCCATTCCCATCAATAAAAAGTATACCGTTTTGGATACTGTTGGTGGGGACGACCTACCAGGGACAAGTTGCAGTGGTTGCATCTCTGGCACCAAGACTGGACCCTCAGCTCAGACGGGAAGGAGGGAAAAGAGGAGAGCAGTAGTGATAGGGGATTCGATAGTTACGGACAGACAGACAGACATACTTTATTGATCCCGAGGGAAATTGAGTTTTGATACAGTTGCACCAACCAAGAATAGTGTAGAAATATAGCATAGAAAACCATAAATAATTAAATAATAATAAGTAAATTATGCCAAGTGGAAATAAGTCCAGGACCAGCCTATTGGCTCAGGGTGTCTGACACTCCGAGGGAGGAGTTGTAAAATTTGATGGCCACAGGCAGGAATTACTTCCTATGATGCTCAGTGTTGGATCTCGGTGGAATGAGTCTCTGGTTGAATGTACTCCTGTGCCTAACCAGTACATTATGGAGTGGATGAGAGTCATTGTCCAAGATGGCATGCAACTTGGACAGCATCCTCTTTTCAGACACCACCGTCAGAGAGTCCAGTTCTACCCCCACAACATCATTGGCCTTACGAATGAGTTTGTTGACTCTGTTAGTGTCTGATACCCTCAGCCTGCTGCCCCAGCACACAACAGCAAACATGAAAGCACTGGCCACCACAGACTCGTAGAACATCCTCAGCATCATTCAGCAATGTTAAAGGAGCTCAGTCTCTTCAGGAAATAGAGACAGCTCTGACCCATCTTGTAGACAGCCTCAGTGTTCTTTGACCAGTCCAGTTTACTGTCGATTCGTATCCCCAGGTATTTGTAATCCTCCACTAAGTCCACACTGACCCCTTGGATGGAAACAGAGGTCACTGGTGCCTTAGCCCTCCTTAGGTCCACCACCAGCTCCTTAGTCTTTTTCACATTAAGCTGCAGATGATTCTGCTCACACCATGTGACAAAGTTTCCCACCATAGCCCTGTACTCAGCCTCATCTCCCTCGCTGATGCATCCAACTATGGCAGAGACATCTGAAGACTTCTGAAGATGGCAAGACTCTGTGCAGTAGTTGAGGGACTGATAGGAGGTTCTGTGGAAGAGATTGGGAATCACAGATGGTCTGTTGCCTCCCTGGTGTCAGGGTCCGTGATATCTCGGATCAAGGTCTCAGTATTCTCAAGAGGGAGGGTGAGCAGGCGGATGTCGTGGTCCATGTAGGGAACAATGTTGTGTGTAGGAAGAGTGAGGAGGTCCTGAAAGGTGAATTTAGAGAGATAGGTGCCAAGTTAAAGGACAGACAGGACCTCCAGGATAGCAATCTCAGGATTGCTACCAGTGCCACGTGCAGGTGGGCTTAGAAATAGTAAGATAGTGCAGATCAACACGTGACTGAAGACATGGTGCAGGAGGGAGGGCTTCAGATTTATAGATAATTGGACAGTTTTCCAGGGAAGGGGGGACCTGTTCCAGTGGGACAGTTTACATCTGAACTGGAGGGGGACAAATATTCTTGCATGTTGGTTTGCAAGAAAGGCTCCAGTGGATTTAAACTAGATATGAGGGGGGAGGGGAACCAGAGTGTAGGAACAGATGTATGGGAGAAGGAAGAAAAAGATAGTAAATAGTTTGCACCATTAGAGATAAACAGACAGGAAGAGGTGGAGAATTTCTTAAATGCATTTATTTTAATTCTAGGAGCATTGTAAGAAAGGTGGATGAGGTTAGAGCATGGATTGATATCTGGAAATATTATGTTGTAGCTATTTGTGAAACATGGTTGCAGGAGGGGTGTGATTGGCAACTAGATATTCCTGGATTTCGTTGCTTCAGGTGTGATAGAATCGGAGGGACAAGAGGGGGAGGTGTTGCATTGCTTGTCAGAGAAAATATTACAGCGGTATTCTGCCAGGATAGATTAGAGGGCTAGTCTAGGGAGGCTATTTGGGTAGAATTGAGGAACAGGAAAGGAGTAGTAACACTTATAGTGGTGTATTATAGATGACCTAATGGGGAGTGAGAATTAGAGGAGCAAATTTCTAAGGAGATAGCAGATATTATAGTAAGCACAGGGTTGTGATTGTGGGAGATTTTAATTTTCCACACATAGACTGGGAATCCCATACTGTAAAAGGGCTGGATGGTCTGGAATTTGTAAAACGTGTGCAGGATAGTTTTTTGCAGCAATACATAGAGGTATTGACTAGAGAAGAGGCAGTGTTGGATCTCCTGTTAAGGAATGAGATAGGTCAGGTGATGGAGGTATGTGTTGGGGAGCACTTCGGGTCCAGTGGTCACAATACCATTAGTTTCAATATAATTATGGAGAAGGATAGGACTGGACCCAGGGTTGAGATTTTTGATTGGAGAAAGGCTAACTTTGAGGAGCTGTGAAAAGATTTAGAAGGACTGGATTGGGACAATTTGTTTTATGGGAAGGATGTAATTGAGAAAAGGAGGTCATTTAAAGGTGAAATTTTGAGGGTACAAAATCATGTTCCAGTTAGGTTGAAAGGAAAGGTTAAAAGTTTGAGAGAGCCATGGTTTTCAAGGGATATTGGAAGCTTGGTTCGGAAAAAGAGAGATATCTACAATAAATATAGGCAGCATGGAGTAAATGAGGTGCTTGAGGAATATAAAAAATGTAAAAAGAATCGTAAGGAAGAAATTAGAAAAGCTAAAAGATATGAGATTCCTTTGACAAGTAAGGTGAAAATAAATCCAAAGGGTTTCTGCAGTTATATTAAGAGCAAAAGGATAGTGAGGGATAAAATTGGTCCCTTAGAGAATCAATTTCTTTTCTGCGGTATTCACTGAGGAGAAGGATATTGAATTGTGTAAGGTTAGGGAAACAAGTAGGGAAGTTATGGAAATTATGATGATTAAAGAGGAGGAAGTACTGGCACTTTTAAGGAATATAAAAGTAGATAAATCTCTAGATCCTAACAGGATATTCCCTAGGACCTTGAGGGAAGTTAGTGTAGAAATAGCAGGGGCTTTGACAGAAATATTTCAAATGTCATTAGAAACAGTGATGGGGACCCGAGTCAGCCCAACTACATCCTATTCCAGCTGCTACCATTCAGGAAATGCTATTGCAATAGAAAAGCCAGGACCAACAGGCTCCGGGACAGTTTCCTCCACCAGGTCATAATTTATTATAATTTAAACCACCAAAAGGCACATCTATGGACTATGGTAGGACACAGGAGCATCTGGAGGAGACCCAGCAGACACAGGGGGAACATACAAGCTCGTTGCGGATGTGACGGAATTGCACTCCAAACTCCGACTCTGCGCTCTGTAGTAGTGTCACGCTAACTCTTATGCTACCGTGGTGCCTCCCACCCACCCCCACACCAACGCTAGCTTGTGTTGTCCTGCTGAACATTGCTGTGTACATGCCAGGATGTATGACGACGTTTGTGGGCCACCCCTAGCGCATGTTTAGGTTATAGAGACATGGTGCAGTCCAGCACAGAAACATGCCCTTCAGCACACCTAGTCTGTGCCAAAACATTAACCTGCCTAGGCCCATTGACTTGCACCTGGATGACAGCCCTCAATATTCCCTCCGTCCATGTACCTATCCAAATACCTCTTAAATGTTGAAATCAAACCTGAATCCATCACTTGTTCTGGCAGCTTGTTCCACACTTTCCCCATCCTCTGAGTGAAGAAGGTCCCCTCTTGTTGCTCTTAAACATTTCACCTGTCACCCTTAATCCATGACCTCCGGTTGTAGTTGCACACAACCTCAGTGGAAAATCCTGCATGCATATACCCTATCTATACCCTTTGTATTCTCTATCAAATCTCCCCCGAATCTTCTATATTTGAGTGAATAAAGTCTAAATCTATTCAACCTGAGGACCTATATCTCAGGTCCTTAATTCCAGACAATATCCTTGTAAATTTTCACTGCACTCTTTCAACGCTATTTGCATCTTTCCTGTTGCCTCAACCACATCTTGTATAATTTCAATTTAGCATCCCAACTCCTGTACTCAATACATTGATTTATGAAGGCCAATGTGCTTTCTTTATAACCCTATATACCCATGATGTCACTTTCAATGAATTATGGATCTGTATTCCCAGATCCATTTGTTCTACTGCACTTCCCAGTGCCCTACCATTCATTGTGTAAGACCTAGTCTCGTTGTAATGCAAACCTTGCACTTGTCTGCACTAAGTTCCATCTGCCATGTTTCAACCCATTTTTCCAGCTGGGCCAGATCCTGCTGCAAATTCTAATAGTCCCAGCACTGATCACTGTGACTCACCACTAGTCACAGGCCTCCAGTCAGAGAGGTGACCATCTACAACTAGTCTCTGGCTTCTTCTGCAAAACCAATATCTAGTACAATTTACTCCCTTATATTGAATGCCAAGTGACTGAAGCTTCTGGACCAACCTCTCATGTGGGACTTCATCAAAGGCCTTGCTAAAGTCCTTGTGAAAAATATCCACTGTTCTGCCTTCATCAACTTACCTGGTAACTTCCTCGAAAATCTCTATAAAATTGGATAGACAAAACGTACCGCACAGAGACATGTTGACTGTCCCTAATCAATCCCTGTCTATCCAAATACTTATATATCTGGTTCCTTAGAATCCTTTCCATTAACTTCTCTGCTCATCAGCCTATAATTTCCTGGCTTATTCTAAAAGCCTTTCTTAAACAATGCAACAACATTAGCTATTCTCCGATCCTCTAGCACCTCACCTGTCACTAAGGATGATTTAAATATCTCTGATAAGGGCCCTGAACTTCTGGCACTTGCCTCCTATTGGATCTGAGGGAACACCTTGTCGATCCCTGGGGATTTATCCTCCCTAATTTGCCTCAAGACTGCAAACACTTCCTCCTGTGTAATCTGCACAGGGTCCATGACCTTGCTGCTGCTTCTATGGGTTCTGTCTCCATCTCCCAAGTAAATACAGATGCAAAAAATCTAGTTAAGATCTCCCCATCTCTTCCAGCTCCACACATAGGTCAGAATCAGAATCAGGTTTATTATCACCGGCATGTGACGTGAAATTTGTTAATTTAGCAGCAGCAGTTCAATGCAATGCATAATCTAGCAGAGAGAAAAAAAAATAAAACATCATAATAATAAATAAACAAGTAAATCAATTATGTATATTGAATAGATTTTAAAAATGTGCAAAAACAGAAATACTGTACATTTAAAAAAGGTAGTGTCCAATTACCACTCTGATCTTCAGAAGACCAAGTTGTCCCTTGCTATTCTTTTGCTCTTATTATATTGGTAAAAGCCCTTAAGATTCTCCTTCAACTTGTTTGCTAGAGCAATCACATGCCTTTTTTTAGCCCTCCTGATCTCCTTAAGTGTTCTCTCGCATTTCTCATATTCATCAAAGACCTCATTTGTCCCTACCTGCCTATACCTGTCACTCACCTCCTCTTTATTCTTAACCAGAACCTCAATATCTCTCAGAAACCAGGGTTCCCTAAATCAGCTATCCTTGCATTTTATTCTGACAGGAATATACAAACTCTGTACTCTCAACATTTCACTTTTGAAGGCCAGTCACACTTGCTGGAGCCTTCCTGATACCATCAAAATTGCCCTTTATCCAAGTTAGAAATTCAACCCGCGGACCAGACCTATCTTTTTCCATAATCATCTTGAATCTAATGGCATTGTGACCACTAGATCAAAGTGTTCCCCAACACAAAATTCTGTCACCTACCCTATCTCATTCCCTAATAGGACACCTAGTATCATACTCTCTTTTTGGGAATTCTATGTACTGATTAAGGAAACTTTCCTGAACATATTTGACAAACTCTCATCCAGCCCTTTTACAGTATAGGAGTCCAAGTCAATAAATGGAAAGTTAATATTCTAGTTAATACCCAGGCCTGAGATTGGCATCGAAGTGGCAGCGCCTGGGTCTGAGAGTGAGCAACAACCTGACGATTCACTGATTTGAGTGCTGGACCAGATTGAAAGGGCCAGGGTGTTGGGGCCAGAGATGAAGGATGAGCCTGTGTTCAGCTTGCTGCTTAGTGAAGTTTACTCATCTCTGTGCTGAACTGAGGCTGTGGCCTGCAATTGACAGGTTCCTGGTCAGCCTGTAATGTTGTAACGTCTGTGAACTTGCTTCCATTGACTTTAGTTCTGAATGTTATTTGTTTACTTCTTATTGATTGCATGATTTATTTATTTTCTGCACATTGGATGTTTGTCAGTCTTCTTTTATAATGAGTTCTATTGGATTTCTTTGTTTTATGGCTGTCTGTAAAGAGATGAGCCTCAAGGTTGTGTATAATATAGATACTTTGTTAATAAATATACTTTGAACTTTGAACATTTCTCCTGACTAGTAATAGCAACATACCAACTAAAACAGGAGAACCCAGCAACACTGAGCTGCCAGTCCTGCCCTTCCTGCAACCAAGTCTCATTCATGGCTACAATGTCAAAATTCCAGGTTCTGATCCATGCCCTAAGCTCATCCGCCTTTCCATATAATCATATAACAATTACAGTACGGAAACAGGCCATCTCAGTCCTTCTAGTCCATGCCGAATGCTTACTCTCGCCTAGTCCCACTGGCCCGCACTCAGCCCATAACCCTCCATTCCTTTCCTGTCCATATACCTATCCTATTTTACTTTAAATGACAATACCAAACCTGCCTCTACCACTTCTACTGGAAGCTCGTTCCACACAGCTACCACTCTCTGCGTGAAGAAATTCCCCCTCGTGTTACCCTGAAACTTTTGCCCCCTAACTCTCCAACTCGTGTCCTCATGTTTGAATCTCCCCTACTCTCAAAGGAAAAAGCCTGTCCACGTCAACTCTATCTATCCTTCAATACTCCTTGCATTTAAATACACTCAGCTCAGAACATTAGTTTTAACATATCCGATATTTTGATTCCTGAATTTGTATGTAGGCTTAACAAAATCTTTCTCCACAATCCATTCTGGTACTCCAGTTCCCATCGCCCTGCAACCTCCCCTACCCCCTCCTCCCCCCCCCCACTCCCCTCCCCCCGGGCAGCAACAGCAAACTTCCTGCTAGTTTGTGCTGGTTGTTAACGCACATTACGTACTTCACCGTATGTTTCGATATACGTGTGATAATTAAATCTAAACCTGAACCTGAGTTTGGTTTCATGACCGCAGGCTAACTCCACAGTCATTAGCAGGAGTGAGTGCTCCTGGTGTTCACACTGTGAAACCCGAAGGAGACCGACAGTATGTTATCCAAAATCGCTGCCTAAACCTGAGCTCAGACCTGCTCTGCTCACGGCTCCAACCTGATGGCACGAGCATTCATTTTCCCTCCAGGTAATTTTTTCACCTCCCCCCTCCATCGTTTTCAATTCCCCACTCTGTGGCCTCTCACCACTTTTCCTCACCTGCTTATCACCTCCTTTATTTGCTCACCTTCTTCACTTTCTCCCAAAGTTAACTCTCCTCTCCTATCAGATTCCTTCATCTCCAGCCCTTTGCTTTCAGAAACAGAGAAAGCCTACCGCACAATACAGGCCCTTCGGCCCACAAAGTTGTGCCGAACATGTCCCTACCTTAGAAATTACTAGGCTTACCTATAGCCCTCTGTTATTCTAAGCTCCATCTACCTATCTAAAAGTGTCCTAAAAGACTCTATTGCATCCGCCTCCACCTCCATCACCGGCAGCCCATTCCACGCACTCACCATTCTCAGTAAAAAACTTACCCCTGACATCTCCTCTGTACCTACTGCCCAGCATCTTAAACCTGTGTCCTATTGTGGCAACCAGTTCAGCCCTGGGAAAAAGTCTCTGACTATATCAATGCCTCACATCATCTTATACACCTCTATCAGGTCACCCCTCATCCTCTGTCGCTCCAAGGAGAAAAGGCCGAGTTCACTCAACCTATTCTCATAAGGCATGCTCCCCAATCCAGGCAACATCCTTGTAAATCTCATCTGCACCCTTTCTATGGCTTCCACATCCTTCCTGTAGTGAGGTGACTAGAACTGAATACAGAACTCCAAGTGGGGTCTGACCAGGGTCCTATATAGCTGCCACATTACCTCTCGGCTCCTAAATTCAATTCGACAATTGATGAAGGCCAATACACCATACACCTTCTTAAGCTCAGAGTCAACCTGCGCAGCTGCTTTGAGCGTCCTATGGACTCAGACCCCAAGATCCCTCTGATCCTCCACACTGCAAAGAGTCTTACCATTAATATTATATTCGTCCATCATATTTGACCTACCAAAATGAAACACTTTACAGTTATCTGGGTTGAACTCCATCTGCAACTTCTCAGCCCAGTTTTGCATCCTATCAATGTCCCACTGTAACCTCTGACAGCCCTCCACACAATCCACAACACTCTCAACCTTTGTGTCATCAGCAAACTTACTAACCCATCCCTCCACTTCCTCATCCAGGTTATTTATAAAAATCACGAAAAGTAAGGGTCCCAGAACAGATCCCTGAGGCACTCCACTGGTGACCGACCTATATGCAGAATATGACCCATCTACAACCACTCTTTGCCTTCTGTGGGCAAACCAGTTCTGGATCCACAAAACAATGTCCCCTTGGATCCCATGCCTCCTTACTTTCTCAATAAGCCTTTCATGGGGAACCTTTTCAAGTCCATATACACTACATCTATTGCTCTTCCTTCATCAATGTGTTTAGTCACATCCTCAAGAAATTCAATCAGGCTTGTAAGGCATGACCTGCCCTTGATAAAGCCATGCTTACTATTCCTAATCATATTATACCTCTCCAAATGTTCAAAAATCCTGCCTCTCAGGATCTTCTCCATCAAATTACCAACTGCTGGAGTAAGACCCACTTCACTGTTCTATAATTTCCTGGGCTATCTCTACTCCCTTTCTTGAATAAAGGAACAACATCCACAACCTTCCAATCCTCCAGAACCTCTCCTGTCCCCATTGATGATGCAAAGATCATCACCAGAGGCTCAGCAATCTCCTCCCTCACCTCCCACAGTAGCCTGGGGTACATCTCATCCAGTCCCGGCAACTTTTCCAACTTGCTGCTTTCCAAAATCTCCAGCACATACTCTTTCTTAATATCCACATGCTCAAGCTTTTCAGTCTGTTGCAAGTCATCACTACAATCATCAAGATCCTTCTCCATAGTAAATGCTGAAGTAAAATATTCATTAAGTACCTCTGCTATTTCCTCCGGTTCCATATACACTTTCCCACTGATACATTTGATAGGTCCTGTTCTTTCACGACTTATCCTCTTGCTCTTCACATACTTGTAGAATGCCTTGGGGTTTTCCTTAATCCTGTCCGCCAAGGCCTTCTCATGGCTCCTACTGGTTCTCCTAATTTCCTTCTTAGGCTCCTTCCTATTAGCCTTATAATCTTCTAGATCTCTAACATTACCGAGCTCTCTGAACCTTTTGTAAGCTTTTCTTTTCTTCATGACTGGATTTATTACAGCCTCTGTACACCACTGTTCCTGTACCCTACCATAACTTCCCTGTCTCATTGGAACGTACCTGTGCAGAACTCCACACAAATATCCCCTGAGTATTTCCCACATTTCTTCCATACTTTTCCCTGAGAACATCTGTTTCCCATTTAATCTTCCAATTTCCTGCCTGATTGCCTCATAATTCCCCTTACTTCAATTAAGCACTTTTCTAACTTGTCTGTTCCTATCTCTCTCCAATGATATTGTAAAGGAGATATAATTAAGATCACTATCTGCAAAATGCTCTCCCACTGAGAGATCTGACACCTGACCAGGTTCATTTCCCAATACCAGATCAAGTACAGACTCTCCTCTTGTAGGCTTATCTACATATTATGTCAGGAAACCTTCCTGAACACACCTAACAAACTCCACCCATCTAAACCCCTTGCTCTAGGAAGATGCCAATCGATATTTGGAAAATTAAAATCTCCCCTTACGACAACTCTGTTATTATGATACCTTTCCAGGATCTGTTTCCCTGCCTGCTCCTCGATATCTCTGTTACTATTGGGCGGCCTATAAAAAACACCCAGTAAGGATATTGACCCCTTCCTAAGCACCACCCCCAGAAACTCCATAGACAATCCCTCCATGATGTCCAAGTTTTCTGCAGCCATGACACTATCTCTGATCAACAGTGCCACGCCCCCACCTCTTTTGCCTCCCTCCCTGTCCTTTCTGAAACATCTAAAACCCGGCACTTGAAGTAACCATTCCTGTCCCTGAACCATCCAAGTCTCTATAATGGCCACTACATCATAGCTCCAAGTACTGATCCACGCTTGAAGCTCATCCGCTTTTTTCACAACACTCCTTGTGTTAAAATAGACACATCTCAAACCTTCGGTCTGAGTGCGTCCCTTCTCTATCACCTGCCTATCCTCCCTCTCGTACTGTCTGCAAGCTTTCACTATTTGTGAGCCAACCACCTCTTCACAAGTCTCTTCAGTTCAGTTCCCACCCCCCAACAATTCTAGTTTAAACTCTCCCCAGTAACTTTAGCAAACCTCCCTGCCAGGATATTGGTCCCCCTCAGATTCCAGTGCAACCCGTCCTTTTTGTACAGGTCCCAAATGTGGTCACAATGATCCAGAAATCTGAATCCCTGCTCCCTGCTCCAATCCCTCAGCCACACATTTATCCTCCACCTCATTCTATTCCTATCTCACTGTCGCGTGGCACAGGCAGTAATCCCAAGATGACTACCTTTGTGGTCCTGCTTCTCAACTTCCTTCTTAACTCCCTGTAGTCTTTTTTCAGGACCTCTTCCCTTTTCCTACCAATATGCTGTTGTACCAATATGTACCATGACCTCTGGCTGTTCTCCCTCGCAGCGCAGAATAACTTGGATGCGATCAGAAACATCCTGGACACTGGCATCTGGGAGACAAACTACCATCCGAGTTTCTTTACTGCATTCACATAATGGCCCGTCTGATCCCCTAACTATCGAGTCCCATGCCTTCCTCTTCCTTTCCCTACCCTTCTGAGCCACAGGGCCAGACTCTGTGCTAGAGGCATGGCCACTGTTGTTTTCCCCTCGTAGGCTGTCCCTCAACCCCCGGCAGTACTCAAACAGGAGTACTTATTGTCAAGGGGTACAGCCACAGGGGTACTCTCTAGTACCTGACTCTTGCCCTTCCCTCTCCTGACTGTGACCCACTTGTCAGTCTCCCATGGCCCTGGTGTGACCACCTGCCTGTAACTCCTCTCTATCACCTCCTCACTCTCCCTGACCAGGTGAAGATCATCGAGCTGCTTCTCCAGTTCCCTAACTCGGTCCCTTAGGAGCTGCAGCTCAACACACCGGGTGCAGAGATGGCCGTCCGGGAGGCTGGGAGATTCCAGGACCCCCCACGTCTGACACCGAGCGCAGAAAACTGGCTTCACACACATACTACTTCCTTTCTACAATTAACGCAGGTAAACCTACCTCGCCTCGTCCTGTTACCGCCAAAGCCTGTTGAGCTAAAGCCCTCTCACTCTGCTGCCTCTCAGTCCGCTGCCCGCTGGATATTTCTTACCTAATTCCTCCTTGCTTCTTACTTCATCCACCCCCCCCTCACCCAGCTGGCTTCACCTTCCAGCTTCTCCTCCTCCCTCTTCCTCCACCTTCTTATTCTGGTGTTCTTTCATTCCCTTTCCAATCCTGATGATGAATTTCAGCTCAGGGCATCTACTATTTATTTATTTCCACAGATGCTGCCTGACCTGTTGAGATCCTCCAGCATTTTGTGTATATTGCTCTGCGTTTCTGAAATCTGCAGAATCTCATCTGTTCTGCTCTCCATAAACCTTTGCTTCTTGTTATTTCTGGCTGGTATCACATTTACAAAAGGAGCCATATAGATTTCAAAGGTACAAATGTTAACATCTGACTACGTATACAGTATACAACCTGAAACTCATGCTCCTGAAAGACATCTACAAAACAAGAAATCTCATAGAATGAATGAAAGAAATGTTACAGCCCCGAAGCCCCTCAGCCCCTTTTTCACAAGTAGCAGGCAACCTATCGAACCTCCCCACTCTCCCTCCCAAACTGCACCAGGAGAAGTACCGACACCCCAGCCCACCCCACTATGCAAGCGGCAGCAGAGACCCCAGAGAGTTCATGATCTGTAGTCCATCAAACTTTTCACTTTGAGCGAATGATGTTGTGACTATCATTGTCAGCCTTGAAGGAGGCCTCAGTATTACAAGGCTGGTTAAGTCAGTGGAGAAGGCAAACAGATTTTTCTTTTCATTCACTGAGTTCCGACTGAATGCAGAAACACTTCCTGCATTCCTGTCCAGACTTGGACATCATGCTGAAAAATTGCCACACTTTGCAATGATTTAAGACTCTTCGAGTGTCCGTGACACACAGCTGTTTCAGTCAGACGCCCGTGTTTGTGGATAATTCCAGACAAAATTGCCAGCAAAGTAGTCATTGGTGAGAGATATATTACCTGCCACTCTATTCACAGCACCCTGCATCCTACTACCACATCCAGCAGACCTTCTGAAAGCCCGTTAAGAATGAAAGTTCTAGATGATGTTGCATGCCTTCTCAGACCAGTAATATTGAAATTTATTGTGACTTTTAATACTGACCTCATATAAAAGGTATCACTTGGTAATTTTGTTGACGGAGTAATTAAAGTTACATTTAGATTTAATTTCCTGTAGATTTAGTTCTTGGAGCATTGGTTATCGTACTTGAATTAACTTCCAATCTGTATTATTTTAATGCAATCTTTAACTCTTTATAATGATAAATGAGTCAAAGATTATATTAACAAAGAATACAAAGTTAATGCAAACATGCCAAAGCCTCAGAAATATCTGGGAAAGGAAGTTAAGATCCACAGATGGCTTTCATAGTTAAACTGTGGATTTCAGCATTCCGAACTTACTTAATTAATTAATTAATGCCAATCAATACGAAGCTACGGATATATTTAATGATCAACTGTAATGTACTAAAACAAAGTATTTTTTCAGAAGTAGGGCAGCATTTGCAGAATGGAAGGAGCTATCTTCAATAAATACCCAGAGCAGCAAAAATAAGGGATCAGGACAAAAAACTGAAACAGTTATGGGTTAAAACAAAGTTATTATTAAAATGCCAAACCATCAGAGATGCTTTTTCTGGGTCACCAACATTAATTATTTGGTGCATTCAATATTATTTTGCTACTACTCGAGGCTATGAGTTACACATCATTGTGTTTTAGGAGATTGTTGCCAAATAACAGATAATTAACATGGGAAAATGAGAAGAAAAGCAATACTGGAGAATAGTAAGAAACACACATCATACCCATGACATTAGAAACAGATTAGTTAGAAATACAGTAAGAAAAGACTGAAAAGCAATTAATCTGCAGTAATCACAAACTTGAGAAAGTCTGCAGGTGCTGGAAATCCAGAGCAACATACACAAAATGCTGGAGGAGTTAGGCATGTCAGGCAGCTCTTATGGAAATAAATAAACAGTCAATGTTTTGGGCCAAGGCCTTGCTTCAGGACTCAGAAGGAAGGGGAAAGCTGTCAGAATAAAATTTGGGTGGTGGGGAAAGAGGCTAGCTGGAAGATAATAGGTGAAGTCAGATGGGTGGAAAAGCTCAAGGGCAGGAGAAGAAAGAATCTGATAACTGAGGAGAGTGGACTATAGGAGAAAAGGAAAAAGGATGGGACACAGGGAGAGGAGATAGGTGAGAAAAAGTGAAAGATCAGAGTGGAGAATAATAATGAACTGATTCTACAATCAATGGACTCACTTTCAAGGACTCTATAACACATGTTTTCATAATTTATTACTTACTTATTCATTATAATTGTTAGTTTCCTTGTTTGGTAGCTTTTCTGTGTTCTATATAGGGCTGGGAGCTTCATGTCCAAAGGATACACGTTGAAGAATGGGCAGGGGGTGGGGTGTAGGAGGGAATCTCTTTGAAATCTAGTTGGAAGGCTTCAATAGAGTGGATGTGGAGAGGATGCTTCCAATGTTGTGGGTAGTGTAAGACCGAAGGATACAGCCTCACAATAAAGGGGCGTTCATTTAGAATGGAGATGAGGAGGAATTTCTGTTTCTAGAGGGTGGTTAATCTGTGGATTTCATTGCCATAGCCGGCTGTAGTGGCGAAGACAGGGGTTGATAGCTTATGGATTTGTTAGGGCATGCAGGCATATGGGTATTATGTATTTAATATTAGATTAAAATTTGGCTGGTCTTCTACATATATTGGTTGATTGGTCTTGTTTATCTAACTGGTTAATTATTGGTTATATGTAAATTACACTGATTGCCTATGTTATCATACTTTGCAGAAAACAAAGAGAAGTTACATTTGTATTCCCAGACTCCTGTACCTTCCTCTGAATTCATCTAATGTTCTGAAATTACAAAACATAACAATGGGGAGAAGACAGGAGACTGGGGCTGAGAAGAAATTGGATCAGCCACAATGAAATGGTGGAGCAGACTTGATGGGCCAAATGGCCTGATTCTGCTCCATTGTCTAAAAAAATCTCAGGGTAATATATGCTGACATATACAAATGTATTTGATAATAAATTTACTTAGAACATTGAACTGCTAAACTTTAATTATTTTATCATTGCAGAAACTGTATAAATAGTGTTATGCCTGTAAGGAGTGAACTGATTCAACAACATTGAGAAAATGTGGGGAGTTTGCACAGGAAAAGCATTCAGGATGTATATTGTATACATTTCTCTGACATTAAATGGGACCTTTGAACCCTTGAGTCAATACTGTGCTGAAGCCACTGCTCACAAAGAAGTAGAGAAAACTCTTGGGAATGGGTTTTGCTTTTATAGAAACATAGAAAACCTACAGCACAATACAGGTCCTTTGGCCCACAAAGCTGTGCCAAACAAGTCCTTACCTGAAAAATTACCACAGGTTACCCATAGCCCTGTATTTTTCTGAGCTCCATGTACCTGTCCATGAGTCTCTTAAAAGACCCTATCGTATCCGCCTCGACTGTCATCATCGGCAGCCCATTCCCTGCATTCACCACTCTCTGCATAAAAAAATTTATCCCAATATCTCCTCTGTACCTACTTCCAAGCACCTTAAAATGGTGTCCTCTTGTGCTAGCCATTTCAGCCCTGGGGAAAAGCCTCTGACTATCCACACGATTAATGCCTCTCATCATCTTACACACCTCTATCAGGTCACCTCTCATCCTCTGTCACTCCAAGGGGAAAAGGCCGAGTTCACTCAACCTATTCTCATAAGGCATGCTCCCCAATCCAGGCAACATCCTTGTAAATCTCCTCTGCACCCTTTCTATAGTTTCCACATCCTTCCAGTAGTGAGGGGACCAGAACTGAGCACAGTATTCCAAGTAAGATCTGACCACTTATAAACTCCATTTGTATATTTTTTGAAAGACTACCACTTTTAATCTTATCAAGTCGTTTTGTATCTTTATTGACAGAGAATGACTTTTAATCGTCCAAGAGGACCACAACCTTATGGTTTGGAAGTCTGTGTGCTTCAACAACCCGGAGAGGTATGTTGGCTGGAACCAGGGCTTTATGCTTTGGCTCTTGATAGGATCACCTATGCCAAACAGATCAATGGGTAGAGGACAGACCAAGAGTGATCCACCGATTCTCCAGGTTTTGGGGTTCGGCTCAGGGCTAGCAACCCTGACTGATAAAACAAAAATTGTTATAATGAAGAATTCTTCTCCATCAGAGTGCAACAGTATTCCTGAGTCCCCACCTGGGACTTGCATGACTGACAGTAGTAAAAACTGAGAGGAAGCTACTGACATGACAAAGGAAGCTCTGAACACCTCCAGAGATTGAGGTCCTTCATCGCTGCCTTAAATGCCAGCGGTGTAATGGGCAATAGAGATGACTTTTAATGAAAGTGTTACCAGTTTTTATTAACTAAAGGACAATGTTCATTTGAGTGGAGATATGTGACACTGAGCAAATTAATAATTAGAAACTGTTACAGATCACCAGGGCAAAGAAAGAAAATTAATCTGGAATCATTTGCATCAAATGAAGGCATGGAAAATGGGTAAAGCAAATTTTACAAGTATTGAATTTTAAGGTTTGAGATTCAAATGGACAAAATAAAAGGTGACAGGACACAAAATTCCAAATTGAAATAGAAAACCTTTTGTACAGAAGGTTGAATTTCTATTCGATGGGTAGTGTTTTTTTTTCAGTGGGTTTTACATAATGTGAACTAGCTCATAACTGATTTTTAATTTGCATTTGGAATGCACAATCTGTTTTCCTTGACACGAGAGATTCTGCAGATTCTATTTTCCTTATCTTACAATCAAGTAGCCAATATGTTAACAGAGGGTATAGATTTAAAATAGAGTCATGTCTATTTAAAATTAAGATGAGGAGGAATTTCTTTCACTAGAGCATGGTGAAACTGTGGAATTCGTTGCCACAAGTGGCTGTTGAGGCCAGGTCACCGGGTGCATTCAAGGCTGAGGTTGATGGGTTCTTCATTAGTCGGGGTATGAAATATTATGGGTAGAAGGCAGGAGAATGGCGTTGAGTGGGAAATGGATCAGCCATGATGAAATGGCAGAGAAAACTCGATGGGATGATTGGCCTGGTTCTACTCCTATGTCTTATGGTATTAAGGACTTAACTCACTTTTCTCAACTCAAGGAACTTCCTGACCAAGTAGAAGCAGACAGAACAGGTAAAAGAAAGACCCGTGCTTCAGTTTTACGTGTGAATGGCGTGCAGATAGATGACATAATTGCAATGATCTGCTGGTACTTGATTAGCAAGAATCTTATGGATAAAGATAATAGCAATTTTTATGGTGGATACAGCCCTGTGCATCACAGCGACACCCACACCACCAGCTTTAGGGACAGTCATTACTCCTTAACCATCAGACTCTTGAACCAGCATGGATAACTTCACTCACCTTAATACTGAACTGATTCCACAACCTATGGACACACTGTAAAGAGAAAATGGAAAGAAAGGCAGCAACGACCAAAGCCCGATCTGCCATCTGGAACTACCTGTGCTGAATGCGGAAGAAATTTCAAGGCCAAGATTGGATTCATAAGCCACTTGAGAGCCCATAAATAGATCAACAGAACAAAGACCATCATCCTCGACCTCGAGGGATAGCCACAATGATGACGACGAAATGCTTACAAGAATGAATTTCAAGTTAGTACAGGTATTTGATAATGAATTTATTTTGAACCGTAATTTGAGCGTTCAGTGATTGCATTGGTGACAAATGACCTGTGGAATGGGGTGGGGTGGCACACTTAGGCAATGTGAATGATGGATAGAGCATCAAATGAAAGCCTTCGTTACTGTAGTGGAGCCAGACAGGCCCGTTCTGTTCTGTATTCTTGGATAGGTTACTCCGTAAAAAGCTTCTTCTCCTAGCAACAGAGGTGATTGGTTTAAGTTAAGAGGAAGAGGTTTAGATAGGACAAAAGGATGCATTTTATAAAGTTCTAGAGAAGGCTCAGTCCAGGAAGACAGGTTTCATTTAGATGGGTACTTCATGGTGTAGGTGGCAGGATGGAGATACATCTCTACCAAAGGAGGTGTAAGGCACTCCTTCCCTTGGGCAAGGTGTAGCACCTGCTTAACCCCCCCACCCCCACCGATCAGGGTCACGTGAAGCCATGAGAGCAGGTGATGGATGGTGGTATGAGCAGCTGATGCACATTACAAATCGTGGTTATGTGACTACTGATGCCAAGCAGGCAATCTCTGAAGAGTATTCACAATGGCTGGGGTCACCTGTACTGTAAGGACACTGCCCAGAAGAAGGCAATGATAAACCACTTCTGTAGAACCATATTCCAAGAACAATCGTGGTCAAAGACCATGATCACCCTCGTCATATGACACAGCACATAATATGATGTGAATGACTTCATGGTGGTTACATAATGTGCTCTGCTGTAGGGTTCCATGATTGCTAACCTTTCATTATTTTTTCTGTTCACCCTGTAATCAAGTAGTCACTTGTGGCTGGACACAGGTGAGCGTGCAGCTGCAGTGCGATTTGGGGACATGCTCTGACGTGAAGCTAGAGCCTAGGCTAGGGACAGGGTTGATTATGTGGCCCAGCTTGGCAGCTGGTGACCGGTGCATAGCTCTGGAAGTATGTTAACAAAGGGAGTTATGCATTACGTTGTGCAGTAATATAACAGTGACATAACTAATGGTGGCACAGTACCATGGAGGTTAGCGTAATGTTTTACGGTGTCAGCTGTAGTATCAGGGTTCAATTCCTATGATTCAGTCTATTGATCAAATATTAGAGGTCTTGGGACATGGACTCTTTCAGCTTTTTGTGCCCTTCACTATCACCCACTTATTATTTGTTCTTTGCTTTGTTTGACCTTTTCATACACTGTTTATCTATTGACTTGTGTCATAAACACACCTCACTATTTGTGTTAATAATACTGCATTTGTTGGGTGTGTGTGTGAGTAATATGTACTGAGTTGTGCAACTGGGTCCTTAAAGTTGTTAGAGCCGTGGGTGGTAATGGGGATAAGTTCCCACTACCTAGAAAATGCTCCAATGGTGTGCGTCTCAAATAGCCCCTGACAACCAAGTCCAGCACCAGGCCTTCACGTGCGCCTTAGCTACTCAGCCTAGCTGAATCTACTGCTATGTCAAGAGGCAAAGGCAGGTTACTGGTGTATTAAAACTGGTCACTTTGGACATGGTTCTTCAGCTGTAGTTGGCAGCTCACCTAAGAAAAGGAAACTCTGATCTCAGATCTCCGTGCCTTGTGGCTCATAGGAAAGGCTTCAGGAGTAAACCCCCAGGAAAAATCTAGAGGTGGAGTCCCGAAGGCAGTCCTACGTTCAGTACAAAGCTGACTGGCAACTTCTATGACTCTGCTGGTGCCAGACTGTACAGACTGTATTGGTCTTCTGTTCCTTTGGGCTCATCAGCCGTGTGGAGAAAAGGAGCCTCCTGTATGGACTTACTCTCCAAATTATACTGCGCTGGCTTTTGTATCACCCCGACAGCTGTGACGCAATATCTATGGTTGCCCGTGACAAACAGAAAGCCTTACTCACGTTAGTCGAGAGGAACATTGTTTTGTTTGGTGTTATACTGTTCATGTATACAGTTGAATGACAATCAAGATTCTTGAACTAGTATCATCTTATTTTCTGCTAAGCTGATAAGGGGGGGAAATAGAGTAGGGAAGGAGACTCTCCATCCTACAGGCAAAGATTGTGAGTCTGTGGAAACCCACCTCTATTGTACCATAGGTATTTTCAATGCCTCTGCTCCCTCTGCCCAATATGTCACAGCCCTCTTGATAATTTTGGATGAAGTTGATAGGAATAGGGTACATCTCCTTGTTCAGAAAAACTATTTCTAATCAGTGTTTGAGTGTAAAATGTGCAGATCTCTATTTCAGTGTCTCTAGGAGTATTTAAACCATCCATTATTCCCAAAATTATTTTTGGCCTCATAGCATTAAGTGCCTCTTCATACCCTTGCCCCGTGTAACCCCATATGCAATTATATAATTACTGATTTTTTGGAATATTAAATGATTGTTGTGAGTTCTCTCTAGTGATTTATCTGAAATGGCTAAGCAAATTAATAGAATAATTTTATTTGTCACAAGAAAGCCTAAAATAAGACTTTGAAAGAGGCAGGCATGCAGACAAATCACAGTAACTTATGAAATAATGAATGCATCATAATTTGTGATAACTAAATATTCATATATATAATTTATGAGCTGGGTTTATACATCCCATTCAGCACTTATGAAATTAAAGTCAATAAAATCTGGCTAACTATGTACATAAATTTTATACTGTGTGATTGACTTCTCAATGAGGACTGGCCCTACACCCTCTGGCCATTTTATTAGGTACACCTGTACAACTGCTTGCTAATGCAAATATTTAATCAATCATGTGGCATCAACTCAACGTATAAAAGCACCCAGACATGGTCAAGAGGTTCAGTTGTTGTTTAGACCAAACATCAGAATGGGGAAGAAATGTGATCAGAATCAGAATCAGACTTTAATCGCCAAGTACCTGTACACATACAAGGAGTTTACTTCCGGCAGATGTTGTCTAAGTGACACTAACTATGGAATGATTGTTGGTGCCAGACAGAGTGGTTTGAGTGTCTCAGAAACTGCTGGTCTCCTCAGATTTTCACACACAACAGTCTCTAGAGTTTACAGGGTATGGTGTGAAAACAAAAAAATCCAGTGAGTGGCAGTTCCATGGGCAAAAATGCCTAATTAATGAGAGAGATCAGAGGAGACTGGTTCAAGCTGACAGGAAGCCGACAGTAACTCAAATGACCACACATCACAACAGTGGTGTGCAGGAGAACTTCTCAGAATGCACAATACACTAGCCAGCCACTTTTTAGTGGCCATGGAACCTACATTGGATCATGTGCTTAGAGAAAGTAATGCAAGGACTGTCACCAGACTATGAAAGTTTTATGTGAGTGAAATAAAGGGTGTCTTTCACTTCCAAGAAGAGCCCATTCTGTGATTAGGTTCAAAGGTTCATGTATTATTATCAAAGCACGTATCCTCATACAGCTCTGAAATTTGTCTTCTGCAGATCACCACGAAACAAAGAAGGGACAAGAAAGTGATTCAGAGAGAAACACCAAGCCCACCCCACGTCCCACGGAACAGCATCCCGATCATTGATGCCCCACACCCCTGAAGCGATAAAGATCAAATTTATTTCTGTCAAAAGACCAGGAGACCATAGGACATTGGAGCAGAAATAGACCATTTGGGCCATTGAGTCTGCTCTACCATTCAATCATGGCTGATCGTTTTCTTCCTTCCTCTGCCCCTCTCCCCGGCCTTCTCCCTGTAACCTTTGATACTGTGACCAATCAAGTTTTGTTGAAGGACTCATAAGTACTCAGAGCTGGGGCTAAACGTTGAATCAGGATAAAGCTGGCATGTGTATGTGATGCAGGTAAAATAACACGGAGCACAAATAAACTTCTTGCACTGTCTTGCATACCTATTAACAAAGCTGGGGAAGAAATCTTCCAATTCACTGCAATTCTATTTTTTTGTCATTCAACCACACATGAATACCAAACAAAGCAGCATTAATCCAGGGCCAAGGTGCAAAATGCAGTGCTAACAGTCACACAGCATAAAGCACACACAAGATAGAAAACACATGTAAGCTATCAAAAAAATACAGAAAAAAATAGTCCAGACCATATTTCAATCTTATGGTCGAAATATGCAGTCGACCACAATACAGATTGACTACTGCACTGGGGTAGGGTGAGCAGCACTGACCCAGACTGAATGTGGCTCCACTTCTGCTCCAATGGAGTGCACTGGCTGTGGCACCTTCTCCTGGTAGCTGTAAACAGGCGACACCATGGCCTGAGGCCATGAGTGCCGCAGAAATCAAGGGACATACATGGAAGTAAGACCATAAGACTATTAGACATCAGAGCAGAATTGGGCCATTTGGCCCACCGAGTCAGCTCTGCTATTCAATCATGGCTTATCCTTTTTTCCCCACCTCAGCCCCACTCTCTGACCTTCTCCCCATAATTGTTGATGCCATGTACAATCAAGAAGCTATCAATCTCTGCCTTAAATAAACCCAACGACCTTGCCTCCACAGCTACCTGTGGTAATACACTACACAAATTCTGGCTAAAGAAATTCCTCAGGATCTCTGTTATAAAAGATCTCTCCACTTCCCTGAGGCTGTGCCCTCTTGTCCTAGACTCTCCCAACATGGAAATATGCTTTCCACATCTACTGTGTTGAGACATTTCAACATTCAAAAGGTTTCAATGAGATCTCCCCTTCTCATTCTAAATTCCAGTGAGTTCAGACCCAGAGCCTTCAAATGTTACTCATGTGATAACCCTTTCACTCCTGAAATTATTCTTGTGAATCTCCTCTGATCACTCTCCAATGCCAGTGCATCTTTTCTTAGATGAGGGGCCCAAAACTGTTCACAATACTCAAGGTGAGGCCTCACCAGTGCCTTATAAAGCCTCAGCATCACATCCCTGCTCTTGTATTCAAGACCTCTTGAAATGAATGCTAACATGGCATTTGCCTTCCTCACCACCGACTCGACCTACAAGTTAACCTTTTGGATGTTCTGCACAAGGACTCCCAAGTCCCTCTGCATCTCAGGTTTTTGGATTTTCTCCCCACTTAGAAAAGAATCCGCACATTTATTTTTTCTACCAAAGTGCATGAACATACATCTTCCAACATTGTATTTCATTTGCCACTTTCTTGCCCATTCTCCTAATCTGTCTAAGTCCTTCTGCAGCCTACCTGTTTCCTCAACATAACTTGCTCCATCCGACAATTTTCATATTATCTGCAATCTTGGCAACAAGCCTCCTATTCCATTATCTAAATCATTGATATAAATCAAAATAAGGGGTCACAACATCGACCCCCCACAAAGAAACATTTACAGGCTCATGGATTTCTGGTTTCCCTCTCCTGAAGCCTACATCAGTTCCTCAGTCTTGCTGACACTGAGTAAGTTGTTATTGTTATGACAGCACTCAGCCAAATTTTCAAATTCCTTCTTGTTTGTTGATTTATCACCACTTCCGATATGGCCCACAACAGCGATGTCATCAGCAAACTTAATTGCGGTGTTGGAACTGTACTTAACCATACAGTCATAATGTGGGTGACACTGAGCACAGGAGTGTCTGTACATAAGGTGATTGACAGGAAATGGTAGTCATGCCGGTGGGTGTGGGTGATGGAGAATATTTGACGTTGAAAACTCATATGTTGTACCAATATCTTGCCAGGCACAGAAGTTTAAAACAGAATCATAATTGTTGTCAGTTATTTTCTTTGTAAAGTGTAAGAGTAAATATATTATCAAAGTACATATATATCATCATATGCAACCCTGAGATTCATGTTATTGCAGGCATACTCAATAAATCCATAATAGAATAATAACCATAGTAGAGTCAATGAAAGCCCCCCCCCCCACTCGAGTGTTCAACCAGCGTGCAAAAGACGACAGTCTGTGCAAATACAAAAAGAAAGAAATATTAATAATAAATAAATAAGCAATAAGTATTGAGAGCATGAGATGCAAAGCCTTTGAAAGTGAGTCCATGGGTGGTGGGAACATTTCAATGGTGGGTGAAATTATCCTGACTGGATCAAGAGCCTGCTGGTTGAGGGGTAGTAACTATTCCTAAACCTGGTGGTGTGAGTATTGAGGCTCTCATACCTTCTTCCTGCTGGCAGTAGTGAGATGAGAGCATGTCCTGGATGGTGGGGTTCCTGATGATGGAAGGATTTGGACTTATCCTAATTCTTCTCTGAGCTAGCTGCTACTCCAGCAATGTATCTCCTGCCAACAAACATTTCATTAACATCTATTTTAACAGTAAACCTGGAGGCACAGCAAGGCGGCAAGCTGCTGTCTTAGCTTCCAGCAACCAGGTCCCATCCTGACGTCTGGTGCTGTGTGTCAGAAGCTTGTGAATGCTTTCTGTGACCATGTGAGCTTCCCTTACACATCTCAAAGACATGCCTGTTTGGTTCACTGACGGTTGTAAATTATGCCTTCATGTCGAAGAATCAAAGAGGAGTTAATACATGAGAATAATTTGCAGGGGTACAGGAAGTTAAGAGGAAGGGAAATTGGACCATTGACATTGTTCTGCTGGTAAGCAGCCAAGGCTTCAAGGGCCAACTGGCTGCCGTCTGTGCCACAAGTAAGACTCTTGGTAACAACAAGTGTAATTAGATATTCCTTCACCTCAGTCTTATTATCACCAGTCTCAATTATAACATGTTATTCTTAGGAATTATCCAGTATTTATAATTATGTGGGTCATAACACTGACTATTTATGAATTTGTAATAACTTTAAGTGCAAGTAAATATGAGTATCTGCTTACTTGAGTGTTTTGAGTTCTCAGCCTTGCTGCACCAGTGATTTGGAAGTCTATTGTCTTGATGAGTTGATTATCAGCTCCTGAACCAAGTTCAGGTGCTTATGAACTTGGTCCACAGGTTTCCGGCGTCTCATGCAAAAAGCCAGACTCAATATAAGCATTCTCTCCATTTCTAATTTTCCAGTACCAATTGTCAGGTGCTTTACTCCTGAAATAACAAATGCCACTTGTGGAGATGGGGAGCTAATATCAAGCTGTCAGCGTGCGTACGCACCAGAAATTCTGTAGAAGCTGGAAATGCCGAAGGAGCTCAGCAAGTCAGGCAGCATATCTGGAAATGAATAAACAGTCTACGTTTTGAGCCAAGACCCTTAATCAGAACCTGTTTTCCAGTGATGCTGCCTGACCTGCTGAGTTCCTCCAGCATCTTGTGTGTGTTATTCTGGGTTTCAAGCATCTGCAGAATCTCTTGCTAGTTAGAATGCTATAGGTGAAGTTAAGTGGGTGGAAAAGGTAAAGGGCTGGAGAGGAAGGAATCTGACAGGAGAGGAGAGTGGATCATGGGGAAAGGGAAGAAGGTGGGGCACCAAGGGGAGGTGATAGGCAGGTGAGGAGAATAGGTGAAAGGTCAGAGTGGGGAATTGAAGCAGCAGGGAGGGCGGGGGAAATACTGGAAGGGGAAGTCAATGTTTATGCTATTAGATTGGAGGATACTCTGATGGAATATGCATACTTATGCACTGTCTAACACAAGTTCATTGTATAAATAGTTCAATAACTGTGGAAGCCTGGGCCTGCAAGTCTCTATGACTCCAGCAGGAAAGACATAGTCCATCGGAGGCCAAAGATGGCCTGTCCTGGGTCTGGAGGACTGTAGTTGTGTGTGGGTGGATGGGAGGAAGGGGCTGGGCTTGTTTTGCTGTTGTTGTTTTTGTTGTGTTCTGTGTAGCTCTTTTAAATGTTACGGGTGTGCTATGTAGGTGCTGGAATGTATGGCCAGACTTGCAGGCGGCCCCCATCACAAAGAATCGTAGGGTCATGGAAAAGTACAGCAGAGAACAGCCTTTTGGACCAACTATTCTGTGCCAAGTCATTTAAACCGCCTACTCCCAATGATCTGCACAATGACCAGACCCTCCATACATACCCCTCCCTCTCACAGCCCTCTGAGTGAAGAAGTTTCCCCTCATGTTCTCTTCAACTTTTCACCTGCACCCATAACCTCTAGTTGTCGTCCCACCCAAGCTCAGTGGATAAAGGCTGCTTGCATTTACTCTATCTATACCCCTCAGAATTTTCTATACCTCTGTCAGATCTCCTCTCAGTCTTCTAGATTCCAAGGGTTAAAGTCTTAATCTATTCGATCTTTCCTTATAACTCAGGTCCTCTAGACCCAGCAACATCCTTGTAAGTTTTCCCTGTATTCCTTCAAACTTGTTTACATCTTTCCTGTAGGTAGGTGACCAGACTGATAAGATTTAACAAATATTTAGAAATCCAGCATGGTAATAGGCCCAGTGAGCCCACACCACCCAATTACTCCCATATGACCAAATAACTGACTAACCCATACACCTTCACAATGTGGAAGGAATCTGGAGCACATGGTGGAGACCCACGTGGTCATGGTGGAGAACATACAAACTCCTTACAGACAGAGGGGGAATTGAACCGATATCACTGCTGTAATAAAAGAATTACACTAACTTCAAATGCAATAGTGCAACTTTATAAAGCCTTTTTAGACCACACTTGGAATATCGTTCTGTCCACCTCATTATAGGAAGGAGGTGGAGGCTTTAGAGAGGGTGCAGAGGTGATTTACCAGGATGCTGCCTTATGAGGATAGATTAAGCAAACAAGGGTTTTTTCTCTTGGGAGAGAAGTGGGGTGAGAGGTGAATTGATAGAGTTGTAGAAGATGATAAGAGACATAGATCAAATTGATAGCTAGACACTTTTCTCCGAGGCTGTAAATGGCTAATACAAAGGGGGGGCATAACTTTAACATGATTAGAGAAAAGTATAGGGGAGGTTTGAGTAGTTCTCTTTACACAGAGGCTGGTGGGTGCATGGAACATGCTGCCAGGGTAGTTACAGAGGCAGATACAATAGGTGCATTTAAGAAACTCTTAGATAAGCACTTGAGTTGGGAAAAATGGAGGCTATGTAGGAGGGGCTAGATTTATCTTATAGTAGGTTAAAAGGTCGGCACAACAGTATGAGCGAATGGGTTCTGCTGTAGTGTTCTATATTCTATGTTCTTTGCAATGGTACTGTCCCAACCCTAAATGGACATCATACTAAATTCAATGTTACCGCGTCAAATGTCACCGTTTTAACATCAAAACTATATTAACTATATGTCTTAGGTGTATTTAAAGTGGATTTTGCTAGGTTCTTGATCAGTCAGGGCACCAGAGGTTACAGGAAGAAGGTATGACAATGGGGTTGGGAGGAACAATAAACCAACCACGTTTAAATGATGGAGCAGACACGGTGAGCTGGATGGACAACATCCTGCTCCTAAATCTTATGATCTTACAAACTTGTTACATATTTATGAAGCTCAATTACCAGAATCATCAGCAGAGAAATATGAATGTTACCTTTATTTAGGTTTTTTCCCCCAGTTGTTACAGTCAATTTCTGTACACATTGCTGTCTGTTGGCAATACAAAGTAAAACAGGCCACATATTGACAGCTCAGATGGGAGCAGAAATACATCTTATTCAAACAGTTAATTAAAGAATTCAGCCGTGAAAACAAATTTTACAGCTTTGTAGCATTTCTGCTGCAACAAATAAATCACTTTGCTCCGGCAACACATCTTTGTAAAGAAAATGCAAAAATCCATACAACCTCTCCAACTGTACCGTGGACAACAGGAAACAGTTCCATTACACACCAAGGGATTCAGTAGATGATGGAAGTCTAGACCACCACGCACAAAATGCTGGAGGAACTCAGCAGGTCAGGCAGTATCTACGGAAATGAATAAACAGTAAACATTTTGGGCCTAGACCCCTCATCAAGATTGAAAAGGAAATAGAAAGATGTTAGATTAAGAAAATGATGGGTAAGGTGGGGAAGGAATACAAGCTAAAAGATGTTAAGTGAAACCAGGTGGGTAGGGGGAGGGTAAGAAAGTAAGAAGCTGAGGGATGATAGGTGGAAAAGGCAAAGGGCTGAAGAAGAAGGAATCTGATAGGAGGCGAGAATGGACTAAAGAAGAAAGGGAGGGAGGAAGGATAACAGTGGGAAGTAATAGTCAGATGTGGAGAAGAGGTAAGAGACCAGAGTGAGGAATTGAAGAAGAGTGAGGGGGTATAGTTTCACTAGATCCTTCTCCAAGGATCGTTACCTTGTCAGGGTGGAGAAGTTTGTGAGTTCTTAAGATCCAGAGATTGAAGCTGCCCAGTAGGGTCACCCATGGTGGTAAGATCAAGGGGGAGATTCCAGACAAAGAGCAATCCAATCAAGTCCTCATCGGTAGAGCTGGCGGAGGATGCTGAAACATCACAACGGCAGTGAAGGAGGAGGAAGGATGCAACAGTGAAGGGTCCCCACAAGGACTGTGTGGTGATTGGCATTCTCAGTTAAGAGGATAACTTTTGGTGATGACATCATACTCAATTTGACTGATCATGTTATTCATTCTATTAAAATACAGCTGTCAATGTTTAAGAAAAATACATTCCTGTCTATTGCCAACAGTACTATTTTAGGGCACATTAACATGGAATTTTTGCTAGTATTCTAGATTGCCTAGAAAACTGACAGTTAGCACTATTTATATTGAAAGGAACCAATGGACACGACAATCATCAGGGTCCTTTACATTGAGATGTATGATAGGCCTTCCATAACACAAAGGGAGAAAAGGAGGGCTGCATCACTTTCTAAACAAGCAAGAGTTGAACGATGGAGATCCTATTGAGTCAAGGCTAGGGAAGTGAAAGTTCTACAGTAAGTCAGTCAAAGTACTTATCGAAGTATGTACATCATTGGCCAATCCTGTACCTAATAAAGTAGCTCCTGAGTGTATGATTGTGGTCTTCTGTTGCTGCAGCTTATCATTTCAAGATTTGATGTTTTTGTATGTTTAGAGATGCTTTTCTGCACATCGGTGTTGTTATATGTGGTTAGTTGAGTTACTGTCAGCATGAATCAATCTGGCCATTCTCCTCTGACCTCTCTCATTAACAAGGTGTTTTCACCCACAGATTTTCTTTTTGTTTTTTTTCACACCATTCTCTGTAAACTCTGGAGAAGGTTGAAAATCCCAGGAGATCAGCAGCTATGGAGATGCTATCTAGCACCAACAATCAGTATATGGTGGAAGTCACTTATATCAGTGGTCTCCAACCACCGGACCGTGGACCGATACTGGGCCACAAAGCACATGCTACCAGGCCACGAGGAAATGATATGATTTGGCGATATGAAACGATATGAATCAGCTGCACCTTTCCTCATTCCCTGTCACACCCACTGTTGAACGCACATGAGGTCATTACCCACTCGAGGTCATCAGTTGGTCATTAACCTACAACTACTTGATGAGTAAAAAACAAACGTTGCTTGAGAGTTTCTTTGGAAGAGATGGTAGGGGGCATAAATGGCCTAACGATGATGATAACGCAGACTGCAAAAAAAAAGAAAACTTCCTTCTACAGAAAATATGGCAAGTCATACATAAAATATGGCTTTAATGTGACCGGTGACTCAAACGCTCCAAGCCCCCTGAGTGTGATATGTGGAGACAAGCTGTCAAATGAGGCAATGATTCCCTCAAAACTGCTTCAGCACCTTGAGTCCAAGCGCCCTGCACTTAAAGACAAACCCGTTGAGTTTTTTGAGCAGAAAAACGTGAGCAAGTGGGACAGAAGCAAGTGCTGAGAGCCACCACCTCTGAGAGAGTCGTACTTAGTGGCCAGCCGTATTGCTAAGGCTAAGAAGCCTTTCACTGTTGGTGAAGAATTGGTTCTGCCCGCTGCCAAGGACATGTGCCATGAACTGTTGGGAGAAGCTGCAGCTAACAAGATGGCACAGGTTTCTATTTCAGCTACCACAGTTTCAAGGAGAATCGATGACGTAGCGGAGAACTTCGAAGCACAGCTGTTGGAACGGCTTAACGAGTCACCATGGTATGCTATCCAGGTTGACAAGTCTACCGATGTTGACGACAAGGCAATACTGCCGGCTTATGTGAGATATATATTTCAAGACGATATGCACGAGAATATGTTTTGTACACTGCCTCTGCCAACTAACACAACTGGGGCAGAACTATTCAAGTCTTTGAATGACTACATGCCAGGCAAACTGGACTGTTCATTCTGTGTTGGAATATGCACAGACAGGGCTGTAGCTGTGACTGGACGGCTGTCTGGTTTCACTACCCGAGTCAAAGAGGTTGCTCCTGAATGCCAGTCTACACACTGTGTCATACACAGGGAAATGCTGGCTAGCCGGAAAATGTCACCTGATTTTAACAGTGTATTGTGTGAAGTTATTGAAGTTATCAATCACATCAAAGCAAAAGCCCTTAACTCATGTCTGTTCGAGCAGCTTTGCGAGGAAATGGATGCAGAACTCAAACGCCTTCCCTTCCACACTGAAGTCAGGTGGCTATCAGGGTTTTTGAGTTAAGAGAGCCGCTACAGAGATTTCTTTCAGGAAAAAGTCACCACTGGCAGCACACTTCAGTGACGAGGAGTGGATAGCGAAACTCGCTTATCTTTGTGACATCTTCAAACTGCTCAATGAACTCAATTTGTCACTTCAAGGGAGAATGACAACTGTCTTCAAGTTGACAGATAAAGTGTCTGCTTTCAAAGCCAAACTGGAACTGTGGGGACGGCGAGTGGACAAGGGCATATTTGACATGTTCCCAACATTAGCTGGGATTTTGGGAGAGACTGTGGCTACACCGTCCTTCTCACAGCTGGTGCGCAATCACCTATCTTCACTGTCGACAGAATTCGAGCGTTACTTCCCAACTGCAGATGACCCAATACGTGCAAAGGAATGGGTCCGTGACCCATTTGTGAATGTCCCCAGTGAATCATCCATGTTACCGTGGGAAGAAGATCAACTCATCGACCTTGCAAATGGCAGTGGGCTGAAAAGTATGTTTGACATAACATCTCTGCCGGCATTCTGGATCAAAGTCAAGGCTGAATATCCTGTGACAGCCACGAAAGCACTGAAAACATCGCTTCCATTTCCAACATCATACCTCTGCGAAGTGGAGTTTTCTGCAATGAATGCAACAAAAACTAAATTGCGGAATAGACTGGACATAAGAAAACCCCTTCGAGTATCGCTGTCTCCCATCTCCCCTTGATGAGACCGTCATGTTGCAGGGAAACAAGCCCAGGGCTCCCTCTGATTCAGCAATATTGGTATGTTGAAATGATTTTATATGTTCATATGAGGAAAATATGTGCTGTGCATTTAATATCCAAAATTACATAAATGTTATGATGCTATTGACTTATAAGTGAGTTATAATTGACTTATCACTATATTCATACGAGGAAAATATGCACTGTGTGTTTCATATTAAATTCGTTTGATAAACCCTTTTAGAAACAAAATTGAGTGTATTAGCCATTTATAAGTGACTTATAGATGACTTATCACCTATATTCTGGTTGTGATTAACACCCCCACCCACCGTCAGCCGATCCACAAGAATATTGTCAATATTAAACCACTCTGCGGTGCAGAAAAGGTTGGTGACCCCTGACTTAGATCACATAACTTTCCTGTTCTGATATTTAGTCTGAACAACAACCGAACCTCTTGACCATGTCTGCATGCTTCTATTCATTGAGCTGCTGTCATGTGATTGGCTGATTAGATATTTACATTAATGAGCAGGTGTCACAGTTGTATCTAATAAAGTGGCCACTCAGTGTATATGTCACCATATATGTATTCCCGTGCAATTCGATTTCTCAAAAACATTTACAGGAAAATAAAGGAATATGTCACCGTTGGAAACATGCTCTCTTCTTGTTACCACCATCAGGAACCTTTTGCACAGTGATGTATATGTAAAGCAGAGAGTAGGAATGGGAGAGAAGGAGAGTCACGTGCACACAGCCAGCCCTGAAACAACAGGCAAGGTCAGTTGATTCCAAGCAATTGGTTTACTGATCATTACGTAATATCCCTGGTGCTTTCCACTCCCACCCCTCTCCTTTCACCTCTTCCTAACCATGATTCCCCTCTCCCTGCCCCCTTCCCTCTCTCAGTCCACACTAGAGACCCAGATCAGAATCAGGTTTATCATCACTCACCTATGTCATGGGATTTGTGTTTTTTTTATGTATGCCAATGATAATAAACCTGATTCTTATTCTCGTTCAGATTCTGATTCATCTTCTAGATTGTACTCCTTCTCCTTTCCCTATCTTTTATTCTGGTTTTGTTGGCCTTTCCTTTCCAGTCCTGATGAAGGATTTTGATTGCCCCCACACAGCAGTCTGGATGTAGGGTGTAAGTTGAATGAAGAGTTAAAATTGGCATGTCGCAAAGGTAATGATACAGTTGTCATGGGGGATTTCAACATGCAGGTAGACTGGGAGAATCAGAATGGTACTGGACACCAAGAAAGGGAGCTTGTGAAGTGCCTCCGAGATGGATTCTTAGAGCAGCTTGTACTGGAGCCTACCAGGGAGAAGGCAATTCTAGATTTATGTTGTGCAATGAACCGGATTTGATCAGGGACCTCGAGGTAAAGGAACCATTAGGAGGTAGTGACCATAATATGATATGTTTTAACCTACTATTTGAGAAGGAGAAGGGAAAATCGGATGTGTCAGTATTACAGTTGAACAAAGGGAACTATGGAGCTATGAGGGAGGAGCTGGCCAAAGTTCAATGGAACAATACCCTAGCAGGGAAGACAGTGGAACAATAATGGCAAGTATTTCTGGGAATAATGCAGAAGGTGCACGATCGGTTCATTCCAAAGAGGAAGAAAGATCCGAAGGGGAGTAAGGGGCGGCCGTGGCTGATGAGGGAAGTAAAGGGCAGTATAAAAATAAAAGGGAAGAAGTATAACATAGCAAAGATGAGCAGGAAACCGGAGGACTGGGAAGCTTTTAAAGAGCAACAGAAGATAACAAAAAAGGCAATACGCCAAGAAAAAATGAGGTACGAAGGTAAACTAGCCAAGAATATAATGGATAGTTAAAGCTTCTCCAGGTATGTGAATAGCAAAAAAATAGTTAAGACCAAAATTGGCCATTGAAGACAGAAAATGGTGAATTTATTATGGGGAAGAAGGAAATGGCAGATGAGTTGAACAGGTACTTTGGATCTGTCTTCACTAGGGAAGTGCAAACAATCTCCCAGATGTAATAGTGGCCAAAGGAACTAGGATAAAGGATGAACTGAAGGAAATTTATATTAGGCAAGAACCGGTGTTGGATAGACTGTTGAGTCTGAAGGCTGATAAGTCCCTGGGACCTGATGGTCTGCATCCCAAAGTACTTAAAGAGGTGGCTCTAGAAATCGTGGATGCATTGGTAATCATTTTCCAATGTTCTATAGATGCAGGAACAGTTACTGCTGATTGGAGGGTGGCTAATGTTGTCCCACTTTTCAAGAAAGGAGGGAGAGAGAAAACAGGGAATTATAGACCTGTTAGCCTGACGTCAGTGGTGGGAAAGTTGCTGGAGTCAATTATAAAAGAGGAAATTACGACATATTTGAATAGCAGTAGAAGGATCAGTCCGAGTCAGCATGGATTTATGAAGGGAAAATCATGCTTGACTAATCTTCTGGAGTTTTTTGAGGATGTAACTATGAAAATGGACAAGGGAGAGCCAGTGGATGTAGTGTACCTGGACTTCCAGAAAGCTTTTGATAAAATCCCACATAGGAGATTAGTGGGCAAAATTAGGGCGCATGGTATTGGGGGCAGAGTACTGACATGGATTGAAAATTGGCTGGCTGACAGGAAACAAAGAATAGCGATTAACTGGTCCCTTTCGGAATGGCAGGCTGTGACCAGTGGGGTACCACAAGGTTCGGTGCTGGGACTGCAGCTGTTTACAATATACATTAATGATTTAGATGAAGAGATTAAATGTAACATTAGCAAATTTGCTGATGACACAAAGCTGGGTGGCAGTGTGAAATGTCAGGAGGATGTTATGAGAATGCAGGGTGACTTGGACAGGTTGGGTGAGTGGGCAAATGTACGGCAGATGCAAGTTAATGTGAATAAATGTGAGGTTATCCACTTTGGTGGCAAGAACAGGAAGGCAGATTACTATCTAAATGGAGTCAAGTTAGGAAAAGGGGAAGTACAACGAGATCTAGGTGTTCTTGTACATCAGTCAATGAAAGCAAGCATGCAGGTACAGCAGGAAGTGAAGAAAGCTAATGGCATGCTGGCTTTTATAAAGGAATTGAGTACAGGAGTAAAGAGGTCCTTCTGCAGCTGTACAGGGCCCTGGTGAGACCCCACCTGGAGTATTGCGTGCAGTTTTGGTCTCCAAATTTGAGGAAGGACATTCTTGCTATTGAGGGAGTGCAGCGTAGGTTCACAAGGTTAATTCCCGGAATGGCAGGACAGTCATATGTTGAAAGATTGGAGCGACTGGGCTTGTATACACTGGAATTTAGAAGGATGAGAGGGGATCTGATTGAAACATATAAGATTATTGAGGGATTGGACACGCTGGAGGCAGGAAGCATGTTCCCGCTGATGGGCGAGTCCAGAACTAGAGGCCACAGTTTAAGAATAAGGGGTAGGCCATTTAGAACAGAGGTGCAGAAAAACTTTTTCACCCAGAGAGTGGTGGATATGTGGAATGCTCTGCCTTAGAAGGCAGTGGAGGCCAAGTCTCTGGATGCATTCAAGAGAGAGTTAGATAGAGCTCTTATAGATAGTGGGGTCAAAGGATATGGGGAGTGGGCAGGAACAGGGTACTGATTGTGTATGATCAGCCATGATCACAGTGAATGGCGGTGCTGGCTAGAAGGGCTGAATGGCCTACTCCTGCACCTACTGTCTATTGTCTATTGATTCCAATTGTTTGGAATCAAATGACTTTACCTGATGTCCTGGGGCTGGGTGTGTCTGCACCAACACCAGACCCTACCCTTGGCACTCCTTTCTCATACCCCTCACTCTCACCTTTCTGGACATCCTTTCCTCCTGCTGAATTTACAAAGTCACTCCTGGAAACGTCAGTTGTTTATCCCCTTCCACAGTTGCTGCCTGATTTGCTGAGTTCCTCCAGCATTTTGTGCGTGTTGCTCTAGATTTCCAGAATCTCTTGTGTCGGTATTAAATTCTTTAGTTTTATTTCCACTGTCGATCTCAGATTAAAGTACATTTTTTAAGGGAACAATTCATTACAAGATTGTGTTTTCATTCCCAAGGGTGTTAAGTAGCTTCAGGACATCCTCAAATTCACTTTCATCATTCTCTGTTGATGACTTTTCTTCGGTCTGTGTAAAAGTTGTGATTGTAAATTAAAATGTTAATCCAAATGATTGATGCAGAAATTAACAAGGGAAATAGATGCCTTCACAGTTCAAATGAGCACATGAAGAAGCCTCCTCACTCCATGCTTGTGGTACAAAGGTATTAGGAACGTTTCTTCCAAGAGAATTATATTTCAGAAGGGCTGTGTTGTTCTAAATTAAAAATAAAATGGTGTGAGTATTCAACAGGCCAGGGAATCCTCTAAAGATTTGATAAGTCATCTAGAACTTAGACAAACTTCTATAGATACATAGTGGAGAGTATATTGATTGGTTGTACCACAGCCTGGTATAGGAACACCAATGCATTTGCATGGAAAAGCCCACACAAAGTAGTGGATATGACCCAATCCATCACAGGTAAAATCCTTATCACCTTCGAGGACATCTATACAGAGTGCTGGCACAGGAAAGAAGCACCTATCATCAGGAACATGCTCTCAGGAAGAAGGTACAGGAGGCTCAGGAACAATTATTACCCCTCAACCATCAGGATCTTGAACCAGCGTGGATAAGATCACTCAACTTCACTCACCCCATCAACGAAATATTCCCTCAAACTATGGATTCACCACCAAGGACACTTTATCTCATATTCTTGATATCAATTGCTTAATTTTTTAAATTATTTTTATATTCTTTTTGTATTTGCACAGCTAGTACATTCACCATTTTCCATTCTGTTGGGTGGGGCCTTTCATTGATTCTATTTTGTTGCTTCTATTTACTGTTAACAACCACAAAAAATGAATCTCAGAGTTGTACATGCTGATACATAGAGTGTGTACTTTGATAATAAATTTCTTTGAACTTTGAACTCTGATTCCGATTCTTTCCGAATAAAACGATGTCTTGATTTCACACTTTCTCTGATGATTCTGAGGTGCCCCATGGGATCAGTAGTGGGATTTGAAGGGTCTGTAACATTCAAAGCAAGAGGATCCTGATGGGATGGATGGAAGGGTTTGCGGCTTGTGGGATATCACATTGCCGCTGCCATTTACCCAGAGCTTCTGCGTGCTCTTGATACGTGAACTTCAGGCTCACAATTCCATCACAGACGCTCCTATAGTTTGATCAGTTAAGACCATAAGATGTAGGAGCAGAAGTAGGTGATTTAGCCCGTCAAGACTGCTCTGCCATTCAGTCATGGGCTGATCCAGTTCTTCCAGTCATCCCCACTCCCCTGCCTTCTCCCCATATCCTTTGACTCCCTGGCTAATCAAGAACCTATCTATCTCTGCCTTAAGTGCACCCAACGACTTGGCCTCCACAGCTGCTCATGGCAACAAATTCCACAGATTTACCACCCTCTGACTGAAGTAATTTCTCTGCATCTCTGCTCTAACTGGACGTCCTTCAATCCTGAAGTCGTGCTCTCTTGTCCTAGAATCCTCTACCATGGGAAATAACTTTGCCATGTCTAACTTGTTCAGCCCTTTTAACATTCAGAATATTTCTATGAGATGAGAACTTGTGGCCATGTTCTTTCCTTTAAACCACAAACACATCCTCAAAGATGGTTCTAGAACCATGAGTGCTGCAATGAGATGGTCACTTTCTAATGAATATTTTGACTTTTACTGAGATATTAATGTAAGCACCACTTTTCCACATTTCTTACAGCAGCCTCTCATCCCTCCTGGGGCACATGCTGCCGACAGCCGCTCACTGGAGTCCTCTGTCCTGACCCATCCTCAAAGATCTTTGCTCTCCCAGGGATAAGGCATTTGGAGCTTCTGTTGGTGTTTCTGTAGTTTTGGGTATTTTACAGGATGGGGTTACTAGCCCCATTCCCAACCCTCCTCTGTTTGCAGCCAGGCTTGGGACCATCCGAGGCAGAGTTACCTTTTCGCATAGATGGATACAACATACATTTTCTGATATAGTAAGTGTTTGTTTGGTGTTAACACCATCAGACATAGGAGCAGAATTAGGTCATTCAGTCCATCAAAGCCCTGCCATTTCATCATGGCTGATTTATGATCCCGCTCAACCCCATTCTTTTGCATTCTTCTTGTAACCTTTGATGCCCTGACTAATCAAGACCCTATGAGCCTCCACTTTAAATTTACCCAGTTACTGGGCCTTCATAGCTGTCTGTAGAAATGAATTCCACAGATTCATCACCTTCTAGCTAAAGAAATTCTTCTTCATTGCTGTTCTAAAGGGACATCCTTGTATTCTGAGGTTGTCCCCTCTGGTCCTAGGTTCCCCCAACATAGGAAACATTCTGTCCATGTCCACTCTATCTTGGCCTTTCAATATTTGATTGGTTTCAAAGAGATAATATTCTGGCCAATATTTCATTCTTTACATGACTAAGTATCTGGTTAATAATATTATTCCTTTTTGTGCACCCTTGTTAAATGTAAATTAAATGCTTTGCTGCACTATATTACAGAAGAGGATACATTTCAGATGTACTATATTGACTGTGAAGGAATCTGGGACAGTGTGAATAGGGACCGTGCCAATGAATTGCACTGTGCAACTGTCAGCCTATTACTTTCTGTATAATTACCATGACAATTTTCCCATCAACATTCAAGACACAGTAAAAAGATTATATCTTTTATGCTTTCTTTGAAGAACTTCGTCTAATTTTAAAATTAGGTTAACAGATTGTTGACCTTTGGAAAACTAAACTTACTTTAAAATTGGTACCTTTAAAAATCTATTTAAAATCTATTACAATAAAGACAGAATAATTTTAATCACAAACATGAGAAAGTCTGCAGATACTGGAAGTCCAAAGCAACACACATAAAATGCTGGAGGAACTCAACATGTCAGGCAGCATCTATGGAAAAGAGTAAATAGTCGATTTTTAGGCCCTGAAGAAGCGTCAACTGTTTACTCTTTTCTATAGATCTTGCCTGACCTGTGAGTTCCTCCAGCATTTTGTGTGTGTTGCTTGGATTGCCAACATCTGCAGATTTTCTCTTGTTTGTGATTAGACTGTGTCCTTGTTCTGTACCGTGCAATGTGCCCAGGCCATGCTCTCTTCTTTTTGCTGCTACCAAGATGGAGGTACAGGAGCCTCAGGACTCACACCACTAGGTTCAAGAACAGTTATTATCCCTCAATTATCAGACTCTTGAACCAGAAGGGATAACTTAGTTTATACTAATATTTGCTTAATTTTATTGCTTGCATGATTTGTTTTTCTTTTACTGTACTTTGAATGTTTGACGGTCTTTTTTTAATGGGTTCTATTGGATTTCATTTTTTTGTGGCTGCCTGTAAGGAGACAAATCTCAAGATTGTATATAGTATAGATACTTTTATAATAAATGTACTTTGAACTTTGATCCTCACTCAACTTCACTCACCCAAACACTGAACAACCAATGGACTCATTTTCAAGGACTCTTCATTTAACATTCTCGATATTTATTGCTTGTTCATTTATTTTTATTTTTGATTGTTCGCTTTTTTCTTCTTATTGTATTTTCACGGTTTTCTGTCTTTTGCACATTGGCTGTTTCTTGATCTTGTGCGCAGTTTTGCCTTGATTCTATTGTGTTACAGCGAATGCCTTCAAGAATACGAATGTCAAGATAGAATGTAGTGACATGCTGTATACGTACTTTGATAATAAATTCTCTTTGAACTTTGAACTTTTGAACATCTGTCTTTCCCCATTTGATAGTACTAAGCACAAGTTATTCAGTATCCCCTTGGTACCTACAATATTTATACCAAAATTTGCACTAGTTTGTAGATATTAATGATCCTTATAAAAAGAATTCTGAAAGGATGCCAAAAGCCGCAAAAACGTAAAAGTGAAAGTAGCTTTCACAAATCAGCTACAAAACTGTGCCGTGGCATTAATTGAAAGTACTTGTAGGAGGCTGGAGAAAGTGCTGATTAGTGAAAGCTGTCAATAGTGAAGAATGAAGGCTTGGGAGTGGGGTTCTTCTTTCTGTTAGCGGGTAGCAGGAGGGCTATTCTGAAAGACACCAACTCATGCTGATGTTGAGTGGTGCAACGGCTGCCACTCTCTGACACCGCACCATCAATCATGTCTCGCTGCCTACATCACTCGGTGCTCTTTAAGATATCTGAAGAGATCAAAAGAAAGCCTAACGCTTCAGAGGCTAATGAGATGCCTCTCCCCCGCCCCCCCTTCAAATCCACCAACTGCAGGCCTGAGAAAAATGTGCACAGAAATAATTTTATTGAAGTGAAAGGCTTGCAATTGCCCCTTTTGTCTCATCGGTAGAAGATGCTTTGAAAGATCAGAAGAACATGCAGAATTATTTTGAGTTGTAGTTTGAGTTGATCTAAGGGCAGCTCATATCTGCATTGTTTTATTACAACAGGCAACACAAGATCTCAGTAGAACAAGCCAAAGCTCATTAGAGGTGGGGGAGCATGCTGCAAATCTAAGGCCAAAAAAAGATTGAGCCAATCTATTAAAGATACAGATGAGCTCTATTAGTCACATGTATGTTGAAACATTGAAGCAACCAATGAAATTCATCACTTGCTTCAAATCCAGCCGGTGAGGATTGTACTGAGGGCGGCCCACAAGTGTCAGCATGCTTCCGACACCAGCGCGGCGTGCCCACAATTCCCTGACTCCAATCCGTGTGCGGAGCATGAGGAGGATATGTATTCAGTCACAGAGAGAACAAACTCCTTACAGACAGCTGCAGTAATCAGACTCCAAACAGTGATGGGCGGCATTGGAGTGTAACTACCCTCACTGCTACACCACCATGCTGCCTGCTAGGTTACTGCTTGTGTGTCTTTTTTCATTGTATTCTTCTCTATTTTTTCACCTGTATTGTTTCGTGTTTCCGTGTTCTATTATGAAAGCCCACAAGGAAATGAATCGCAGGGTAGTATATAATAACATTTAAATATTTTATTAATAAATTAAATTTGAACTTTGAATTTTGATTAGTTAGCATCTCTGCTAGCATACAGTCATTGAAAAGAGGAAAACAGTTTTTCTCAGAATCCATCATTGAACTAAAATGCTATTGTGAAATGGAATTATTACTAGATTTTTATTGCCGTTTTTCTCAAGTTCAACCGTTAGATTTACTCTTGTGTGTATTCCCTTCATCCACCAATGTTAGTGAGGAGGAATGCGTTTATTTATTTAGTGACAGAGCACTGACCAGGTTCTTCCAGCCGAATGAGCTGTACCACCCAACAATCCATCTATTTAACACTAGCATACACACAATGACCAATTAACCTACTAATCGGTATGTCTTCGGACTGTGGGAGGAAACCAGAGCACCTGATGGAAATTCACATAGTCATGGAGAGAAGGTGCAGTACAAGCTCCTTACAGATGGCACCAGAATTGAACTCTGAACTTCAACAACTCCTTGCTGTGGTAGCATTGTGCTAACCATACACCACCATGGTGTCTTCAGAGGGTGGTGTACAATACAGATGTGGGAGTATTTCACTGCACTGATGACCAGGGATAAAGTGTTTCCCTTTATATGGTGGCGTAATGGTTAGCACAATACATCAGCTAACTGCATTCAGTTCTGGCGTCATCTGTAAGGAGTTTGTATGTTTTCCCCATAACTGCCTGGGTTTCCTCTGGGTGCTCCGGTTTCCTCCCACAGACCAAAGACATACTGGTTAGTAGGTTCATTAGTCTTTGTAACCTGTCCCGTGATTAGGCTCGGGTTAAATTGGGGGATTGCTGGGTGGCGCAGTTTGAAGGGCTGGAAGGGCCTATTGCACGCTGTATCTCGGTAGCGTTTCACTACTACAACTCATGAAGCCAGTGTTTGGAATACAGTTCCGGCGTCACCCATAGGGAGTTTGTACATTCTCCCAGTGGCCACGCTGGCTTCCTCCGGTTTCCTCCCACATTCCAAAGACGTACCGGTTGGCAGGTTAATTACGTGCTGACAGCCTATTGTGTCACTGGTGTTTAGGGCAGCAATGAAAGTCCTCCATCTCTGGCAGTGTTCAGGCCCTCCTTCATTGTGGCAGTAACTTCCACTTTTTCTTCGTTTTCTCTACTGTCAGTCATGCAATTCCCAAGTAGAGACGTGGGAACACTGTCACACTCAGATGTTGACAGGTTCTTCATTGATATTTCTGTAACAATTTTATTTGACCGGTCAGGGTGGTTAGCCCTGAGCTGAACCCCCGAACCTGGAGGAGCGGTGGGCCACTCTTAGTCTGGCCTCTACCCTTTGACCTGGGTGACCCTACAAGAGCCAAAACATAAAGCCCTGACTCCAGCCAATGTAGCTCTTCAGGTCATTGAAGCAAGCAAGTCTCCAAACCATGATGAGGTTGTGGTCCTCCTGGAAGAAGTAGGTTACTTAGTCATTGCAAATTTTCCAGTAATTAGGCTAGGGTTTAATCGGAGGGTTGCTGGGAAGTACGGATCAAAGGACCAGGAGGGTCTGTTCTGTGCAGTATCTCAATAAACAAATAAGTTTTTGGATCATCAGTATTTCCCTTTGACTTTTTCCTCTTGGCCATCTCTACAGAAATTGAATTCCAATGGGACACAATTTACTGGGAATGACAGAAGCCTTTCATTAACTCACTAAAGCAGCCATTTCAAAGGTGTAACTCAGGAGCAAACACTGAAGCTTAATAGGTTATTTAATTATAGAGGAGAAATTGTCAAAAGCAATCTGATTCAGTCCTTGCATAATGTCTGTATGTACACACATTCTGTCAGAGATATTTCTCGATGATAATCATTAATAATTTCCATCTCCTTATCATAGAAGCTATCACAGATAATTTTATGCAGAACATTGATTTAATATGATAATCGACAAGGTTCACTTGTGAAAACCACCACTGGCATTCTGAGACACACTGACACTTTGATAGAAAAAATGTTAAAATTCTAATTTTAAATTGAGAGGAATAAGAGAGTGTCTAATTAGCATGTGATTATCAACTGTTAGGTTAACAGCAAACATGTTTATAGTTTAACTAGTGATATTCAATGATAAGTTGTAAAATACAGGGAGAGGAAGCCAACATCACAAATCAGAGAAAGTTGCAAAAAGAGACAGATGGGTTGAAATTTTCTGTAAATTCTACTTGTTTTTCATTGTTTGCTTTATATTTCAGTATTTCATTGGGATTCTACCAGAACCCTATGATTCCAATGGGAATCCTGAAAACCCCTGTAAAATTAAAACTTCAGAACCTTTCATTGTCTAAATTCTACTTCTCCTTCACATTTACAGCTTGCACGGAATCAGGAGCAAGTTATGGAAGCCACGATTATGAAAGTCAGGATTATTAAGTAATGAAAGGCAGAAGGGTCTGCGACCAGTCAACAAGAAGGAGTACACAATTAGAGCTACCTTTTCAATCAGAGACTGGGGCTGAGAGGAAAAATGGATCAGCCATGATGAAATGATGGAGCAGACTCAATGGGCCAAATGGCCTAATTCTGCTCCTACATCTAATGGTCTTATGATCTTATGGTTGTAAAGCGATTAGTGTAACACTATTACGGTGCCAGTGATGTGGGTGTAGATCTGCTTCTGTCTGTAAGGAATTTGCATGTTCTCTACGTGACCATGTCGGTTTCCTCTGGGTGCTCCATTTTCCACCCATATTTCACAGACGTACTGGTTAGTAGGTTAGTGGGTCGCATAGGCGTAATAAAGCAGAGTGGGCTCATTGGCCTAGAAGTTAACATGCTGTATCTCTAAATAAAAATAATATAATCTTCAAAACTCCTAGTAAAACCTTAGCACATCTATGAATAAAAATGGAATTTGATTCAGTCAGCTAAACTGAAGGTACAGGATGCATTTACACATTTATATATAAATCAAATAGAAATTAGATTGTGTAACAGTGTTTACTCATGCACCGTGATATTAAGGTTGAAGGATCAACTTTATTCGCCATATACATTCACATGTATTAGCAATTTACAGTGGTGTGTTGGCACAGCATTTATTTTTATTTATTTATTGAGATACAGCATGGAATATGTACTTCCGGCCCTTAAGCCATGCCACCCAGCAACCCCCAACTTAACACTAGCCTGATGGCGGGACAATTTACAATGACCAATTAGCCTATCAATCGGCACGTCTTTGGACTGTGGGAGGAAACCGCGTCACCCAGAGGAAACACTCATAGGGAGAACACACGGACTCCGTACAATCTGCAGTGGGAATTGAACTGGTAGGGTAAAGTGTTATGCTCGCCACTACACTACCATGCCACCCCATTGCATTTAGATTTTTGGGCTCCAGAGATGCGAAAGCCTAGGATTTTGCAATGAGAGATGAATCAAAAACACTGATGACACTGCAGACTAAGGTACCACTGAATCTTACAGCCAATTAAACATGCATCAAAATGCAGCATTCAACAATAATAGAGAATAAAGAGTTATTTCAAAATGTCATAGATCCTAGAACTATAGAAAAGTACATCACTAAAACAGGCCCTTCAGCCCATCTAGTCCTTGCCGAACAATTTAAACAGCCTAGTCCCATTGACCTGCACCCAGTCTATATTCCTCCATTTCCCTACTGTCCATGTACCTATCCAAACCTCTAAAATGTTAAAATCGAGTTTGTGTTCACCACTTGCACTGGCAACTCATTCCACACTCTACTGTCTGAATGAAGTAGTTTCCACTCATGTTCCCCCTAACATTTTTGCCTCTTGTCCTCAGACAATAAGACCATAAGGCGTAGGAGGAGATTCAGGCCATTTAGCCCTTAACTCACAACCTCTAATTGTAGTCACACTCAACCTCAGTGGAAAAAGACTGCTTGCATTTAGTCTATCTGTCCCTCTCATAATTTTGTATACCTAGGTCTAATTTACTCTCAATCATTTACATTCCAATGAATAAAATCATAATCTATTCAATCTTTCCTGATAACTCAGGTCTTCTGACCAAAGATGTGCCAATTGATAGGCTAATAACTCCTTGTAAATTTTCTCTGTACTCTTTCAACCTTATTTACAGCTTTCCTATAGGTAGGTAAACAAAACTCTACACAATACTCCAAATTAGACCTCACCAATGTCTTATACAAGTTCAACCTAACATCCCATCTCCTGTACTCAATACTATGACTTCTGAAGGTCAATGTGCCAAAAGCTGTCTTTATGTCCCTATAAACCTGTGATGCCTCTTTCTACGAATTATGAACCTGCATGCCCAGATCCCTTTGTTCTACCATAATCCTCAGTGTCCTACCATTCACTGCGTAAGACCTACCCCTGGTTGGTCCTACTGAAGTGGAACATATCGAACTTGTCTGCATTAAATTCCACCTGCCATTTTTCAGTCCATTTTTCCAGCTAGTCCAGATGCCACTGCAAGCCCTGATTATCTTTCTCGCTGTCCACTACACACCCAATCTTGGTGTCATCTGTAAATTTGCTGATCTAGTTAACCTGGTCTAGCGGATCTGGGTCTATTCAACAACAGACCCAGCATCGATCCATGCCGCACACTGCTAGTCTCAGGCAAACAGTCAGAGAGAACCACTCTCTGGTTTCTCCAACAAAGCTAAAGTCTAATCCAATTTACTACTTCATGTTGAATCCCAGGCGACTGAACTTTCTTGACCAACCTCCCATGCAAAACCATGACAAATGCCTTGCTAAGGTCCATGTAGATGCCATCCACTATCTTGCCTTCATCAATTTTCCTGGGAACTTGCTCAAAGAACTTTATAAGATTGGTTTGGTAAATCTACCACATACAAAGCCATGCTGACTATCCCTAATCTGTCCTTATCTATCCAAATTTGCATATACCCAGACCCTTAGAATACCATCCAATAACTTCCCACTATTGATGTCAAACTCACTAGCTTATAACAGCCTGATTTATTTCTAGAGCCTTTCTTAAACAGCAGAACAACATTAGCTATCCTCCAATCCTGCAGTTCCCCACCTGTCACTAAGGATTGTCTTAAATATCTCTGTAAAGGTGCCTACAATTTTTACACTTGCTTCCCACAGAGTCCAAAGGAACTCTTTGTCAGCCTCTGGGGTTTTATACACCTTAATTTAGCTCAGGACCAAATTACCTCTTCCTCTGTAATCTGTGTGGGTGGGGATCTAACTAGAATGTTTGATCAGATTAACTGCCTGGGAGAAGAAGCTTTTAAGATGGCATAAGGTTTTGTTTTAATTGTCCTTTTGCATTTTCCAGAAGGAAGCTTTTGAATAGGCCAGTTTTCTGGTGTTGGCTGTATTAGTGACTATGTCTAGGTGAAATCACACAAGTTGGGAAAGTGGAACTAATCTTTATATTAGCATGTGAGCACACATCCAGTGATGGACTTGTTGTCTAATACATATTTCCACTGTTGTGCTCAAACTTTAACATGATGATAATCATGGCCCAGTCCAACTAAAACTAAGAGCATTTTACCTAATTTTCTGTTCTTATGTACCATGGTAGATTAGCAGTAAATGTGGAGCTCAGAGTTCACTTAGACCATAAGACCACAATATATACAAGCAGAATTAGGCCATTCAGTCCATCAAGTCTGCTCCACCATTCCATCACGGCTGATCCCAGATCCCACACCTGCCTTCTTGCCATATCCTTTGATCCCTGAATGATCAAGAAACAATCAACTCCACTGTAGTCTGTGGTAGAGCATTCCTCTGACTAAAATATTTCTCCTTGACTCTGTTCTAAAGGGTCGCCTCTCAATTTTGAGGCTGTGCCCTTTACGTCTGGATACCCCCACCACAGGAAACATCCTCTCTGCATCCACCTTATCTAGTCCTTTCAACATTCAGTAGGTTTCAATGACATCCCCACACATTCTTCTAAATTCTAGTGAGTACAGGCCTGAAGCTGACAAATGCTCTTCATATATTAGCCTCTCCATTCTCAAAATCATTTTCGTGAACCTCCTCTGGACTCTCTCCAATGACAACACATCCTTTCTGAGATGTGGGGCCCAAAACTATGGACGATATTCCAAGTGCAGCCTGACTAGTGTCTGTTAAAGTGTCAGCATTATCTCCTTGTTTTTATATTCTATTGCCCTTCAAACAAATACCAACATTGCATTACAGACTCAACCTGTGAGTTAACCTTTTGGGAGTCTTGCACGAAGACCGCTAAGTCCCTCTGCACCTTTGATGCTAGAACCTTCTCCCCATTTAGATAATAGTCTGCACTATTATTCCTTTTACCAAAACTTATTATCATACATTTTCCAACACTGTATTCAATCTGCCACTTTTTGGCCCATTCTTCCAATTTGTCTAAGTCCTGCTGTAATTGCATTGTTTCCTTAGCACTACCAACCCCTCCACTTATCGTTGTATCATCTACAAGCTTTGTCACAAAGTCCTCTATAAGGAAGTTTGTACGTTCTTTCCCGTGTGCGTGAGTATTTCCTCTGGGTGCTCCAGTTTCCTCCAATGGTCCAAAGATGCACTTGTATGTATGTTAACTGCTCATTGTAAATTGTCCTGTGATATGGGTAGGGTTAAATATGGTTCAGAGGTCAAAGTAAATTTATTATCAAAGTACATACATATCACCATAAACAACCCTAAGATTCATTTTCTTGTGGGCATATTCAAAAAATTCTGTTAAATAGTAACAGAATCAATGAAAGACCACCAACTGGGCTGTTCAACTAAAGTGCAGAAGACAACAATCTGTGCAAGTACAAAAGAGGAAATAATAGTAATAAATAAATAAGCAATAAATATCGAGAATGTGAGATGAAAAGTCTTTGAAAGTGAGTCCATTGGGTATGGTAACTTTTTCCTGATGGCAACAGTGAGAAGGGAGCATGGTCTGGATGGCGGAGGTCTTCCTTTCCTGTGACAAGTTCCACGTAGGTGTCCTCTATGGACTTCACCCGTGATGGACTGGGCCATATCCATGACTTTACATAGGATTTTTTTGTTCAAGGGCATTGGTGTTTCCATACCAGGCTATGATGCAGCTAGTCAATATCCTCTTCAGTACACATGTATAGAAGTTTGTCAAGGTTTTGGATGTCATGACGAACCTTCGCAAATTCCTAAGAACGTAGAGGTGCTGCTGTGTTTTCGTCATAATTTCATTTATGTGTTGAGCCCAGGATAGGTCCTGTGAAATGATTACACCAAAGAATTTAATGTTACTGACCATCTTCATAACTGATCCTCCGATGAAGACTGGCTCATGGATTTCCAGTTTCCTCCTGCTGGTCAATAATCAGCTCCTTGGTCTTGGGTTTGAGTGAGAGGTTATTTTGTGCTCCATATTATTTTACCTGCAGGTGTTGCTGCATCACATACGCACAGCCAGCTTTATCCTGATTCAACATTTAGCGCCGGCTCTGAGTACTTGTAGATTGCATTACATCCTTCAACAAAACTCTGGCTCACTGGCAAAATATATGGAAATAAGAAAGAAATTTCAAACATACAGTCAGTGGCCACTTCATTACGTACCTCCTGTATCTATTGAAGTGGCTACTGAGTGTATGTTCATGATCTTCTACTGCTGTAGCCCATCCATCACAAAACTTGACACGTGTGTACAGAGATGCTTTTCTGTACACTTCTGTTGTAACGTGTGGTTATTTGAGTTAATGCTGCCTTCCTGTCAGCTTGAACCGGTCTGGTCATTCTCCTCTGACCTCTCTCATTAATAGAACTGCTGCTTACTGGCTGATTTTTTTGTGTCTTACAACATTCTCTGTAAACTCTAGAGACCATTGTGTGTGAAACTCCCAAGAGAGCAGTAGTTTCCAAGATATTCAAGCGACCTCGTCTGCTACCAACAATCATTCCGTGGTTGAAACCACTTCCGTCACATTTCTTCCCCGTTCTGATGTTTGGTTTGAACAACAGCTGAACCTCTTGACCATGCCTGCATGCTTCTCTGCATTGTGTTGCTGTTACATAATTGGCTAATTGAATATTTGCATTCATGAGCAGGTTTGCCTATTAAAACGTCCACTAACTTTTTTAAAAAAATGCAAGCATGAGCAAGTCAGTGAATTCTCCTGCACAACCCATTCAGTCCTAATTTACAGAACTCCTGATTCAGCACACTACGTGGAGACAAAATCCCAATTCAAGCATAAATTGTTCAGTAAAGTAGATTTCATTGCTTTACTCATTACATATAGGCATCTAATGCAAAGCTAAACTGAAAATGCTTGTATGTTTGAAACCTATGCCATTTACCATGGGGCATCATGATAGCTTAGTAGTTAGCATGACACTATTACAGCTTGGGTCATGAGAGTTAGGAGTTCAATTCCTGCCCTGCCTGGAAGGAGTTTGCACATTCCCCTCCAGAAAGTTTGGGTTTCCCCTGGATGCTCCAGTTTCCTGCCAAAGTCCAACGGCCTACTGGTTAGTAAGTGAATTGGTCATTGTAAATTGTCCTGCGATTAGGCTAGTGGGTTGCTGGGCAACACCACTCATTTGGTCAGTAGGGCAGATCCACGCTGTATCTTTAAATAATTAAAATGGATAAATTAGGAAGAAAGCATATTTTATCAGATATTTTTAGTTAGTTTATATTTAAAGTTAATACAATGAATGATTAAACTGGTTTAGTGCAAAGGTTTCCCACCTCTTTAAGCTACAGGTTAACCAACATTGAGTATCCCATGACAAAATGTATATCCACTTGTTTAGATAAAGCCCAATAAGAGACCTTACACTACTACGTAAAAGGGACACTGTGCACATTTGTTTCTTTTGATTTGGAGGTACAGTCTATTATGAGGTCAAGCAGCAAGAATACGTCAGCTTGAAGACAGATTAGTTTTAAACCAAGATTGCTTTCTGATTTGACCCATGAGGAGAAGCACAATGGTCTGCAAACCATTGCTGTTTAATTTATGGGTTAAAATAATGCGTAACTAAAGAAAGCATATCAATCATGCCAGGCAGTGCTTAATGTACTAGATGAAGAAGTTTAGTGGGCTGAGAGGAGGCAGGAAACTTGTCACTCTCAGTTCAACAGCTTCCAAATAACCATGATATCCTTTGAATAAACCACCCGAACATGTAGCAGGTGGATAGTCCTTGCTTTGTTGTCTTTGTATCAATGAAAGGAAGTGGGCAGGATCCAATTTTCCTGCTTCATGCAATAGTTCTTAAAAACAAGGAAGGCAAATTTACTCTGCTATATCACACATTTTTCATAAAATGTGTATAACTTTCCTGAAATGTATTATTTATCAAATAGCCCAGAAATAACCAACAAAAATAATTGCAATGATAAAGATGTGTTATACAGGTGTCAGATGGTAACGTGAGTCCATTTTTGTCAGATGTCGATTTTCTCCCAGTAACAGACCTAAAAATCATTTTGATTTTCCTGAACATATTCTGAATAACACCACCTTCAACTCTCATCATCACTTCCAAATGATGCAAGCAATTAAAAATGTATAGTACTGTTGGTACAAGTTATGAAATTGTTTTGATAGTATATTCAGTTAGCATGGATTATTGAATAACACTTAGTAAAATTACTGCATGTAAAGTTGTAAACAAAGAAATGAATTAATTAAAGGATAAAAGCATCTTGCCTCAACAAAATACCCATTTATATTATGTGGGAATACTACCACTTGCCTTCCAGCCTACCATTAACCACGAAGATTTATTGAGGTTTGCTTGGCATTTGGAATGGAAATCTTCCTTATCTGCCTCAGCCATTAGACAATCCATTCTTGGATGTGGAAGAAAGCTATCGTAAGATCCGATCTTACAGAGCTAATCCAAAGGATACATTAACTGTTATATTTGTGTAAATCTTTTTCTTTTGATGTGGATGAAATGGAGTCATGGGAGACTGTTGCTTTGTCTCTCGTTTTGCTTTTGCACATTTATTTTAAGTTACATCTGCTATCGAAACTCATCGTGGCTATGCTAAGCTCCACTCAGAAATGCGTCTTGACAACTCTGGCTAGTGACATTAGTCAACACTACCAAATTTTTGCACTCTTTCTAAGATATCTCTCTAACTTTAAGGATAAACATGAGACCTGCATATCAAATGAAAAACTGTGAGGAAAGTTAGATCTTTAATCCCAACTTTTGAAAGAAAAGTAATATTAAACTTTACTGTCTTTTATTTAACATATTAGAATAGTGAACTCTCAATGTTGGTTTTGATTTTATATCCTACCAAAATGATGTAATCTGGGTTAATTACAACACTGTCCTCAATATGATCCTGTGCATTCTGGCTTTTGGAGCAGCATGGTAGCATAGTGGTTGGCACAGTACTAGCGATTTGGGTTCAATTCCTGCCACTGCCTCTCAGGAGTTTGCATGTAATAGCGTGGGTTTCCTCTGAGTGCTTCACTTTCCTCTCATGGTCCAAAGACATGCCAGTTGGTAGGTTAATTGGTCACTGTAAATTGTTTCCATGATGAGACTCAAACTAAATCTGGGAATTACTGAGTGGCGTGGCTCGAGTAGGACATACTCCGTGCGGTATCGCAAGAAATAAAAATAAATAAATAACCATGAAGACAGTTTATTTTTATGTTGAACCATTCTTTAAGTTACAGTAAACAAACATAAAAAACTAAATAAATAGTGAAGAGTGAGGCCTCCATCAGTAAGGGTTGACCATGGATGTTGTGTTCAAGCTGTGGAGCCAGGGCAGTATGATATGGAGAGTAGGCTGTTGCCCATGTAGCAGGCTCACCTCTCCATACATCTGATGAACTCAAAGGAATAGTAGAGACCGGCACAATTTGGCACCAAAACATCACAGGAGTTGCCAGTAAGCACTGAACTCAACATAGGACTGCCTTAGAGACGCCAGCTCCGGATTTTGCCTTCAGTTTACTCCTGAAGCCTTCCCCATGAGTGGGTATAGCTACAAGGCAGCGGAGGTTTCAGATGAAAGTTTTCCTTCTCCTCGATGAGCTGCCAACAATGGCTGATGAGTCCCACCTGTCCAAACTGACTGGTTTTAAAACACCAGTGACCCACCTTTGCCCTTCCCCTGACAGTTAAAACAGCTCCACCAGGCTTAGCAGCTAAACCACACATGAAGGGCAGGAGCTGGACTTGTTTGCCAGAAGCTATTTGAGATGCATGCCATTGGGAGAATTTAACAGGTAGTGGGAGCTAATCTTCACTACCACTCCCAGTTATGACCACCGTAAGCAACCAAATAAATAAATAGCACAAAAGAAGTGATATTCATCAGTTCATTGTCCATTCAGAAATCTGATGGCAGAGGGGAAAAAGCTGTTCTTGTGCCTTTAGGTTGCTATTCATCTCACTGATGGTACCAATGAGAAGAGGGATGGTGAATGTCCTTAATGATGGATACAGCTTCCCTGAGGCACCATCTTTTGAAGAGGTCCTCAATGGTGGGGAATCTTGTACCTGTAATGGAGCTGCTTGAATCTTATGTTCTTGTGCATTGGTGCCTGCATACCAGATGGTGATGCAGCCAATCAGAACAATCTCCATAGTACATCTGTAAAAATTTGCTAGAGTCTTTGGTGACATATCAAATCTCCCAAACAGCTCATGATATGTTGGGCCCAGGATAGATCCTCAGAGAAATTGATGCTCAGGAACTTGAAGCTGCTCACCTTTTCCACTTCTGATCCCTAGCTGAGGATTTAAGGAGCATGTCACAGAACATGCAGTCTATGCATGGCAATGTATTGATTAAACAGCCAAACAGGCAATGTAGGAGCAATTATAGTCAGAGGAACAGAGGGTTCCTGAGGATGGGAAAGAAAAGTCACTGGAGGTTCCCAAGTTAGAAAAGGCAGATATGGAACATTTGCAGAGCATAAGCAATTTTAATAGGAGTTTTTTCCTGGCATCAAGAATCAAAAAACTTTAACCAGGACAGTGATTTCAGGAGGCCTTTGTGTGGGATAGGGTGTAGATGGCAGAGTTCTGATTCAATTGGTATAAATAAAGCACATGAGGTGTGCCGGGAGAATGTTGGATCAGGCAGATTTGTGGGTGACAGAACAGTTATTATGTGAAGATAAGCTGGCATAAAGGAAAAGCCTGCTGATGTCACTGACATGGACGAATGTGCTCTCTGTGAAAATTTGGTTTAACTAGAAAAGGGTTCATGTGCCCTGGTTACCCCTGAAATTGTCCCATGGAAAAGAATGGAATACTTACCATACATCTGGTGTTTGTATCAAGGGGCAAATACTTTTATTTCCTTATCTTTCAACACAAAATTAAGATTCAAGATTGTATATCTTCATTCATCAGTGCACGAGTGAAATGGAGAACAGAATGGTTATTACTCTGGGTCCAATGCAGCATAAAAATTTAATAAAGAACACAATAAATATAAATGCATAAGTTTATCTCAAATACATTCTGTAGATAGATTGCATGTACATAAAGTTCAAGCTCAACGTACGTTTATTATCAAAGTAAGCATACTATATTCAACCTTGGGACTTTTCTTCTTACAGACAATACAAAACAAAGAAACTCAACAAACCATTCAAGGAAGAGAAGACTGATGGCATCACATGTGCAGAAAAAAATCAAATTGTGCAAACACTAAAAATAAGCAAATGCCAGTCAGAACTGAAGTTCATGAATGTGAGTCCACAGCAATGAAGCCACTCATCACTGAAGTTGATTCAGGAGCCCATTGGTTGCAGGCCACAGCCTCAGTTCAGAGCAAAGACAAGTAAACCTCACCAAGAAGTGAGTTAAGACCAACCTGTCCCTTGCCTCTGAACCTGACACACTGACATTTTTCTATCTGGCTTGGCAATTAAATCATCCAAACCTCGGATCGTTTATTGGTCTTGAACCAGGACCCTGCCATTTTGATATGCCCTTGGGCCAGGGACCAGCCGCATCAACTTGGCCTGAACTCAGCTTTTCCAATTGTCTTTCAACTGTAAATGTGCATACTGCCAAATAAAACAATCTTTCTCCAGACCAAGGTGCATAATACAACTCACACACAGAGCACATAAATTAATACTACTACAAATAAATTAACAAATAATAAGGTGTATTTACAACACAAGCTAAAAAGTAAACCGGTATAATGTTACTTGCGCCTCATATGCGAGGATGCTGGCAAGGAGTTAGTCTTACAGCCTGGAGGAAGTGACGCTAGGTACGGGACTGTCTGTGCATAAGGTGACTCTGACACGAAACAATACAGTAGCGGTGGTTGGGGGTATAGAGGGGTGGGTTTGTGGATGGAGGTGTGAAATCAGCCTTTCTACTTGGGGAAATTAACTGTTTTTGAGTCTGGAGGATCTCCTGACAGAAGGACAAACAGTCTATGGGCAGTGTGGGTGAAAAAAGATTGACGTATACCGTTTGCAGTGAAAACATTACAGTATATTAAAGTAAAGCTGAAGATAATATATCTCAAGCATTAGCAATGGAACTTCCTAAAACAGTGACTGAGTATTCTCCACTTCACGACATCAGAGATGTCCTCCTCCTTTAGAGAACAAGGTTTCCCTTACTCCACTATTGAATCTGCCCTCACCCGCATCATCTCCCGAACATCCACACTCATCCCATCTTTCCAATGCCTTGACAGTGGTAGAGATCCTCTTGTCCTTACCCACCACCCCATGAACCTCCACATCCAACACATTATCCTCCACAACTTAAGCCATCTTCAAAGGGAACCTATCACCAAACAAGTTGTTACCCCTCCCCTCCACTTTCATCAGGATCAGTCACTCCATAATTCAATTGTCTATTATTCCCTCCACACCAATGTCCCTCCAGGTACTTATCTCTGCAAGCAGCCATGGTACTATTCCTGCCCATACATCCCCTCCCTCACCTCCATTCAGGCCCAAGCAGTCCTTCCAGGTGAGGCAACATTTCACCTGCGAATCTGCTGTGGTCAACATTGTATCCGATGCTCCCAATGGAGCCTCCTGCCCATTGATGAGACCCTTCATAAATAAGGGGGCTGCTTTTTTGAAAACTATGTACCATCCACCACAATGCTTTGTTAATGCTGCACAGTGAAGATTAAACTAGCGTTGCAGGGGGGTGGGTACCAGAGTGCCAGAACAAAGGTTGAGGAGGCAGATGTTGATAAGACCTCAGACAAATTAGGAATCAAAGTTTGATCATGGTGTGACTAGTGTCCTGAACTGCGTTTATTTCAATGCAATAAATATCTTAGGAAAGGTGGATGGTAGTGCTGAGGATGAGGTAGCTGGTTTACAAACAGAGGCAATGTGTAGTGAGGAGAGGCTGTTGATGGGTCAAAACTGTAGTCAACAGGATGAGTTGCAACACCAAGGTGGACAAAATCAAAAAGGGTGAATACCGTTCTGAAGAAGTTGTATGTGAATGTGGAATAAAACCATAGTAGCATAGAATATTACAGCACAGAAACAGGCCTTTTAGCCCTTCTTGGCTGTGCAGAACAATTTTTCTGCCAGTCCCACTGACCTGTACCCGGACCATATCCCTCCATACACCTCTCATCCATGTACCTGTCCAAATTTTTCTTAAATGTCAAAAGTTAGCCTGTATTCGCCACTTCATCTGGCAGCTCATTCCACACTCTCACTGCTCTCTGCGCGAAGAAGCCCCCACCCCCCATGTTCCCTTTAAACTTTTCCCCCTTCACCCTTAACCCATGACCTGTGTTTTTTTTCTCCCCTAGCCTCAGTGGAAAAAGCCTGCTTGCATTCACTCTATCTATACCCGTCATTATTTTATACACCTCCATCAAATCTCACCTCATTCTTCTACGCTCCAGGGAATAAAGTCCTAACCTATTCAACCTTTCTCTATAATTCAGTTTCTCAGGTCCAGGCAGCATCCTTGTAAACCTTCTCTGCACTCTTTCAACCTTATTAATATCCTTCCTATAATTCGGTGTCCAAAACTGCACACAATAAGGTGGATGAATTTGCAGCACAGTTACAGTTTGACAAGTATGATGTTGCAGGCATCACTGAATCATGGCTGAAAAAAGATTATAGCTGGGACCTTAATGCATATTCTATTGAAAGGACTGGCAGGAAGGCAAAGGGAGTAGCGTTGTTCTGTTGGTGAAGAAGGAGATCAAATCAGTAGAAAGAAGAGACAGGGTTGGAAGGTGTTGAATCTGCAAGGGTAAGGAAATACAAAGGTAAAAAGACCCTAATGGGAGTTGAATCCAGACTCCCAAACAGTACTATGGATGTTACAACAGGAGGTGGAAAATGCATGACAAACGGGCAATCATAACTTCAAATTACATCTGGAGTAGATCTTGACTTTGCCCATAAGTTCATAAGACATAGGAACAGAATTAGGCCTTTTGGTCCATTGGGTCTGCTTCACCATTTGACCATATCTGATTGGTTATCCTCCTCAACCCTATTCTCCTGTAACCTTTGACACCCTGACTAATCAAAACCTATCAACCTCCACTTTAAATGTACCCAGTGACGTGGCCTCCACAGTCATCTGTGGCGATGAATTCCTTCTGGCTGAAGGAACTCCTCCTCATCTCTGTTCCAAAGAAACATCCTTGTATTCTACGGCTGTGCTTCCTGTTGCTAAACTCTCCCATTATAGGAGAGTCTCTTGACATCCATCTTGTCTCATTATCATTAGCATTATGTGCCATATCAAATGACATGGGCAATCATGGTCTTTCCATTACCAAGATTGTTGTTGGTAAATTTTTCTACAGAAGTGGTTTGCCATTGCCTTCTCCTGGACAGTACCTTTACAAGATGGGTGACACCAACCATTACCAATACACTTCAGAAATAGTCTGCCTGGTGTCAGTGGTTGCATAACCAGGTCTTGTGATATGTACCAGCTGCTCATACGACCATCCACCACCTACTCCTATGACTTTACATGACCCCAATCAGGAGGGCTAAGCAAGTGCTACACCTTGCCCAAAGGTGACCTATATAGAAACATAAAAAACCTACAGCACAATACAGGCCCTTCGGCCCACAAAGCTGTGCTGAACGTGTCCTTACCTGACAAATTACCTAGGGTTACCCATTACTCATAGCCTTCTGTTTTTCTGAGCTCCATGTACCTATCCAGGAGTCTCTTAAAAGACCCTATCGTATCTGCCTCCACCACCATCGCTGGCAGCCCATTCCACGCACAAACTAGCAAAGGGAAAGAGCATCTTACTCTTCCTTTGGAAGACTCGTAGCTCCACTCTGCCACTTTTTACTCTATCTAATCCTTTCAACATTTGATAGGTTCCAATGAGATCCCTCCTTATTCTTCAAAATTGCAGTAAATACAGGCTCTAACTATTAAATGCCGCTCATGCATTAACCCTTTTGTGGATGTAAGGGGTTTCTTCTTTATGTTACTGCGTATGTTAATCAAAATTGCTTCGTGTTATGTTTAAAGTAAGAATGCTTCTTTGTTGTGGTAACAGTTGACAGAGTGCTTTCTCTTGCAGCTTGTTTGGGTTGTAATTACTGATAATGAGAATTGTATTCAGACAGACAGACATACTTTATTGATCCTGAGGGAAATTGGGTTTCGTTACAGCCGCACCAACCAAGAATAGAGAAGAAATATAGCAATATAAAACCATAAATAATTAAATAATAATGTTAATCATGCCAAGTGGAAATAAGTCCAGGACCAGCTTATTGGCTCAGGGTGTCTGACACTCTGAGGGAGGAGTTGTAAAGTTTGATGGCCACAGGTAGGAATGACTTCCTATGACGCTCAGTGTTACATCTCGGTGGAATGAGTCTCTGGCTGAATGTACTCCTGTGCCTAACCAGTACATTATGGAGTGGATGGGAGTCATTGTCCAAGATAGCATGCAACTTGGACAGCATCCTCTTTTCAGACACCACCGTCAGAGAGTCCAGTTCCACCCCCAAAACATCACTGGCCTTATGAATGAGTTTGTTGATTCTGTTGGTGTCTGCTACCCTCAGCCTGCTGCTCCAGCACACAACAGCAAACATGATAGCACTGGCCACCACAGACTCGTAGAACATCCTCAGCATCATCCAGCAGATGTTAAAGGACCTCAGTCTCCTCAGGAAATAGAGACGGCTCTGACCCTTCTTATAGACAGCCTCAGTGTTCTTTGACCAGTCCACTTTATTGTCAATTCGTATCCATTTTCATTCGTATTCGTATTCATTTGTTAACCAATTGGGATAGATGTTATTCTTTCTTGTGGGTCAGTAAGCTAGTGTTGCGCGGACTTTTGGAGAGATCAAGGGGTAGGTCATGAGGAAGGAGGATGTGTGTGATACACTCTGGTCGACCACCGAGGTTGGTCCCAGGCGGCGGGTCGAGGAGGTCGGAGAAGATCGAATAATGGACTGAAGACTTCGATAGTTGAGCTCCAACGGTTGTGCATGAATTAACTGAGCTCTGATAGGTTTTGGCGCCTTTTCTTGCTTATATATTGCATCATTATTAATTACCTAGTTCTAGTAGGGTTTATAAAGTGTATTTGGTAACCGTACATGGTGTGCGGTCTGATATTGTGTGTGTGAGTTGGTACCAGTGTGCATTTCACAGCATCCACGAATACGGGAGACACGGTTTGGCAGGTGAGCGGATTTTCCCCCAGACATACATCAGTCGATAGCGTGAGCGTTACATGTAAATAATAAGTTGGCAGCCAAGTTTACAAAGCTTCTGCTCTTTAGTTGCCCTGACAAAAGTGGAAATACAAATTCCAAATATCATACTATAAGCTGGCAATTTATTATCAAACAGTTCATACAGCTCTACAAAATTAAAATCCATCAATGTATAATATGTTCCAAATGCTTCCCGTACTTAAAGATATTAGCATATTTATGGGGTTGTATAGTTTAATAATCTCGTTAGTGTAGGAGACAGACATATCACACATCCACATCAACTGTTAAAAGTACAATTAGAAAACGTTATTAACTGGAATTCATTATTAAAAAGTGTTCATAATATTTACATCATTGCAAAGGCAAGAAGTGTGCTTCCTTCGACGTTCAGAAAAAGGGCTAAAATTGAGGAAAACGGGGATCACTTACCTGCTTTTCTTGTTCTATAAATCTGAATATAAATTGCAATAAACATTTGGTACAATTTAGTTATCAGTAATCAGCAGACCGTCTGCTTCTGGAAGCTGGAAGAATTGTCTAGTTTTAAAGGCAATTGGATGTTGCACCTCAGTTCAATATCATCCAACCTAGTCAAGGTGAGTTTGTTAGTCGAGAGGTGGGTTATTTTTGTGTATGGATGTGTGGGGTTGGGGGAGGGTATTGGAGGTGTGTACGCAGTGAACCAGAAGTAGATGAAAGATCGGATTAGGGAGGATCCCAAAATATCAGCAGTACACATTCTGAGCAGACCTCCGTATCCTCCACACACTAAATTAATCCTAATTTTAAGCTTCTGGGCCTTTCAAACGCAATGTTGAGTAACACTAGAATAAGCAGGCATGTAAAATAGGTATGAATTTCCCATGGATGTCATATGAGGGAAAATAAATTATTGGTCATTTTCTGGACAAAATAGCCAGGTATGGTGGCCGAAAACACAAGAGATTCTACAGGTCACAAAATGCTGCCTGGCCTGCCGTGTTCCACCAGCATTTTGTGTGTGTTGTTGTTTGAATTTCCAGCATCTGCAGATTTCTTCGTGTTTGCTCTTTAGATTCTGCAGATGCTGGAAATCCAGAGTAACACACACAAAATGCTGGAGGAACTCAGCAGGTCAGTCAACACTTATGGAGAGCAATAAACATTTGACATTTCAGACTAAGACTCTTCATTATGACTGGTAGATGAAGAGTCTTGGCTTGAAACGGTGACTGTTTAATCCTTTCCATGGATGGTGCCTGACATGCTGAATTCCTCCAGTGTTTTGTGTGTGTTGTGGACAACCAGTGGAAAATCTATTTGAGAATCACTGACCGCTATTGTGAACAAGCTGGTAAGTTACTTTCGACCAGGGGTTTCCAACCTGAGATCTCCAGAGCCTTTAGTTAATGGTGGGGATCTATGGCATAAAAAGGGATGGAAACTCCTGCTTTAGACCCACTATCATATCTACTATCTCATAGTAGATGCAATCCTATAATTTAGTGTTAGCTTGCATAATTACTCCTGTAACAAGAGAAAGTCTGGAAATCCTGAGCAAAACACACAAAATGCTGGAGGAACTCAGCAGATCAGGCAGCATCTATGGAAATGAACAAGCATTCAACGTTTTGGGACAAGGCCTTTCATCAGGACTGAGGTCAGGGGATGATGCCAGAATAAAAACATTGTGGGAGAGGGGGGAGGAAGGAAGTTAGCTGGATGGTGATCAGTGAAGCCAGGTGAGTGGAACAGGTCAAGGGCTGGAGAAAGAAGAAGCTGATAAGAGAGTAGAGTGGACAATAGGAAAAGGGGAAGAAGATGTACCCACGGAAAAGTAATAGGCAGGTGAGCAGAAGTAAAAGGTCAAGTGGTGCTTAAAGAAAGGGATATCGGAATTAAAATGTCTGGCCATTGGGAAGTCCGCTTGTGATATAGGAACAGAATTAGACCCTTTCTCCAATGGAGTCTACTCCCCGATTTCATCATGGCTGATCCAATTTTCCCTTCAACCCCAATTTCCTGCCTTCTCCCCATTTCCCTCTCTGCCCTGACCAATCAAGAATCTATCAATCTTTGCCTTAAATACACAAAAAGACTTGGCCTCCACAGCTGCCTGAAGCAAAGAATTCCACAGATTCACCACTGCCTGGCTGAAGAATTTCCTCCTCATCTCTGTTCTAAGATGATTTCCCTCTATTCTGTGGCTGTGTCCTCTGGTCTCAGTCTATCTCAGCATCAGAAACATCTTTTCCACATCCACTCTATCAAGGCATTTCACTATTCAATAGGTTTTAATGAAGTTCATCCTCATTCTTCTGATTTCCAGTGAATACAGGCCCAGAGCCATCAAATGCTCTTCATATGACAAACCATTCAGTCCTGGAATCGTTTTTGTGAAACCCCATTAAACCCTCTTCCATTTCAGCACAGCCTTTCAAAGGTAAGGGGCCCAAGACTGCTCACAATACCAGGTCCCACCAGTGCTTGATAAAGTTTCAATATTACACCCTTGCTTTTATATTTGAGTCCTCTTCAAAGGAATGCTAACATTACATTTACATTCCTTACCACAGACTCAACTCACAAATTAACCTTTAGGGATTCCTGCACAAAGACTCCCAAGTCCTTTTGCATTTCAGTCTTGTGTATTTCCGTTCAATTTGGCCATCACTTTCAGAACGCTGGAGTGTACATTGTGTAGTCCAGGTGACTTATCTACCTTCAAACCTTTCAGTTTCCCAATAACCTTCTCTCTAGTTATGGTAGCTTCACACACTTCATGACCCCTGACACCTGGAACTTCCATCATACTGCTAGTGTCTTCCACAGTGAATACTGATTCAAGATACTTATTCAGTTCATTCGCTATTTCATTGTCCCCCATTACTATCTCTCCAGCATCATTTTCCAGCGGTCCAGTATCCACTCTTGACTATCTTACGCACTTTATGCATCTGAAGAAACTGGTATTCTCTTTAATATTCCATCTTTACCTTCTTAATGACTTCTCAATTGCCTCTGTTGGTTTTTAAAAGCTTCCTAATCTTCTAACCTCCCACTAATCTTTGCTCTATTATGTGCCCCTATCTGGCTTTTATCTTGGCTTTGGCTTCTGTTGTGAGCCATGGTTCTGCCATTTTTCCTTGAAAATACTTATTAAAAGTTGGGATGTATGTATCCTGAACCTTCCAGATTCCTTCCAGAAATTCCAACCTGTCATCCCTGCCAGTGTTCTTTTCCAATCAATTCTAGCCGACTCCACTCTCATGCCTCTGTAATTCCTTTTACTCTTCAGGGTGAATTTGATCATATTATGATCACTTTCCCCTAAGAGTTCTTTTACCTTAACTTTCCAAAAACTTCTGGTTCGTTGCACAGCACCCCATCCAGAACCGCTGATCTTCTGGTGGGCTCAGCCAGGAGCTGCTCTACAAAAGCCATCCCCAGAGCACTCTAGAAACAGCCCCCGCTGAAACCCAGCACCAACCTGACCCTCCCAATCTACTTGCTCATTGAAGTTTCCCATGACTCTGGGAACATTGCCAGGGTCAGGGTCCCGACGAAGGGTCTCGGCCCGAAACATCAACAGTGCTTCTCCTTATAGATGCTCTCTGGCCTGCTGTGTTCCACCAGCATTTTGCGTGTGTTGTTTGAATTTCTAGCATCTGCAGATTCCCTCGTGTTTGCCCCTATTTACGTGTCTCATCAATGGGGAGGAGGCTGCCCCAGCAGATTTGCAGGTGAAATGTTGCCTCACCTGGAAGGACTGCTTGGGCCTGAATGGAGGTGAGGGAGGGGATGTATGGGCAGGAATAGTACCGTGGCTGCTTGCAGAGATAAGTACCTGGAGGGACATTGGTGTGGAGGGAATAATAGACAATTGAATTATGGAGTGACTGATCCTGATGAAAATGGATGGGAGAAGTAATGACCTGTTTGGTGATAGGTTCCCTTTGAAGATGGCTTAAGTTGTGGAGGATAATGTGTTGGATGTGGAGGCTCAAGGGGTGGTGGGTAAGGACAAGAGGATCTCTACCACTGTCAAGGCGGTGGAAAGATGGGATGAGTGTGGATGTTTGGGAAATGGAGGAGATGCAGGTGAGGGCAGATTCAATAGTGGAGTAAGGGAAACCTTGTTCTCTAAAGGAGGAGGACATCTCTGATGTTGTGAAGTGGAGAATACTCAGTCACTGTTTTAGGAAGTTCCATTGCTAATGCTTGAGATATATTATCTTCAGCTTTACTCTATAATACTGTAATGTTTTCACTGCAAATGGTATATATCAGTCTTTTTTCACCCACACTGCCCATGGACTATTTGTCCTCTGTCAGGAGAAACAGCAGACTCAATACCAGTTGCTTTCCCCAATAGTAAGGCTGATCAACACTTCCACCCACTAACCCACCCCTCCACACCTCCAGCCACCACTACTTCCTCACTTTCTGTCAGAGTCACCTTACTTACTGACACTCCTGTGCCCAACATCACTTTATGGACATATAATCAATCTACCCATGTAAGACAATAGACAATAGACAATAGGTGCAGAAGTAGACCATTCGGCCCCTCGAGTCTGCACCGCCATTCTGAGATCATGGCTGATCATTCACTATCAATACCCAGTCCCTGCCTTGTCCCCATATCCCTTGATTCCCCTATCCATCAGATATCTATCCAGCTCCTTCTTGAAAGCATCCAGAGAATTGGCCTCCACCGTCTTCCGAGGCAGTGCATTCCACACCTCCACAACTCTCTGGGAGAAGAAGCTCTTCCTCAACTCTGTTTTAAATAACTGACCTCTTATTCTCAATCCATGCCCTCTGGTACTGGACTCTCCCAACATCTGGAACATATTTCTTGCCTCAATCGTATCAAATCCTTTAATTATCTTAAACGTTTCAATCAGATCCCCTCTCAATCTCCTCAATTCCAGTGTGTACAAGCCCAATCTCTCCAATCTCTCTGCGTAGGACAGCCCTGCCATCCCAGGAATCAACCTAGTGAATCTACGCTGCACTTCCTCAATTGCCAGAATGTCCTTCCTTAAACCTGGAGACCAAAACTGTACACAATATTCCAGGTGTGGTCTCACCAGGGCCCTGTACAAATGCAAAAGGACATCCTTGCTCTTATACTCAATTCCCGTTGTAATAAAGGCCAACATTCCATTTGCCCTCTTCACTGCCTGTTGCACTTGCTCATTCACCTTCATTGACTGATGAACTAGGACTCCTAGGTCTCTTTGCATTTCTCCCTTACCTAACTCTACACCATTCAGACAATACTCTGCCCTCTTGTTCCTGCTTCCAAAGTGGATAACTTCACATTTATTCACATTGAATGACATCTGCCAAGTATCTGCCCACTCACCCAGCCTATCCAAGTCTCCCTGTATTCTCCTAACATCCTCTTCGCATGTCACACTGCCACCCAGTTTAGTATCATCAGCAAACTTGCTGATATAGTTTTCAATGCCCTCATCTAAATCGTTGACATAAATCGTAAAGAGCTGTGGTCCCAATACAGAGCCCTGTGGTACCCCACTAGTCACCTCCAGCCAGTCCGAGAAACACCCATTCACTGCTACCCTTTGCTTTCTATCTGCCAACCAGTTTTCTATCCATGTTGAAACCCTGCCCCCAATGCCATGAGCTCTGATTTTACTCACCAATCTCCTATGTAGCACCTTATCGAATGCCTTCTGAAAATCTAGGTACACAACATCCACTGGCTTACCCTCGTCTAACATCCTTGTTACACCCTCAAAAAACTCCAACAGATTAGTCAAGCATGACTTGCCCTTGGTAAATCCATGCTGGCTCGGCCTAATCCTATTTCTGCCATCAAGATGTGCCACTATTTCGTCCTTAATAATGGACTCAAGCATCTTCCCCACGACTGACGTTAGGCTAACAGGGCGATAGTTCTCCGTTTTCTCCTTCCCTCCCTTCTTGAAAAGTGAGATAACATTAGCCACTCTCCAATCTTCAGGAACTGATCCTGAATCTAAGGAACATTGGAAAATGATTACCAATGCATCCGCAATTTCCTGAGCCACCTCTTTTAGAACCCTCGGATGCAGACCATCTGGACCCGGGGATTTATTAGCCTTCAGTCCTACCAGTCTACTCATCACAGTTTCTTTCCTAATGTCAATCTGTCTCAATTCCTCTGATACCTAATGACCCAGGCCCATCCATACATCTGGGAGATTGCTTGTTTCCTCCCTGGTGAAGACAGATCTAAAGTATGCATTAAATTCTGTTGCCATTTCCCTGTTTCCCATAACAATTTCTCCCAATTCATTCTTCAAGGGGCCAACATTGTTCTTAACTATCTTCTTTCTCTTCACATAGCTAAAAAAGCTTTTGCTATCCCCTTTTATATTCCTGACTAGACTGAGGTCATACCTGATTTTTTCTCTCCGTATTGCTTTTTTAGTTAAGATCTGCTGTTAAGCTATCTTATGTGTTTACATTTATTGTGTTTTTTGTTGTTGAGTTCTTTTGTTCTCCTTTGCAAGAACGACAATAAACAATCCTGAATCTTGAATTAGAACTTGAAAGTTTTTTGTTTGCTCAAAGGAGAAAGCCAAGGTTGAAACTTAACCAAATTGAGGGGAGCAAGGTTCTGAACAAAATATTCAAAGCAATCGTGACTTATTCATCCCTGAGCATGGAACAGAGAATGGAGCCTTACACAAACATTTGAGAAATATCAAATCGGAGGGCTAAGCAGTTTGAAAGAAAATCATATTGCAGGTAATCAAAAGTTTGTTGGCAACAATTTGGAGAAGATATCCATTGATGTGTCTATGGCACTTCCGCATTTATCCATTAGCATAACTTCTGTCAGGTGAAAGTGTTACTTTGAGTAAAATATCCTGATGGTGAAGAATCACCAGATACAGAGAGATCTGCATAACAAAATTATACATGGCAATGTGTTTGATTAGCGTGAGTTTAATAGAGGACTCTCTACAGGGATCACTGAAACTGCTGGCAAAATTTTATCAAACTCTTTGGTCAAGCTTCAAGATATTTTCCTGCAGAGTTAGAACAGCGGCATTTTTGTTTTCAAAACAATTGATAAGGAGCACAGGGCTTATTTTGTGTAGGGGTATAACATAGGAAAATGAGGAGCATTTGAAATGGATCAAGCTACACTGTGTACTGCCCTAGAAAGGTAACCCATCACACCGACAGGTTCTGTCTTCCCCTGCTTCTCAGCTGTAGGAACTTTCGTTGCCAGCTATGCTTCCACAAGCTGAATAGGACAGACAGTACATGTAGAACTCGTCTTAATCAAAATCTGAATTGTAAGCCTACCACTGAATGGGTTAAGGCTTCACTTATGCTGTCATTGTTTTACTAAAGAAGTTATTAAGTACAGATGGACAAGGAAGAAGAAGTAGGTGTGTTATTTTATGGTGAAGATATGCTAGGAGCTACATGCTCGATAAGCTGCTGCCTTCCCATCGGGCAGCTCCAGTCCTTCAAGGAATTGTACAGACTGAAATAAACAATAATACCATAAAACACAGGAGCAGAATTAGGCCATTCAGTCCATCGAGTCTACTCCACCATGGCTGATTTTTATCACTTTCAGCCCCATTCTCCTGAACTTTCCCTCATAACTTTTGACGCTCTTGACAATGAAGAACCTATCAAACTCCACTTCAAATATGTCAAGGTCTCTACTGCCGTCTATAGTAACTAATTCCACAGATTCAATACACTTTGGCTAAAGAAATTCTTTTTCATTTCTGTTCTAAATGGACATCCTTCTATTCTGAGTCTGTGCCTTCAAGTTCTAGACTCTCCCACTATTGGAAACATTCTCACTATGTCCACCCCATCTAGGCCTTTCAATATTGAATAAGTTTCAGGAAGATCCCCCTCATTCTTCTAAGCTCCAATGAATGCTTGCCCAGAGTAATCAAATGCTCTTCATTGTTTAACCCTTTCAATCCCAGGATCATTATTTTGAACCTCCTCTGGACCCTCTCCAAAGCCAGGACAATTACTTCTTCTTGTCTAATATACTTCTTGCTTCATTGCTAATTAGTTATGGAAATTGTCGAGAAGTCTGATCACCTGGCTGTACTTCTACTCCCTTAGTATAGGCAGAGACTGAAGACTGCAGCACCAGTAGTGAGGACCAAGAAGATATGAACAAGGGAATCACAGGAGCGCCTACAGGACTGCTTTGAGTCAGTGGACTGGACTGTATTCAGGGATTCATCTTAGAACCTGGATAAGTATGCTGCAGTAGTTACCGGCTTCATTAAAACCTGTGTGGATGAGTGTGTGCCCACAAAGACTTACTGAACATTCACAAACCAAAAGCTGTGCATGAACCAGGAGGTATGTTGTTTGCTGAAGGCTAGATCTGTGGCATTCAAGTCTGGCGACCCAGGCCTGTACCAGAAAACCAGGTATGATTTGCAGAGGGCTATTTCAAGGGTGAAGAGACAATTTTGAATGAAGCTGGAGGTGTCATCAGATGTACAACAACTCTGGCAGGGTTTGCAAGACATTACTTCCTACAAAACGAAACCCAATAGCATGAATGGCAGCGATGCTTCACTACCAGATGAACTCAACACCTTCTATGCCCACTTTGAAAGGGAGAACACAACCACAGCTGTGATGATCCCTGCTGCACCTGATGACCCTGTGATCTCTGTCTCAGAGGCCGATGTAGAGCTGTCTTCAAAGAGAGTGAACCCTTGCAAGGCAGAAGGTTCCAATGGAGTACCTGGTCAGGCTCTGAAAAACTGTGCCAACCAACCAGCAGAAGTATTCAAGGATATTCTCAACTTCTTACTGCTAGGGGCAGAAGTTCCCACTTGCCACTAGGCAACAATTAACCAGTGCCTAAGAAGAATAATGTGTGCTGTCTTAATGACTATCACCCGGTAGCACTCACATCTGCAGTGATGAAATGCTTTGAGTTGGTCATGACTAGACTGAACTCCTGCCTCAGCAAGGACCTGGACCTGGTGCAATTTGCCTATCGCCACAATAGGTCAACAGCAGACGCAATCTCAATGGCTCTCCACACGGCTTTAGACCTCCTGAACAACACAAACACCTATGTCAGGATGCTGTTCATCGACTATAGCTCAGCACTTAATACCATCATTCCCACAATCCTGATTGAGAAGTTGTAGAACCTGGGCCTCTGTAATTCTGCAATTGGAACCTCAACTTTTTAACCAGAAGACCACAATCTGTGTGGATTGGTGATAACATCTCCTCCTTGCTGATGATTAACACTGGCACACCTCAGGGGTGTGTGCTCTACTCTCTATATACACGTGATTGCGTGGCTAGGTATAGCTCAAACACCATCTATAAATTTGCTGATGATGCAGCCATTGTTGATAGAATCTCAGGTGGTGATGGGAGGGCGTACAGGAGCGAGATATGCCAACTAGTGGAGTGGTGCTACAGCAACAACCTGGCACTCAACATTAGAAAGACGAAAGAGTTTATTGTGGACTTCAGGAAGGGTAAGACGAAGGAACACATACCAATCCTCATAGAGGGATCAGAGGTGGATAGAGTGAGCAGCTTCAAGTTCCTGGGTATCAAGATCTCTGAGGACATAACCTGGTCACAACATATCAATGTAGTTATAAAGAAGGCAATACAATGGCTAAACTTCCTTAAGAGTTTGAAGAGATTTGGCATGTCAACAAATACAGTCAAAAACTTTTATTGGTGTACCGTGGAGCATCCTTGACAGGCTGCATAACTGTCTGGTACAGGGCGGCTACTGCACAGGACCAAAAGAAGCTGCAGAAGGTTGTAAATCTAGTCAGGTCCATCCTGGGTATTAGCCTACCAAGTATGCAGGACATCTTCAGGGAGCAGTGTCTCAGAAAGGCAGTGTCTGTTATTTAGGACCTCCAGAATGCCCTTTTCTCACTGTTACCATCAGGTAGGAGGTACAGAAGCCTGAAGGCACACACTCAGCGATTCAGGAACAGCTTCTTCCCCTCTGCCATCCGATTCCTAAATGGACATTGAACCCTTGAACACTACCTCATTTTTTTTAATATACAGTATTTCTGTTTTTTGCACATTTTTTTATCTATTCAATATATGTACAGGTATACTGTAATTGATTTATTTACTTATTAACATTATTTTTTAATTGTTTTTTTCTCTCTGTTAGATTATGTATTGCATTGAACTGTTGCTGCTAAATTAACAAATTTCACATCACATGTTGGTGATAATAAACCTGATTCTGAAGACTGAAATTTGCAGTTATTTGATCTAAAATCTATCCCTAAATAATTCTTGCTGCTGCCATTGGTAAGGAGGTACAGGAGCCATAGGTCCTCCACCACCAGGTTTAGAAACAATTATATTAGGCTCCTGAAAAAACCATTAGGCTCCTGAACCAACGCAGACAACTTCAGTCAAATGCAAAGTAAATATTTAATCAAAGTACATATATGTCACCATATACAACCCTAACAGGCATTTTCAATAAATCCATAATAGAATAATAATCATAATAACCACCAAGTGGGCATTTAACCAGTATGTAAAACCGTGCAAATACAAAAAGAAAGAAAAATAATAAATAAATAAGCAATAGATATTAAGAACACGAGATGAGGAGTCCTTGAAGGTGCGTCCATTGGTTGTGGGAACATTTCAATGACGGGGCAAGTGAAGTTGAGTGAAGTTACTCCTCTGGTTCAAGAGTCTGATGTTTGAGAGGTAATAACTTTCCCTAAACCTTTTAATGTGAGTCCTGAGGCTCCTGTATCTTCTTCCTGATGGCAGCAGTGTGAAAAGGGCAGGAGCTGTGTAGTAGGGGACAATTCCTGCAACAACACTCAATGGTGGGGAGGGTTTTACTCATGATAGGCTGGGCCATATCTACTACTTTTTTGCAAGAATTTCTGTTCAAAGGCATTGGTATTTCCATATCAGGCTGTGATGAAGCCAGTCAATATACTCTCCGCCACACATCCATAAACAGTTATCAAAGTTTTAAATGTCCTGCTGAATCTTCACAAGCTCCTAAGTAATTAGAGGAGCTGTTCTTCCTCTGCAATTGTTGGGCTGAGAACAAGTCTCTTGAAATGATACCATCAAGGAATTTAAAGTTGTTGACCCTCTCCTCCTCTGATCCTCCAATGAGTACTGGCTCATGGACCTCTAGTTTCCTCTTCCTGAAGTCAATAAACAGCTCCTTGGTCTTGCTGACATTGAGTAAGAGGTTGTTGTTTTGACACTATTCAGCCAGAATTTCGATCTATATTCTGATTCATTACCACCTTCGATTTAGCCTATGACGGTAGTGTCATCAGCAATCTTGAATATAGCATTGGAAATGAGCTTCGCCACACAATGTGAAGTGAGTAGAGCTGAGGCTAAGCAGTCAGCCTTGTGGTACACCTGTTCTGATAGAGATCGTGGAGGAGATGTTGCTGCCAATCTGAACTGACTGGGGTCTGTAAGGGAGGAAATGGAAGATCCACTTGCACAAGGAGGTATTGAGGCCAAGGTGTTGAGTTTATCCAGAGTCCTGAGGGAGGCTTTTTGAAGAATCACTTGATTCTGGCATTGTCCTGGAGGACTGGAAGATTGTAAATGTCTCTTCACTCTTTTAGAAGGGAAGAAGGCAAAAGGAAAAACAGGAATTAGAGGCCAGTTAGCCTAATCTCAGTGGTTGGGAAATTATTAGAGTTTATTCGAATCCGAAATAGGTTTCTACAATTATATTAAAAGCAAGAGGATAGTGAGGGATAAAATTGGCCCCTTAGAGAATCAGAGTGGTCAGCTATGTGTGGAGCCGAGGGAGATGGGAGAGATTTTGAATGATTTCTTCTCTTCAGTATTCACTAAGGAGAAGGATATTGAATTGTGTAAGGTGTGGGAAATAAGTAAAGAAGTTATGGAAACTATGACAATTAAAGAGGTGGAAGTACTGGCGCTTTTAAGAAATTTAAAAGTGGATAAATCCCGGGTCCTGACAGGATATTCCCCAGGACCTTGAGGGAAGTTTGTGTAGAGATAGCAGGAGCTCTGACGGAGATCTTTCAGATGCCATTAGAAACGGGGATTGTGCCGGAGGATTGGCGTATTGCTCATGTGGTTCCATTGTTTAAAAAGGGTTCTAGAAGTAAGCCTAGCAATTATAGACCTGTCAGTTTGACATCAGTGGTGGGTAAATTAATGGAAAGTATTCTTAGAGATAGTATTTATAATTATCTGGATAGACAGGATCTGATTAGGAGTAGCCAGCATGGATTTGTGTGTGGAAGGTCATGTTTGACAAACCTTATTGAATATTTTGAAGAAGTTACGAGGAATGTTGACGAGGGTAAGGCAGTGGATGTAGTCTATATGGACTTCAGCAAAGCCTTTGACAAAGTTCCACATGGAAGGTTAGTTAAGAAGATTCAGTCATTAGGTATTAATGCTGGAGTAATAAAATGGATTCAACAGTGGCTAGATGGGAGATGCCAGAGAGTAGTGGTGGATAATTGTTTATCGGGATGGAGGCCGGTGACTAGCGGGGTGCCTCAGGGATCTGTTTTGGGCTCAATGTTGTTTGTAATATACATAAATGATCTGGATGATGGGGTGGTAAATTGGATTAGTAAGTATGCCGATGATACTAAGGTAGGAAGTGTTGTGGATAATGAGGTGGGTTTTCAAAGCTTGCAGGGAGATTTATGCCAGTTAGAAGAATGGGCTGAACGTTGGCAGATGGAGTTTAATGCTGAGAAGTGTGAGGTTCTACATTTTGGCAGGAATAATCCAAATAGAACATATAGGGTAAATGGTAGGGCATTGAGGAATGCAGTGGAACAGAGAGATCTAGGAATAACAGTGCATAGTTCCCTGAAGGTGGAGTCTCATGTAGATAGGGTGGTGGAGAAGGCTTTTGGAATGCTGGCCTTTATAAATCAGAGCATTGAGTACAGAAGTTGGGATGTAATGTTGAAATTGTACAAGGCATTGGTAAGGCCAAATTTAGAATATTGTTTAAAGTTCTGGTCACCGAATTATAGGAAAGATATCAATAAATTAGAGAGAGTGCAGAGACAATTTATTAGGATGTTACCTGGGTTTCAGCACTTAAGTTACAGAGAAAGGTTGAACAAGTTAGGTCTCTATTCATTGGAGCATAGAAGGTTGAGGGGGGATTTGATCGAGGTATTAAAAATTTTGAGAGGGATAGATAGAGTTGACGTGAATAGGCTGTTTCCATTGAGGGTAGGGGAGATGCAAACGAGAGGACATGATTTGAGAATTAGGGGGCAGAAGTTTAAGGGGGTATTTCTTTACTCAGAGTGATAGCTGTGTGGAGTGAGCTTCCTGTAGAAGTAGTAGAGGCCAGTTCAGTTGTGTCATTTAAGGTAAAATCGGATAGGTATATGGACAGGAAAGAAGTGGAGGGTTATGGGCTGAGTGCCCAAAAGTAGGTGGGACTAGGTGAGATTAAGAGTTCGGCATGGACTAGGAGGGCCGAGATGGCCTGTTTCCGTGCTGTGATTGTTATATGGTTATATAGTTATTATTAAGGATGAGGTTTCGAGGTACTTGGAGACAAATGATAAACTAAGTCAAAGTCAGCATGGTTTCTGTAAAGGGAAATCTTGCCTGACAAATCCGTTTTCAAGTTCTTGAGGAAGTAACAAGCAGGGTGGACAAAGGAGAGGCAGTGGATGTCATTTAAGAAATAAGTGTCAGAAATAAGGTGGATGAGGAAGCTCAGGTGCGAATGGGTAACTATGATGTTGTTGGGATAACGGAGACATGGCTGCAGTGGGATCAGACCTGGGAAATGAATGTTCAAGGGTATACGTGCTATCGTAGGGACAGAAATGTGGGCAGAGGGGGTGGGGTGGCCCTGTTTGTAAGGAATGAGATTCAGTCCTTTGCAAGGGGGGACATAGGATCATGAGAAGTGGAGTCTGTGTGGATAGAACTGAGGAACAGTAAGGGCAAAAGGACCCTAATGGGTGTTGTCTACAGACCACCAAACAGTAGCATGAATATTGGGTGCAAGTTGAATAGGGAGTTAACATTGGCATGTGGCAAAGGTAATGTCGCAGTAGTTATGGGGGATTTCAACATGCAGGTGAACTGGGAGAATCAGGTTGGTGCTGGACCCCAGGATAGGGAGTCTGTAGAGTGCCTAAGGGATGCATTCTTGGAACAGCTTGTACGAGAGCCAACCAGGGACAAGGCTATTCTGGATTTAGTGTTATGTAATGAACAGGATTTGATAAGCAATCTTGAAGTAAAGGAGCCATTAGGAGGTAGTGATCATAATATGATAAGTTTTTATCTGCAATTTGAGAAGGATAAGGGCAGATCGGAGGTGTTGGTGTTGCAGTTGAACAAAGGAGACTATGGAGCCATGAGGGAGGAGCTGGCCAAAGTTAACTGGACAGATATCCTAGCAGAAAAGACAGTGGAACAGCAATGGCAGGTATTCTTGGGAATAATGCACAAGGTGTAAAATCAGTTCATCTCCCGGAAAAGGAAGAATTCAGAGGGGGGAAAGGGGCCACAGTGGTTGACAAAGGAAGTTAGAGATTGTATCGCATTAAAAAAAAGGAAGTATGACAGAGCTAAGGTGAGTGGGGGGGACAGATGATTGGGAGATTTTTAAGGAACAACAGAACTTAACTAAAAAGGCAACATGGGGAGAAGAAATTAGGTATGAACGCAAGCTAGCCAGGAATATAAAGGAGGATAGCAAAAGCTTTTTTAGGTATGTGAAGAGAAAGAAGATAGTTAAGAACAATGTATTGATAGTAGATGATCATCCATGATTTCAAAATAGCGATGCAGGCTCAAAGGGCCGAATGGTCTACTTCTGCACCTATTGTCTATTGTCTATTTACTTAGGTTTTCAGAAGGCATTAGATAAGGTGCCACACATGAGGTTACTTAACAAGACAAAATCTATAGTGTTCCAGGAAAGATACTGGCATGGATAGAGGAATGGCTGACAGGCAGGAGGCAGCGAGTGGGAATAAAAGGGACCTTTTCTGGTTGGCTGACAGTGACTAGTGGTGTTCCTCAGGGGTCAGTATTGGATCCGTTACTTTTCACATTGTTTGTCAATGACTTAGATAATGGAATTAATGGCTTTGTGGCAAAGTTTGCAGATATTAAGAAGATAGGTGGAGGGGCAGGTAGTGCTGAGGAAGCAATGTGATTGTAGCAGGACTTGGACAAATTAGAAGAATGGGCAAAAAAGTGGCAGATGGAATACAGTGTTGGGAAAAGTAAGATAATACATTTTGGTAAAAGGAACAGTAGTGCAGACTGTAATCTGAGTGGGGAGAGGGTTCAAACATTGGAGGTGCAGAGGGACTTAGGAGGGACTTAGAGGGACTTGTGCAAGACTCCCAGAAGGTTAATTTTACAGGTGGATATGTGGTAAAGAAGGCAAATGCAATGTTGGCATTTATTTTAAGTGAAATATAATATAAAAGCAAAGAGATAATGTCAAGCCTTTATAAGACACTAGTCAGGCCACACTTGGAGTATTGTCAACAGTTTTGGGCTCCATATCTCTGAAAGGATGTACTGACATTGGAGAGTCCAGAGGAGGTTCACAAGGATTACTCCAAGAATGAAAGGGCTAACATATGAAGAACGTTTAGCAGCTTTGGTCGTGAAATCATTGGAGTGAGGATCTCATTGAAACCTAACAAATATTGAAAGGACAAAAGGACTATGTAAGTTGGATATAGAGAGTATGTTTCTTATGGTGGGTGTATCCAGAAATTGAGAGCACAGCCTCAAAATTGAGGGGTGGCCTTTTAGAACAGAGGGAAGGAGGAATTTTTTTAGCCAGAGACTAGTGAAGCTGTGGAATGCTCTGCCTCAGACTGTGGGTGGAGGCCAAGTCTGTGGGTATAGAAGGCATATGGTGTATTGGCCTTTATCAATCGTGGGATTGAATTTAGGAGCCAAGAGGTAATGTAGCAGCTATGTAGGACCCTGGTCAGACCCCACTTGGAGTACTGTGCTCAGTTCTGGTTGCCTCACTACAGGAAGGATGTGGAAACTATAGAAAGAGTGCAGAGGAGATTTACAAGGATGTTGCCTGGATTGGGGAACATGCCTTACAAGAATAGGTTGAGTGAACGTGGCATTTTCTGATTGAAGCAACGGAGGATGAGAGGTGATCAGATAGAGGTGTATAAAATGATGTGAGGCATTGATTATGTGGATAGTCAGAGGCTTTTTCCCAGAGCTGAAGTGGTTGCCACAAGAGGACACAAGTTTAAGGTGCTGGGGAGTAGGTACAGATGAGATGTCAGGGGTAAGTTTTTTACTCAGAGAGTGGTGAGTGTATGGAATGGGCTGCCAGCAATGGTGGTAGAGTCGGATACGATAGGGTTTTTTAAGAGGTTTTTAGATAGGTACATGGAGCTTAGTAAGATAGAGGGCTATAGGTAAGCCTGGTAATTTCTAAGGTAGGGACATGTTAGCCACAACTTTGTGGGCCAAAGGGCCTGTATTGTGCTGTAGATTTTCTATATTTCTATGTTTCTAACCTTCCTGTAGTGAGGTGACCAGATCTGAGCACAGTACTGCAAGTGGGGTCTGACCTGTGTCCTATACAGCTGCAACGTTACCTCTTGGCTCTTGAAATCAATCCCACAATTGATGAAGGTCAATGCACCATATGTCTTCTTAACCACAGAGTCAACCCGTGTAGCTGCTTTGAGTGTCCTATGGATTCGGACCCCAAGATCCCTCTGATCCTCCACACTGCCAAGAGTCTTTCCATTAATACTATATTCTGCCATCATATTTGACCTACCAAAATGAACCACTTCACACTTATCTGGGTTGAACTCCATCTGCCTCTTCTTAGCCCAGTTTTGACAGCCCTCTACACTATCCACAACACTCCCAAACTTAGTGTCATCAGCAAATTTACTAACCCATTGCTCCGCTTCCTCATCCAGGTCATTTATAAATATCACAAAGAGAAGGGGTCCCAGAACAGATCCCTGAGGCACAGCACTGTCTAGAGTTTACAGAGAATGAAGTGAAAAGCAAAAAAAGAACATTCAGTGAGAGCCAGTTCACCAGTTCTGAGTCTTATATGAGCAGTGAATTTTGCAGTCATATACACTGTGCAATAACTACTTTGCACGTCAAAGGTGAAAACTTGGTTGCGGTCTGTTGTCTGGATTCAGTATTGATCATAATTGTCATTTTCCCATATAGAGCAATAAAACAACACACTGTCGAGATCAAATGCATCACTGATGTTGGGTAGACTAGAACTAGTGGTCACAGTTTAATGGTGAAACATGTAGTATTTAAGGGGAGCCTGAGGGAGAAGTTCTTCACACACGAGGTGATGAGACTGTGGAATGAGTTGCTAGCACAATTGGTGCATGTGGGTTCAATGCAATACTTCAGAGAAGTTAGGATAAGTACATGGGGCAGGTATGAAAGGCTGTAGTTCAGAGGTGGTTTGATGGGACTAGGCAAAATAACCGTTTGATATGGACGGAATGGGCCTAAGGCCTATTTCCATGTTATGGTGCTCTATGGCTTAACCAAAGCGACATTAACTTCATGAACCCTATTCAGACGACAAAGGAGGAGTTGTTTGCCGTCTTGATGCACATCAGGGTGGATAAATCCCCAGAGCCTGACAAGGTGTTCCCTCGGAGCTTGTGGGAGGCAAGTGCAGAAACTGCCAGTGCCCTAGCAGAAATGTGACATCCTTAGTGACAGGTGAGGTACCGGAGGATTGGATGGTAGCCAATGTTGTTCTGCTGTTTAAGAAAAGCTCTAAAAATAAACCAGGAAAGTATGTATCAGTAAGCCTGAAAAGTTATTGGAAGGTATCTAAGGGAACAGATATATATGAGCACTTGAATAACATGTTGTCGGGACTTAAGAAACTGAGTTACAGAGAGAAGTTGAATAGATTAGGACTTCATTCCCTGGAGCGTAGAAAAATGAGGGGAGACTTGATAGAGGTATATAAGATTATGATGGGTATAGATAGAGTGAATGCAAGCAGGCTTTTTACACTGAGGCTAGGAGAGAAAAAAACCAGAGGACATGGGTTAAGGGTGAAGGGGGAAAAGTTTAAAGGGAACATTAGGAGAGGCTTCCTCACACAGAGAGTGGTGAAATTGTGGAATGAGCTGCCAGATTAAGTGGTAAATGCGGGCTCACTTTTAACATTTAAGAAAAACTTGGACAGGTACATGGATGAGAGGTGTATGGAGGAGGGATATGGTCCAGGTGCAGGTCAGTGGGACTAAGTAGAAAAATGGTTAGGCACAGCCAAGAAGGGCCAAAAGGCCTGTTTCTGTGCTGTAATGTTCTATGGTTCTATGGACTGACATGTGATTGTCAGCATGGCTTTGTGCCATGCAGGTCACGTCTAACCAAATTTATAGTGTTTTTTTGAGGAAGTTGCCAGAAAAATTGATGAAGGCAAGGTAGTGAATGTTGTCACCATGGATTTTATCGAGGCATTGACATGGTCCTGCATAGGAGGTGAGTCCCACACATGAGGTTGGTCAAGAAGGTTCAGTTGCTCAACATTCGAGATGAGGTAGTAATCTGGATTAGACATTGGTTTTGTGTGAGAAGCCAGAGAGAAACCCTCTGGCTGGAGACATGTGGTGTACCGCAGGGATCGGTGCTGGGCCCTTTGTTGTTTGTCATCTATATCAACGATCTGGAGATTAATGTGGTTCATTGGATCAGCAAATTTATGGATGACACCAAGATTGGGGGGTGTAGTGGACAGCGAGCAAGGCTATCATGCTGTGTAGCAGGATCAGGAACAGATGGAAAAATGGGCTGAAAAATGGCAGATGGAATTTAATGCAGACAAGTGTGACATATTGCACTTTGGTAGGACCAACTAGGGTAGGTCTTACACAGTGATCAGTAAGGCACTGAAGAGTGTGGTAGAACAAAGAGATCTGGGAATACAGGTCCAGAATTCATTGAAAGTGAATTCACAAGTAGATAGAGTCATAAGGAAAGCATTTGTCAGAATGACCTTCATAAACCAATGTATTGAGTACAGAAGATGGGACGTTATGTTGAAAGCAACACTAGTGAATCTGCAGATGCTGGAAATAAATAAAAACACTCCTGATGAAGAGTTTCAGCCCGAAACATCGTCACTACCTCCTCCTATAGATGCTGTCTGGCCTGCTGAGTTCTGCCAGCATTTTGTGTTTTTATGTTATGTTGAAGTTGTATAAGACGTCGGTGAGACCTAATTTGGAGGACTGTGGGCAGTTGTGGCCACCTATCTACAGGAGGACTGGAGGACATGATTTATATGGAAAGATTGAATAGATTAGGATTTTTTTCCTTAGAATGTAGAAAATTAAGGGGATAGAGGTATACAAAATTATGAGGGGTATAGATAGGTTAAATGTAAGCAAGCATTTTCCACTGAGGTTGGGTGGAACTAAAACTGGAGGTCATGGGTTAAGAATGAAAAGTGAAAAGTTTAAGGGGTACGTGAGGGGAAAACTTTATTCGGAGGGTGATGAGAGTGGAATGAGCTGCCAGCACAAGTGGTGCATACAGGTTTGATTTCAACATTTAAGAGAAATTTGGATAAATAGATGGCAGGGAAGGGTGTGGTGGGCTATGGTGTGGGAGCAGGTCAATGGGACTAGGCAGTTTAAATGGCTTGGCATGAACTAGATGGGCTGAAGGGCCTGTTTCCATGCTGTATTTTCCTATGACGCTGTGGTTATTACTGGAGGATATTTGCAGCAAGCCTGATTTATATAACAAAAAACTAAATAGAATCTAACTGTTCAGGAAAATTGTTTGCAGAATTTAATAATTTGTCACTCCTGTCCATATTTTGAAACCTAATTAGATCACAGTACATTCAGGATGATAAGTACGAGCTGATATCATTTATGGCAAGATTTGGAAATAGCAATAAGAGTATTTTGATTTGCTGCAAATTGGTGTTATATTTACAAGACTGCTCTGCAACCAGAAGAGTAGGTTAATATTCTTGTTAATTTTGAGAAACGTACAACTGCTGTCATTTCCAAATTGATAGTAAACAGCACCGGCTTTTGGCTGCTCATTTTAATGAAAATGCAGATATATTGAAACGTCTGCTTGATACAAATACTTTGGCATCAGTTTAAAACATTTTTTCCTTCTCCTCTTGCCCACCACATGACTGCATCACAGAATCACTGGATGAAGGATTCTATTTCTGTTCTGCAAAAAAAATCTTATTGTTGCTGCTTTTTCTCAAAGTGGCAAGAGACATATAATATTTTTTTTCACAATACATCCATTTCAAAATGTGTCTTGAACGTTCCAAAAAGCAAAAGTACATGTAATGATATGTGAAATTATGACATCTGGTGTAGACAGATTAATTTTGTGTTTCTGCATTCCTATCAGTGTGGTTCCAGTGATAGGAATGTATGCATTTTTCATGATTTTAATGACTATTTAAATGTTTGCTTAATATTCTACTTTCACCACTTTAATTAAAATAAAAATTGGGAAAACTACAAAGCTTACTACTGATTTCCTATCACTCAATCTCCACTATTGCATAAAGTCTTCATTTTTCCCCATAAACTTGCCAATCAATTGTGCCATAATGAAGTATATACAGTAACTAGACACAAACAAAATTCACTCTGAATAAAAAAATAAAAAAATTAAAGAGATTAATATTAAAAGTCAATCAGGGGCATGTTGAGTTTAGTAACTAAAATGAAAAATTGGGAAGCGTATTTCTATTATATATGAAAAGTACTTGGCTCTGGGCCAGTACTCACTGGAATTCAGATGAATGGGGGTGACCTCATTGAAACTTACCGAATGGTGAAAAGCTTCGTCAGAGTGGATGTGGAGAGCATGTTTCCTACTGTGGGAGAGTCTTGGACCAGAGGACACAGCCTCAGAATAGATGGGAGTCCTTTCATAATGGAGCCGAGGTGGAATTTCTTTAACCAGAGCGTGGTGAATCTGTAGAATTCATTGCCACAGGCAGCTGTGGAGGCCAAGTCTTTTTGTGTATTTCAAGCAGAGGTTGATAGATTCTTGGTTGGTCAGGGCATGAAGTGATACGGGGAGAAGCCATGAGATTGGGACTGAGAGGAAAACTGGAGCAGCCATGATGAAATGATGGAGCAGATCTGATGGGCCAATTGGCTTATTCTGCTCCTATGTCTTATGGCCTTATATTTTAAACAGGAAAATAAACATATCACCTCATCTGGATGCCTGATAGAGTCATAGAAAAGTACAGCACTGAAACAGGGCATTCATCCCATCTAGTCTATGCTAAACCATTTGAACTGCCGACTCCCATTGACCTGCACCAGGACTATACTCCTACCATCCATGTACCTATCCAAACTTCTCATAAACATTGAAATCAAGCTCGGATACAGTACTTGTTCTGGCAGCTCTCATACCACACTCTCACCATCATCTGAGTGAGAGTCATTATAGAATGGGTATGGAATGTTTAGAGAGGGTGCAGAGGAGATGCATCAGGATGCTCTTTAGATTAGAGAGCATGTCTAACGAGGATAGGTGGGGCTTATCTCTTTGGAGCTAAGGAGGATGAGCAATGACTTGATTGACTTGATGATAAGAGACATAGATCAAATGGATAGCCAGAGATTTTTTCCCAGGACTTAAATAACTAGTATGAGAGGGCAAAATTTTGATGTGATTGGATGGAACTATAGAAGGGATATCAGAGGTACGTTTCTTACACAGAGAGTCATGAGTGTAAGGAACTACCTGCCAGGGGTGCAAGTACAGCCAGATATATTAGGGACACTTAAGAAACTCTTAGGTAAGCACATGATGATAGAAATGGAGCACTGTGTGGGAGCAAAGGATTAGATTGCTCTTAGAGTATCAGAATCAGAATATTAGCATATGTTGTGAAATTTATTTTTATATATATGAAATAGTACAATTAAATAAGTAGTGCAAAAAAGTAGTAAGTTAGTGTTCATGGGTTCAATGTCCATTCAGAAATAGGATAACAGAGAGGAAGAAGCTGTTCCTGAATTGTTGAGTGTATGCCTTCAGACCTGTACTTTTTTCCTGATGGTAGCAATGAGAAGAGGGCATGTCCTGCGTGATGGGGTCCTTAATGATGGATGACAACTTTTTGAGACATTGCTCCTTGAAGATGTCCTGGATACTACAAAGGCTAACACCCATGATGGAGCTGACTGGGTTTACAATTTTCCACAGTTTATTTCGATCCCTATGCAGTAGCCCCACCTTACCCCCCTCCCCCATACCAGACGATGTTGCATCTGGTTAGAATGCTCTCCACAGTGTATCTATAGAAATTCATGAGTGTCTTCAGTAATATATCAGCTCTCTTTAAAATCCCAATGAAATACAGCCACTGTTGTGCCTTCTTTTTAATTGCATCAATATATTGGGCTCAGATTAGGTCCTCAGAGATGTTGACACCCAGCAACTTGAAATTGCTCTGTCTCCCCTTCTGATCCCTCTCTGAAGATTGTTTCATATTCCCTCATCTTACCTCTTCTGAAGTCTACAATCAGTTCTTTTTTCACATTGAGGTGAATTTCTATCACAGCAAGCCTGAATTTATTATATTTAGCAAATGTGCAGAGACTGCAAAAAAAGATTCTAAACTAACATTTATTCAACAATGCCAAGGCCAAAACCTGGGCCTCTGCACCTCCCTTTCTGATTTCCCCAACAGGAGACCACAGTTACTGTGAATTGGAATAACGTATTCCCCTTGCTGACAATTAACAATCATGTACCTTAAGGATGTGTGCTTAGCCCACTGCTCTACTCCCTCTACACCCATGACTGTGTAGCTAGACAGCAAAAACACCAGCAATAAATTTGCCAATTGACACAGCCACTGTTGGTAGAATTTCAAATGGTGATGAGGAGCCATACAGGAGCAAGATAGATCTGCTGTTTGAGTGGTGTTGCAGCAACAACCTTGCACTCAATATGAGTAAGACCAAGGAACTGATAGAACTCTGAAAATGCACACTCAAAATTTAGCAACAACTTCTTTCCCTCCGTCATCAGATTCCACGGACTCCTGGACACCACCTTACAGTTTTGTTCTCTTTTAGTGCAGCTTGTTTAGAGTTTTTATATATGTATTCTTATTGTAATTTCTAGTATTTTGTGTATGGAATTGTATTGCTTTCACAAACTACAAATTCCTGGACAGATGTCAGTGATAATAAACCTGATTCAGATTCTCATTCTGAGAAATACAGTTAACTTTTCAGAACTAAAACTTATTGACCATAACCATGATTTCAAATGTACAATGAGGTAAAGATTGATGCTTGACTACGCTTTGAGAGAGTACTCCCACTTTAAATACTGTTCCTCACATGATGTCATTCAATACGAATCAACCCACTTTATTCAACTCTCTATTTACCACCAGGTTCAGGAACAGTTATTACCCTTCAGACTCCTGAATAATTTCACTCCACCACTGAACTGATACCACAGCAATGGACTCGCTTTCAAGGATTCCACAACTCATGACTTAGCAATATTTATTTACTTTTTTTTGTATTTGCACAGTTTGTCTTCTTTTCAACATTAGTTGTTTGTCATCTATGTGTGTAGTTTTCCATTTATTGTATTTCTTTGTTCTACTGTGAATGCCTGCAGGAAAATGTGTCTGAGGGTAATATGAGGTGACATGTATTCGCATTGATAACAAATTCTTTTTTTTTTAATTTTGAACTCAGCTTTCATGGCACTTACAGTGTCCAATTCATACAAGGTGCATTACAGTTACTCACCTCAACAATGCTGATTTTAATTCCCAATAAGGCATGAACCTGATGTCTGTGGAGGGATGTCTGCTGACAGTGGAAAACTGTGTATGAAACCGGAGGAGGTAGCAGAAGTACTTAATGAATACGTTGCTTCATATTCACTACGGAAAACGATCTTGGCGATTATAGGGGTGACTTGCAGCAGATTGAAAAGCTTGAGCTCATTAAGGAAGAGGATTTGCTGGAGCTTTTGGAAAGCATCAAGTTGAATTAGTCACCAGGACCGGATGGGATGTACCCCAGGATATTGTGGGAGGCGAGGGAAGAGATTGCTGAGCCTCTGGTGATGATCTTTGCATCATTACTGAGGATGGGAGAGGATCTGGAGGATTGGAGGGTTGCAGATGTTGTTCCCTTATTAAAGAAAAGGAGTAGGGATAACCCAGGAAATTATAGACCAGTGTGGCTTACTTCAGTGGTTGGCAAGTTGATGGAAAAGATCCTGAGAGGCTGGATTTATGAACATTTTGAGAGGCATAATATGATTTAAAATAGTCAGCATGGCTTTGTTAAAGGCAGGTCATACCTTACGAGCTTGACTGAATTTTTTGAGGATGTGACTAAACACATTGATGAAGGTAGAACAGTAGATGTAGTGTATATGGATTTCAGCAAGGCATTTGATAAGGTACCCCATGCAAGGCTTATTGAAGAAGTAAAGAGGCATGGGATCCAAGGGATCCAGAACTGGCTTGCTCACAGAAGGCAAAGAGTGGTTATAGATTGTTCATATTCTGCATGGAGGCCAGTGACCAGTGAAATGATCTCAGAGATCTGTTCTGGGACCCCTACTCTTTGTCATTTTTTAAATGACCTGGATGAGGAAGTGGAGGGATGGGTTAGTAAATTTGCTGATGACACAAAGGGTGTTGTGGTTAGTGTGGAGGGCTGTCAGAGATTACAGTGGGACACTGACAGGATGCAAAACTGGGCTGAGAAGAGGCAGATGGAGTTCAACCTAGATAAGTGTGAGGTGGTTCATTTTGGTAGGTCAAATATGATAGCAGAATATAGCATTAATGGTAAGACTCTTGGCAGTGTGGAGGATCAGAGGGATCTTGGGGTCTGTGTCTATAGGACTCTCAAAGCCGCTATGCAGGTTGACTCTGTGGTTAAGAAAGCATATGGTGCATTGGCTTTCGTCCATCGTGGGACTGAGTTTAAGAGCTGCGAGGTAATGTTTCAGCTATATAGGAAAGATCCCACTTGGAGTACTGTGCTCAATTCCGGTCACCTCACTACAGGAAGGACATGGAAACCACAGAAAGGATGCAAAGGAGATTTATAAGGATGTTGCCTGGATTGGGGTGCATGCCTTATGAGAATCAGTCGAGTGAACTCAGCCTTTTTCCCTTGGAGCGAGGGAGGGTGAGAGGTGATTGATAGAGATGTACAAGATGATGAGAGGCATTGATTGTGTGGATAGTCAGAGGCTTTTTTCCAGGGTTTAAATGGCTAGCATGAGAGGGCACAGTTTTAAGGTGCTTGGAAATAGGTACAGAGAAGATGTCAGGGGTAAGTTTTTTACACAGTGAGTGGTGAGTGCATGGAATGGGCTGTCAGCGGCAGTGGTGGAGGTGGAAATGATAGGATCTTTTAAGAGACATCTGGGTGGGTACATGGAGCTTAGAAAAATAGAGGGCTATGGGTAAACCTAGGTAGTTCAGTACAGCGGGCCAAAGAGCCTGTATTGTGCTGTAGGTTTTCTATGTTTCTATGTGCTTATGAAGAATTCTTCTCCATCTGAGTGTGATGGTATTCCTGAGTCTCCACCCGGGACCTGCATGACTGACGGTAGTGAAAACCGAGAGGAAGCTGCTGACACAATGAAGGAAGTGTTGGTTGTTAACACAAATGGCACATCTGACTGTAAGTTTCGATGTACATGTGATAAATAAACTTGATTGTTGAATCTTGAACCTTCAATTCACTTAACCCCACATTCAACATCAACCCAGTGGCTGCATAAGCCGCAGTAATGTAGCAGTTAGCACAACACTATTGGGATGGCGGAGTTCAAATTTCAGTTCTAATGCTGAATGTACATCCTCCCCGTGAGCCCTTGGGTTTCCTCCCACATTCCAAAGACAAACCGGTAAGTAGGTTAATTAGTCATTGTAAATTCTCCTGGCATTAGACCATAAAACCATAAAATATAGGAGCAGAATTAGGCTGCTTGGCTCATCGTCTGCTCGGACATTTCAACATGGCTGATCTATTTTTCCTCTCGGGCCCAACCTCCTGCCTTCTTCTCATTCCTTCACACCCTGATTAGTCAAGAATCTATTAACCTCTACCTTAAATATACCCTCTGACCTGGCTGGCTATAGAGGCAACGAATTCCACAGATTCACCACTCACTAGCTAAAGAAATTCCTCCTCACCTACTTTTGAAAAGAAATGGAGTATATCCCTCCATTCTGAGGTTATGTTATCTAGTCTTAGACTCCCCCATCATAGGAAACATATTCTCCACATCCACTCTTTCAAGGCTAGGGTTAAATAGATGGGTTGATGTTTGGCGTGGCATGAAAACGCCTGTTCTCTGTTCAATCTCTAAATATATACGGTAAGTAGTAAAACAAATATGACATAGGAGCAGAATTAGACCATGCGATCTATTGAGTCTGCTCTGCATTCAGTCATCAAGGGGTTAAGCTGAAATAGATCCCTCGCTTCACCTTGAAGCGGCAATGAAAATAAAATCTTTTCAGATTTATCCCTTCCCTGCTCATAATCATTTGTCTTAACCTGTGGAGAAAATATCTCCCGTAAAATAAGTGTGCTGATCAATGGATGACAGCCAGCACAAATAGTGATGAAGACATGAGCTTATCTGGAATTGTCAGCGGACGATGTCTGCAGGAGTTTTGGAATTCACTAGGTTTGAGGGATAAGTCTATTTTTCAATCAGTTTTAATTGACTTTGTGCTGCAGCACTGTCCTCTCGCACAGACAAGATGAAAAGCAATGCACTGTGGAAGAACTTGAAATGAAATCCTATTCAGCCCGCTTGATTGTGCATTGTCCTTGACTGAATGGTGATTCCTGGGATAATTTCTAATTCCAGTAGGAAAATTTCTTCCTATAACCACCTGCTGTCAGCGGCTTTGTCTGAGGATCACAGGTTGTTCTGGATGACTGGACCCTGGACACGTCTGAGAAGAATGCAGTCAGTCTCCAGCTGGGATTTAGATCTCTTCATTTTCCTGCTGCTTTCGTATGCCAGGCACGGTGTGAAGCAAGTCAGGGGGAAAAAAAAAGCCCTGCCTGCAGCTTAAGAACGCACAATTTTCTGACGGATGTGAAAGCCAAGGACTCACTAAATGCCAGACTCCTTACCGTGTGGTTGCAGACTGCTTGACATCCAGTTCATCCCAGGGAACATCGAGAACGGAACGTTTTCCTTTTGAGGAACATTCACTCAGTGGCCACCTCCTGAACCTTAAAAAGTGGCCACTGAGTGTATGTTCATGGTCTTCTGCTGCTGTAGCCTACCCACTTCAAAGTTTAACATGCTGTGCATTCAGAGATGCTCTTCTGCACACCACCAATGTAACAGGTGGCTCTTTGAGTTACTGACACCTTCCTGTCAGATTGAAGCAGGCTGGCTATTCTCCTCTGACCTTTGTCATTAATAAGGCGTGTTCAGACTCAGAACTGGTGAACTGGTGAACTGGATGTTCTTTTTTCGCTTTTCACTTCATTCTCTGTAAACTCTAGAGAGTGGAGTAAATCCCAGGTGATCAGTAATTTCTAAGATATTCAAACCACCCCGTCTGGCACCAAAAATTAATCCATGGTCAAAGTCACCTAGAACACATTTCTTCTCCATTCTGATGTTTGATCTAAACCACAATTGAACCTCTTGACCATGTCTGCATGCTTTAATGTAATAAGTTGCTGCCACTTGATTGGCTGATTAGATTCTTTTATTAACAAGCTGGTGTGCATGTGTACTAAGTAAAATGGCCATTGACTATATATTGTGATAATTGTTGTTTTGTAGTACAGTGAAATACATAGAAAGTATAATTTACAATATGAAATATATTTTAAAAATTAAATTAAATAAGTAGTGCCAAAAGAAAACAAAAAACATTAAGTACATGGTTTCAATGTTCATTCAGAAATCTGAAGGCAGAGGGGAAGAAGTTGTTTCTAAAACATTGAGTGTGTGATTTCAGGCTGCTGTACTTCCCCCTTAATGGTAGCAATGAGAAAATGATATGTGTTGGGTGATGGACGTCCTTAAAAATAGATGCTGCATTTTGAGGCATCACCTTTTGAAGATGTTCTCAATTCTGGGAAGGCTGCTGTCCGTGATGGAGCTGACTGAGTTTACAACTTTCTGCAGTTTGTTTCTGATCCTCTGCATACGAGACAGTAATGCAACTAGTTGGAATGTTCTCCATAGTACTTTGGTAGAAATTTGCAAGAGGCTTTGGTGTCATACCAAGTCTCCTCAAACTTATAATGAAGTATAGCCAGACATTTGGTCTGAACAACAACTGAATCAATTTACCATGTCTACGTGCTTTTCTTTCCGCATTGAGTTGCTGCCACATGATTGGCTGATTAGATATTTGCATTAATGAGCAGTTGTGCACATGTACCTAATAAAGTGCAGCCACTCATTCGGTGTAGCCACTGAATGTATTTTGGTATTTCTGCATAACTTAAGTGTAATAAATTCACAACAGTCAAAAAGTAAAACCAAATTATATTCAACAGAGAAAGAAACTCAGCATGATGAAGGAATTCTATCTCACACCTGAGGAATGCCCTTTTGAAGTACAAAGGCAATTTAACATTCTAGTGGGATTATCACACATCCTGACTACTCATTAGCATCAATTAATCCTGTTTCAACCAGGAATAAAGGGGTTTTGTCATTTGGAACAAGAAGAAGGAAGTAGCCATCTGTTTGAAACATACAAAATTCTTGAAAAGCTTAACAGGGTAGATCCAGGGATGGTATTTTCCCTGAGTGTGCTAACTAGAATCATGAGGTCACAGTCTCAAAACAAGGGGTCAATCTTTCATGACTGAGATGAGAAGATATTTCTTCACCCAGCAAGTAGTAAACCTTTGGAATTTGTGATGAAAGAGTGGCAGGGAGGAAAACACAATCCTCTGACTCAGAGGTGAAGGACGCTGCCAATCAGCATTGGGATAACATATCGCCTTTTATAACTCTCTTCAAAAAAAACACACTGCATTTAATCTCTCAATTTTTTTTACATCAAAATCCTAAAATTGTAGATCTGACCATTATGAATGGAAAAAAAATCTTTACATGGGTGCAACATTAACACAATTGACTCTAGAACAGCATGGTAGCCTAGTGCTTATCACAACACTTTACATGGGTTCAATTCCTCTTGCTGTCTGTGAGGTGTTTGTACAATCTCCCCATGACTGCATGTGTTTCCTCTGGGTGCTCTGTCTTCCTCCCACAGTCCTCACAAGTACCAGTCTGTAGGTTGATTAGTCATTGAAGGTGGGCATGCAGGTACAGCAGGTGGTGAAAAAGGCAAATGGTATGTTGGCATTCATAGCAAAAGGATTTGAGTACAGGAGCAGAGAGGTTCTACTGCAGTTGTAAAAGGCCTTGGTGAGACCGCACCTAGAACATTGTGTGCAGTTTTGGTCCCCTAATCTGAGGAAAGACATTCTTGCCATAGAGGGAGTACAGAGAAGGTTCACCAGATTGATTCCTGGGATGGCAGGACTTTCATATGAAGAAAGACTGGATCAACTAGGCTTATACTCACTGGAATTTAGAAGATTGAGGGGGGATCTTATTGAAATGTATAAAATTCTAAAGGGATTGGACAGGCTAGATGCAGGAAGATTATTTCCAATGTTGGGGAAGTCCAGAACGAGGAGTCACAGTTTAAGGATAAAGGGGAAGCTTTTTAGGACTGAGATGAGGAAAAACTTCTTCACACAGAGAGTGGTGAATCTGTGGAATTCTCTGCCACAGGAAACAGTTGAGGCCGGTTCATTGGCTATATTTAAGAGGGAGTTAGATATGGCCCTTGTGGCTAAAGGGATCAGGGGGTATGGAGGGAAAGCAGGTACAGGGTTCTGAGTTGGATGATCAGCCATGATCATACTGAATGGCGATGCAGGCTCGAAGGGCCGAATGGCCTACTCCTGCACCTATTTTCTATGTTTCTATGGCATTGTAAGTTGTCATGTGATTAGGCTGCGGTTAAATTGGGGGTTGCTGGTGGCATGGTTTGAAGGGCTGGAAGGACCTATTCTGCCCCGTATCTCTAAATAAAATAAAAACATAAAAGCACCCTGTTTTATTTTTCTTGTCAATTTTTTGAAAGTTGACATCCATTTGTTTTGTTAAAGAATTCTTCATGTTTCATTATCCACTGACACATTAAAATCCACACACTCCTGTTAATGGGGCCAATAATGAATGCCTATAGATGACTTACGAGGTAATCATGCGGCTCATCAGGTATCAAGTGTCATCATCATATGATCTAGTGGACATTTCCGAAGCAAGGGCATCTGCAATTATTGTCCTTCATAAATACTGTCTCCAATCACTGTCAACAGTCATTTTGGTAGCAGACTTACTGAGGACTTTTCTGTTAAACCTCCGGGACTTCTTTAAGAATTCTAAAAGCTGTTCTAATGAAGAGCAATAGGTCATCTGCCCATTGTTAAAATCATGGTGTGTGTTTAGGCATTTCTCTGTTTGCTCCTGTGTTTATCTTGGTAACCTTTAGCCAGGAGATTCATTGTGTGACAGCTTCTCTACAATGTCACATTGACACTCAGCATTCAGTTTACCAACCTGAGGGTTCTATGTTAATGTGCTGCTTTGTAAATAACCCACAGGCTCATTGAACATTAATATGCTCAGCCACTGTGCACCTTTGAAGGCATTTCAAAAATATAATTCCAACCTGATGGCATGAAGATCGGTTTATCAAACTTCTAGTAACTGCCCCTAACCCCACTTCACTATTCCCTATTCCTGTTTGCCTCTCTCACCTTATCTCCTTACCTGCCCATCACCTCCCTCTGGTGCTCCTCCCACTTCCCTTTCTTTCATGATCTTCTATTCTCTCTTTTCAGATTCCTCCTTCTCCAGCCCTTTATCCTTTTCAGCCATCAGCTTCCTAGCTCTTTACTTCACCCTGCCCCCTCTCCTGGCTTCACCTATCACCAGCCTCCTTGTACTTCTTACTCCCCTCCTCCCACCTTCTTGGTCTGACTCCTTTCCCCTTTCTTTCCATTCTAGCCTGAAACATAGACTGTTCACTCTTTTCCATAGATGCTGCCTGAGTTCCTTCAGAATTTTGTGTGTGTTGCTTTTGATTTCCAGCATCTGCAGATTTTATCACAGTTATAATTCCTATTTATTTATTTATGTATATATTTATTTATTGAGATAAAGCGCAGAACAGGCCTTGCCAGTACTTCAAGTTACACCACCCAGCAATGCCCCGATTTAATCATGGGACAATTTACAATGACCAATTAACCTACCAACTGGTACATATTTGGACTGTGGGAGGTAACCAGAGCACCTAAAGGAAACCCATGCAGTCACAGCAAGAACACACAAGCTACTTTACAGACAGCAGTATGAATTAAACCCGGGTCATCTATACTGTGGAGTGTTGTGCTAACCACTATGCTACTGTGCCACCCCTTAACAAGTTAAGAAGGAAAATTTTCTCAACTGTCAAGATTGTAGTATTTCATATCTTTCTCCCGTGGGAGTTGAGGTGTTGGGGGGGGGGGGGGGGTTGGGGGTACAGCCCCGAATGTAAATATGAAAGAACAAAGTGCCACGTGGGTGGCAAAACATTAGAACTTTGAAAATATATAGACAGTAATGGTACCAACTGTAAAGAATTGAAAGTCTTTGAATGGTTATTGTATATAATTTTACTTTGGAATAAAGTATATTTTGTTTAAAAAAAACTATTATCTGCAGTTCTAAAAGAAAGATTTCTCTGCGTGCTGGATAATCTCACTGTTCAGTGCAGGTGAAACAGGTGCATTAAACTGAATTTATTCTCATTTTTATGTAATTTGTAAGAAGTAATCCTGCAAAACCTTGATCAGACCGCACATGGAGTATTGTGTTTATTTCTGGTCGCCTCACTGCAGGAAGGATGTGGATATTATAGAGATAGTGCAGAGGAGATTTACAAGAAAGCTGCCTGGATTGGGGAGCATGTCTTTTGAGAATAGGTTGGGTGAACAGGGCCTTTTCTCCTTGGAGTGGTGGAGGATAAGAGGTGACCTGATAGAGATGTATAAGATGATTAGGGGCATTGATCGTGTGGGTAGTCGGAGGCTTTTTCCCAGAGCTGAGATGGCTAATATGAGGGGACATAGTTTTAAGGTGCTTGCAAATAGATACCAAGGGGATGTTGGGGGTAAGTTTTTCACACAGAGTGTAGTGGGAGCGTGGAATGCATTGCTGGCAGCAGTGGTGGAAGTGGATACAATAGGGTCCGTTAAGAGCCTCTTAGATAGAGATTAGATAGAGGGCTATTCGGTAGGGTAATTCTAAGTAGTTTCTAGAGTAGATTACATGGTCAGCACAACATTGTGGGCCGAAGGGCCTGTAATGTGTTGTAGATCTCTATGTTTTATGTTCTAAAACAAAATCGAAAGAGTGCAGAGGCAACTTCCAAGGAAGTTCCTGTGAGTGGAGAAACCGGGTAACAGTGAAAGGTTAAATCGGTTAGGTCTTTATTCTCTGAAGCATGGGAGAATGAGGGGGGATTTGTTACAGATATACAAAATTATGAGGGGTATAGATGTCACAAACTCTGCCATGGACAGTCCCAAGCCCGGCAGCGAAAGGAGGAAGGTTTGGCATGAGGCTAACAATTCCATCTCCGAAAAAGCCAGAGCTACAGAAATGTCATCAGAAACTCCAAAGGCCACATTCCTCGGAGAAGAAAGATACAGCAAGAAAATGGAAAACACCTCGAAACAATGTGAAAGAATGGCCCAGGATTGAGGACTCTGGTGATCTGCTGTCAGCAGCCTACACTCCAGTAGGACTGTCAGCACTGTCAGCAGCCTACACCCCGGTAGGACTGTCGGCAGCCTGTACCCCAGTAGGACTGTCAGCAGCCTGTACCCGGTAGGACTGTTGGCAGCCTGTACCCCAGTAGAACTGTCAGCATCCTGTACCCCAGTAGAACTGTCAGCATCCTATACCCCAGTAGGACTGTCGGCAGCCTATACCCCAGTAGGACTGTTGGCAGCCTGTACCCCACTAGGACTGTCAGCAGCCTGTACCCCAGTAGGACTGTCAGCAGCCTGTACCCGGTAGGACTGTCAGCAGCCTGTACCTCAGTAGGACTGTCAGCAGCCTGTACCCCAGTAGGACTGTCAGCATCCTATACCCCAGTAGGACTGTCAGCAGCCTGTACCCCAGTAGGACTGTTGGCAGCCTGTACCCCAGTAGGACTGTCAGCAGCCTATACCCCAGTAGGACTGTCGGCAGCCTATACCCCAGTAGGACTGTCAGCAGCCTGTACCCGGTAGGACTGTTGGCAGCCTATACCCCAGTAGGACTGTCAGCATCCTGTACCCCAGTAGGACTGTCGGCAGCCTATACCCCAGTAGGACTGTTGGCAGCCTGTAACCCAGTAGGACTGTTGGCAGCCTGTACCCCAGTAGGACTGTCGGCAGCCTATACCCCAGTAGGACTGTTGGCAGCCTGTACCCCAGTAGGACTGTCAGCAGCCTGTACCCCAGTAGGACTGTCGGCAGCCTGTACCCCAGTAGGACTGTCAGCAGCCTGTACCTCAGTAGGACTGTCAGCAGCCTGTACCCCAGTAGGACTGTTGGCAGCCTGTACCCCAGTAGGACTGTTGGCAGCCTATACTCAAGTAGGACTGTTGGCAGTCTGTACCCCAGTAGGACTGTCAGCAGCCTGTATCCCAGTAGGACTGTCGGCTGCCTGTACCCCAGTAGGACTGTTGGCAGCCTATACCCCAGTAGGACTGTCGGCAGCCTATACTCAAGTAGGACTGTTGGCAGTCTGTACCCCAGTAGGACTGTTGGCAGCCTGTACCCCAGTAGGACTATCAGCAGCCTGTACCCCAGTAGGACTGTTGGCAGCCTGTACCCCAGTAGGACTGTCAGCAGCCTGTACCCCAGTAGGACTGTTGGCAGTCTGTACCCCAGTAGGACTGTCAGCAGCCTGTATCCCAGTAGGACTGACGGCAGCCTATACCCCAGTAGGACTGTCAGCAGCCTGAACCCCAGTAGGACTGTTGGCAGCCTATACCCCAGTAGGACTGTCAGCATCCTGTACCCCGGTAGGACTGTCAGCAGCCTATACCCCAGTAGGACTGTCAGCAGCCTGTACCCCAGTAGGACTGTCGGCAGCCTGTACCCCAGTAGGACTGTTGGCAGCCTGTACCCCAGTAGGACTGTCAGCAGTCTGTACCCCAGTAGAACTGTCGGCAGCCTATACCCCAGTAGGACTGTTGGCAGCCTGTACCCCAGTAGGACTGTCGGCAGCCTGTACCCCAGTAGGACTGTTGGCAGCCTGTACCCCAGTAGGACTGTCAGCAGCCTGTACCTCAGTAGGACTGTTGGCAGCCTGTACCCCAGTAGGACTGTCAGCATCCCGTACCCCAGTAGGACTGTCAGCAGCCTATACTCCAGCAGAACTGTTAGCAGCCTATACCCCAGTTGGACTGACGGCAGCCTATACCCCAGTAGAACAGTTGGCAGCCTATACCCCAGTAGGACTGTTGGCAGCCTGTACCCTAGTAGGACTTTGGCAGCCTGTACCCTAGTAGGACTGTTGGCAGCCTATACCCCAGTAGAACAGTTGGCAGCCTATACCCCAGTAGGACTTCGGCAGCCTATACCCCAGTAGGACTTTGGCAGCCTGTACCCTAGTAGGACTGTTGGCAGCCTATACCCCAGTAGAACTGTCGGTAGCCTGTACCCCGGTAGGACTGTCGGCAGCCTGTACCCCAGTAGGACTGTCAGCAGCCTGTACCCCAGTAGGACTGTTGGCAGCCTGTACCCCAGTAGGACTGTCGGCAGCCTGTACCCCAGTAGGACTGTCGGCAGCCTATACCCCAGTAGGACTCTCAGCAGTCTGTACCCCAGTAGGACTGTCAGCAGCCTGTACCCCAGTAGGACTGTCGGCAGCCTGTACCCCAGTAGGACTGTTGGCAGCCTATTCCCCAGTAGGACTGTTGGCAGCCTATTCCTCAGTAGGACTTCAGCAGCCTGTACCCCAGTAGGACTGTCAGCAGCCTATACCCCAGTAGGACTGTCAGCAGCCTGTACCCCAGTAGGACTGTTGGCAGCCTGTACCCCAGTAGGACTGTCAGCAGCCTGTACCCCAGTAGGACTGTTGGCAGCCTGTACCCCAGTAGGACTTCAGCAGCCTGTACCCCAGTAGGACTGTCGGCAGCCTGTACCCCAGTAGGACTGTTGGCAGCCTGTACCCCAGTAGGACTGTCAGCAGCCTGTACCCCAGTAGGACTGTTGGCAGCCTGTACCCCAGTAGGACTTCAGCAGCCTGTACCCCAGTAGGACTGTCGGCAGCCTGTACCCCAGTAGGACTGTCGGCAGCCTGTACCCCAGTAGGACTGTCGGCAGCCTATACCCCAGTAGGACTGTCGGCAGCCTGTACCCCACTAGGACTGTTGGTAGCCTATACCCCAGTAGGACTTCGGCAGCCTATACCCCAGTAGGACTTCGGCAGCCTATACCCCAGTAGGACTGTTGGCAGCCTATACCCCAGTAGGACTTCCGCAGCCTGTACCCCAGTAGGACTGTCAGCAGCCTGTACCCCAGTAGGACTGTCAGCAGCCTGTACCCCAATAGGACTTCGGCAGCCTGTACCCCGGTAGGGCTGTTGGGCTTAGGAAGATGATAGATGCTGGAGGAAAGCAGCGTTCATCATCAGGGACGCCCAGTGCCCAGAACATTCTCTCTTCATGCTGTTGCCATCAGGAAGAATGTACAGGAGACTCAGGACTCAGATCACTAGGTGAAGGAGAAGTTATTACCCCTCAACCATCAGGCTCTTGAACCCATTTCACTCAGCTTCACTTGCCCCATCACTGAACTGTGTTCACAATCTATGGGCTCAAGTTCAAGGACCCTTCATCTGATGATCTGGATATTTATTGTTTATTTATTTATTATTCTTCCTTGTTTTTATATTTGCATAATTTGTCATCTTTTGCTGGCTGGTTTAACACCCATGTTGGTGCGGTCTTTAATTGATTCTGTTATGGTTATTATTCTATCATGGAGTTATTGAGTATGCCTATAAGAAAATGTGTGTGTGTGTATATGTACTTTGTTTTATTATCTGCACAATTCGTTGTCTTTTGTTCATTGGTTGTCTGACCCATTGGGTCTAGTATTTCATTGATTCTACTGCGTTCCTTTGATTTAGTGTGTATACACACAGGAAAGCGAATCCCAGGCTTGTATACACTGTATGTACATCGACAATACTTTGAACTTGTATGGATAGGGTAAATGAAGCAAGGCCTTTTCCACTGAGATCGGGTGGGACTACAACCAGAGATCATAGGTTAAAGATGAAAAGAGAAAAGTTTAAGAGGAACATGAGGGAAAACTTCTTCACACGGTGGGGGGGGGGGGGGGGGAGGGGGCGTGTGAGAGTGTGTATAGAGCTGCCAGTGGAAGAGAAGGATGCAAATTCGATTTCTATATTTAAGAGAAGTTTGGATAGGTACAAGGATGAGAAGGGTATGCAGTGCTCTAGTCCTGGTTCAGGTTGATGGGTTGAGGCAGATTAATGACTTGGCACAGATTAGAAGGGCTGAATGGCCTGTTTCTGTGCAGAATGACTCTTACAATTGTAAATCAGCTTTTTGTCAAATCAATCACTGTTAAAAAAAAGTTTATTCCTTAGTAGTTAATTTTCACTATTACTTCCCACGGTCAGCACTGGAACTTTCTTACGTGGAACTGGTAAAGCCCAAATGGATCTGGGTAATTGATGTTTTTTCTAACTTGAATTTAATTGCTCTCCACAAAAAATATTACATCATAGAATCAACAGTGGAACATTCCTGCTGAGTATTTTGTGTTGTTCCCTTGATAATTCAGTTGTTCAAACACTGTTTGAGTTTAAAGAAAAGGCACTTTTTGAAATAATTCCCAATAACGGAACAAAGTATATCATTGTTAAACAACATTGAAATCATGTTCACTCTACACTCAGTGGTTAATTCTTAGGCACCTCCTGTATCTAATAAAGTGGCCACTGCGTGTATGTTCATGATCTCCTGCAGCTGTAGCCCATCCACTTCAAGGTTCAACATGTTGTGAATTCAGAGATGCTTTTCTGTACACCACCGCATGGTTATTTGAATTACTGTCACCTTGAACCAGTCTGACGATTCTCCTCTGACCTTTCTCATTAATGAGGTGTTTTCACCCACAGAACCATCACTGACTAGATGGGTTTTGTTTTTTGCACCATTCTCTAGAGACTGATGTGCATGAAAGTCCCAGGAGATCAGCAGTTTCTGAGATACTCAAACCACCCCGTCTGGCACCAACAATTATTCCACAGTCAGGGTCACTCAAATCATGTTTCTTTCCTATTTTGATGCTTGCTGTGAACAACAACTAAACCTCATGATCACATCTGCATGCTCTTATGCATTGAGTTGCTGCCACATGATTGGTTGATTAGATATTTGTATTAATGAGAAGGTGTATAGGTGTACCCAATAAAGTGGCCACTGTGTGAATTTTGAATGGAACGATTCCTGTGTCATCTCATCTCTGGTCTGTTGAAACCTATCCAAAACGTGCTTTGTCTCATGACCAACGTGGTCATTTTTAGCGGTAGCTTCAATCCTTGCGATGTGCTTTTCATTCACAATAGTGCTACTATACAATTGAGAGATGGACTGGCAAGATTGATTTCCCTTGGAGCAGATGAGAGTGAGGGAGGTGGCACAGACGTAGATCAGATGGAGGTAACCAAATTATGAGGTCCATAGATGAAGCCTGGTATGGAAACACCAATGTTCCTGAAAGGAAAATCCTACAAAAGGTAGTTTCAGTCCATCATGAGTGAGGCCCTTCCCACCACTGAGAACAGTCGGAGGAAAGCAGCATCAGACATCAATGACTCCCACCACTCAGGACATGCTCTCTTCTCACCGCTGCCATCACAAAGAAGGTACAGGAGCCTCAAGGCTCTCACCACCAGAATCAGGAACAGTTATTCATTCATTTATTTGCCACCCCTCAACCATCAATTATGCCCTCTTGTGTTATGGCTAACACAAGAGGACACAGGTTTAAGGTGCTTGGAAGCAGGTACAGAGGAGATGTCAGGGGTAATTTTTTACTCAGAGTGGTGAGTGCGTGGAATGGGCAGCTGGCAAAGGTGGTGGAGGCAAATACGATAGTCTCTTTTCAGAGACTCCTGGATAGGTACATGGAGCTTAGAAAAATAGAGGGCCTTCAGTATCCCTGGGTAATTTCTATAGTGAGGACATGTTCGGCACAGTTTTGTGGGCCAAAGGGCCTGTATTGTGCTGTATGCTTTCTATGTTTCTACGTTCCATCAGGCAAATGGCCAGTGCAGAAGAAGACAACTTGTGCAAAGAACAAAATATGAAAGTAAGATTAAGACCATGAATTGTAGAGTTTTAGAGTTTTTGAGAGTCTGTCATTTGTAGGATCATTTCAGTGTTGGGGCAAGTGACCCTAAAGCTGCTGTACCTCCACCCTGATCGTATTCAAGAGAATAGTGCAGGGCATAACTCACACAACATTAAGAATCATCAAGGTGAGCATTAGACTGGCCCAGGGATAGTGAAGCACGGCCAGGTGCTGGTAAGTATAGATGAGTACTTGGCAATCAACATTGGACACGGTGGAGCAAAGGGCCTAATTCCAGTGCTCTTTGAATGTGCTTTGGGATACATTGTGGTTTTAGAAGATGCTATGTAAATGTAAATTGCTTTTTGGTCTCAATATAATTTTAACACTAACTTCTTCATGCAATATTTTGTTGTTCTAGAAATGAACCTAGTCTTTATCATCATGCCTAATCAACTTGTATTACTGCTGGAAGGCATTTGTGCAACTGTATTCCCCGATCTCTTCTTCACCCAATTTACTTTCTTACCTTATAGGGCAAAAGTGGCCTCTTAACTCTGCAACCAAAATAAGCTTCATTCCATTGAATTTTCTTTGTTAACTCAGCATCAAATCTCCAAGTGCACTTTTGATAACTTGTATTTTGGTGTAGTCCCATATGATTCACATTAACAAAACTTACATTTATTATCTTATGTAAATTTTAACATTATACTTTCCATTTCTGAGATTAAATCATTCATAGTTATGGTGAGTCATTGTTCCCAGCTGAGATTCATAGTTTGCTCATTAAGAAACATCCGTCTTCTGACCATTTTCCTCATTTTGTAGCCATTTTTAAAACCAAAACCCTGGCAATGTGTTAGCTATATTCTGTCATATCTAAAGACTTCTAAATCAAATAAATTACACCACATCATCATTAACTTATACTTTACACATATATTTTATTATTATTTTATTTATTTAGCGATAACGCATAGAACAGGCCCTTCCAGCCCAACAAGTCATGCTGTCCAACAGCCACCAGTTTAACACCACTAATTGACAGGACAATTTACAATAGCCAATTATGTTTTACTTTTGTAACTCCAAAAATTAATCACCAAGAAAAACTACGAGCTGGGAAACGTATCTACTTAGTTTTACTTTAGTGAGCCGCACACACGTCATATGGTGCATGAGGGCATACACTATTCATGTATTTTTACATATAGCCCAAAATGAATTATGTAAACAAAGAATGCTTAATCAAACAATATATATTTACAATATTACACAAACCTTACTGAAGTATTAAATATTGAATACCTCTTCTTTTTCTTGGTCCCACTGTTCATTGATGACCTCCCGTCTCCATTGTCTGAAATCAATGGTCTGGTTGGAGTTCATCAGTGTTTCTGTAATCCATTGTATCCATTGGCCTGTGCAACTTCACCAGAGTCCTGGTGGCCAGCCTCACCCATTTCCACCCCTCACGATGGGGATGTAGGGTTAGACTTTGAGAAACAAATTTTAAACATACTACAAATTAAAGGTAACAGCACAGTGGTTAGCACAACACTTTACAGTACCAGCGACCTGGGTTCAATTCCTATCACATGGTAGTGTAGTGATTCAATTCTCCCACACTCTGAACTTTGACATCCCAAGCTGTTACAATGTCATGCTAACTGCTAGACTACCATGTGGCCCTTCTATTATAACAGGAATCTTCTACTCCTTTTCCCTCTTCAGTGAGCTTAGTAAAATATTGATTAACCCTCTAATTCCTTTCACAAATTTGCTTGATTAATTTTATTGTATTTTCATCCCGATTATTTTACTGTCTTTCTTTTTTTAATGAAGTTTCTTGTACTTTTGTGCCACTGACATTAGACTAACTGTTCTATAATTTCCTGCAACAATTCTTCTGCCCCTATTGTAATTCGGAATTATGATTACGGTCTCTCAGTCCCTTGACACTATTTTACTTTTTTGCCTTTAGTGCATCTGTGATAACTGAGAAGCTGCACAAGTATTTCTTTTAAATGGATCAGTTATGTTGCTGAAAACCAGAATGATATTCGCTGTTACTCCGTCCAGCACTGCATCCTGTCAATATCCCGTTGTAACCTATGACAACGTTCTACACTATACACTACATCACTTGCATTCTGATTCTTGAGAATTTATTGCCCTATGTTCTAGACCTCGAAATCTGTGGCCCGTTGGCAACTTTTAAACTTCATTTGAGCAAATGACAAAGGAGAAAATACAAAACAATTCAGTGCAAGAATGAAGAATTAAAAAATAAATAAACAGAAATATTGTCTGCCTTCAGTTGTGGTTACACAAACTCCCATAGGCATGTCTCAAGCTCTGGAGATCTATATCAAAATGCAAAAATCTATTGATGTGGGGTTTTAAGGCTTTTTTCTGCAAACTCATTGTCTGATGAAGTTGTAATTACGATGACAAAACACGGCTAGAATTGCAGAGGGCATTTGTTCTTCACAATACCAACTATGTTTTTCATGATAATTAGACTTCTGTGATAAACAACCCACTTTAAGGAGGCAGCTTAGATTATAATCAATGGATTTTATATCATAATACACAAGCACACCGCTTGGCTTGTTCCTTTCAGCTGTTGGGAAAATGTTACTGGGAATAGCAGTGCTCGATAGTTACGGGGAATAAGCACTGCAGAGAATTCACTTACAGTGCTATCACCATCTCAGACAGAATGATTAATAACATGAGAGATTCTGCAGATGCTGGAAATCCAAAGCAACACGGATGAAGAGCTGGAAAAACTCAGGCAGCATCCATGAATGTCGACGTTTCAGTCCAAAACCCTTCATCAGGACTGGAAAGGAAGGGAAGGAGTCAGACCAAGAAGGTGGGAGGAGGGGAGGAGGGGAGGAAGAAGTACAAGGAGGCAGGTGATAGGTGAAGCCAGGAGAGGGGAGGGTGAAGTAAAGAGCTGGGAACCTGATAGCCAAAAGAGTTAAAGGGTGGAGAAGGAGGAATCTTAAAGGAGAGGATAGAAGACTATGGAAGAAAGGGAAGGGGGAGGAGCACCAGAGGGAGGTGACAGGCAGGTAAGGAGATGAGGTGAGACAGGCAAACAGAAATGGGGAATGGTGAGGGGGTAAAGTATCAGAGGTTTGAGAAAGCAATGTTCACGTCATCAGTCTGGAGGCTACCCAGGTGGAATATAAAGTGTTGCTCCTCCACTCTGAGGGTGACCTCATCCTGTACCTCAGTGAGACCTGACTAGGTTGGAAAACTGCTTTGCCAAGCATTTTCAGTCTGTCTCCCACAAAAATTGGGATCTCCCAGTGGCCACCTATTTCTAATTTACTTCCCATTCCCGTTTCAAAATGTCTGTCCATAGCCTCCTCTACTGCCTGAACGAGGCCACAGTCAGGCTGGAGGAGCCACACCCTACAGTCTGTACTTCTGATACCTGTCCCCCACCTTCACCATTCCCCATTTCTGTTTTCCTCCCTCACCTTATCTCCTTAACTGCCCATCACCTCCCTCTGGAGCTCCTTCCCCTTCGCTTTCTTCCATGCTCTTCTGTCCTCTCCTATCAGATTCCCCCTTCTCCAGCCCTTTATCCCTTTCACCCATCACCTTCCCTGCTCTTTACTTCACCCTCCTCCTCTCCCAGTTTCATCAGTCACCTATCATCTTGTACCTCTTCCTCCTCGCTCCCCACCTTTGTACGCCGTCTTTTCTTCCTTTCCAGTCCTGATGAAGGGCTTTGGCCTGAAGCGTCGACTGTTTACTCTCTTCCATAGCTGCTGCCTGGCCTACTAAGTTCCTCCAGCATTTTGTGCATGTTACAAAGAATGATTAATGCTTGCTATCTTCCCTAAAGGTCAAATGTTCCGTCAGCTGATGCAAAATATATTCCTATGTGTTAATTTTATGTTTCACAGCTCCAAGAGAAAATTGCAGTAACAATTATCCCCCTTTCACTTGTGCGCCAGCAGTGACATTAAACAATCTTAAGACCTTGAAATTATGTCATTGCTGTTGATTTTATTTTTGAGCAATTCCCTGTGAGAAAGTTATGTCACGGTAGTGTGGGAGTTAGCGCAACGCTGTTACAGTTCGGTGTGCTGGAGTTCAGAGTTCCATACCAGTGTTGACTGTGAGGAGCTTGTCTGCTCTCCCTGTGGCTGCAAGAGTTTCCTCCAAATGCTCTTGTCTCGTCCCACAGTCCAAAGACATCCACGTTAGTAGGTTAATTTGTCAGTGTAAATTGTCCTGTGATGAGGCGAGGGTTAAATAGGTGGGTTTCTGGGCAGAGGGCTGGGAGGGCCTGGCCGCACTCTATCTCTAAATAAATAAAGTAAGAAAATGCAACATCGTTGATGAAAATTTCCATAACTTTACTGACTGATTTCAGATTCAGATTCAAATTCAGATGTAATTACCACGAGTACGTTGAAACAGACAGAGAATACATCGTTTGTGTTAACCAACACACCCAAGGATGTGCAAGTGTCACCACACATTCTGACACCAAGACACGTACCTACAATACTCAGCAGAAAAACACAAGCAGCGGCAACAACGGAACAAGGCAACAGCAGCCAAACAAGCCCCTTTCCCATACACCCACCCACCCACTCACACACACAGACAGGCCTCCAGACTCTGTGAAGGTCTCCAACCCCAGGGTAGGCCTCCTTCAGGTCTCCAGATCTTGGCTCCGCACTCTTAGACTTGCAGACATCAGGCTTCCAATCTCCGGGCTTGGACTCACAGAACTGTCAGATTACTGACGACTGGATTTGTGAACAGAACTACCTGGGCAATTGTTCATATTACTGAGCGGACACCAATGTTGTAACTGCATTGAACAACTTGGCTGGAGGTAGTGTTGTTTCTATATCAGAGAACTAGATCTGGCGTGCTGTGAGTTTCTGTGTCAGCTCTGCGAATATAATCTTCACGCACAATTTTCATCAGAAACACAAAGTCTGGGCTGGAGCATTGAAAGTAGTGGTGAATTAATCACAGTCTGCAAAAGTTCGAAAATGCTATACGTTTCCCAGTGTCTCGTGAAGAGCCTTTATTGACAGAAGAACACTATGTTCCAGCATTGCCGCAGACCTTGGTCATGTGGACATTGAGTATAATGCTTATCAACTTACATGCTTCAGAGAACAAGCCCATATGGGCAGGAGGCATGAGGGCCAGTGAACCCTCAGGTCAGCCAGGTACGAATGTCAAAGTCCCATTATCAGCGAGTCTGAAAGTCAAGGCCCAGAGGTCAAAGTCCTGTCATCAGTGAGTGAGCAAGTCAAGATCTGTAGGGCAAAATCCTGTGGTTGGCGAGTGCTGTGGTAATTGGAGGCCTGATGTGCCCGAGTCTACAAGGCCTAGAGGCCTAATGCAGCCTGTCCTAAAATTGGAGGCATGTTTATATGTGTGCATGTGAGGGTGGGAGGCCTAGTGACAGCTTGTTCTGCAAATGGAGGCATGTCTGTGAGAAAGGGCCAAGGACTGGAGGCCTAGTGGGAGCATGTTCTGCGATGGAGGTATATCTGTATGTGTGAGGGGGTTAAGGGTAGGAACAAGGCTTATTTTGCCGTTTTGGTCTTGATTGTTGTTGTTATTTTTATCTGTGTTGTTCTGCTGAACATCGGGCGCATGGTATGTTGGTACCAGAATGCGTGGCCACACTTAGAGTCACAGTGGCATAGAGAAGTACAGCACAGAAACAGGCCTTTCAGCCCATTTAGACCATGCCGAAACCATTCAAACTGCCTACATCCATTGACCTGCACCAGGACGATAGCAGCCCTCCATATCCCTATCAAATGTACCTATCAAAACTACTCTTACACGCTGAAGTTGCACTTGCATGCACTACTTGTGCTGGCAACTCATTCCACATTCTCACATAACTCTGAGTGAAGGTCAGGCTGCCCCAACCCATCCTTTGATGTGTGGTTGTTAAACAAACAATGCATTTCCCCGTTTGTTGTGATGTATACAAGATCAATAAATCTGAAACTGAATCAATGACGACTTGGAACTGGGTTTCCAAGTGACTGTCAGTGCAGGTGCTGTCTATATATCTCAGCTCGAGGTGACATTGAGTATAATGCTTATCAACCTACATGCTTCAGAGAACAAGTCCATGTGGGCAGAAGACATGAGAACCTGTGAACCCGCAGATCAGCGAGGTTTGAACATCAATGTCCCGTTATCGGCGAGTCTGAAAGTCTGGAGTATAATATCATTCGTTCTCAGGATCAGCTGTACTCTCACAGCATGGTGTAGAAAGAAGCCATTTTGTTTGAGGCCACTCCTCACTGAGATAGGAGACACAAGAGATGCAGGGTGTTTGATGCAGAACTTTGACCCAAATGTCAGGAATTCCTTTCCTCCACAGATGTTGCTCAGCCTGCTGAGTTTCTCTGGGAGATTGTTTGTTGCTTCACTAAAATTTGTTCTTTTGTCAGCTTATTGGTTAGATTCACAGTTTGTAATGCAAGGTGTCTTAAGGATTGAATATGAATAGAGTAAGGACCCAGAAAGAGGCTGTTACAACTAACAAAAGAATTACTTTAGTGATTTTATTTTACAGATTGAGGTCTTCTGGATGTGTCAAACTTGCCCAGAAGTCAAAATTGCATCAAATTGTGTTTCAGTCCTCCAGGCGCCTGAGTGTGAACCTAGAGGTTTATGCTCAATTCTTCCACAGATTTCACGCTCATCTCGCTCTAAGCCGCAGTGAGCCAACGCTCGCGTTGCCCAACAGGGCTATTGTGGAATGAACAATAAGTGAACTCAGTCCAATATGAGAGTAAAATCAATTACGAGAAGGAGATACACTCAATGGCCACTTTATTAGGAACACCTTGCTTGTTAATGTAAATATCTAATCAGCCAATCATGTGGCAGCAACTCAATGCATAAAAGCATGCAGACATGGTCAAGACGTTCAGCTGTTGTTCAGACCAAACATCAGAATGGGGGAAGAAACAGAACCTAAGTAATTTTGACTGTTGGTGCCACATGGAGTGGTTTGGCTATCTCAGAAACTGCTGATCAACTGGGATTTTCATTGACTAAAGTCTTTATAGTTTACAGAGAATGATGTGAAAAGCAAAAAACAAAAAAAACATCCAGTGAGCCCCAGTTCTGTGGGTGAAAATGCCCTGTTAATGAGAGAGGTCAGAGGAGAATGGTCAGACTGGTTCAAGCTGACAGGAAGGTGACAGAGACTCAACTAACCACAGGTTACAACCGTGGTATGTAGAAAAGCACCTCCAGATGCACAGTTCAACAGATTCTAAAGTAGATGGGCTACAACAGAAGAAGCAGTAAAAGAAATAGCTTCATGCAGGATTCAGGATGTCACACCTGGTTCTCTGTCACCATCTACCATGTCATCATGTCATCTTGTATCTACCGAAGAGGCCAGTGAGGGTGTGTCTAATTCATTTTGTGTAATTCTCCGACCATAGTATTGTCCTCTGTGTGGGCACAAAGTTCAATCAACTTAGAGTCTTTTTTTTGGAATTCCAAAGATCCACAGACTTCAACTCACTCAACAGTATTTGTATCATCCTTACACAACAGAGGTCATGAGAATAGTGTGTTGAATCCCTTTATACTGCATATAAAGACACTGAATATCAATGATATTGCACTGCCAATTAGATTGAAGGATGAATAACTAACTGGGTAACTGTTCAACCGATGTAAAATAGGAGTTCAATTCTCGCTACTGCCTGTAAGGACATTTAATGTATACCTCATGGTCCTGTGGTTTTCCTCCAGGCACTGCAGTTTCCTCCCACATTCCAAAGACATTTGGGTCAGGGTCAGTAAGTTGTGGGCATGCTATATTGGCACTAGAAACATGGCAGCATTTGCGGGCTGTGTTGATCGTTAATACAAATGATGCATTTCACTGTATGGACAGGGCCAACAAACTTAACCTGTTCTTCAACAGATTTGACACTGTGGCCCCTGCCCATCCCCCATGATTCATCTGTTGTCGGCCCCCAATCAACACATACTCCACTCTCCCCTCCTACCCCTCCTCACAGCCCCCCACCCGGCTCTCATGACTACACCCCTCCCCCACCTGAAACCACCATGGTGGGCTTCACAGCTGAACAGGTGAGAAGACAGCTGAAACGTCTCCACCCAAGCAAGGCTGCAGTCCCGGATGGTGTCAGCCCCAGGGTGCTTGAAGCCTGTGCCCCCCAGCAATGTGGAGTACTTCATCAACCTGAGCCTGAGTCTCCAGAGGGTTCCTCTGCTGTGGAAGACGTCCTGCCTCGTTCCTGTACCGAAGACGCCACGCCCCAGTGGCTCCAACGACTACAGACTGGTGGCATTGACCTCCCACATCATGAAGACCCTGGAGAGACTTGTTCTAGAGCAGCTCCGGCCTATGGTTAGGCCACACTTAGACACCCTCAAGTTCGCCTATCAGCCTTGACTAGGAGTTGAGGATGCCATCGTCTACCTGCTGAACCGTGTCTACGCCGACCTGGACAAGCCAGCGAGCACTGTGAGGGTCATGTTTTTTGACCTCTCCAGTGCGTTCAACACCATCCGCCCTGCTCTGCTGGGTGAGAAGCTGACAGTGATGCAGGTGGGTGCTTCCCGGGTGTCATGGATTATTGATTACCTGACTGGCAGGCCACAGTATGTGCGCTTGCAACACTGTGTGTCAGACAGAGTGGTCAGCAGCACTGGGGCTCCACAGGGGACTGTCCTGTCTCCCTTTCTCTTCACCATCTACACCTCAGACTTCAGCTACAACACAGAGTCTTGCCATCTTCAGAAGTTTTCTGATGACTCTGCCATAGTTGGATACATCAGCAAGGGAGATGAGGCTGCCTACAGGGCTATGGTGGGAAACTTTGTCACATGGTGCGAGCAGAATCATCTGCAGCTTAATGTTAAAAAGACTAAGGAGCTGGTGGTGGACCTGAGGAGGGCTAAGGCACCGGTGACCCCTGTTTCCATACAAGGGGTCAGTGTGGACATGGTGGAGGATTACAAATACCTGGGAATCTGAATGGACAATAAACTGGACTGGTCAAAGAACACTGAGGCTGTCTACAAGAAGGGTCAGAGCCGTCTCTATTTCCTGAGGAGACTGAGGTCCTTTAACATTTGCCGGACGATGCTGAGGATGTTCTACGAGTCTGTGGTGGCCAGTGCTATCATGTTTGCTGTTGTGTGCTGGGGCAGCAGGCTGAGGGTAGCAGACACCAATAGAATCAACAAACTCATTCGTAAGGCCAGTGATGTTGTGGGGGTGGAACTGGACTCTCTGACAGTGGTGTCTGAAAAGAGGATGCTGTCCAAGTTGCATGCTATCTTGGACAATGTCTCCCATCCACTCCATAATGTACTGGTTAGACACAGGAGTACATTCAGCCAGAGACTCATTCCACCGAGATGTAACACTGAGCATCATAGGAAATCATTCCTACCTGTGGCCAAAAAAACTTTACAACTCCTCCCTCGGAGTGTCAGACACCCTGAGCCTATAGACTGGTCCTGGACTTATTTCCACTTGGCATAATTCTTATTATTTAATTATTTATGGTTTTATATTGCTATATTTCTACACCATTCTTGGTTGGTGTGGCTGTAACAAAACCCAATTTCCCTCGGGATCAATAAAGTATGTCTGTCTGTCTGTCTGTCTGTCTGTCTGTCTGTCTGTATGTTTTGAAATTTCAACGCACTTGTGACAAATCAAACAAATCGAGTCTCCTCTAACCTAATAATTCAGATTTCTGATTTTGTGGGTCAAGTTCCACCCCGAGAGTACAGTTGGGGTATAGGCATTATGGTGTAGTGACTCTAAATTTAGCATAAGACCATAGGGCAAATATGAAGATGGCTCTGATCTTGTTCTTCCCGTTAAGCCGGCTCTTTAGGATCTGTGTCACTCTTTAGAGGTATTTGGATGTTGCAGCCTTCCTTCTGTCATTATGTCTTCCATGCACCTGCAGGATCTCCAGGTATTTGTAGCTGTCCTGTACATCTGGTATGTGGCCTTCAGGTAACTCAACTCCCTCAATCTTGATGGGTTTGCCTCTTTTCACTACCATCTGGCTGAACTTTTCCAGTCCGAATGACATCCTGATTCTCTGCTGTACATCCTGTCAGGTTGATCAGTGAGTCAATGTCTCTTTCACTTCTGGCACACAGCTTGATGTCGTCCATGTACAGGAGATGGCTGATGGTCACTTCACACTAGAACCTGTACCTATGTCCACTCTGAGATGATCTGGCTGAGGGGGGGCCAAGCCTATGCTGCACAGCAGAGGGGATAGTGCATCACCCTGGTGTATTCAACATCTGACGGTCACTGGCTTTGAGTTAACTTCAACATGTTCCTCCAACAGCCCATTGAGTTTGTGATGAAGGGCCTTAGTATCATGCTGACCTTGTACAGACACAGACATTCCGGGATCCATGCGTGGGGCATTGAGTTGTATGCTTTCTGGTAGTCGATCCAGGCTGTGCTTAGGTTGGTTTGTCTGGTCTTGGAGTCTCACATGATTGCTTTGTCTACCAGTAGTTGGTGCTTCGAGCCTCTGGTTCCATTACCAATCCCCCTCTGAGAAGGGCTCGGGAATTTACACACATGTTCCTTCAGCTTGGTGGCTATGATGGCTGATAGGAGCTTTCATGTTGTTGACAGGCAGGTTATAGGCCAGTAGTTTGATGCTGCTGAGAAAAAAGGCATTGAGGTAGTGTTCATGGATTCAAAATCCATTCATATATCTGATGGTAGAAGGGAAGAAGCTATTGGTGAATCATCGAGTACGTGCCTCCAGGCTCTTGTAACTTCTCTTTGATGGTAGCAATAAGGAGACAGCATGTCCTGGGTGATGGGGGTCCTTAATGAAGGATGCCTTTTTTGAGATATCACTCCTTGAAAATGTCCTGGATACTACGGTCCAGGTGCAGGTTGATGAGAAGAGGTAGAATAATAGTATGGCATAGACTAAATCAGCCAAAGGGCCAGTTTCTGTGCTGTACTGTAATGTTCTATGACTCCATATATCTGTGGAATATTACCAGTCACTTCATCCCAATGTGAATACAAACCCTCATCCCTATTTGAAACAACTGAAGCAATCAGAGTTGTTTAATAAATTCAGTTCCATGAGGTTTCATTTTAACTAATATTTTCCAATGTATATCTTTATAATGCCTTCCATATAGGCTACATTGATGGAAAATCTCTTGTCTCCAACAAAATGTATTTGCTCTCAAAATATTATTTCTGTAGAAACTGATCCCAAATCCTGCAGCTGATTAAACTGAGTGCAAGATTCAAGAGCCCAGTTATTTGACCAGATGCTGAGAGCCTGTGGTAGGAAAAAGATTGTTTATTATTAAATAACAAAGAATAAATATAAAATCAGATTTATTGTTATTTATATTTATTTTTGTTATTTTAAATGTTTTATATTTTGTTAGCTTTATTTTTATTTTGTGAAAGACTGACAATCATATTATTTAATAAATGGTTCTGAACTTCAGCTGTTTTTAGCAGAACAGCCATCGATGAAAGGCAGCAAAGATGATGTATGGTTTTGTGGTCTGTCTAAATTTTTGAGAGAAGTATTGTGACTGGACCTTCCTCAGACACTGGATTATGTTTATCAGGCCGAATCCTTGTGTTGGATGCCTTGCTGGAGAGATGGGTCATAGAGATTTGGAGAAAGTAATCTTTGGGAGTCTGTCATACAGGGAAGAAGACCATAAAACAATAAGATAAAGTAGAATTAGGTCATTTGAGCCATCATGTTTGCTCTGCCATTTCACCATGGCTGATCCATTTACCCTCTCAGCTCTTACCTTCTCCCTATATTACTTCATGCCATGTCTAATCAAGAATCTATCAACCTCTTCCTTAAATATACCCAATGACGTGGAATACACAGGTGCCTGTGGCAATGAGGTCCACAGATTCACCACTCACTGGCTGAAGAAATTTCTCCTCATCTTCATTTTAAAAAGCTGTGTTCTCTTGCCTTCGACTCCCCCACCATAGTAAACATCCTCTCCACATCCACTCTATCTAGGGCTTTCAACATTAGACTGGTTTCAATGAGATTCCCTCTCCTACTTCTATGTTCCAGTAAACACAGGGGTCAGAGCCATAAACGCTTTTCATACGATAAGCCTTTCATGAACCTCCTTTGAACCCTCTCCAATGTCAGCATATCCTTTCTGCCCAAAACTGCTCAACTTTGGAAAATCTGCACCAATACGTCTTTCATCCCCTTATTTCCATTTGTATTCCTCTCCATGTCGGTTATTTAAGAGTAGACATCAATCTTAAATATCTTTAATTTTCCACATTGCAAAAAAAAACCTGTGAAAATTGACATCCTGTATGTTTCTATTCAAATTTCTTTTTGCAGTTCTTATTACCTCTTTTATCTTCTGTTATGGTTCATTAACCCTCTTTGCTGCTTGAAATGACACAATTCTTTGTCCTTTTTGCTAGTTTGGTGTTATCTTTCACTTATTTTATTGACCATAGCTGTTTAATTTAGTTAGGGAGCTCCTGCCCTTTGGAGAGGGACACCGCGCACTGTCTCATATGTAGCTTCATCCACTGTCTTGAGATCCTATTCATGCTCTGAAAGTTAATTTATCCAGTCTTAGGAAATGCAGTGACTCTATTACATATCTCATTTCCAAAGTTTAGAAGTCTGCCAGATCACATTTCCCTGATGTTACTAATAATGGCTCTTTCCACATCATTAACTCTTGCTGATTCTGGATGAGTGCTGTTCATTTCAATGACATCAGAATGGTCCTCTCATTGGAATTTTGCAGCTGAACTGTCTCTGAGAAAGTTGGGGGTAGAGACTATGGAATGTTCAACAAGGTGGTACAGTAGCATGGTAGTTAGCACAACACAGTTGTTTCTTTTCACACCTTGTGGTGCACTGGGAAACATTTTTGCTGTTTCCTTAGCATACAACTGTATTTTTAAGGCCGATGCTCAAGGCTCAACCTAGCACGGATGGACAGAGGCCAGCTGGATTCACGCCCAGGACCATTTACCTCAAAGTCGGGTGGTGATGCCACTACACCACTGGCTGGTTAGCACAATATTTTACAGTGCTTGAAGATTTAATGGAGAGCAAGCTGTCTCCAACGTGGCACTCACCCCAGCACCCATGCAGCAGGTGAATCCAAAGGAATGGTGGAGACTGGTACAGTTTAGCAGCTGAGTCGTCAAAGGAGTTGCCACTCAGGATATACAGTAAGTATAGTGCAAGAAGGGAGCAAAAATAGTCAGGTAGTGTTCATGGTCCATTCAGAAGAACTAAACAGAACAAGCACAAAGCACAAGCCCTGTGGGGCTCTTCAACATTTCTCTTTCTCTTCTCGCTGCTCTCAATTGGAAAACAGCCAAATGTAAGGAGGCTTTTTCCACTGAGGTTGGGTGGCACTACAACCAGAGGTCATGGGTTAAGGGTGAAAGGTGAATTGCTTAAGGGGAACTTGAGGGGAAACTTCTTCACTCAGAGGGTCGTGTGAGTGTGGAATGAGCTTCCAGCACAAGTGGTCCATGCAAGATTGATTTCAATGATTAGCAGAAGTTTGCATCGATACAGGGATGGTAGGAGTATGGAGGGCTAAGGTTCTGATGCAGGTCGATGAGAGTAGGCTGTTTAAATGGTTCAGCATGGGCTAGATGGGCCAAAGGGCCAGTTTCAGTGCTGCACTTTTCTATAACTCTATGACTGCATGAAAATAAAACGTCTGTATGAAAAGATTTAGTACGTGTTTCTCAGTTCTGTTTGCTGTGAACAAAGACCATGTAAATCACAGGAAAAAGATTCGTATTGTGATTACAATGATCTACTAGCATTTTGGCTTTTTACTCTTCCCATCAGAGAGTAAAGGTTTGCAAACACATTTTTATAGATGTTATCTGTTCCAAAACACTGATAGATGGTGGCGGAGTCTGTCAGGGTAACTAATTTAAAGTGTCTGAGTTACATGGGTTGCACATGGACTACTGCAGAGGTTATCTTTTATGATATCTATTGCAGAAGTGTAAAGCGATTTGTCTAAGGTCCAGTATTTCAACTGAATATCTCACATAGAAACATAAAAACATAGAAAAACCTACAGCACAAAACAAGCCCTTCAGCCCACAGTGCTGCACTGAATATGCACATACTTTAGAAATTATCCTCTATTAGAATAGCCCTCTATTTTTCTAAGCTTATGTACCTATCCAAGAGTCTCTTAAATGACCCTAGTGTATCCGCCTCTACCAGCATTGCTGGCAGCCCATTCGACACACCAACCACTCTGTGTATAAAATTCACCCATGACACCTTCTCTGTACCTACTTCCAAACACCTTAAAACTGTGTCCTTTCACATTAGCCATTTCAGCCCTGGAGAAAAGCCTCTGTCTATCCACATGATCAATTCCTCTCGTCATCTTACACACCTCTATCAGGTCATCTCTCATCCTCCGTCATTCCAAGGAGAAAAGGCCGAGTTCACTCAACCTAATCTCATAAGGCATACTCCCCAATCCAAGCAACATCCTTATAATATCCTCTGCACCCTTTCTATGCTTCCCACATCTTTCTGTAGTGAGGTGATCTGAACTGTGCACAGTACTCCAAGAGGGTCCTATATAGCTGCAACATTACCTCTCAGCAATTAAACTCAGTCCCACAATTGATGAAGGCCAATGCACCATATATATTCTTAACCACAGAGTCAACCTGCGCAGCAGCTTTAAGTGTCCAATGGACTTGGACCCCAAGATCCCTCTGATCCTCCACACTGCCAAGAGTCTTACCATTAATACCATATTCTACCATCATATTTGACCGACCAAAATGTACCACGTCACACTTATCTGGGTTGACCTCCATCTATCACTTCTCAGCCCAGATTTGCATCCTATCAATGTCCCACTGTAACCTCTGACAGTCCTCCACACTGTCCACAAGACCCCCGGCCATTGTGTCATCAGCAAATTTACTAACTCATCCCTCCACTTGCTCATCCAGGTTATTAATAAAAATCATGAACAGTAGGGGTCCCAGAGCAAATCCCAGAGGCACACCACTGGTGACAGACCTCCATGCAGAAAATGACCCGTCCAGAAAATAGAACATAGAATAGTACAGCACATTACAGACCCCTCAACCCACAATGTTGTGCCGACCCTCAAACACTGCCTCCCATATAACCCACCACATTAAATTCCTCCATATACCTGTCTAGTAGTCTCTTAAACTTCACTAGTGTATCTGCCTCCACCACTGACTCAGGCAGTGCATTCCACGCACCAACCACTCTCTGAGTGAAAAACCTTCCTGTAATATCCCCCTTGAACTTCCTTCCCCTTACCTTAAAGCCATGTCCTCTTGTACTGAGCAGTGGTGTCCTGGGGATGAGGCGCTGGCTGTCCACTCTTTCTATTCCTCTTAATATCTTATACACCTCGATCATGTCTCCTCTCATCCTCCTTCTCTCCAAAGAGTAAAGCCCTAGCTCCCTTAATCTCTGATCATAATCCATACTCTCTAAACCAGACAGCATCCTGGTAAATCTCCTCTGTACCCTTTCCAATGCTTCCACATCCTTCCTATAGTGAGGCGACCAGAACTGGACACAGTACTCCAAGTGTGGCCTAACCAGAGATTTATAGAGCTGCATCATTACATCGCGTCTCTTAAACCTCGGCTTATGAAAGCTAACACCCCTTAAGCTTTCTTAACTACCCTATCTACCTGTGAGGCAAATCTCAGGGATCTGTGGACATGTACGCCCAGATCCCTCTGCTCCTCCACACTACCAAGTATCCTGCCATTTACTTTGTACTCTGCCTTGGAGTTTGTCCTTCCAAAATGAACCACCTCACACTTCTCTGGGTTGAACTCCATCTGCCACTTCTCAGCCCACTTCTGCATCCTATCAATGTCTCTCTGCAACCTTCGACAATCCTCTACGCTATCTACAACACCACTACCCTTTGTGTCATCTGCAAACTTGCCAACCCATCCTTCTACCCCCACATCCAGGTTGTTAATAAAAATCATGAAAAGTAGAGGTCCCAGAACCAATCCATGTGGGATACCACTAGTCACAACCCTCCAATCTGAATGTACTCCCTCCACCATGACCCTCTGCTTTCTGCAGGCAAGTCAATTCTGAATCCACCTGGCCAAACTTCCCCAGATCCCATGCCTTCTGACTTTCTGAATAAGCCTACTGTGTGGAACCTTGTCAAATCCCTTACTAAAATCCATGTAGATCATATCCACTGCACTACCCTCATCTATATACCCTCATACCCTCATCAGAGTAGAAATAGGAGGATATTTCAAATGAACACGTGGATTGAAAAATGGTGCAAGGGGGAGGGATTCAAATTTCTGGGGCATTGGAACCCGTTCTGGGGGAGATGGGACCTGTATAAACAGGAAGGTCTGCACCTGGGCTGGACTGGAACCAATGTCTTAGGGGGAGTGTTTGCTACTGCTGTTCAGGAGGAATTAAACTAATGTGGCAGGCGGATGGGAACAAGTGCAGAGAGACAGAGGGGTGTAAAATGAGGGTAGAAGCAAAAAGTAGTAAGGTGGAAAGTAAAATTGGCAGGCAGGCAAATCCAGGGCAAAAAACAAAAAGAGCCACTTTTCAAAATAATTGTATAAGAGCTAGGAGTGTTGTAAAAACAAGCCTGAAGGTTTTGAGTGTCAATGCAATGAGCATTTGTAACAAGGTGGATGAATTGAATGTGCAGATAGTTATTAATGAATATGATATAGTTGGGATCACAGAGACATGGCTCCAGGGTGATCAAGGATGGGAGCTCAACATCCAAGGATATTCAATATTCAGGAGGGATAGACAGGAAAGAAAAGGAGGTGGGGTAGCATTGCTGGTTAGAGAGGAGATTAATGCAATAGAAAGGAAGGACATTAGCCTGGAGGATGTCAAATCGTATGGGTAGAGCTACATAACACTAAGGGGCAGAAAACGCTGGAGGGATTTGTGTACAGGTCACCTAACAGTAGCAGTGAGGTTGGGGATTGCATTAAAGAGGAAATTAGAAATGCGTGCAATAAAGGAACAGTAGTTATAATGGGTGACTTCAATCTACATATAGATTGGGTGAACCAAATTGGTAAGTGTGCTGAGGAAGAGGATTTCTTGGAATGTATGCGGGATGGTTTTCTGAACCAACATGTCGAGGAACCAACTAGAGAGCAGGCCATTCTAGATTGGGTATTGAGCAATGAAGAAGGGTTAGTTGGCAATCTTGTTGTGTGAGGCCCCTTGGGTAAGAGTGACCATAATATGGTGGAATTCTTCATTAAGATGGAGAATGATATATTTAATTCAGAAACAAAGGTTCTGAACTTAAAGAAGGGTAACTTTGAAGGTATGAGACGTGAATTAGCTAAGATAGACTGGCAAATGATACTTAAAGGGTTGATGGAGGATATGCAATGGCCAGCATTTAAATATCGCATGGATGGACTACAACAATTGTTCATCCCAGTTTGGCAAAAGAATAAACCAGGGAAGGTAGTGCACCCATGGCTGACAAGGGAAATTAGGGATAGTATCAAGTCCAAAGAAGAAACATATAAATTAGCCAGAAAAAGTATCACACCTGAGGACTGGGAGAAATTCAGAGTCCAGCAGAGGAGGACAAAGGGCTTAATTAGGAAAGGGAAAAAAGATTATGAGAGAAAGCTGGCAGGGAACATAAAACCTGACTGTAAAAGCTTTTATAGATATGTGAAAAGAAAAAGATTGGTCAAGACAAATGTAGGTCCCTTACAGTCAGAAACAAGTGAATTGATCATAGGGAACAAAGACATGGCAAACCAATTGAATAACTACTTTGGTTCTGTCTTCACTAAGGAGGACATAAATGATCTTCCGGAAATAGTAGGGGACCGAGGGTCTAGTGAGATGGAGGAACTGAGGGAAATACATGTTAGTAGGGAAGTGGTTTTAGGTAAATTGAAGGGATTAAAAGCAGATAAATCCCCAGGGCCAGATGGTCTGCATCCCAGTGTGCTTAAGGAAGTAGCCCAAGAAATAGTGGATGCATTAGTGATAATTTTTCAAAACTCCTTAGATTCTGGATTAGTTCCTGACAATTGGAGAGTGGCTAATGTAACCCCACTTTTTAAAAAAGGAGGGAGAGAAAAACTGGGGAATTATAGACCGGTTAGTCTGACATCGGTGGTGGGGAAAATGCTAGAGTCGGTTATCAAAGATGCGATAACAGCACATTTGGAAAGAGGTGAAATCATCGGACAAAGTCAGCATGGATTTGTGAAAGGAAAATCATGTCTGACGAATCTTATAGAATTTTTTTAAGATGTAACTAGTAGAGTGGATAGGGGAGAGCCAGTGGATGTGGTATATTTGGATTTTCAAAAGGCTTTTGACAAGGGCCCACACAGGAGATTAGCGTGCAAGCTTAAAGCACACAGTATTGGGGGTATGGTATTGATGTGGAACGAGAAATGGTTGGCAGACAGGAGGCAGGGAGTGGGAGTAAATGGGACCTTTTCGGAATGATAGGCAGTGACTAGTGGGGTACCGCAAGGCTCAGTGCTGGGACCCCAGTTCTTTACAATATATATTAATTACTTAGTCGAGGGAAGTAAATGCAGCATCTCCAATTTGCGGATGACACGAAGCTGGGCGGCGGTGATAGCTGTGAGGAGGATGCTAAGAGGATGCAGGGTGAATTGGATAGGTTAGGTGAGTGGGCAAATTCATGGCAGATACAATTTAATGTGGATAAATGTGAGGTTATCCACTTTGGTTTCAAGAACAGGAGAACAGATTATTATCTGAATGGTGGCCGATTAGGAAAAGGGGAGATGCAACGAGACCTGGGTGTCATTGTACACCAGTCATTGAAGGTGGGCATGCAGGTACAGAAGGCGGTGAAAAAGGCAAATGGTATGTTGGCATTCATAGCAAAAGGATTTGAGTACATGAGCAGGGAGGTTCTACTGCAGTTGTACAAGGCCTTGGTGAGACCGCACCTAGAGTATTGTGTGTAGTTTTGGTCCCCTAATCTGAGGAAAGACATTCTTGCCTTCGAGGGAGTATAAAGAAGGTTCACCAGATTGATTCCTGGGATGGCAGGACTTTCTTATGAAGAAAGACTGAATTGACTAGGCTTATACACACTGGAATGTAGAAGATTGAGGGGGGATTTTATTGAAACGTATAAAATTCTAAAGGGATTGGACAGGCTAGATGCAGGAAGATTGTTTCCGATGTTGGGGAAGTCCAGAACAAGATGTCACAGTTTAAGGATAAAGGGAAAGCCTTTTAGGACCGAGATGAGGAAAAACTTCTTCACACAGAGAGTGATGAATCTGTGGAATTCTCTGCCACAGGAAACAGTTAAGGCCGGTTCATTGGCTATATTTAAGAGGAAGTTAGATATGCCCCTTGTGGCTAAAGGGATCAGGGGGTATGGAGAGAAAGCAGGTACCGGGTTCTGAGTTGGATGATCAGCCATGATCATACTGAATGGCAGTGCAGGCTCGAAGGGCTGTATGGCCTATTCCTGCAACTATTTTCTATGCTTTTATATTTCTATATATGCCTGGTCACCTCCTCAAAGAACTCTATCAAGCTTGTTAGGCATGATCTGCCTTTCACAAAGCCATGCTGACTGTCCTTGATCAGACCATGATTCTCTAAACACCCATAGATCCTATCACTAAGAATCTTTTCCAACAGCTTTCCCACCACAGACGTAAGGCTCACTGGTCTATAATTACCTGGACTATCCCTACTACCTTTTTTGAACAAGGGGACAACATTCGCCTCCCTCCAATCCTCCGGTACCTTTCCCATGGACAACAAGGACATAAAGATCCTAGCCAGTGGCTCAGAAATCTCTTCCCTCGCCTTGTGGAGCAGCCTGGGGAATATTCCGTCAGGCCTCGGGGACTTATCCGTGGGGAGGACTATTCCTCTTCCCACCCTGTCTCTTGCAAAAATGCCATCCCCTTCTCACAATTCCTCCGTCTCCGCCGCATCTGCTCTCGGGATGAGGCATTTCATTTCAGGGCAAAGGAGATGTCTTCCTTTTTTAAACAAAGGGGCTTCCCTTCTTCCACCATCAACTCTGCTCTCAAACACATCTTTCCCATTTCCCGCACATCTGCCCTCACCCCATCCACCCGCCACCCCACTCGGGATAGGGTTTCCCTTGTCCTCACCTACCAGCCCACCAGCCTCCAGGTCCAACATATAATTCTCCGTAACTTCCGCCACCATCAACGGGATCCCACTACCAAGCACATTCTTTCCCTCCCCCCTCTTTCTGCTTTCGGCAGGGATCGCTCCCTACGTGACTCCCTTGTCCACTCGTTCCCCCCCCCCCCCATTCCCTTCCCACCGATCTCCCTCCTGGCACTTATCTTTGTAAACGGAACAAGTGCTACACCTGCCCTTACACTTCCTCCCTCACCACCATTCAGGGCCCCAGACTGTCCTTCCAGGTGAGGCGACACTTCACCTGTGAGTTGGCTGGTGTGGTATACTGCGTCCGGTGCTCCTGGTGTGGCCTTTATATATTGGTGAGACACGAAGCAGACTGGGAGACTGTTCCGCTGAACACCTACGCTCGGTCCGCCAGAGAAACCAGGATCTCCCAGTGGCCACACATTTTAATTCCACATCTCATTCCCATTCTGATATGTCTATCAATGGCCTCCTCTACTGTCAAAATGAATCCAAACTCATGTTGGAAGAACAACACCTTATATACTGGCTGGGTAGCCTCCAACCTGATGGCATGAACATTGACTTCTCTAACTTCTGTTAATGCCCTCCTCCCATTCTTACCCCATCCCTGACATATTTAGTTGTTTGCCTGTTCTCCATCACCCTCTGGTGCTTCCCCCCCAACCTTTCTTTCTCCTGAGGCCTCCCGTCCCATGATCCTTTCCCTTCTCCAGCTCAGTATCACTTTCACCAATCACCTTTCCAGCTCTTAGCTTCATCCCACCCCCTCCGGTCTTCTCCTATCGTTTTGCATTTCTCCCTCCACCCACTACTTTCAAATCTCTTACTATCTTTCCTTTCAGTTAGTCCTGACGAATGGTCTCGGCCCAAAACATTGACAGTGCTTCTCCTTATAGATGCTGCCTGGCCTGCTGTGTTCCACCAACAATTTGTGTGTGTTGTTCTTACTCATATTGTTCTCACCATCATCAAGTTTCCTCTCAGTGGTGAATACCGAAGAGAAGTATTCATTGAGGACCTCGCTCTCTTCCACAGCCTCCAGGCACATCTTCCCACTTTCATCTCTAATCGGTCCTACTTTCACTCCTGTTGTTCTTCACATAATTGAAGAATGCCTAGGGGTTTTCCTTTACCCTATTGGCCAAGGCCTTTTCATGCCCGTTTCTTGCTCTTCTCAGCCCCTTCTTAAGCTCCTTTCTTGCTACCCTATATTCCTCAATAGACCCATCTGATCCTTGCTTCCTAAACCTCATGTATGCTGCCTTCTTCCACCTGACTAGATTTTCCACTTCATTTGTCACCCATGGTTCCTTCACCGTACCATTCTTTATCTTCCTCACTGGGACAAACTTATCCCTAACATCCTGCAAGAGATCCTTAAATATCGACCACATGTCCATAGTGCATCTCCCTGCAAAAACATCATCCCAATTCACACCTGCAAGTTCTAGCCTTATAGACTCATAATTTTCCCTTTCTCAATTAAAAATTGTCCTGTCCTCTCTGATTCTATCATTTTGCATGATAATGCTAAAGGTCAGGGAATGGTGATTACCGTCCCCCAGATGCTCACCCACTGAGAGATCTGTGACCTGACCCGGTTCGTTCCTTAATACTGGACCTAGTATGGCATTTCCCCCTAGTCGGCCTGTCAACATACTGTGACAGGAATCCATCCTGGACACACTTAACAAACTCTGCTCCATCTAAACCTTTGGAACTAATCTAGTGCCAATCAATATTAGGGAAGTTAAAGTCACCCATGATAACAACCCTGTTATTTTTGCACCATTCCAAAATCTGCCTCCCAATTTGCTCCTCGGTATCTCTGCTGCTACCAGGGGGCCTATAGAATACCCCCAATCGAGTAACTGCTCCCTTCCTGTGTTCCTGACTTCCACCCATACTGACTCAAAAGAGGATCCTGCTACATTACCCACCCTTTCTGCAGCTGTAATAGTATCCCTAACCAGTAATGCCACACCTCCTCCCCTTTTTCCCCCTCTCTATCCCGTTTAAAGCACTGAAATCCAGGAATATTGAGAATCCATTCCTGCCCCGGTGCCAGCTAAGTCTCTGTAATGGCCACTACATCATAATCTACAACCACTCTTTGCCTTCTGTGGGTAAGCCAGTTCTGGATCCACAAAGCAATGCCCCCTTAGATCCCATGCCTCCTTACTTTCTCAATAAGCCTTGCATGGGGTACCTTATCAAATGCCTTGCTGAAATCCATATATACTACATCTACAGCTCTACCTTCATCAATGTGTTTAGTCACATCCTCAAAAAAAATCAATCAGGCTAGTAAGGCACGACCTGTCTTTGACAAAGCCATGCTGACTATTCTTAATCATATTATGCTTCTCCAGATGTTCATAACTCCTGCCTCTCAGAATCTTCTCCATCAACTTACCAACCACTGAGGTAAGACTCACAGTTCTATAATTTCCTGGGCTATCTCTTCTCCCTTTCCTGAATAAGGGAAGAGCATCTACAACCCTCCAATCCTCCAGAACCTCACCCGTCCCCATTGATGATGCAAAGATCATTGACAGAGACTCATCAATCTCCTCCCTCTCTTCCCACAGCAGCCTGGGAAACATTTCATCCGCTCCCAGGAGACTTATCCAACTTGATGCTTTCCAAAAGCTCCAGCACATTCTCTTTCTTAATGTCTATATGCCCAAACTTTTCAATCTGCTGTAAGTCATCCCTACAATTGCCAAGATCCTTTTCCACAGTGAATACTGAAGAAAAGTGTTCATTAAGTACCTCAGCTACCTCCTCCAGTTCCATACACACTTTTCTACTGTCACATTTGATTGGTCCTATTCTCTCATATCTTATCCTCTTGCTCCTCACACACTTGTAGAATGCCTTGGAGTTTTAGTTAATCCTGCTCACCAAGGCCTTGTCATGGCCCCTTTCTGGCTCACCTAATTTCATTCCTAAGCTCCTTCCTGCTTGCCTTATAATCTTCTAGATCTCTATCATTACCTAGTTTTTTGAACATTTTGTAAGCATTTCTTTTCTTCTTGACTAAATTTACAACAGCCTTTGTATACCACGGATCTTTTACCCTACCATTCTTTCCCTGTCTCATTGGAATGCACCTACTCAGAAACCCACGCAAATATCCCCTGAACATTTGCCACCTTTCTTCCATATGGTTTCCTGACAACATCTGTTTCCAATTTATGCTTCCAAGTTCCTGCCTGATTGCCTCATATTTCCCCTTACTCCAATTAATTTTTTCCCTAACTTGTCTGTTCCCTTCTCTCTCCGATGGTATGGAATATGAGATAGTATTGTGAGCACTATCTCCAAAATGCTCTCCCACTGAGAGACCTGACACCTAACCAGGTTCATCTCCCAATACCAGATCAAGTACAGACTCTCCTCTTGTAGGCTTATCTACATACTGTGTAAGGAAACCTTCCTGAACACACCTAACAAACTCCACCCCATCTAAACCCCTCACTCTACGAGATGCCAATCAATATTTGGGAAATTAAAATCTCCCACCATGACAACCTTGATATTATTACACCTTTCTAGAATCTGCCTCCCTATCTGCTCCTCAATATCCCTGTTACTGCTAGGTGGTCTATAGAAAACACCCAGTAGAGTTAATGACCCCTTCCTATTCCTAACTTCCACCCACAGAGACTTAGTAGACAATCCCTCCATGACTTTCTCCTTTTCTGCACCCGTGACACTATCTCTGATCAACAGTGCCACGCCCCCACCTCTTTTGCCTCCCTCCCTGTCCTTTCTGAAACATCTAAAGCTTGGCACTTGAAGTAGCCATTCCTGCCCTGCACCATCCAAGTCTCTGCAATGGCCACAACATCATAGCTTCAAGTTCTGATCCACACTCTAAGCTCATCTGCTTTATTCATGATATTCCTCGCATTAAAATAGACACATCTCAAACCATTGATCTGAACGCATCCCTTCTCCATCACCTGTCTATCCTCCCTTTTGCACTGTTTTTGTGAGCCAACCTCCCTTTCCTCTGTCACTTCATTTTGGTTCCCACCCCCCAACAATTAATGTTTAAACTCTCCCCAGGAGCCTCGGCAAACATCCCGCCAGGATACTGATCCCGCTCGGATTCAAGTGCAACCCATCACACCTGTCTCAAAAGAGGTCCCAATGATCCAGAAATCTGAATCCCTGCCTCCTGCTCCAATCCCTCATCCTATTCCTATTCTCACTGTCACATGGCACAGGCAGTAATCCCGAGATTACTACCTTTGAGGTCCTGCTTCTCAACTTCTTTCCTAACTCCCTGTAGTCTGTTTTCAGGGCATCTTCCCTTTTCCTACCTATGTCGTTGGTACCAATATGTACCACGACCTCTGCCTGTTCTCCTTCCTACTTCAAGATATCATGGACGCGATCAGAAACATCCTAGACCCTGGCACCTGGGAGGAAAACTACCATCCAAGTTTCTTTCCTGCATCCACAGAATCAACTGTCTGACCCCCTAACTATAGAGTCCCCTATCACTACTGCCTTCCTCTTCCTTTTCCTACCCTCCTGAGCCACAGGGCCAGACTCTGTGCCAGAGGCACGGCCACTGTTGCTTTCCCCAGGTAGGCTTCCCTCCCCCCCAACAATGCTCAAACAGGTATACTCATTGTTAAGGGGGACAGCCACTGGGGTACTCTCTAGTACCTGCTTCTTGGACTTCCCTCTCCTGACTGTGACCCACTTGCCTGTCTTCCGTGGCCCCAGTGTGACCACCTGTCTCTGACACCAAGCACAGAAAGCTGGCCTCACACATATACTTTCTGTCTTTATTTTAAACAGATAATCTACCTGGTCTCGACCCTTTATTGCCGAAGCCCTTTTGAGCCAAAGCCTTCCTACTCTATCTCCCACTCCTCTGACACCTGCTCCTCCAATGCCCACTCTGTAAATTTGTCTTCCTTTTAAACTCCTCCTGCTGTTCTCCAACCTCCACTTGCCCCATTCAAACCACTGAAGAAATAACCGTCACCTTTCAAACTCTGCTCACTTTTAAACTCTTCCGGCTGTTCTCACTGGCCAGCCTCCACACACTAAGAAATAATAGAAAACAAAACTGAATTACAGTAAATCAGAATATACATATATTAAATAGTTAAATTAAGCTGAGCAGTTCAAAGTAAAAGAAGGTAGTGAAGAAATGTTTATGGATTCAATGGCCATTCAGATTCAGATGGCAGAGGGGAAGAAGCTGTTCCTGAATTGTTGAGTGTGTGCCTTTAGGCTTCTATACCTCCTTGCTGATGGTTAACAGTGAGAAGAGGGCAAGTCCTGGGGTCCTTAATGAGGCCTATGTGAGGCATCATTCCTTGAAGATGTGCTGAATACTATGGTGGCCAGTCCTCATGATGGCGCTTACAACTGCTCCAACCTCAATGCACTGTTGTAATGAATTGATCCATACCAACGGTACACCCGATAAAGATTTCTTTGTACCTCAGTACTTGTAATAAACCAATGAACCAAGAGGCCTGTAATTACTTTTGTTGTCTAAACCGAAATTTGTGCTTCCTTTAATACGCCAGTTTTCACAAGTTTCAGTACTACTGCTAGAAAAAAAATGATAAGTTCATCAATTCACAAAGAAGAGAAAATTTACAGGTGCTGGAAATCCAAGCTACACACACAAAATGCTGGAGGAACTGAGCAGACCTAGCAGCATCTATGGAAAAGAGCAGAGTCAATGTTTTGGGTCGAGATCTTTCACTAGGACTGGAGAAAAAAGCTGAGGAATAGATTTAAAAGTGGGGGGGGGGAGGGAAGAGAGAAACACAAGGTGATAGGTGAAGCCAGAAGGGGGAGGGATGAAGTAAACTGAGAAGTTGATTGCTGAAAGAGATATAAGTCTGGAGAAGGGGGAGTCTAATAGGAGAGACAGAAGGCCATGAAAGAGAGAAAAGGTGGAAGGAGCACCAGAGGGAGGTGATGGGCAGGCAAGGAGATAAGGTGAGAGAGGGAAGAGGAGATGGGGAGTAGTGAAAGGGAGGGGGTGGGCATCACTGGAAGTTCGAGAAATCGATGCTCATGCTATCAGGTTGGAGGCTACCCTACAAAATATAAGGTATTGCTCCTCCAACCTAAGTGTGTCCTCATCAGGACAGTGGAGGAGCCCATGGATGGACATATCAGAATGGGATTGGGAAGTGCAATTAAAATGGATGGCTACTGGGAGACCTTGCTTGTTCTGGCAGATGGAGTGTAGGTGCCCTGTGAAATGGTCTCCCAATTTATGTCTGGTCTCACCGATATACAAGAGGCCACACCAAGAGCATCAGATCAGTATATGACCCCAACAGACTCACAGGTGAAGTGTCGCCTCACCTGGAAGGACTGTTTGGGGCCATGAATGGTAGAGAGGGAGGAGGTGTAGGAGGTGTTCCTCTTGCAAGAAGTGCCAGGAGGGAGATCGGGGGGAGGGACGAATGGACAAGCGAGTCACATAGAGAGCAATCCCTGCAGAAAGCAGGAAGTAGGGGGGGAAGAGGAAAGATGTGTTTGGTGGTGTGATCGCGTTGGAGATGGCAGAAGTTGTGGAAAGTTATGTGCTGGATGCAGAGGCCGGTAGAGGGGAAGGTGAGGACAAGAGGAACCCTATCCCTGGTAGTGTGGTGGGAGGATGGGGTGAGATCAGACATGTGTGAAATGGAAGAGATGCGGTTGACGGTGAAGGAAGGGGAGTTCATCGATTCCCTCCTTTTCCCAGCCACAGGTAAGTATGGAATCTGAAGTAAAAGCTTTGGAACTTGTTCCGAAACTGATTTAATGTCAGTAAACTGAAGGCAAATCAAATTGCAAGAAGTATGAACTCAGGGGTGTTATTTTGGTTTTCTGCCTTTTCCCTTTGCCTCACTGCCTTGGGCACCAGAGTCAACTGAGAACATAAAAAATTAAGGTAGCTGTGACGCATTTCTGCAGATAGAACAGTTCCTTTCTTGGCTAGCTCTATAACTACAGGTCAGATGTTTCACAGTAGTTTCTGCTTTGGCCAATGCATCCAGAGTGGCATTTTATACCAAAACATAAAGTTTATTCATAATGATAAAAAAAATTAGTTACAAGAGTATACAGAGCAATGCCACAACCGGGAAACAGCGATCTGTTTACTGTTCACCTACACTGCCTACTATTTTCAAATACATTTCACTAATTTATTTGTGGTAATATTTTGTTTTATGTGCCGTGTCGGTGCATTGTGCTCTGGAGGAACATTGTTTCATTTGGTTGTTTATATGAACAGTCAGATGGCAATAAACTTGAACTTGAACATCATTCCTACATTTATAGAGAAAACGTTGTGTTCTGCTAGGACTCTTGCCTCTCATGCAGCCGCTGGGGTGGTATATTACTGCAATAATTCAAGGGCTTCCTCACTCAACCTGGCCTCTCCCTCTCCAGAAGCAGAATCAGAACACTGTGGTCCTTCAGCACCGAACCCTTGCGGTGACTACCTGGGTTTCAGTGTATACCTCAGCACGTTGTCCTGCAGCCGGGAATGTGCCAGGCAACCTCATTCCTCTACAGGGTGGCATTATACCCCTTGGTTCTATCATTTGGGGTGCAACATTACTGTAGTGCCAGTGACCCAGATTTAATTCCCACCACTATCTGTAAGGAGTTTGTACGTTCTCCCCATGACCGCGTGTGTTTCCTCCGTGTGCTCCAATTTCCTCCCACAGTCCAAGGAAGATGGTTTAGTAGCTTAATTGGTCACATCGGTGTAATTGGGCAGCACATGCTCATTAGGCTGGACAGGCCTGTTACAGAGCTGATCCTCTAAATAGATATTGAAGCAAAGAGTTATACACTTAATGATTTACCAAGCCACCTTTGAAATCATGGCCCTTGGTCAACCCCTAATTTATTTCCTTCACACATTTGCAGTTGTGTCTTCAACTAACTACAGCCTAAGTTCTAGGAGTCCCTCTTAAAATCTCCCTGCCTCTACACCTTTCCTTTCCTTATGGAATAAGGAGAGGGAACTTCTTCACTCAGAGGGTGGTGAGAGTGTGGAATGAGCTGCCAGTGGAAATGGTGATGTGGGTTCACATGCATCATTTAAGAGAAGCTTGGAAAGGTACACAAGTGGATGGGATTTCAAGGAATATGGTCTGAGTGCAGGTAGATGACACAAGGCAGATGAGACAGGCCAGCATGGATTAGATGGGCCAAATGGCCTGCTTTATGTGCTGTAGTACTCTGAGTCTGAATGTTCATATCTCTAAAACTGTATTATTTCATTAACGTCCAGTAATTTCTCCCCGACCCAATTCTCTCTTTTTTCCATTCCCCACACTGGCTCACTCTTTTCCTTTCTCTTCTCCTCATTGGAGTGGTGCCCCTCCTCCTTCCTAATCTATCTTGCTTCATTCTCCTCCCCTATCGGATATTAAGGAAGAGGATGTGCTGGAGCTCTTGGAAAACATCAAGTCGGATAAATCACCTGGACCGGATGAGATGTACCCCAAGCTAACATGGAAGGTGAGGGAGGAGATTGCTGAGCCTCTGACAATGATCTTTGCATCATCAATGAAGACAGGAGAGGCTCCGGAGGATTGAAAGGTTGCAGATGTTGTTCCCTTATTGAAGAAAGGGAGTAGAAATAGCCCAGGAAATTATAGACCAGTAAGCCTTACTTCAGTGGTTGGTAAGGTGGTAATCCAAAAGTGGCTTGCCCACAGAAGGCAAAGAGTGGTTGTTGATGGATGATATTCTGCATGGAGGTTGGTGACCAGTGGTGTGCCTCAGGGATCTGTTCTGGGACCCTTACGACCTGGATGAGGAAATGGAGAGATGGGTTAGTAAATTTGCTGATGACACAAAGGTTGGAGGCGTTGTGGAGAGTGTGGAGGGCTGTCAGAGGTTACAACGGGATATTGATAGGATGCAAAACTGGGTTGAGAAGTAGCAGATGGAGTTCAACCCAGATAAGTGTGAAGTGGTTCAGTTTGGTAGGTCAAATATATGACAGAATATAGCATTAACGGTAAGACTCTTTGCAGTGTGGAGGATCAGAGGGATCTTGGGGTCTGAGTCCATAGGACACTCAAAGCTGCAGCACAAGTTGACTCTGTGGTTAAGAAAGCATACGGTGCATTGGCCTTCATCAACTGTGGAATTGAGTTTAAGGGCCAAAAGGTAATGTTGCAGCTATATAGGACCCTGCTCAGACCCCACTTAGAGTGCAGTGCTCAATTCTGGTTGCCTCACTCTAGGAAGGATGTGGCAACCATAGAAAGGGTGCAGAGGAGATTTACAAGGATATAGCTTGGATTGGGGAGCATGCCTTATGAGAATAGGTTGAGTGAATTCAGCCTTTTCTCCTTGAAATGACGGAGGATGAGAGGTGACCTGATAGAGGTGTATAAGATGATGAGAGGCCTTGGTCATGTGGATAGTCAGAGGCTTTTTCCCAGGGCTGAAATGGCTAGTACAAGAGGGCATCATTTTAAGGTGCTGGAAACAGGTACAGAGGAGATGTCAGGGGTAAGTTTTTTATGCAGGGAGTGGTGAGTGCATGGAATGGGCTGCAGGCAATGGTGGTGGAGGCAGAAACAATAGAGTCTTTTAAGAGTCTCCTAGATTGCTACATGAAGCTTAGAAAAATAGAGGGCTATGGGTAAGCCTCGGTATTTCTAAGGTAAGGACATGTTCGGCACAGCATTGTGGGCCTAAGGGCCAGTATTGTGCTGTAGGTTTTCTATGTTTCTATGAAACTCGAGGACTGGGGCACTTTGGTGGAGAATGACTTTGTGGCTCTCATTGAGCGAACAGCGCAGTTCTGATCTAAACAAACCTGAATACGACTGGACTCCTGGTTTGGTGTTCGATTGTCTACGTGTTGTCCGCTCACTTTTTCCCATTTGTGCATTTTGTTATTTTACTGTGCATTGGGTCTTTGATGTTTTCTTGAACAGGTTAGAACTTAGAACATAGAATAGTATAGCACATTACAGGCCCTTTGGCCCACAATGTTGTGCTGACCCTCAAACCCTGCCTCCCATATAACCCCCCCAGCTTAAATTCCTCCATATACCTGTCTAGTAGTCTCTTAAACTTCACTAGTGTATCTGCCTCCACCACTGACTCAGGCAGTTCATTCCACGCACCAACCACTCTCTGAGTGAAAAACCTTCCTCTAGTATCCCCCTTGAACTTCCCTCCCCTTACCTTAAAGCCATGTCCTCTTGTACTGAGCAGTGGTGCCCTGGGGAAGAGGCGCTGGCTGTCCACTCTGTCTATTCCTCTTAATATCTTGTACACCTCTATTATGTCTCCTCTCATCCTCCTTCTCTCCAAAGAGTAAAGGCCTAGCTCCCTTAATCACTGATCATAATCCATACTCTCTAAACCAGGCAGCATCCTGGTAAATCTCCTCTGTACCCTTTCCAATGCTTCCACATCCATGGGTTCCATGGTGATTAATATCTGTGATGTACCATCAATAACTCTCGGAGACAGGAGGCGAACGATAGGCTTTTATTAGCAGCAAAACAGAGCACAGCATCTTGGAGACTGGCGGAGGAGCAGTGCCCCAATTGCCTTTATCCAGGGGTCTGTGGGAGGAACCACAGGAGCAGTCAGCAGAGGGGCGTGTCCAGACAGGTGTACATAGTTTACCACTATCTGCCTGCAGAAGGAAGAATCTCAAAGATGTATTCTGTATATATACTTTGATAATAAATGTAGTTTGAATCTTTGAAAAGTAAATAAAGACAAATAACGAGATTACACAGGCAAAATGCTGGAGGAACTCAGCAGGTCAGACAGCATCTAAGGCAATATGCATGGATTTATGGGCAGTACAGGAATCTCATGACAGGAACATATTTTAATTGCTAATGTTACTATCAAGCTTTTATTCTTTACATGAGAAAAACATTGTTCTTTTTTGAGCTATTTTAAATGCAATTTCACTTTCCTGTGCGTACTGAAATATTTCCATTGTTACTTCGATCAGCTGAAAGGTGTTTTACCGAATCAAGGGCTTTATTTATCATCGATTTATCTAAAAATACAATGAAATGCATCCTTTGCAGACACTCAGTGATTCAGGAACGGCTTCTTCCCACTGACCTCCGATTTTTGAATGGACACTCAACCCATAAACACTACGTTTTTTTACTCTTTATGCAGAACATATTTAATTTAACTTTATTGTCACATTAGCAAATAATCAGGATCCAGGTCTGCATGTTTGTTTACAGAATTGTTTGCAGAAAACCACGTTTCTAGGAATTCTCTGGCACGGCAAGATTTCCTACCCACATCACAGCTAAGTTTCCAAAATGACATCTAATCAGCTGATTAAAAAGTATATAAAGACCAAGATTTTGGAGGACAAAGAGTAAATTACAGTTGAGTATATATATCCAATATATATTATATACTTACTGTGATTTACAGTTTTTATTATTATGCTTTGCAATGTACTGCTGCTGCATTACAACGAATTTCATAACATATGCCGGAGATACTAAATCTGATTCTGATTCCGATTCTGCATTAACAACCAACATACCTAAGGATATGCTGGGGTCAGCCGGCAGCCTACAAGTGTCTCCACATTCTAGTTCCAACGTAGCACGTCCAGAGTTTTCAGCAGGAAACACAAACAGCAACAACAAAACAAAAATGTTGTGTAACTTCAAAACATTATAACAATTTAAAGGAAGACATGGGCGTCTGAGATTTGAGTCTAACTTTGTGTTTTATTTTAAGGGACAGGCCACGTTTGGATCTCCAGTCCTTGACCTGGAGGGTGAAGCGAGGGTCACTAGCACTCCTGCCCATACTCAGGGCTTGCCACTCATATGGACCTCCAACCCAGGACTGGGACTCACTCACCTGGGAATTACTGCCATGTTTTGTCCCATAGACGATCTTTCCAAATTAGCCTGGCACTTGGATCAATCAGACTTTGTTCTCGTTTGAGATGGACAGACTCCGAAACTCCTTCATTCTGACTTTTTGTAAAGACTATGTAAAGCACTTTAAACTGCCTTGTGTTTGAAAAATGCCATACAAATAAACTTGCTTTCCTGCTTGTCGCCGCTTCGCACACCCCAACTCCGTCTCAAATTAATATTCATAAACTTTAGTGGTAAAAAGTGACTGAAGTCTAGAATGTTCTGTTGCACTGGTTTCTGAGGGATTTTCAGTCAACACCTTCTCCATCTGATGGAGATACTTGCTTTTGATCTGTTGATTTACTTGGCTCAGAATTTCCTCATAACATTAAGGTCTTCAAAACTTCTTCAGTTACTTGGCTGATGCCGCCCTTGGCTTATTGCCCTTATAGACAAGAGAGCAGGTTTCTAGAATAATTCACTGCAATAAACTGAGCATTGGTCCCAATCAGGGATATTTAGTTTTCATCAAGGTTGTTAACAATAGCCTCGCGCTATCTGAAATCAAAGAGCAAGCACAACCAGTGTGTCAAGAAATTTTCAGAGCTAAATTAATCATCCTTTCCATGTGTTCCCAACAACAATTAGGGGTGGCAGAGTAGTTTAGCACTTTTCAGCACTAATGGGTTTCTGTGGGATAGAACCCATCACCACATGTGGGGAACAACTAACCAGAAAACTCCAACACCTGCACTTCAATATCCCCTTGTGCAACTCAGTCCTGAATTCCCTCACTTGTAGACCCCAGTCAGTCTGGATTGGCAAAAACATCTCCTCCACAGCCTCCATCAGCGCAGAGGCACTGTGTGCTTAGCCCCCTGCTCTAATCGCTAAGTACAGTTCCAATACCGTACACAAGTCTGCTGATGACGTCACTGTTGTGGGCCATTTCAAAGGTGATAACGTTGGAGGGAGGTTGAAAATTTGGCTGAGTGATGTCATAACAACAACCTCTCTCTCAATGTCAGAAACTGATTGTAGACTTCAGGAGAGGGAAACCAGCAATCATCAGAGGGTCAAAGGTGGAGAGGGTCGATAACATTAAGTTCCTGGGTGTCCCTATCTCAGAGGAGCTGCGCTGGACCCATCATATAAATGTAATTGCAACGAATGCACAACAGCACCTCTACTTCCTTAGGAGTCCATGGAGATTCAGTGTGACATCTAAAACCTTGACAAACTACAGAAGTGTGGTCGAAAGTGTGCTGACTGGCTGCATCACAGCCTGGTGTGGGAATATCAATGTTTTTGAAGGGAATATCCTACAAAAGGCAGTGGATTCAGCCCAATGCACCATGGGTAAAACCCTCCCAACCTGTGAGCACATCTACATGAAACACTGTCATTGAAAAACAGCATCCAACATTAAAGGTTCTCACCACCCAGGCCATGTTCTCTTCTCAGTGCTGCTACCAGCTGGAAAGCACAAAATCCTCAGGACTCACACCACCAGTTTCAGGAACAGTTACTACCCTTCGAACTGCACTCATCTATTGCGATGTTCCCATAACCAATGCTCTCACCTTAAGGACTCTTCATCGTGTTATTTCATGCTCTCACTATTTATCGATTTGCATTTATATTTGCATTTGCACAGTTTGTTGCCTTTATGCTCTACATGCACTTTCATTGATCCTGTTTACAGTTACCGTTCTATAGGTTTGCTGAGTATGCCCGCAGGAAAAAGAATCTCTGGTTGTATGTGGTTGTACGTACTCTGATAATAAAATTTAGTTTGAACTTTTGAACTTTGGTCCAGACTGGGTGGCATGGTGGTGCAGCGGTTAGCACAATGTTTTACAGTGCGAGTGACCGGGTTCAATTCCTGCTGCTGCCTGTAAAGAGTTTGTATGTTCTCCCCTTGCCTGTGTGAGTTTCCAAAGATGTATGGGTTAGTAGGTTAATTGGTCAGATAGACACGATCAGGTGGTGAGGCTCATTGTGCTGGAAGGTCCTGTTACCACGCTGTATCCCTAAAGAAATAAACATTAGTTAGAGCCAGTGATCAGTGGTCAGGGTTCAATTCCCACCACCGTTTGTAAGAAGTTTTGTCTTCTCACCATGACGATGTGGGTTTCCCCTAAGTGCTCCAGTTCCCTCCCACATTCCAAAGACTTACAGGTCATGTGAGATGGGTTGTAGACATTCTATGTTGGTGCTGGAAGATTGTCCCCAGCACAACCCTCATTAATCAGGTTTGGTGCAAATGATGCAACATACATGTCTCGATATACATGTGACAAATCAAGCTAATAGAATTTATCTAAATCTACTGAAAAGGCTGCTATGTCGCAGGAGATACAAACATTGAGACAGCAGGCAGATGATATATGCTGCTCTTGCAAGGAGTCCCCAGCACTCAAGTGATCTCTCTCTTTCTCTCTCTCGATGGTGAGTGAGAGTTTGTTGGAGGAACTCCAACAAGTGACATGGCAGATTGTAACATTGAAACAGTGAACTGTTGGTATCTCCTCTTGTTGTGGCAGAACTTGTCTGAGATAGTGAAGTGCTGGGTGGGATGGACAGTAGTTCTTAATGGACTCTAGATCATTGAATCTGGGGGTCTTTTCTATTGCTTGCATGGTGGGTGGTGGGAGTTGAGGCTTTTGCTAGAGTGGGGGAAGGGGTGATGCATTTGCTGCTGCTTGTGAAGTGGGAAGGGGAGTGGGTTTTTGGGTTCCAAGGTTTTCTGTCATTCATTCTTTGTTTTCTCTGCTTCGTGGATGTCTGTGAAGAGTAAAAGTTTCAGGCTGTATACTGTATACATTCTCTGATATTAAATGGAACCTTTGAACCATTGAACAATGGTGATTAGGCCATTGTTCAATACATTAATTACGGAGGAAGTGAAGAAACAGTTCTGAGACTGAACCTGTGTAACATCTGAAAGCAAACATCTTATCTTCATGGCTTGATGTTTATTACTAAATTTGTGTATGTGTTGTGTGCATTTAAATTCTACCACTGGGAGCTGGAAGCTTCTAAAACTGGTACAGAAATTAATGCGAACTTCAAAGTAATTTCCATATAATGGGAGTTGGGGAAATTCCAGGCTATTACATATATGAAGTGAACATTAGGAGTTCTTCAAGCAGGTTAGTGAATGGTGCTATCTAACACTAGGGTAGCATATTAATTAGCAGATTTCCATGTTGATAGTTACTCTGCTTCAACTTAATTAACTGATTATTCAAGCCCCCAATTTTGGAGCATCTTTGAGTGGTAATCGAGTCCCTTCCATAATGTCTCGGTATTATACAGATGTGATACTTGCTGCTGCAGGAGGTACTGAACTGAAATGCCCCCCCCTCAGTTGCAAGTTACAGATCACATGGCATGCTGTGTATCTAATATTTCAGTAATCTTGTACACAAACGCGCGCGCACACACAAACGCGCGCACACACACACACACACTCACACACACACACTCACACACACACACACACTCACACACACACACACACACACACACACACTCACACACACACACACACACACGCACACACACTTTGATTAAGTTCATTTAAATAATTAATTACTGGCTGTCTGTGCTGGTGGTGTAGTGACACCTGCACCTGGACTTTGGAACAAGAGGTCCCGGACTCAGATCCGGCAGGTTCCTTGCACACTTTTCCTCCGTGCTGGGCCGTGCGCTGAGCTTGCAACTCGGCCTTGGAAAACAGACAAACATTAGAGAAACAGCAAGGTAGCCGCCTGATGCGCTGAATGAGGCATGAGCTGGAACTTTACCTTTTGTTAAGTAAAAATACTTAAAAATTACATACATCATCGCACTACCACATGGCAGATGTTTGCCTCACTTAAAATCAACACGGTTAGCCACTTGTTCCCCGACTTCCATGTTTTTCTTTGAATTAGTTTAATGTTCTGAAGTTGCAAAACATAAGATGGTACTTTTTAAAAATAAATACAAAGGACTATACCCAGTGCATCATAGCCTGGTGTTAATGTTATTATAGAACATAGGAATCTACAGCACATTACAGGCCCTTCAGTCCACAACGTTATGCCGACCATGTAACCTACTCCAGAGACTACCCTGAGATTCCCTAGCGCATAGTCGGCTATTTTTCTAAGCTCCATGTATCTATCTAACAGGCTCTTAAAAAACCCTATTGTGTCTACTTCCACCACCACCACAGGCAGTGTATTCCATCACTCTCTGTGTGAAAAACTTACCTGGGCCTCTTCTGCAATTGGATCCTCGACTTTCTAACTGGAAAACCACAAATCTGTGTGGACTGGAGATAACATCTTCTCCTCGCTGAAGATGAACACTGGTGCATTTCAGGGGTATGTACTTAGCCCTCTGTTCTACTCTCTGTATACCCATGACTGTGTGGCTATAACTTTGTTGATGATACAACCATCATTAGTAGAACCTCAGGTGGTGACAAGAGGGTGTACGGGAGTGAGATATGCCAACTAGTGGAATGGTGCCACAGCAACAATCTGGCACAATGTCATTAAGACGAAAGAGCTGATTGTGGACTTCAGGAAGGGTAAATGAAGGAACACATACCAATCCTCATAGAGGGATCAGAAGTGGAAAGACTGAGTAGCTTCAAGCTCCTGGGTATCAAGATCTTTGAGGATCTAACCTGGTCCTAACATATTGATGTAGCTATAAAGAAAGCAAGACAGTGGCTATACTTCATTAGGAGTTTGAAGAGATTTGGCATGTCAACAAATACACTCAAAACTTTTATAGTTGTACCGTGGAGAGCAGCCTGACAGGCTGCAATGCTGTCTAGTATAGTGGGGGGGAGGGGGGGCTACTGCACAAGACTGAAAGAAGCTGCAGAAGGTTATAAATCTAGTCAGCTCCATCTTGGGTACGAGCCTACAAAGTACCCAGGACATCTTCAGGGAGTGGTGTCTCAGAAAGACACTGTCCATTATTAAGGACCTCCAGCACCTAGGCATGCCCTTTTCTCACTGTTACCATCAGGTGGGAGGTACAGAAGCCTGAAGGCACACACTCAATGATTCAGGAACAGCTTTTTCCCCTCTGTCATCCGATTTCTAAATGGACATTGAATCTTTGGACAGTACTTCACTTTTTTAATATACAGTATTTCTGCTTTTTGCACAATTTTAATCTATTCAACATATGTACACTGTAATTGATTTACTTATTGTTATTTTTATTTTATTGTTCTTCTATATACTACCTCACTTCTTTTTAATATACAGTATTTCTGTTGCTGCAAGTTCTTTTTAAGTAAACAAATTTCACGTCACGTGCTGGTGACAATAAACCTGATTCCGATTCTGGTTCTGACATCCCCTTGGTACCTATTTCCAAGCACTTTAAAACTGTGCCCCCTCGTGTTATCCATTTCAGCCCTGGGACGAAGCCTCTGGCTCTCCACACGATCAATGCCCCTTGCCATTTTGTATGCCTCGATCAGGTCCTTGAGAACTTCTGAAGATTTCTTGAGTATTCCTACAAGAAATTGAACTTCAGGATTGTATATGGTGACATATATGTACTTTGATAATAAAGTTACTTTTAAACTTTGGTGAGTCTGGCTGATTTGTTGCCACAGGTGGAGGCCAGGGAGTCAAAGGTTATGGAGTGAAGGCAGGAAAATAGGTACAAAATGGAAAATAAATCACTCATGATGCAATGGCAGAGCAGAGTGGATGGGCTAAATTATCAAATTCTTCTCCAAAGTCTTATAGTCTAAACTGCCTAATCATCGAGGACATCTTCCAAAGGTGATGCCTCAAGAAGCTGGTATCCAGTATTCAGGACCGACACCATCCAGGACGTATCCTCTTCTCATCACTTTAAACAAGGAAGAGATAGCGGAGCCTGAAGACACATAATGAACATTTTAGAAACAGCTTCTTCCCATTTGCCATCGGATTTCTGAATGGTCCATGGGCCAATGAACTCAACCTCACTACTCCTCGTTTACAATTTCGATTAATTTATTTGCATTGTAGCTTACAGTAATTTGGTATGTCTGCACAGTCCTGCTGCCACAAAACAACAGATTTCCTCTTCTGCTGTTAGCTTTCTGAATGGTCCTTGAACCCATGAGCACTATCTCACTATGTCGCTGTTTCTGCGCTATTTATTTATTTTCTATATTTCTGATTGTAAGTAGTTTTTATGAATTTGTTATGATACGTGGGTTTTGAACTCAGGAAAAGATGGCTGGAGTCACTTAACACTTTCTTTCAAGGGTATTTATCAGATACATCAAAAATCAAATATGTAAAATTTAGCAAAAATAGTGAAAACAAAACTTTCAATATTTACAAATTATTCTCTACTAGAAACTACAATAATACCCCTGTTCTATTTTGTCAATTGTGAACTCCTGGCAGTCCCAATCTCTCTCTCTCTCTCCCGCTGAGAGAAATAAGTCCTGTTTATTCAGCACTAGGATTAATCATTAATTACTTACAAAGTTAACAAAAAGCTACACATGAATTACAATATGATGCACCCCACAATGTAGTTACAATCATATTACAAAATGAACAGTATCTATATTAAGTATAGTATAGTTCAGTTCAAGATGGCACCAGCCAACAACAATTCCTTGGACAACATCTTCCAGATAGTCAATTATTTCAGTTTTTCTACGTATTCTACTTATTCTTTTTATCTCAATTTTGTCTTGGAAACTGTTAGAGCCTGTGATTTACAGTCGGTAGATTGATCGAGCAAGCTAGCACTCCACTCTCACTGAGAAAACTCCAGGAGAGAAATGCCAGCATAAGCTACCATGAAGAAAATGAGTCGAGGAGCCATGATTGATTACATTTCTGACTGATTAAAGCATAGAAATAGATTGAAACATAGAGGCAAATGTGGAGGAGAGTGAGTGCTTCTCAGAGTTGATTTTCTCAGATAGGCTGCTGGTTTGAGTTGCTACTTTTAGAAGGGCCATTGGTTGGAGACCCCGCCGTTGATTCAAGTCGTTGCCCTCGGAGGAGCCACTGGTTCAATTCATTACACTCGGTGAGGCCATTGAGGTTGAATTGCTGCACTCAGCAAGGCCGCTGGGTTGGAGTCGCTGCTGTCAGCGTTGTTCAAGTCCCTGCCTTCAGGTTTGTGTTGTAGCCCTCAGAGGGGCCTCTGGTTCGAGTCACTGCTGGGTTGGCAGACTGGGCGTTTGTGTGATCTGTTCGTTTTTGTATGAGGGAGTGGTTGTGGGGCGGTGGGATTTGGGGGTTTGCGAATTTTTGCTTTTTCTTTTTTCTTTTTGTGTGAGGAGATTGATGTCTTTCCTTCAATTTCTAATCTGGTTTTCTGCATTCTATGGCTATCTGGAGAAGCCAACTCCTGGAGTTGTATTCTGCATACATACTTTGATAATAAAATGATCCTTTGAACCTTTATATACAAGCAATATATACACATTTACACATCACCATGCTAAAAAAATGCAGGATTCCACTGTGATTGGCAGGAAAGGCACCATAAAGCCAAACCCTTTACAATGATATACAGGGGAGGGGAAGAAGACAATGAAGAGCACAGACTCAGAGAATGACAAGGGGGGGTGGTGTGTGTGTGTGTGTGTGTGTGTGTGTGTGTGTGTGTGTGTGTGTGTGTGTGTGTGTGTGTGTATGTGTGAGTGAGTGTGTGTGTGTGTGAGTGTGCAGGAGTATGGAGTTTGTTTACCAAGCACTCTTTAACACAGTATTGCACTGTATTACTGTCACAAGACACATTATACGACATGAGCCAGTGACAGTGAGCCTGATTCTGGTTCTGTCCAATGTTATTCTACAATTAACATAATCAGAGAACAGATTAGCTGATTATAAGCTTCTCTGCAAATTTTGGAACTTTCTGTGCACAAATTGCTTCAGGTATTTCATGAATTGCAACAGTAACTACAATTAAATACCGACCCTAACGTGCTTTGGAAAATCCCCAAATAAACAGTTGACATTCATTGCTTTCACATATAGTTTTAAACTCAGCGACCACTCGTTTTGCTACCTCCTGTACTTAATAAAGTAGTTACTGTGTGTATGTTCATGGCCTCCTGCTGCTGTAGCCCATCTGCTTCAAGGTTTGACATGTTGTGCGTTCAAAGATGCTCTTCTGTGCTCCACTGTTGCAAGGTGTGGTTATTTGAGTAACTGTCAGCTTCCTGTCAGCTTGAACCAGTCTGGCCATTCTCCTCTGCCCTCTTTCATTACAAGATATTTATACCCACAGAACTGCTGCTAATTGGATGCTTTTTGCTTTTGCACCGTTCTCTGTAGCCTCTAGAGTAGGGGTCCCCTTGCAGGCCATGGATCCCTGCCATTAACTGAGGGATCTGTGGACACCACATTGGAAACCCCTGCTCTAGGCACTGCTGTGCATGAAAATCCTGGTGATCAGCAGTTTCAGCAGAAACCACCCTGTCTGGCAGCAACGATCATTCCATGGCCACTTAGATCACATCGCTTCTCCTTACTGATGTTTGGTCTGAACAACTGAACGTTTTGACCATGTCTGCATGCTTTTATGCCTTGATTTTGTGCCACGTGATTGGCTGATTCAATATTTGCATTAATATGCAGGTGTATCTAATAAAGCGGCCACTGAGTGGATTTTTACACAAAGGATTCTTCTACCGTATCATCTCTGGTCTGTGTTTTGTCCCACAATCAACGTGTTAATTTTCAGAGGTTTCGTCAACCCCTGTGGCATATTTCCTCAGCCTAGGACCAGAGGACACAGAATGGAGAGGAGGAGGAATTTCTTTAGCCAGAGAGTGGTAGATCTTTGGAATTCTTTGCCAGAGGCAGCTGTGGAGTCCACGGCTTTACAAATATTTAATGTAGAGCTTGATAGAATCTTGATTGGTCAGGGCATGAAGGGTTATGGGGAGAAGGCAGGAGACTGGGGCTGATCAGCCATGATGAAATGGTGGAGCAGAGTCAATGGGCCAAATGGCCTAATTCTGCTCCTATATCTTATGGTCTTATGGTCTTATTTACCATAGCACTACTCTACAAATGAGACTGAGACTGAGGGAGATCTCATGGAGGCATACCCAATTATGAGAGGCATGGTGCAGCCTGGGAAGCACCATTGCCTGTGAATGGAAAATGCTACAAAAAGTAATAGATACAGTTCAGTCCAGCTCACGATTGTGCACATCTACAGGAAGAGATGTTGCAGGAAAATCAGCATCCATCATTATCATGCATTGAGTTGCTGCCACATGATTGGCTGATTAGATGTTTGCAGTAATGAGCAGGTGCACCTAATAAAGTGGCCATTGACTGTACCTAAGGAAGAAAAATACTGTTCTTAAAATTTGGGAATTTTTGTACCTGTAACTCAGACTCATATGTGTTTTGTCCTGTGGACATCTGTTCCACAGTTGTTTGTGAGCGTGTCAGGCAGAAACCCCAAGAGTTAGATTCAACACCATTAATTTCTTTACTAACTATCCAAGGAACAAATTGTAATCATTCAACTTACTGGTACTCATCTCAGTGACACCTTCCCCCTCAGATGACAGAGAACTGATTTGTGGACACCTTTCGAAATGGCTTTATTGTGTAACAAACAATTTGATCTGACAGATTTAAAGTGAATGTGTAGATGGAAATATAAATCAGGCAGAATTTTTTCACCATGAAATTGAAGCTTTCTAAACCAAGGGGCCACTAAGATGGATTGGGGTGGGCAGGGCTGAGCCAGATGTGTAGATCTGAAATGGAATACTTTTGCAAACAGTCATTTCTCGGACTCGAATTGAATTAAAGATAAAAGCCAAGCAAAATTAATACACTGAGATGTAAAGTAAGAAGAAAATAGATGAGAAATTTTCTAGATATAATGGGAAGGCATAAAACTATTTTGGTCATGAAAATGATACCATTTTAACTAAATACATACAATTTTGCAGAATTTCTCTTTTACATCCAAACCCAAAGTAATTTTCTGTCTGTTCCCATGACTTTGATTCCTTTGAAATGTATATTAATTTTCACTGATGTTTTCTGGGTCTCTGCTATTATATCAAAACCATATTATTTTGTATTTGACTCATGGTGATAATAACTTCACACTGGAGTCTTTTGAATTTTAAGAGGTTTCTCAGATTCTAACAAGGTTCTCTCATGTCTTCAGATATCAAAGCATATCCAGAATTATAAATGCGTGAAAATAATTTGTTTCAAATGCCTTGCCCTGTTTGGCATTCAGAGAGAAGGCAGGAGAATGGGGTTGACAGGGATAGTAAATCAGCCACGGTGGAATGGTGGGCCTGATTTTACAAACGTTTGTACTATGTCATATGGTTTTATGGCATTATACTCTATCCATCTGAAGACTTGTTTAATACTTGCTGGAGTTGAATCCCACACACTCCCCCCAGCATTTTGTGCCAGGACCAGGTTCTATTGTGTGAGGCATTGGACCGCAAGATCCCAGAGAGGCTACACAGGATAACAAAAACTATTGAGATCACCAGGGTCTCCCCTCCCTATCTGTGACATTTACCAAGAGCATAATATACAAAGGGCCCAAAGCATCGTTGAGGATCTCTGTCACACATCCCACAAACTCTTTGACCCACTACCATCAGGACTAGGATTGCCAGACTGGGTATCAGCACCTACCCCCCCAGGCCGTGAGACTAATGAATACCCTGCCACCACCAAGGTCTCATCACTGGGACAGCAAACTATTTACCTGTTCTGCACAAGTCTCATACATTGTGAATTATATTATCTTATTTGTGGTAATATTCTGTTTTATGTTCTATATTTTATGTTTTATGGTCCGGAGGAACATTGTTTTCATTTGGTTGTATATATGTGCAGTCGGGTGATAATAAATTTGAACTTGAAAGAGTCTTTCCTTAGAGCTATTTCCAGCTCAACAGTTATTTGATAACTTGTGGCTGTGAAACAATCTGAGCTTCCGGGGCCTCCTCCATCATGGTTGTAGGAGTTGACTCTGAGACTGCAGGAAGTGGTTCTGACAGCTCTGGGACCCTTCTCCTTTCCTTGGCTTTTCTATATGGATCTACTTTGATCCTTGCTTGCCTCCCAGTCCTGGCTTCCTTCTCTCTATCCCGCTCTCGATTTACGATCACAGTCTCGCACACAGTCTCTCTCTCTGTCCCGTCTTCTTTTTTCAAATTCTTGTCTTTTTTTCTTCTTGCCTTCCTTTCTCTTCTTCTAGATTCTTGTGAGTATCTCTGAATTTTCTAATTTCTGGAAAATTATGTCTTGTTTGCCCTTTTCCATTTCCATAGCACTGATCTCAGTCTCCTCTTTCTTTTCCTTTTTCTTCCATCTAGGATGCGTATCTTGATCTTGGGAAGGTTAATTTAGTTCACTGGAGTATTCTCTTATTAATCTTTCTATTGCTCCCTTTATGATCCGATTTCCTCTTGGTTTCCTCATCCACAACATCATCTGAAGAATCCTCTGCTTTTGTATCTTTATGTTTTTGCTTCTCTTTGGCCTTCCATTCATCCCGCTGGGCTTTGGTCTTTGCATCTACTTTTACAAGCAACTTTTTGTCTCCCATTTGAAATTTATGCAATAACCTAAATGCACGCAGAGTAGATTCTAGTTCACAAATGCTGAGTGCTTGCAACAGTTTGGAGTTCCTTGAACTCTTTCTCAGCTACATTTCACAAGTAACTGCCTGATAGACATACCAGAAGTTTTCTCTGATATGTTGCTTACAAAAGCAGTTGTAGTGGAACTGCTGCTTTCGGCACTTTCACAACTACTCTGAGCAACGTGGTCATTCCTTGGTCCAATATGCTTTTCAACCAGAGGCACAGGGGTTGGCACCAACACCTGTTTGCCCTCTGTTGGACAACGGTTCATGGTGTACAGCAAGGAGACAGTTGTGGTATCATCCAGAGATTTTCTTAATTTGTTTTCAGTTGACTTGATTGGATGGATCACCTATCAAGCTGTTGTGTCTTAGCCACTTGCTACCCTACGATGCTGGCCCTCCTGTTTTTACCACATACATGTTGACTGCTGTATTTCCCAGTTACACATGTCATTTCCCCAGGAATTATCTTTTCTCCAGTATAAGTTGTTAGCTGGATATCTGCAGGCTTCAGATCAGTATCTTTGAAATGCCGTTCAACTCATTTCGTGGAATGACTGAATCAGCTGAGCCAGTGTCCAATTCCATTCTAATAGATTTGCTATTCACTTCTGGTGTAAGTCATACTGCTGATCTATTGTTAGGTTTCACATTGTAAATCTCAAGGCTACCAGTCCTGTGTCACTCTTATCATTATCAAATTTTCATCAACAGCATTCAGGTTAGTGCTGTTTTTGAAACTGTGACTTAACATTTCATCTTTTTCTCTTCCCCTTGCATTCTGTTTACTTTGGTCTGCCTAATGTGCATGTGTCCTACTTTTTTGCAAGTTTCACCTTTAAACCTGCAATTTATTTCACACAGAAACTGACTTAGCCACACCTGGAGAAACTCAGCAGGTCAGGCAGCATCTGTGGAGAGGAATAAAAAGCTGGAGCCAAAATGTCAATTGTTTATTCCTCTCCATTGATGCTGTTTGACCCACTGCATTCATAATTTTGTGTTATATTTGTGCATGTTAGTCTGTTTCTAATTTGTTTCTGTGGGTCTTTCATAGGCAGAGCAAAACAAGGACTATCAGACACCTGCCATTAGTATCAGAATCAGAAGCAGACGTCATTGACATATGTCGTGAAACTTGCTGTTTTTGTAACATCAACACAGTGCCATTGATAAAAGAAATACCATGGGTTATTATTGGAAATATTAAAAGTTCAAAGTAAATTTATTGTCAAAGTACATATATGTCACCATATATAGTCCTGTGATTCATTTTCTTGAGGGCATACTCAATAAGTCCAATAATCATACTCAAATCAATGAAAGACCACATCAACTTGAGTGTTCAACTAATATGCAAAAGACAACGAACTGTGCAAGTACAAAAGAAAATAGCAATAATAATAATAATAATAATAAATAAGCAATAGATGAAAAGGCCCTGAATATGAGTCCACAGGTTGAAATTGAGTGAAGTTATCCCCTTTAGTTCAAGAGCCTGATGGTTGAGAGATAATAACTGGTCCTGATGCTGCTGGTGGGAGTCCTGAGGCTCCTGTACCTTCTTCCTGGAAGCAGTGAGAAGAGAGCACTTTTGTCAAAGTTTTAGATGTCATGCTGAATCTTTGCAAACTTCTGCAGAAGTAAAGGCACTGCCATACTTTCTTCATAATTGTACGTACGTGCTGGGCCCAGGATATTTCCTCAAAAATAATAACATCAAGGAATTTTAGTTTGATGACCCTCTCCACCTCTGATCCTCTGATGAGGATTGGCTCGTGTGCTGTATATTGAAGTGCAAAATAGTGAGGTAGCATCCATAGGTTCGTGCACTCCTCTCAGAAATCTGATTGCTGAGGGGAAGAAGCTGCTCCTGAAATGTTGAGGGTGTGTCTTTGAGCTGCTGTAACTTCTCTTTGATGACAGCAATGTTCTGGATTGTGAGTGTCCTTCACGATGGAGGCCACCTTCTTGAGTTGCCCTGGATGTCGGCGAGGCTGATGCCCATGATGAAGCTGGCTGAGGTTACAATCCTCTGCAGCTTTCTCAGATCCCATGCTGTGGCCCCTCCACACCGGACGGTGATGCAATCTATCAGAATGTTCATCCATGGTACTTCAATATAAATTTGCTAGACATCTCAAAGCACTAATGAAATATAGCTGCTGGTGTACCTTCTTCATAATTGTATCAATATGTTAGAAACATAGAAAACCTAAAGCACAATACATGCCCTTCGGCCCACAATGCTATGCTGAACATGTACTTACTTTAGAAATTACCTAGTGTTACCCATTGCACTCTATTTTTCTAAGCTCCATGTACCTATCCAAGAGTTTCTTAAAAGACCCTATTGTATCCGCCCCCACCACCATCACAAGATGCCCTTTCCATGCACTCACCTCTCTCTGTGTAATAAACTTACCCCTGACATCTCCTCTATACCTGCTTTCAAGCACCTTAAAACTCTGCCCTCTCGTGCTAGCCATTTCAGTCCTGGGAAAAAGTCATTGACTATCCACACGATCAATGCCTTTCATTATCTTGTACACCACTATCACCTCACCTCTCATCCTCCATTGCTCCAGAAGAAAAGGCCAAGTTCACTCAACTTATTCTCATAAACCATGCTCCCCAATCCAGGCACCATCCTTGTAAATCTCCTCTGCAGCCTTTCTATGGCTTCCACATCCTTCCTGTAGTGAGGTGACCAGAACTGAGCACAGTACTCCATGGGGTCTGACCAGGGTCCTATATAGCTGTAACATTACCTCTCGGCTTTTAAACTCAATCTCATGGTTGATGAAGGCCAATGCATCGTATGCCTTCTTAACCACACAGTCAACCTGTGCAAACACAAGGAAATCTGCAGATGCTGGAAATTCAATCAACACACACAAAATGCTGGTGGAATGCAGCAGGCCAGGCAGCATCTATAGGGAGAAGCGCTGTTGACGTTTTGGGCCGAGACCCTTCCTAACTCAGTCCTGATGAAGGGACTTGCCCTGAAAAATCAACAGCGCTTCTCCCTATAGATGCTGCCTGGCCTGCTGCGTTCTAACAGCATTTTGTGTGAGTCAACCTGTTCAGCAGCTCTGAGTGTCCTATAGACTTGGACCTCAAGATCCCTCTGATCCTCCATACTGCCAAGAATCTTATCATTAATACTATATTCTGCCATCATATATGACCTACCAAAATGAACCACCTCACACTTATCTGGGTTGAACTCTATCTGCCACTTCTCAGCCCAGTTTTGCATCCTATTGATGTCCCACCGTAACCTCTGACAGTCCTCCATACTATCCACAACACCCCCAACCTTTGTGTCATCAGCAAATTTACTAACTCATCCCTCCACTTATTCTGGGTTATTTATAAAAATCATGAAGAGAAGGGGTCCCAGAACAGATCCCTGAGACACACCACTTGTCACAAATCTCCATGACCCGTCTACAACCACTCTTTGCCTTCTGTGGGCAAGCCAGTTCTGGATCCACAAAGCAAGCTCCCCTTCGATCTCATGCTTCCTTACTTTCTCAATAAGCCTTGCATGGGGTACCTTATCAAATGTTGGTCTTACTGACATTGTGTGCAAGGTTGTTATTGCAACACCTCTCAACCAGCCAATCTATCTCACTCCTGTGAGACTCCCTATCACCATCTGAGATTCTGCTAACAATGGTTGTGACATCAGCAAATTTATAAATGGTGTTTATGCTGTGTTTAGCCACTCTGTCAAGGTTATTCAGAGAGTAGAGTGGGAGGACTTTGCATGCATTTTTAAAGAGCACGTTTCACAAGGAGATGTTATTGATCTCCCAATAAGGAAGTGAAGGGTCCATTTGCAGAGCATGCTACAGAGAGCAAGGTATGCTTATGAGACTGTCAGAGTCTGATTTGACCAGCTCCACTGAGGCTAACCAAATTACCAGACCTCAAAAAACCTGCAGAGGAGACAGCAAGTGATTTAACAGCTCTGCCTATGAACAAGGAGGAATTGGGCTGTGCTCAGACTCTCATACAGGAGGACCACGGGTTACAGGAATCAGACTGAGGACTCGGCTTGCATAATCAGGCATATCCTCCCTGCGTTTGGCAAGCTGATATCTGACTGGAGAGATGCAGCAAGAAGAAATTAAAATTAATTTCTGTGGAATTAAAATTCTGAATCATTCAACATGTGAGGAGGCGTGATAAAAGGTAGATTCCAGTTCAGCTCCTCATAACAGGCCAATCACAAGAAAGCTTTTTTGATGGCTCAGTGTCATGTCCTCTTTTTCCTCTGATGTAGTTTGTGTGTTTTTACCCAAACAAAGGACATAAGACCATAAGACAAAGGAGCAGAAGTCGGCCCATCAAGTCTGTTCCGCCATTTCATCATGAGCTGATCCAATCTCCCCATTAGTCCCATTCCCCCGCCTTCTCAACATAACCTTTGATGCCCTGACTACTCAGATACCTATCAATCTCTGCCTTAAATACACCCAATGACTTGGCCTCCACTGCCGCCCGTGGCAACAAATTCCACAGATTCACCACCCTCTGGCTAAAAAAACTTTTTCGCATCTCTGTTCTGAATGGGCGCCCTGCAATCCTCAAGTCATGTCCTCTCATACTAGACTCCCCCACCATAGGAAACAACTTTGCAATATCCACTCTGTCCATGCCTTTTAACATCCAAAATATCTCTATGAGGTCCTCCCTCATTCTTCTAAACTCCAAGGAGTACAGTCCAAGAGCGGTCAAACGTTCCTCATATGTTAACCCTCTCATTCCTGGAATCATTCTAGTGAATCTTCTCTGAACCCTCTCCAATGTCAGCACATCCTTTCTTAAATAAGGAGCCCAAAACAGCACACAGTATTCCAAGTGAGATCTTACCAGTCCCTTATAGAGCCTCAACATCACATCCCTGCTCCTATACTCTATTCCTCTAGAATTCCTCTAGAAGGGGCAAGACATGTTACCACTTAAGTTACCACTCAATGCACTTTAGTAAACTATTTAAGAACTTTTTAAAAGCTATTTATTAATGCTTTTTGGGAGGGTGATTTTAGATGCATATCATATTTTTTACTGAGTTAAATACTGTATGTAATTAGTTTTGCTACAATAAGTGTATGGGACACTGGAAAAATGTTGAATTTCCCCTTGGGGATGAATAGAGTATCTATCTATCTATCTATCTATCTATCTATCTATCTATCTATCTATCTATCTATCTATCTATCTATCTATCTAAATGAATGCCAACATTAAATTCGCCTTATTCATCACCGACTCAACCTGGAGGTTAACCTTAAGGGTATCCTGCACGAGGACCCCCAAGTCCCATTGCATCTCAGAACTTTGAATTCTCTCCCCATTTAAATAATGGTCTGCCTGTTTATTTCTTCTACCAAAGTGCATGACCGTACACTTTCCAACATTGTAATTCATTTGCCACTTCTCTGCCCATTCCCCCAATCTATCCAAGTCTCTCTGCAGACTCTGTGTTTCCTCAGCACTACCGGCCCCTCCACCTATCTTTGTATCATCAGCAAGCTTAGCCACAAAGCCATCTATTCCATAATCTAAATCATTGATATACAACATAAAAAGAAGCGGCCCCAACACGGACCCCTGTGGAACACCACTGGTAACTGGCAGCCAACAAGAATGGAATCCTTTTATTCCCACTCTCTGTTTCCTGCCAATCAACCAACGCTCTATCCAAATATGTAACATCCATTGCATCTCCCTTGTCTAGCCTACTTGTAATTTCCTAAGAAAATTGCACTAGGTTTGATAGGCAGGATTTTCCTTTATGGAAACCAGACTGAGTTCTGCCTATCTTGTCATATGCCTCCGGGAATTCCATAACTTCATCCTTGACAATTGACTCCAGCAACTTCCCAACCACCGATGTCAAGCTAACAGGTCTATAATTTCCTTTTTGCTTCCTTGCCCCCTTCTTAAATAGTGGAGTGACATTTGCAATCTTCCATTCCTCCGGAACCAGGCCAGAATCTATCGACTTTTGAAAGATCATTGCTAATGCCTCCTTAATCTCCACTGCTACTTCCTTCAGAACACGAGGGTGCATTCCATCTGGTCCGGGAGACATCAGGAAAATATTTTTCACTTATCACAAATGCTTTAAAAATGAGACTTCAATCTGTCGATGTGTGCCAACAGAGAGACAAAATGAGATCTTTAGGTTTGTAAAATGGGACAGTCTCAAGATTCAATGTTCAAGATTGTTTAATGTATTTCCTGTACACAAGTGGAAGGAGACCAAAACGATTGTTACTCCAGATCCAATGCCTCATAAAAAATACAAAAGATAAAGAACATAACAATAACAATAAGAAACACAAAATATTGTATATATAAATACATATTTAGCTTATTGGTGAGATCCATCGTATAGTGGGGGACTGCTTCATAGAGCACTTCAGCTCCATTGGCCAACAGCAGATCGTCACGGTGGCCAAACATTTTAATTCCGTTCCCATTCCCATTCTGACAAGTCAGTCCATGGCCTCCTCTTGTGCCAACATGAGGCCCCCTTTGGAGTGGAGGAATAACACCTTACATTCTGTCTGCTTAGTCGCCAAACTGATAACATGAATATCATTTTCTCCTCCAGTAAAAAAGAAATTCTCTTCCTCTTCTCTCCTCTGCTATTTGTGACTCTGGCCTGTTACCTCTTCTCATCTGCCTATCACCTCCCTTTGAGTCCCCTCCTCCTTCCCTTTCTGCTATGGACCACTGTCCTTTCATATCAGATTCCTTCCTCTCAGCCCTTTACATTTCCTACCCACCCGGTTTCACCTACCACCCTCTAGCTATCCTCCTTTCCCTCCCACATCTTTATAATTCTGGCATCTTCCCCTTTCCTTTCCAGCCTTGAAGAAGTGTCTCAGCCTGAAACATCAACTGCTTTTCATTCCCATCGATGCGGCCTGACTTGCTGAGATCCTCCAGCGTTGTGTGCATGTTGCTCTAGATTTCCAGCATCTGCAGAATTTCTTGTGTTTAAAGTACATAGATTATTTGTATGTCCATTAAGTCACGATAAGGTGACTGATTGGAAATCATAAAGTCACGGTGGAGGTATTGATCAGTCTTACTACTTGGGGAAAGTAACTGTTTTTTTGAGTCTGGTGGTCCTGGTGTGGATGCTATGTGCCTCCACCCGATGGGAGTGGGACAAATAATCCGTGAGCAGGGATTCATGATCCTTCATGATGCTACTGGCCCTTTTACTTCTGACTCCTTCGTCAGCGTCATTATGTGCTGTGTCATTTGACGTGGACAGTCATGGTCTTTTCAAGACCATGATTGTTTTTGGCAATCTGCTTGACAAAAGTGGTTTGCCTTGTGGGCTCTGTCTTTACCAGATGGGTGACCTCAGCCATTATCAATACTCTTCTGAGACTGTCTGCTCGGCGTCACCGGTCGCATCACCAGGACTTGTGAAACAACCATCCACCACCCGTTGCCATGGCTTCGCGTGACCCTGATTGTGGGGGCTAAGCAGGTGCTAAACCTCATCAAGGTTGACCTGCAAGTATGCAGAGAGAAGGAGCACGTTAGACCTCCTTTGGTAGAGACGTGTCTCCACTTCACCACACATGACTCCGAGGAAAAAGCATGATTCACATCGGATCACTTTAACCCTTTTGTTTTCGATTGTAAGTGTTGGTTGTCCATCGTATCTGACGATGACACACAACCTGGCTGGGAGAGATTTTAAAGCGGAAAGGCCATTGCACTGGGGCAGTTCCACTCTCTTAACCTAGAAATCCACATCCACTGGGGTTTTCCTTGACTGCAGTCGATTACCATGATCTCTTCTGTGCCTGATCACCCTTTGCTCTCCACGGAGAACTGCAGCACCACCTTCCTGGCTGTTGAATCTCACTGTAGGTCTGCCAGAGCTGACTTTGCAGGTTAGTGCGAGCAATTCCCTCTCTCACCAGGGTATGAAGCTGCTATTAACCCTCAGTTGGTTTAGCCCGCCTTTCAAAGTGGCTTACCAGGGTGGTGACCAAATCTGAGTGAGCTGCCCTGGAATGGCCCCACTCACCCCTTTGAAGTAATCCTCCCAAGTATTAAACTTGTGTCGCTCTTATTTATTTACTTAATACTTTTATTTAGTGATACAAGGTGGAACCAGCTCTTACAGCCCAACGAACCATGCCCACTCAGGGCCCGCCGATTTAACCTGAGCCTAATGATAAGACAATTTGCAGTGATCAGTTAACCTCCCGACCTGTAAGTCTTTGAATCATGAAAGGAAACCCGAGCATCTGCAGAAAACTCATGTGGTCACGTGGAGAACGTACAAACCCTTCACAGACAGTGCAGAAATTGAACTCTGAACTCCAACGCTCTGAGCTCTAATAGCATTGTGGTAACTGCTGCACTACAGTGGGGCCCAACTCCGTGAACACAGTAGGCATGCTATGTTGGCTCCCAGATGTTTGGCGGACATTTGTGGGCTGCCCCCAGCACATCCCTCAGTTGTGTTGGTTGTTAATGCAAACAATGCATTTCATTGTATGGTTCGATGTGCATGTGATAAATAAATGAATCTAGAATGTCTAATATTGAATCATTTTTCACTGGATGTTGCGTTATCACAAAGTGCACCAGTGAAGTACTTTAGCCTGCCGGAGAACAGAGAAGTGAAGTGTGAATCAGAATCTGGTTTATTAACATTGACAAAGGTCATGAACCTGGTTGTTTTACAGCATCAGTACAAAGTTCAATTTCATATCAAGTACATATATATCACCATATACAATCATGAGATTCATTTTGTTGTGGGCAAAGCAATACAATAAAATCATTGAAAATCTACACACGAACAGTCTGACAAACAACCGTTGTGTAAAAGAAGACAAACTGTGCAAATATAAGAAGAAAAATAAAATAATAATGTTAATAATAATAAATTGTAAATAAATAATACTGAGAACATGATTTCTCTGTTCCATTTAAAACATTACTGTTCAAAATAAATTTGAAAATATAGATAAAAAGAGAGTAATGAAGTGAGGTAGTGTTCATGCCGTCATGGACACCGTTCAGCAATCTGATGACAACATTGTTAAGAGCGGGTCTTCATAGAGGCATAGAGTCATAGAAGGGAAGAACACCAAGGTAAGCCCTTCAGCCCATCTCATCCATGCCAAACCATCTAATCTGCCTACTCCCATCGGCCTACACTGGGGTCATAGCCCTCTATACCTCCATCATCCAGGTACCTATCCAATCTTCTCGTAAACATTGAAATCAAGCTGGCATGCATCACTTGTGCTTGTCTTCAGCTAAAATAACTTAACAAGGCCGAGAGATGACTAGTGTATGCTTTAGCGGGTGTACTATCCATGTGTAAATACTAATCACAAAGTGCAGAAATGATTAGGATAGATTGAAAAGCTGCATCAACATTGAGGGGAAACCTTTCAAAACACCTGAATGAGGGAAGCATCTGAATGGAAGTGATTGATATCTCTCCACTTGCCTCTCTTATTAATAAGCTTTTAAGATTGTTGTCTGTCAAAGTACAAAGTTCAATGTTTAAAGTGAATTTATTATCAAAGTACATATATGTCACTCTATCTAACTTAGTGCCCATTATGCTGCTGGCATTTAGGGCTGCAATGAAGTTCCTCTATCTCTGACATCATTCAGGGCTTCTGTCATCATCAATAGCTCAGCTTTCACTAATGTAGATTCCAGGAATACTGTCACACTCCAGTGAAGAAGGATTCTTCATTGCTGTTTCTATAACAGTTTTGTTTTACTGGTCAGGATTGTAGCCCCCAACGTGGAGGACTGGTGGACCACTCTTAGTCTGGCCTCTACCCTTTGACCTGTTTCCCAAGAGCCAAAGCCTAGAGCCCTGACTCCAGCCAACAAAGTTCTCCAAGTAATTGAGGCATGCAAGCCTCCAAGCCACAACAAGGTTGAGGTCCTCTTGCAGGCTGTCACAGCAGAGCAAAAAAATACTTAGAATCAATGAAAAATTACACACAGAGACTGAATGTTAATGTGCAAAAGGAAACTAACTGTGCAAACTCAAAAACAAACAAATAACAATAGATATGTAGGTAGATAAATTGAGAGAGAGAGAGAGAGAGAGAGAGAGAGAGAGAGAGAGAGAGAGAGAGAGAGAAAAATAAATAAATAAATAAATAGATAAATGGATAAATAGATAGATAGACAGATAAATAAATAAATAGATAGATAGATAGATAGATAGATAGATAGATAGATAGATAGATAGATAGATAGATAGATAGATAGATAAATGAATAAATAAATAAAAACTAAGAACATGAGATGTAAAGTCCTTGAAAGTGATTCTGTAGGTTGTGGAGTCAGTTCTGTGTTGAGGTGAGTGAAGTTACTGATCACGAGCCTGATGGTTAAGGGGTAATTACTGTTCCTGGACCTGGTGGTTTGAGTCCTGAGGCTTTTGTACCTCCTTTCTGATATCAGCAGCAAGAGAACATGATGGGGGTCCTTGATGACTACCTACAAATATATGATTAAAGATGATGAATAATTATATTTAGATAACATATTTGTTGTTTTTAAAAGTTTTAACATCCCCTCTCTTTCCCGTTCGAGTGCTGATTAATGTTGATGCCTGGACGGCGACAGGGCAGGTTGGAACAGAATAATCTGTCAACCTGTTGCCCAAGTTAATTTATTGCTAGATTGGTTGCTACTTCTAAAAAACCCCTCTTGGCTGTCAGGGGTCAGTTAGAATCCAGAAGAAGTAATTAGCTTTCTTCTTGTGGTTTTATGAATTTGATACGAAACTAATGAGAGCAGAAGTATAATATAGACATTTCATGTGGAATAGTTTGAAGTGTTAAATTTTGAGAAGTGCTGGCATCTCTAGACACACCACTTTCATCACGTTTGTTTTATTAGTGAGTGCTTGCAATGGCACCAAAAGGATTAATCAGCTGTTACTGAGCCCAATACTGTGAAGCAATTAATGTACTCAATTAACGTGATAAAATTGCTTCCAGACCTCAGGTTAATGACTTGATGTACTGATCTGAACTTATCTCTCTTATACAGCTTCTTTTGGCAACTCCTTCTTTCTACCTCTTTTGCTGAGAAAATCTTAACCCTCTGTTAAAATGGAAATCTTTAATAGTACATATGCGTGTGATCTGGCAGATTATCAAAGTGGCACAATAAAAAATATGAACACCATTGAAAAAATCTCATCAACTAATTAGGACCAAAAGATACAGGTGCCGAATTAGGCTATGTAGCCCATCGAGTCTGCTCTGCCATTTCGAGGATCCACCCATTCATCTAGCGTCCTCTTCAACATCCGACCATCGGGAAGGAGACTCTGATATATAAAGATGAGAATGGTCAGGATAGGAAACAATTTCTTCCCCCAGGCCCTTCTGTACTCTCTGCCTTATCACTTTTGAAGTGTCACCAGATAGTTTGTACTGTATTCTATTTTGTTTATCTATGTGTAATTCATATGTGTGCATTTGGGATACTGTCCAGAGAAACACTGTCTCATTTGACGGTATACATGTATATAGTTAATGGATAATAAACTTGTCTTGACTTCATCATGGCTGATCCACTTCCCCTCTCTGCCTGCCCCAATCTCTTGCCTTCTCCCTGTATCCCCTCATGCCCTGACCGATCAGGAATCTATCATCCTCTGCCTTAAATATACCCAAAGACTTGGCCTCCAGCCACCTGTGGCAACAAATTCCACAGACTCACAACTCCCTGGCTAAAGAAATTCCTTGTCATCCCCAATCTAAAATGAATGTCCCTCTATTCTGAGGCTACATCCTCTGGTCCTAGACTCTCCCACCATAGGAAATTTTTTTCAGAGAGTTACTCAGAGAGTGATAGCTGTGTGGAATGAGCTTCCTGTAGAAGTAGTAGAGGCCAGTTCAGTTGTGTCATTTAAGGTAAAATTGGATAGGTATATGGACAGGAAAGGAGTGGAGGGTTATGAGCTGAGTGCGGGTAGGTGGGACTAGGTGAGATTAAGAGTTCGGCACGGACTAGGAGGGCCGAGATGGCCTGTTTCCGTGCTGTGATTGTTATATGGTTATATGGTTATATGGAAATATCCTCTCCACATCCACTCTATCTAGCCTTTGCAACATTCAATAGGTTTCAATGAGATTTCCTTCTCTCCCTCACTCCCCACCATCTTCTAAATTCCAGTCAGTACAGAACCAGAGTCGTCAAACACTCCTCAAATGTGCCTTTTAATCTCGTAATTGTTTTCATGAATCTCCTTTGAACCTTCTCCATAAAAGGGGCACAACAAAGAAATATGAACACCTTTGAGCAATTCTTATCAGCAAATTTTTATCAACTAATTATCTAACAGTACCTTCAAAACAATACTTGTTATCAGAGAAAAGGTAAGTAGTTTCTTCAAGGGTCAACTTTATTCACAATCTATATTTACATGCATTAGAAATTTGCTGAGGTGTGTTGGTCAGGGCACAACATGCAATAGAAAGCAACATTCCAGAATTCTACAGAATAAAGAAAGGTATAAAAATGAAGTTAGAGGTTATAGTTTGGAAATGGAAAAAAATGTACATAAATATCAGCTTGCATTTACCATGTAGACAGCATTATAAACGGTAGTATAAAGTATAAACATGAGAAAGTCTGTAGAACAACCCACACAAACCGTTGGAAGAACTCAGCAGGTCAGGCAGCATTTATGAAAATGCATAAACAGCCGATGTTTCATTAGGACCAAAAAGGAAGGGGGAAGACACCAGAATAAAAAGGTGGGGGTAGGAGAATGAGCATAGCTAGGTGATAGGTGAACACGAGGAAATCTGCAGAAGCTGGAAATTCAAGCAACACACATAAAATGCTGGTGGAACACAGCAGGCCAGGCAGCATCTATCAGGAGACGCACTGTCAACGTTTCCGGTCGAGACCCTTCGTCAGGACTAACTGAAAGGGAAGATAGTAAGAGATTTGAAAGCTGGTGTGTGGAAAAGGTAAAGGGCTGGAGAGGAAGGAATCTGACAAGAGAAGAGAGTGGACCATAGGGCAAAGTGAATGAGGAGGGGATCCAGGGTGCTATGCAGGTGAGAAGAGGCAAGAGACAACAGTGGAGAATAGGAGCAGAGGGGAGGGGGATGGAAAAATTTACCGGAGGGGGAAATCGATGTTCATTGGTTTAAAATGTTTACATGCAGTGCTTTGAGGGAATAATAGATAAGAGGGTGATGGGTGTTCTCAGGGAATTGTACAGCAGAAATGTGGCAAATGTTAAGGGAACTTGGCATTTTGCATTGGTATGTTCCATTGAGTCAGGCAATGGATGGTAGAGTTAAAGAACAACGGTGTACAAAGTATGTAGAAAATCTAGTTAAGAAGGAAAGCAAAGCTTACGGAACTTCAACTTTTTTTCCTTAGGCACTGCCTGGCTTGCTGAGTTCCTCCAGAATTTTGTGTGTGTTGCTCGAAAAGGTTCATGAAACTAGGTACTGTTAGAGTTCTAGAAAATTTCAAGGTTGCCAGGATGGAGTTTAAGAATGAAATTAGGAGAACCAGAAGGGGCCATGAGAAGACCTTTGTGAGCAGGATTAAGGAAAACCCCAAGTATTTCTACAAGTATGTGAAGAGCAAGAGGATGAGCCGTGTGAGAAGAGGACCAATCAGGTGCGAGAGTGGAAATGTGTGTATACAGTCGGAGGAGGAAGCGGAGTTACTTAATGAATATTTTGCTCCAGTATTCATTAGAGAAAAGGACCTTGGCAATTGTGGGGATGATTTGCAGTGAACTGAAATGCTTAAGGATATAGACATTAAGAAGGAGGATGTGCTGGAGCTTTCGAAAAGCATCAAGTTGGATAAGTCGTTGGGTCTGGATGAGTTAAATCCTAGGCTACTGTGGGAAATGAGGGAGGAAGTTGTTGAGTCTCTGGTAATGATCAATAGGGACAGGAGACGTACCAGGGGATTGGAGGATTTCAAATGTTGTTCCCTTGTTCAAGAATGGGAGTAGAGATAACCCAGGTAATTATAGACCAGTGAGTCTTTCGTCAATGGTGGGTAAGTTGTTGGAGAAGATCCTGAGAGGTTAGATTTATGAGCATTTGTAGAGACATAATCTGATTAGAGAGAGCATCAGCATGATTTGTCAAGGGCAGATCATCAGAGGGTGTATAAGCGTAACACTCAACTCCATCAACCCACGTTCATCTAGGGGAAATCGCGTCTGCCCTCCAAACTGTGTCTCACATTTGCATAGATGCTGTGTATGCACCCCGGCACAAACCCACAACGTAAAATATCAGTCCGTACACAATGTACATTTAAATTATGACACTTTATAAATTTTAATGTGACTATAGGGTTAGTAGAGAAACAAAATTATAAAATAAAAAGGTGCCAAGAATAGGAATTATACAATTCGTGCACATGTAAGAGCTCACGCAATATCCACTGTTCGATCTCATCCTGTTACGATATGTGTCTGGCAACAATGAATATAGAATTGAGTCAGATTTTATAAACATATAAACACTTATTAAACTCTGCTCAACAAAAATGAGAAATAAACAAACGACCAACTTAGCTGGAAGTTAACTGCTATACGGCAACACTGGAACAGTTCTTAAAGTGGTAAATGCAAATACAGTCTTAAAGTGGTTTATACAGTCAATTAAGAGAGACTTTCCTGAAGTAACAAATTCCTTGATGACGTAACATTACTGCTGATCCTAGCCGAAATATGCCTTCTCCGAAGGATTCACAATGAAGGAAATAAAAACGGCTTAAAGGAACTGACATTTTTCTTGGTGAATGAACACTGCACAACCCTTTCTGCTCTTACAGGTAAGGGTTATCTCAGATTCAGGTCACTATTTCCTGAACGAAGATTCAATAAGTTCGATCCTGTATTAAATCATCAAACTTTACTCGAACCTTCGGGTTCCCATACTCTGGTAAAGCCTTCAGTCTCCAATACTTAGACTTTAAAATTAAATCAAAGATACTTCAAACAAAACTGGCAGCAATTGGAGATACTGCCAGCACAATGATTCTGTACCTTACAGTAGAAAGTAAAACTCCACTTTAAAACGAAACTGTGTCATCAGACAAATACGCAACAGAGTAACTGATGAATGAAACGACGAATCAACACAAAACGCCTGCGTTACAGCAGGCTTTATTGTTTTATACCTGTTGAGAACATGTCATCAGGTGACCTCCCACTGGTGGGAAATTACATCACCCGCACCATCACAAGACCATTACATCATGCTCACAAGATACACAATTACATCATGGTCATAAGACAGTCACAAGATACCCCCAGAGTATGTAACGCTCTGAACTCCACGACCATCGGACTGGAACCAACCACGGTGGTCTACCAGAGTGCTTCCCACAAGTCCTCCCTCTTCGCTTCTCCTCGCCGAACTTCCTGCGCATCAACCCCAGTTCCCACACATACAGGTAGAATGACAAGACTCCCATTGATTACTCCCCCTGGTATCAGTAGTTATAACCCAAACATTTCAGCTACAGAGAACATTCCCTCAAAGTTAACATTACAGAGAAGACATTTTAATATTACCAGTTAACAGTTAACATTACAGTTAATATTACTGAGAACCCTACATGAGATGATGGCACATGTCACTCCCTCACACTGGAGATCAGATCAGATCACGTTCCCTCCCTCACACTGGAGATCAGATCAGATCACATTCCCTCCCTCACACTGGAGATCAGATCACATTCCTTCCCTCACACTGGAGATCAGATCAGATCACATTCCCTCCCTCACACTGGAGATCAGATCACATTCCCTCCCTCACACTGGAGATCAGATCACATTCCTTCCCTCACACTGGAGATCAGATCAGATCACATTCACTCCCTCACACTGGAGATCAGATCATATTCACTCCCTCACACTGGAGATCAGATCAGATCACATTCCCTCCCTCACACTGGAGATCAGATCAGATCACGTTCCCTCCCTCACACTGGAGATCAGATCAGATCACATTCCCTCCCTCACACTGGAGATCAGATCACATTCCTTCCCTCACACTGGAGATCAGATCAGATCACATTCCCTCCCTCACACTGGAGATCAGATCACATTCCCTCCCTCACACTGGGGATCAGATCAGATCATATTCACTCCCTCACACTGGAGATCAGATCAGATCACATTCCCTCCCTCACACTGGAGATCAGATCAGATCACATTCCCTCTCTCACACTGGAGATCAGATCAGATCACATTCCCTCCCTCACACTGGAGATCAGATCACATTCCCTCCCTCACACTGGAGATCAGATCACATTCACTCCCTCACACTGGAGATCAGATCAGATCACATTCCCTCCCTCACACTGGAGATCAGATCAGATCACATTCCCTCCCTTACACTGGAGATCAGATCAGATCACATTCCCTCCCTCACACTGGAGATCAGATCAGATCACATTCCCTCTCTCACACTGGAGATCAGATCAGATCACATTCCCTCCCTCACACTGGAGATCAGATCACATTCCCTCCCTCACACTGGAGATCAGATCACATTCACTCCCTCACACTGGAGATCAGATCAGATCACATTCCCTCCCTTACACTGGAGATCAGATCAGATCACATTCCCTCCCTCACACTGGAGGCCAGATCAGATCACATTCCCTCCTTCACACTGGAGATCAGATCAGATCACATTCTGTCCCTCACACTGGAGATCAGATCAGATCACATTCACTCCCTCACACTGGAGGTCAGATCAGATCACATTCCCTCCCTCACACTGAAGATCAGATCAGATCACATTCACTCCCTCACACTGGAGATCAGATCAGATCACATTCCCTCCCTCACACTGGAGATCAGATCACATTCCTTCCCTCACACTGGAGATCAGATCAGATCACATTCACTCCCTCACACTGGAGATCAGATCATATTCACTCCCTCACACTGGAGATCAGATCAGATCACATTCCCTCCCTCACACTGGAGATCAGATCAGATCACGTTCCCTCCCTCACACTGGAGATCAGATCAGATCACATTCCCTCCCTCACACTGGAGATCAGATCACATTCCTTCCCTCACACTGGAGATCAGATCAGATCACATTCCCTCCCTCACACTGGAGATCAGATCACATTCCCTCCCTCACACTGGGGATCAGATCAGATCATATTCACTCCCTCACACTGGAGATCAGATCAGATCACATTCCCTCCCTCACACTGGAGATCAGATCACATTCCCTCCCTCACACTGGAGATCAGATCACATTCACTCCCTCACACTGGAGATCAGATCAGATCACATTCCCTCCCTCACACTGGAGATCAGATCACATTCCCTCCCTCACACTGGAGATCAGATCACATTCCCTCCCTTACACTGGAGATCAGATCAGATCACATTCCCTCCCTCACACTGAAGATCAGATCAGATCACATTCCCTCCCTCACACTGGAGATCAGATCAGATCACATTCCTTCCCTCACACTGGAGATCAGATCAGATCACATTCCTTCCCTCACACTGGAGATCAGATCAGATCACATTCACTCCCTCACACTGGAGGTCAGATCAGATCACATTCCCTCCCTCACACTGAAGATCAGATCAGATCACATTTCCTCCCTCACACTGGAGGTCAGATCAGATCACATTCCCTCCCTCACACTGGAGATCAGATCACATTCCGTCCCTCACATTGGAGATCAGATCAGATCACATTCCCTCCCTCACACTGGAGGTCAGATCAGATCACATTTACTCCCTCACACTGGAGATCAGATCAGATCACATTCCCTCCCTCACACTGGAGGTCAGATCAGGGCATATTTCACTGTCTCAGTGCAGGCACCAGAATTGCTTCCATAATGCAGCAAGCTGAGGGGAGATGAACTCCATGTTTAGTGTCCTGTTTACATCTCTCCATAGATCCTGCCTGATCTGCTGAACTGCCCAGCATTTTGTGTGTGTTAAGTAGCTTCACTGTGATAAATTACTAGCAATCACAAATAAGCTCTTGCTGTTTCCGAATGGATGTTGAAACTATGAACACTGCCTCACTACATTTTTATTTCTGTTTTTGCACTTTTTATTTAATTTAACTATTCAATATATACTTTCTCTCATTCACAGTTTTTTTTCTCCTATATTATCATGTATTGCATTGTACTGCTGCCACAAAGTCATCACATTTCTTGACAAATGCTGGTGATAGTAAACCTGCTTCTGATCCTGTTTTGCTTAGATTTTTAAGATTTCTGTGCCATTATTAATCTTGTGTGGATTTGCATTAAAGATAACTAGAACTTCAACAGAATGGGAAATAGATTCTACTGAACTGTTGGATGCTCAGGCAGAATTGTCCATGAGCCAGTGAGAAAAAAAATTACTAGACTACCAACGGCGTGGGTCAGGGTTGAGAAGCCTACCCCTAGCCAAATCAGACACAGCAAATAGGCTGGATCTAGGTCAAAGGAAAGCCAATACTGAATTAAAGTTTGAAAATTAAAAATAACTTTCAAATATTCAATGAAAGAAAACAGGAAATGCAGGAAGTACTCAGTAGGTCGAAGTTCAAAATTCAAAGTAAATTTATTATCAAATTATGTATATGTCACCATATACCACTCTGAAGTCACAAAGCGTCTGTAGAAAAATAAGCAGTTCATATGACATACAGTATTGGAGCTCTTTTGCAGAAATTAGTTCTTCCCTGGGAAAGAGCTAAAATGCACTTCGGTGGACAAAGGAGATCCTGCATTTGATGGAAGTGGAGAGCAATGCACACAAGATGCTGGGGGAGCTCAGCAGGTCAGGCGGCATCTGTGAATTTAATAGAGTCGATGTTTCAGGCCAAGACTTTTCATGAGGGCAGCTGCCTTTCTGAGGATACCATTATGAGCAGCGTGACTGACATTCCAAATGAAATCTGATTACTACACCACCCACAAATGCTAGAGGAATTTGGCAGGTCAGGCAGCAGCTATGGATATATGACTATGCAAATAGTCCACATTTCGGGCTGAGAACCTTCTTCAGGAATTGAAGAATGAAGGGGAAGATGCCTGAATAAAATGGTGGAGAGAGGAGGAGGCTAGCTAGGAGATGTTAGGTGATGTCAGGTGAGTGGGAAAGCTAACAGGCAGGACAGGAAGGAATTTGATAGAAGAGGAGAATGGACCATGGGAGAAAGGGAACAAGGAGCAGGCCCAGGGGGAAGGAGAGATTGATATTCATTCCATCATGGAATATAAGGTGTTGTTCCTCCACCCTGAAGGTAGCCTAATCGTGGCACAAGAGGAGGCCATGGACCAATATGTTGGAATGGTAATGGAAATCAGAATTAAAATGTTTTACCAGTGGTAAGTTCTGTGTTTGGTGAATAGGGCAAAGGTACTCGATGAAGTGGTCCCCCAGTTTACGATGGATCTTACCAATGTAGAGAAGGCTGCACTGTGAGCACTGGACACAATAGTAGATTCACAGGTGAAGTGTTGCCTCATCTGGAAGGACTGTGTGGGGCCCTGAGTGGCTGCTTGCAGGGATAAGTGCCAGGGATGAATAGACAATGGAATCGAGGATGGAGCGGAAAGTAGGCGAATATATGTTTGGTGGTAGGATCCCCTTGGAGATGGTGCAGGTTGCAGAGAATGACCTGTTGGTTGTAAAGCTTCATGGGATCGTAGATAAGGATGAGAGGAACTCTACCACTGCTCCGGCTGTGGGAATATGGGGTGAGTGGAATTGTTCAGGAGGTGGAGGAGATGTGGGTGAGGGCCGCATCGATGTGAAAGAAGGGAAAACCTGTTCTGTGAAGAAGGAAACATCTCTGATATCCCGGACAGGAAAGCCTCATTGGGGAAGAAGTGCGGCAGAGGTGAAGGAACTGAGAAAAGGGAATAGCTGTTTTACAGGACACAGGTAGGAAGAGTATAGAGTCAAGATAGATAGGTTTATAAAAGATGTCTTGACATAGAGATCAAGAAAGAGGAGGGAGGTATTGGAAATTAACCAAGTGAATTTAAGGGCAGGGTAGAAACTGAAGGCAAAGTTAATGAAACTGACGAGCTCAGCATGGGTGTGTAAAGCAGCACAATGCAGTGGTCGGTGGTGGAGGAAGAGTTTTGGGGAGTAGTACCAGGGGAGACTAGGAACAGGGACTGTTCAGTGCAGCCATTGTAAAGGCAGGAATGGTGGGGGGGGGGCTATCCAGGTGCCCAAGATTACCCCTTGAGTCTGAAGAAAATGGGAGGAGCCGAAGGAAAAGTTGTTCAGGGAGAGAATCAGTTCTGCCAGTCAGAGAAGGGTGGTGGTGGAGGGGAACTGGTTTATTGAGAAAGAAGCAGAGACCTTTAAGGCTTTCTTGATGTAGGTTAGAAGTGTATAGCGACTGAACATCTATGGTGAAAATCAGACAGTTAGTGTCAGGGATTTGTAAATTACCGAGGAGATCGAAGACATGAGAAGTGCAGCAGATGTAGGTGGGAAGGGACTGAACCAAGGGGCATAGAATGGAATTGAGGTATGAGGAAGCAGGATCAGTGGGGCAGGAGCAGGCAGAGACAATGGGTCTACCTGAACTGTCAGGCTTGTGGAACTTGAGTAAGAGGTAGAAAATATCAATGTTGGGTAAAGGAGTTTGCTGGCAATAGATGGAGCTCTCCAGAGTTGATGAAGTTAGTGATTATGTCAGAGACAATTTTCTAATTGTCTGGAGTGGTGTCCTTTTCAAAGGTTAGGTATTAAGAGAAGTCTGAGAGTTGCTGCCTAGTCTCAGCCAGGTAGAGGTCAGTCTGCCACACTACAAGAGCAGGTAATGTTGGGATTGGTGCACGGGGAGAGTAAATGCATTCAGAGGGAGTAAGGTTCAAAAAGGAGTGAGGAGCACTGAAGTTGAGCTGGTTGATGTCTCATCAATAATTAGAGATGAGAAGATCAAGAGCCGGCAGAGAACTAGAGTGGAGTGTCCAAGAAGAGGAAGAAGGTTGGAGACAGGACAAGGGATCATCATTGCAAGGTGGGGAACTCTGGCTGAAGAGGTGGGCACAGAGATGGAGACAGAAAAGCTCGGCATCATAATGGGCTCGGTACTCACTGAGGTGCATTGATAAGGCCCTCGCTTAGCACAGAACTTTCCAGCTCAGAGAGGGAAAGGTTGACAGGAATGATGTAGACATGCAAGATTTTAGTGCTGGGATTGAAGTCCTCCACTCCCTCTGCACCAATCCCAACACTACCATCAAAGCCGCAGACAAGGGTGGGGGGTGCTGTTGTAATGCGGCAGACTGACCTCTACCTTGCTGAGGTCAGGCGGCAACTCTCAGGCACCTCCTCTTACAACCCTTTGAAAAGGACTCCACACCATCAGAGAATTGTCTCGGACATCATCGTTAACCTCATCAGCTCCGGAGAACTCCGACCTACTGCCACCAAACTCACAGTTCCCTTACAGGCACTGCTCTCTTCTAGCTGCTACTCAAGATCCACAAACTGGGACAGTGACATCACAGGAGAGGGGAGGGTAACTTCTGCAAAGTGTGAGATGCTCCTGTTTCAATACAATTTAATCATAACCAGGATTACGTTTGTAGTTTGCTGTTAAGGTTATCACAAGGCATGTTTAACATAGAACGTTACAGTGAAGATTGGAGAAATGCTATTGTTTATTTCTTCGGGGAGTGGTTCCATTGTGTTCAATTTTCGCTGATAATCATTTCATCACTTAATGACTTTGAATGGAGATGAATGGCACTCCTGTATGATGCATGACAAATTGCTAACCCTTGTGGTTTTAGAAATATACTTAGCCTAATGTGTTACAGTGACAGCTGTAAGATCTGGGTTCATTCCCCACCACTGCCTGTACGTTCTCCTCGTGAACGTGTTGGTTTCCTCTGGGTGCTCCAGCTTCCTCACACATTTGAAAGAGGTACCGGTTAGTAAATTGTGGGCATGCCATGTAATTGCCATAAGCATAGGCTATGTGGGCTGCTCCCAGCAGATCATGGCTGCATCATCAGCTCCCTGGAGACTGTGCACCTGGAAGCTGCTTTCATTGTCGCCAGAGACTTTAATCGAGCATCGCTGACTAAAGTCTCTCTGAAGTTTTGTCAACACATCCAGGTGAGCACATGGGGAGACACTGCTACTCCCTCTTCCGCAACGCTTACAGAGTGCTCCTCCTCTGCCGCTTGGGAAGTCAGATCACTCCTCCATCCTGCTTCTGCCGATGTACAGGCAGAAGCTGAAACAAGAGGCAGCCATAGTTAAGACCATCCACTGTTGGTCCGAACTATCAATCTCCATACTACAGGACTGCTTTGATGATGTCAGCTGGAATATCTTCGTGATGAGGATATCTTCCAGTTCACAGAAGGTATCTCGAGCTTCATCTGGAAGTGTATCGAAGGTGTTGTGCCCCAAAAATCCGTCAGAGTCTATTCAAACCAGAAACCCTGGATCGACAGTTCCATGCAAGCAGCACTTAGCACCCGACACAGAGCTTTTGCCTCCAGTGGCCACCAGGAACTCAAGAAATGAAGCTACGATCTACACAGCTCTCCACCAACAACACACACAGCACATGGCAAGGTCTGCACGCCATCACAGACCTCAAAGTTAAACGCAGTGGTGCTGTCAACACTGAGCCATCAAGGAGAGCTGCACACTGGTCATCACTGAGGTTGAAGTATGCTGGTGTTTCCAATGAGTGGAAAGGCTACAGGACCGGACGGCATCCCAGAGCCGGTTCTCAGGATGAATGCGGCACACCTGTCAGGTGTGTTTACAGACAATTTTAATCTCCCCTTAAACCCAGTGTAGAGTGCCCTCCTGCTTCAAAATATCCACCATTGGCCCTGTACCTAAAAAGACCAAGGTAACATGTCATAACAACTGGCATCCAGTCGCATTCGCCTCAATAATAAGCAAATGCTTTGAGAGGCTGGTCAAAGACTACGTCTGCAGCTTGCTACCACCCACATGGACCCCCTATAATTTGCCAGCGGACACAACCAAGGATGCAATAGCCACAGCACTACACACCGTCCTTACACATCTGGAGAAGAAAGATGCTTATGTGAGAATGCTGTTCTTGGGCTACAGTTCAGCATTCAACACCATAGTTCCCTCCAGGCCTGACGAGAAGCTCAGAGACCTCGGCCTTCTCCCTGCCTTGTGCAGCTGGATCCTGGACTTCCTGTCAGATCACCGGCAGGTGGTAAGAGTGGGCTCCCTCACCTCCACCTCTCGACTCTCAATGCAGGAGCCTCCCAGGGCAGAATCCTAAGTCCCCTCCTTTACTCACTGTACACCAAGGACTGTAGCCACCCACAGCTTCAATCTCCTAATTAAATTTGCAGATAACACTACATAGATTGGCCTTACCTCAAATAATAATGAGGCAGCCTATGGAAAATAAGTCAACACCCTAACACAATGGTGTCAAGAAAACAACCTCTCCCTTAATGTCGCAAAAACAAAGGAGCTGGTTGTGGATTACAGGAGGAATGAAGACAGGTTAATCCCTATTGACATTCATGGATCTGGGGTTGAGAGTGTGAACAACTTCAAGTTCCTCGTCATCCACATCACCGAGGACCTCACATGGTCTGTGCATACCGGCTGTGTGGTGAAAAAGCACAACAGCGCCTCTTCAAATTCAGACAGTTGAAGAAGTTTGGCATGAGTCCCCAAATCCAAATCGTTTCTACAGGGGCACAATTGAGAGCATCCTGACTGGCTGCATCACTGCCAGGTATGGGAACTGTACCTCCCTCAATCGCAGGACCATGCAGAGAGTGGTGCGGACAGCCCAGCACATCTGTAGGTGTGAACTTCCCATGATTCAGGACATTACAGAGACTTGGATGGCCCAGGGCAGGAATGGCTACTTAGACTACCAGGCTTTATATGTTTCAGAAAGGACAGGAAGGGGGCCAAAAGAGATGGGGGCACTGGGACTGCTGATCAGAGCTACTGAAAAGGAAGAATTCATGGAAGGATTGTCTACGGAGTCTCTGTGGGTGGAAGTTAGAAACAGGAAGGGGTCAATAACTCTACTGGGTGTTTTTTTTATAGACCATCCGATAGTAACTGGGACACCAAGGAGCAGATACGGAAACAGATTCTGGAATGGTGCGATAATAACAGGGATGTTGTGACGGGAGATTTTAATTTCCCCAATATTCATTGACATCTCCCTAGAGCAAGAGGTTCAGATGGGGTGGAGTTTGTTAGGTGTGTTCAGGAAGGTTTCCTGACACAATATGTAGATAAACCTACAAGAGGAGGTTTGATTTGGTATTGGGAAATGAACCAGGTCAGGTGTCAGATCTCTCAATGGGAGAGCATTTTGGAGATAGTGATCACAATTCTATCTACTTTACCATAGCATTCAAGAGGGATAGGAGTGGACAAGTTAGGAAAACATTTAATTGGAGTAAGGGAAAATATGAAGCTATTAGTCAGGAACTTAAGCATAAGTTGGGAACAGATGTTCTCAGGGAAATGTACAGCAGAAATGTGGCAAATATACAGGGGATATTTGTGTGGCATTCTGCATAGGTATGTTCCAATCAGACAGGAAAAGGGTGGTAGCATACAGGAACCATGGTGTACAAAGGCTGTTGAAAATCTAATCAAGAAAAGAAAAGCTTACGAAAGTTTCAAAAAAATAGGTAATGACAGAGATTTAGAAAATTATAAGGCTAGCAGGAAGGAACTTCAGAATGAAACTAGGAGAACCAGAAGGGGTCATGAGAAGGCCTTGGCAGACAGGATTAAGAAAAACACCAAGGGATTCTATAAGTACTTGAAGAGCAAGAGGATAAGGTGTGAGAGAATAGGACCAATCAAGTGTGACAGTGGAAAACTGTGTATGGAACTGGAGGAGATAGCAGAAGTACTTAATGAATACTTTGCTTCAGTATTCACTATGGAAAAGTATCTTAGCAACTGTAGAGATGACTTAGAGTGGACTGAAATATTTGAGCATTTAGATGTTAAAAAAGAGGATGTACTGGAGCTTTTGGAAAGCATCAATTTGGATAGGTCACCAGGACCAGGCAAAATATGCCCCAGGCTACTGTGGGATGCAAGGGAGGAGATTTCTGAGCCTCTGGCAATGACCTTCGCATCATCAATGGGGTTGGGAGAGGTTCCGGAGGATTGGAGGGTTGTAAGTGTTGTTCCTGATTCAAGAAAGGAAGTAGAGATAGCCCAGAAAATTATAGACCAGTGAGTCTTACTTTAGTGGTTGCTAAGTTGATGGAGAAGATCCTGAGAGGCAGGATTTATGAACATTTGGAGAGGTATAATATGATTAGGAAGAGTCAGCATGGCTTTGTCAAAGGCAGGTCATGTCTTATGAGCCTGACGGAAATTTTTTGAGGATGTGACTAAACACATTGTTGAAAGAAGAGTGGTAGATGTTGTGTATATGGATTTCAGCAAGGCATTTGATAAGATACCCCATGCAAGACTTAATGAGAAAGTAAGGAGGCATGGGATCCAAGAGACCTTGCTTTGTGAAACCAGAATTAGTATGCCCTCAGAAAGCAAAGAGTGATTGGAGACAAGTGGTATTCTGCATGGAGGTCAGTGACCAGTGGTGTGCCTCAGGGATCTGTTCTGGGAACCTCACTCTTTGTCATTTTTATGTGTCCTGGATGAGGGCATGGTAGGATGGGTTAGTAAGTTTGCTGTTGACATAAAGGTTGGGGGTGTTGTGGATAGTGTGGAGGGATGTCAGAGGTTACAGCAGGACATCGTTAGGATGCAAAACTGGGCTGAGAAGTCACAGATGGAGTTCAACCCAAATATGTGTGAGGTGGTTCTTTTTGGTAGGTCAAATATGATGATGGAATATAGTGTTAATGGTAAGACTCTTACTAGTGTGGAGGATCAGAGGGATCTTGGGGTCTGAGTCCATAGGACACTCAAGGTTGCTGTGCAAGTTGACTCTGTAGTTAAGAAGGCATGCAGGGTATTGGCCTTCATCAATCGTGGGATTGGGTTCAAGATCCAAGAGGTAATTTTGCAGCTAGATAGGACTATCTATGTTTTCTATGTATCTAGTTACTTAGACAGATGTATAAAAAGGGCACGAAGGATCACTGGAGACATGAGACTTAGAAACATAGAAAACATATAGCACAATACAGGCCCTTCAGCCCACAAAGCTCTGCCAAATACGTCCCTACCTTAGACTACTTAGGACAGGACAATTTACAACAACCAAGTAACTTAATAACCAGTATGTCTTTGGAGTGTAGGAGGAAACTGGAGCTCCCGGACGAAACCCACACACTCTCAGGAAGAATGTACAAACTTCTTACAGACAGCAACGGAAATGAACTCCAAAATCCAATGCCGTAAGCTGTAACAGTGTCACACTAACTGCCCCACTTGTACTTACAATGTACAGATTCTTTTAAAAGGCAGCATTTTTTTCTTTTTCTGTTTTATTTGTAATTTGTCTTGGGAGGAATGGTATTCTTGGAATCTCATTCCTTTTTCCTGTTGTATGTTTGAAATAGAATGGACCATTATAACGCCATAGCAAACAGTGTCCCATTTCACATCCACTTCAGTGTTCATTGCTTTTGCAGCTGAAGTGGATAAAAGCAAGGATAAGAACAAGAATTATTGTTGTTGAGAGCTCTGTGCAATTGTTTATCATCCCTCTGTTTGCTAACCTAATGGCACATTAGTCCATTCAGTTTTATGTCTCTATTAAATTAATGGCTCCACGATGTCACATGAACATGGTGAATAATGACCCACTGAAAACATCCGCTCAAAATTGTAGGTTAAAGACAGAAGGAATGACAAATGCTGGAAAGCTGAAATCAAAGCAAGGAATTGTTGAGCATCGACAGCAGATTTTTGTGTGACTGTATTTAACTGATATTTTCTATGTGCTTGCTGACTTATATACATTCTACAGAGATGTATCGAGAGCATCCTGAGCAACTGCATCACTGCCTGGTTCAGGAATTGCACCGTCTCAGATTTCAAGACTCTGTAGCAGATAGTGAGGTCAGCTGAGAAGATCATTGGGGTCTCTCTTCTCGTTATTACAGACATTTACACCACATGCTGCACCCACAAATCTAGCAACATTGTGAAGAAACTCACACAAACTTCCTTATACAAATTCTTCTCCCTCCTACCATCTGGCAAAAGGTATTGAAGCATGTGGGCTCTCACGACCAGACGGTGAAACAGTTTCTTCCCCCAAGCCATCAGACTCCTTCAATACCCAGAGTCTAGACTGACATCCACATCATTTACTATTGTATTGAAATTTGTCCTCCACTGTGCCATTGTCTTGTATTATTGTACTGCCCTGAACTGTTTTGTGCACCTTATGTAGTCCCGTGTAGGTCTGTAGCCTAGTGCATTTTTTATGTTGATTTATGTAGTCTAGTGTAGCCTTGTGCTGTCTCACATAGCCTAGTGTAGTTTTGTGTTGTTTCATGTAGATCCAGGGTCCTGGAGGAACTTTGCTTCATTTTTACTGTGTACTGTGCCAGCAGTTTATGGTTGAAATGACAACAGTAAGTGACTTGACTTGACTTGATAATGCCAGAACATCTGGACAGTAAAGAAGCATGCTTCAGGATGTTTCCTGTGGTTGGGGGAGTTTAAGACCACAACCTCAGATAGAGGAGGAATTTCTTTAACCAAACAGTAATCTGTGGAATTTGTCGCCAATCTTGGGTATATTTAAGGCAGTGACAGATTCTTGATTGCACAGGACATGAAGAGATAAGGGGAGAAGGCTGAAAACTGGGGCTGAAAGGGAAAATGGATCAGCCATGATGAAATGGCAGAGAAGACATGATGGGCCAAATGGCCTAATTCTGCTCCTATATCTTATAGTCTAAGGATGTTCTTTATCGACTGCAGCTCAGCTTTCAATACCATCACACAAGACTTTGGCCTCAATACCTCCTTGTGCAATTGGATCCCTGCTTTCATCATTTACAGTTCAGAACTTGGCCGCCGGCCAATGGGAAGTTTGGAGAGGGGGGGGACTTCAGCAGCAGGCTATTATAGCGAAAAGGTGCGTTGACCAGAGACTAAACTAGGTTTGGGATTGATTAGTAAGAGCAAATTAAAGGAAGGTGGGGCAAGCACAGCGGCTGCCATCAGAGTGGACAGAAACAGAATGGTGATCTTGAGGCTTTAGCTCCTCGAGGTTTCAGAGAACAGAAGCTTCAGTCAGAGAAAGAAAGGTAAAGAAAAGCTCAAGTGCTTTTCTTTCTCTTCTCTATATCTGCTCAGCTAGGCCAGTAGAGATGCCAGGCAAGATAGTGAAATGCTCCTCCTGTGGGATGTGGGAAGTCAGGGAGACTTCCAGTGTCCCTGATGACTACAACTGTGAGAAGTGACTCCAGCTGCAGCTTCTACAATCCGCATTTCGTGGGCTACCTCCCTTTCTTGAATAAGGGAACAACATCTGCAACCCTTCAATTCTCCAGAACCTCTCCTGTCCCCATTGATGATGTGAAGGTCATCACCAGGGGCTCAGCTATTTCCTCCCTCACCTCCCATATTAGCCTAGGGTAGATCTCATCCGCACTGAGAGACTTATCCGACTTGATGCTTTCCAAAAGCTTCAGTACATCATCTTTCTTAATGTCTATATTCTTGAGCTTTTCAATCCATGATAACTCAACCCTACCATTACAAAGATCCTTTTCCGAGGTTAATACTGAAGCAAAGTATTCATTAAGTACTTCCACTACCTCCTCTGGTTCCATATACCCTTTTCCATTGTCACGCTTGATTGGTCCTATTCTCTTACATTTTATCCTCTTGCTCTTCACATACTTGTAGAATGCCTTGGGGTTTTCCTTAATCCTGCCTGCCAAGGCCTTCTCATGGCCCCTTCTGGCTCTCATAATTACATTCTTAGCCTTATAATCTTCTAGCTCTCTAAAGTTATCTAGCTTTTTGAACCTTTGGTAAGCTTTTCTTTTCTTCTCGACTAGATTTTCAAAAGCCTTTGTACACTACGGTTCCTATACCCTACCATCCTTTCCTTGTCTCATTGGAACATACCTATGGAGAACACCAAGCAAATATTCCCTGAACGTTTGCCACATTTCTGCCATATATTTCCCTGAGAACATTGGTTCCCAATTTATGCTTCCAAGTTCCTGCCTGAGATCTTCATATTTCCCATTACTTCAACTTAACACTTTCCTAACTTGTCTGTTCCTATCCCTCTCCAATGCTGTGGTAAAAGAGGTAGGATTGTGATCACTATCTCCAAAACGCTCTCCCACTGAGAGACCTGACACCTGACCAGGTTCATTTCCCAATATCAGATCAAGTACAGCCTCTCCTCTTGTAGGCTTATCTACATATTGTGTCAGGAAACCTTCCTGAACACACCTAACAAACTCCACCCCATCTAAATTCCTTGCTCTTGGGAGATGACAATCGATATTTGGGAAATTAAAATCTCCCACCACGACAACCCTGCTATTATTACACCTTTCCAGAATCTGTCTTCCTATCTGCTCCTCAATTTTCCTGGTACTATTGGGTGGTCTATAAAAAGCACCCAGTGGAGTTATTAATCCCTTCCTGTTACAAACTTCCAAGAGTTATTAATCCCTTCCTGTTACAAACTTCCACCCACACAGACTCAGTGGACAATTATCATGGTCCTGATTGTTAATTCCCTATCTTGCTCCTAATTTTCTTTGATTATGGCCTGATCATTAATTTCCCTAATTGCTTCCAATTCTCTTTAATGATGGCTCACCTGGTTTCCATCAAAGACTCAGTATGTGGGTGGACTCAGCAACATGGTGAAGGACGGCAAGGGAGGACACCGACAGCCTGGATTCATTGATCTCCCCAGCCACCAGGCTAGGCAACCGTCTTCGAGAACGCCATAGGGAAAGATTTTGTCGTCCACCACCATTGGCCACTCCATGGGACTCGTTTCCGCCACCCACAAGAACAAGTCCCTCTCCTCCTCCTGCTCTAAGAGTAGCTCCCAGCCCGACCGTTTCCACTGGCCCGGGAGAGGAACTCATGCAGCTGGGATGGAACTGCCCCTCTCCCGCTGAGCGAATCCGGAGACTGAGTGCGGGTGAGTGTCTATATTGCAGCCAGTCCAGCCACGTCCGAGCTACCTGTCCCCTTCAGCCAAAGAAGGAAGACTCACCAGTAGAAAGGGGGACCCTGGTGACCCTGACAACATTCTCTTCCATTCCCAGAACCCAGATACAGGTACCAGAAACTTGATGTTACAACAAACAATCCTTGCTTCTGTCAGCTTGAGTGAACGGTGCTGAAGGCAATCTTCTAGATGAAGACATAGCTTCCTGTGCCGGAATTCCTCAAGAGCTGTTGAGTACCCCTCTGGAGGCCCGAGTGCTGGAAGGCAGACTTCTGGCCTGGATCACACACTGCACGCACCCCTGTCTCTAATTCTCTGCAGGAACCATCAGGAGCAGGTACAATTTAACTTAATTTCCTCCCCTCAAGCCATAATCCTCACATCGATCGGCTCACTGAGAAGATGGCCAGCTGGAGCCCATTCTGTCACTCCACTTGTCTTCAATCGGCCCTTTCCTCTGTGAAAGTCACCGCGACCTCGTCTGCCACTGAGACCCCCGACCTATCCAAGGTTCCAGCAGAGTACCACGATCTGGGAGAAGTGTTCCCCAAACAACGGGCCCTTTCCCTGCCGCCACACCGCCCTTATGCTTGTGCTATTGACCTTCTCCCCGGAGCCCCTCTACCCACCAGTCGGCTGTATATATTGTCCCGGCCAGAAAGGGAGGCAATGGAGGTGTACTTAAATGAATCTCTCACGGCGGGCATTATCCGACACTCAACCTCCCCTGTTGGTGCAGGTTTCTTCTTTGTGGGGAAGAAAGACGACTCACTGCATCCCTGCATTGATTACCGAGGCCTAAACAGCATAACTATAAAGAACAAATATCCACTGTCCCTTCTCAACTCCGCTTTTGAACCACTTCATGGAGCCACCATCTTCTCCAAGTTGGACCTACGAAGTGCCTATCATCTGGTCAGGATAAGGGAGGGAGATGAGTGGAAGGCCTCGTGCTACATCCCTCTTGGTCGCTTCAAATACCTGATCATGCCATTCGGCCTCACTAATGCCCCTGCTGCTTTCCAAGGACTGATAAATGATGTCCTTAGAGATTTCATTAACTGCTTCATGTTTGTTTATTTGGATGACATTTTAATCTTCTCCAGTAATCTTCAGGAACACACCCACCATGTCCATCAGGTTCTGCAGAGACTCTGGGAGAACAAAACTATTTGTAAAAGCCGTGAAGTGCGAATTTCACGTTCCTTCAGTCAGTTTCTTAGGGTACATCATCACGAGTGGGCAAGTGAGGACAGATCCAGAAAAGATCCGGGCAGCAGCAAAGTGGCCTGCTCCCACGACACTCAAGCATCTCCAGCGGTTTCTGGGGTTCGCAAAATTTTATCGTTGTTTCATCAGGGATTACAGGAGGGTGGCAGCGCTCCTTAATTGACTCACCACTCCTAAGACCCCTTTTCATTGGGACCCTGAGGTGGACACTGCCTTCTCAGAGCTGAAGAGGCGTTTCACCTCTGCTCCCATCCTGGTCCAACCAGACCTGTCTTGTCAATTTATTGTGGAGGTTGACACCTCCAACTCTGGGATGGGAACGGTCCTCTCCTGACGTTCAGGCCCTGACCAAAAACTCCATCCTTGTGCCTTCTTTTCTTGCCGGCTGTCTCCCGCTAAACGAAATTACGATGTAGGGTGCCGGGAATTACTGGCAGTCAAACTTGCTTTGGAGGAGTGGAGGCACTGGCTGGAGGGAGAGGAACATCCGGTTATCATCTGGACCGATCACAAAAACCTTGTGTATATACAAACCGCCAAACGCCTGAAGATCTGCCAGGCCCATTGGGCAATATTTTTTGGTCGGTTCAGATTTACACTCACCTATCGTTCGGGGTCCAAGAGCGAGAAGCCCGATGCTCTCTCCTGTTAATACATTTCCGAGGAGGTCCTTCCCAACCCCGAGACCATCCTTCCGCCATCCTGCACAGTGGCTGCCCTCACCTGGGAGATCAAGACCATAGTCAAAGAGGCCCAATGGGCCCAACCTGACCCAGGCAACGGACCCTCCAATCACCTCTTTGTGCCTGACTCCGTTCAATCTCAGGTTCTCCAGTGGGGATACATGTCTCATTTCGCCTGCCATCCCGGGATTGATCGGACTCTGTCCCTCCTGAAGAGACATTTCTGGCGGCCCTCCATGGACGCTGACACCTGTTCCTTTGTCTCTGCTTGTTCTGTTTGTGCCCGTGGAAAAGCCTCCCACCGACCACCTGCTGGATTGCTTCATCCCCTACCTGTTCTGAGCCACCCTGGAATGTCGCCTTTTGAATATTCCCTCGGTTACCAACACCCTCTGTTCTCTGCTCATGAAGATAACATAGCTGTGCCTTCTGTTCAGGCCCATCTCCGCTGGTGCCATAAGATCTGGAAAGACACACGCGCAGCCCTTCTCCATTCAGCCGACCACAACCGGAGGATTGCCGATTGCCATTGGATTCCTGTACCTGATTATTGGCCTGGGCAGAAGGTTTGGCTCTCTTCTAAAGACATCCACCTCAAGAATGAGCCCAGGAAACTTGCCCCCTGCTTCCTGAGACCATTCGAGATTGAGAGTATTATCAACCTCTCGGTGGTCCAACTCAAACTGCCCAAATTTATGCACATCCATCCTACATTCCACGTTTCCTAATTCAAAATGGTATCTGTCAGCCTCTTATGGCCTCCTGCTGAACCGCTTTGACCCGCCCAGATCATTGATGACCACCCAGTGTACACCGTCCAGCAATTACTGGATGTGCGCCACTGAGGCAGGGACCTCAATACCTGTTTGATTGGGAAGGAAATGGCCCAAAGGAACGTTCCCCACTCCTTTATCCTGGACGCTTCCCTCATTCATGATTTCCATCACGACAATCCTGGTGGTTCACCTGGAGGCTCCCATTCGGGGCGGGGGGGGGTGTGGGGGTGAGGTATTGTCATGGTCCCGATCATTAATTTCCCTAATTGCTTCCAATTCTCTTTAATGATGGCAAACCTGGTCTCCATCAGACTCACTATAAGAACCTCTCCGTCGCAACCACTAGTTGGCAGTTTGTTGGTCTGTTTCCATGTGATAACTGTTTCCTGACTGCTTAGAACCATTTGTTCTAAGTTCAGCTCTAGTTTCAAGATATTCCATGAAAACCCCATCTCTGTGTCAAGACTCCATATCAGAGCTCCGTGTCAAGATTCCTCCTGTTTGCTGTTCAACGTTCACATCTGCGCCAGCATCCCAACTCAGTCTTCGTGCCTGTGTCCTGCATTTGGGTTCTCCTCAGTCACTCCGTGCAACAGACAATCCCTCCATGGCTTCCTCCTTTTTTGCAGCCATGACACTACCTCTGATCAACAGCGACATGCCTTCCACCTCTTTTGCCTCCCTCCCTGTCCTTTCTGAAACATCTAAAGCCTGGCCCTCTTAGTAACCATTCTTGCCCCTGAGCCATGCAAGTCCCTACCAGAATATCTAGAAGCAATTTGGAAGGCACAGGATATACTGTATACATACCAAAGAGGAAGATGTATTCAAAGGAAAGATGACACAACTGTGGCTAACAGAAGAAGTCCTAGCCAACATAAAAGCCAAAGAGAGTAACAAAAAATGTGAAGTTTGAGGACGAGAAGCTTATAAAATCCAACAGAAGACAACTAAAAATGTCATTAAGAAGCTAAAAAAGGAATACAAAAGGAAGCTAGCAAAGAATATTAAAGAAGATACCAAGGTTTCTTCTGATACATAGTGTAAAAGAGAGGAGAAAGTGGGTATTGGACCACTGGAAATCAATGCTGGAGAGGTAGGAATGGGGGAAAGTGACATGGTGGATAAACTGAATAAGCATATCAGTCTTCACAGTGGAAGATACGAGCAGTATGATGGAAGTTCTAGGTGTCAGAGGTCATGAAGTGTGTGAAATTACCATAACTAGAAAGAAGATACTTAGGAACCTGAAAAGTCTGAAGGTAGGTAAATTACCTGGACTAGATGGTGTACACCCCAGAGTTCCAAAAGAGGTGGCTGAAGAGAATGTGAAGGTTTTAGTAATAATCTTTCAAGAATCACTAGATTCTGGAATGGTTCTGGAAGACTGGAAACTTGCAAATGTCACTCCACTCTTCAAGAAGGGAGAGAGGAAGGAAAAAGTAAACCTCAGTGGTTGAGAAGTTGTTGGAGTGGATTATTAAGGATGAGGTCTCAGGGTATATGGAGACATATGATAAAATAGGTCATAGTCAGCATGGTTACTGCAAGGAAAAATCTTACTTGAGTAAGCTGTTGGAATTCTTTGAAGAAATAATAAGCAGGATAGACAAAGGAGAATCAGTTGATGTGGTGCAATTGAATTTTCAGCAGGCCTTTGACAAGGTGCCACACATGAAGCTGCTTAGCAAGCTATGAGCCCATGGTATTAAAGGAAAGATTCTAGCATGGATAAAATTGTGGCTGATTGGCAAGTGCAAAATGGAAACCTTTTCTGGTGGTTCCACAGGGGTTTGATTTGGGACCAATTCTTTTTACATTTTATGTCCCTGATTTTGAGGATGGAATTGATGGCTTTATTGTAAAAGCTGCAGATGATACGAAGGTAGGTGGAGGGGCAGGTAATCTTGACGAAGTAGAGAAAATACAGAAGGATTTAGGCCGATTATGGGAATGGGCAAAGAAAGACAGATGGAACAAAATGACAGGAAGTATATGGTCTTCCACTTTAGTCGAAGAAATGAAAGGGTTGACTGTTTTCTAAATGAAGAGAAACCACAAAAAACTGAGGTGCAAGTGGACTTGGTATTCATCATGCAGGATCCCCTAAAAGTTAATTTGCTGGTTGAGACTGTGGTGAGGAAGGCAAATGTAATGTTAGCATTCATTTCAAGTGGACTAGAATACAAAAGCAAGGATGTATGTTGAAACTTTATAAAGCATTTACCATTTAGGTTGGTTACGAATTATTTAACTTATCTAGGTGTTAAGATTACTAAAAAAACATATGGATTTATTTAACATCAACTTTTTACCTTTAATAGACCAGGTCAAACAATTGCTTACTAAATGGTCCTTACTGTCTATATCATTGATTGGTCAAATTAATGCTATTAAAGTGATTATTTTACCTACTTTTTTAATATCTTTTCCAAGCAGTACCAATAATTACTCCTAAATCCTTTTTTGATACTATTGACTCTAAAATTTCATCTTGTATATGGCAGAATAAAAATTCTAGGCTAAGTAAAAAATACTTGCAGAAATCCAAAAAGAATGGTGGCATGGCACTGCAAAATTTAAGATTTTATTATTGGGCAATTAATATTCAATATTTAATATTTTGGACACAAGATATGGATAGTAATGTTAGTCCACAATGAGATAATCTTGAATGTAATTCTGCACAAGGATTTTCATTGGTTTCCATCTTAGGAACTTCACTTCCCTTGGTTCTTTCTAAATTGAATAAATAATTGGTTAATCCAATAATGAAACATACATTATGAATATGGTTTCAGTTTTGTAAATTTTTTGACATGAATAAATTTATTTTATCAAGTCCTATTATATCTAAATTTTTTTTCTTTCAACCCTCTGTCATGGATCAAGCCTTCTTAGTTTGGAAAACAAAGGGTATAATATGTTTTTGTGATTTATTTTTTGATAACTGTTTCATGTCTTTTGAACAGTTGTCTAATAAATATAACTTACCCAGATCCCATTTTTTTTAGATACTTACAGATCAGATATTTTTTAAATACAATGTTACCTACTTTTCCGATTTCATATCCAACTGATATCATGGAAAAAAATTTAGGCTTAAACCCCTATCAAAAGGGTTTGATAGCAATCATTTATGATATGATTATGAATATACAGTTAGATATATCTGATAAAATTAAAAATGAATGGGAGAAGGAACTTCAACTTTCTTTACCTATAGAAAAATGGGGAAAAAAATTTCGATTAGTTAATTTTTCTTCTATTTGTGCTTAACATACGTTGATTCAGTTTAAAGCAGTACATAGGGCTCTTATGTCTAAAGATAAATTAGCTCATCTTTACTCTCATATAAATCCAATTTGTGATAGATGTCACTCTGAGGTAGCCTCTCTGACTCATAAGTTTCAGTTTTGTCCTGTCTTGGAAAAGTTTTGGAAAGATATTTTTGATACATTCTCTACAGTTTTGCACATTGATTTACAACCTCATCCTATTACTGCAATTTTTGGTTTAGCAATGATAGATCTGCCCTCTTCAGCTCGGCAGATGATTGCATTTGCTACCTTAATGGCTGGAAGATCTATTTTATTGAATTGGAAAAAGATGAATCCTCCAATGACATCTCAATGGTTTTCCCAAACCATATCTTGTTTAAACTTAGAAAAAATTAGAAGTGGTACCTTTGATCCCTTGGTTACATTTGAAGAAACTTGGAGGCCTTTTATTCAATACTTTCATAGAATGTAATTTGACCTTTTCCAATTCCTTTACATCATTCATTAATTTGAGTAGAGGAGCAGATTTGATGACACTAATGATTTTATTTGATATATTAGAATAGCCCAGCTTTGTTTAGTTTTAGTTTAGTTTAGTTTAGTTTATTTTGTTTTTGATTTTTCAATTTGGAGTTTTTTTTCCCATCATTTTATTTTTTTTGTATTTTGTTTTTTTATCAAGGGTTTGAGGGGTCAATTAAATTGCTGTTACCTATAGTTTTTATTCACGGGTTAATTGCCAACAATGTAATCCCACTCCTTTTGTACTATTATGACTGCTACGTATTTGTCTTTGCAAAATTCAATAAAAAGATTGAAAAAGTAAGAAACTTTATAAAGCACTGGTGAGGCCTCACTTGGAGTATTGTGAGCAAGTTTCAGCTCTTTATCTTAGAAAGAATATGTTGAAACTGAAGATTGTTCAAAGGAGTTTTACAAAATTGATTCCAGGATTGAATGGCTTATCATATAAAGAGCTTTTGATAATTTTGCAATTGTGTTCACTAGAATTTAGAAGAATGGAGAATGACCTTATAGGAACTTATTGAATGGTGAAAGGCCTTGATACAGTGGATGGGGAGACAATGTTCCCTGGGGGAGAGTCTAAGATCAGAGGACACAACCTCAGAATAGGGGAATGGGAGGGGGCCTTTTAGAAAGGAGATGAAGAGGAATTTCTTTAACCAGAGAGCGGTGAATCTGTGGAATTCTTTGCCACAACAGCTGTGAAAGCTGAGTCTTTATGTATATTTAAGTCAGAGGTTGATATATTCTTCATTGACCAGGGTATGAAGAGATACAGGGAGAAGGCAGGAGATTGGGGCTGAGGAAGGTTGGATCAGCCATGATGAAACGGTGGACCAGACCTGATGGTCCAAATGGCTTAATTGTTCTCCTATATCTTATAGTCTTATGGTATTTTGGAGTGGCAACCACATCTCCTCCATAATCTCCATCAGAACTGGTGCACCGTAGGGCTGGGTGCTTAGCCCTTGCTTTACTCACTTTATACTTATGGCTTGAGTGGCTAAGTACAGCTCCGATGCCATATTTAAGTTTACTGTTGTAGGCCAAATCAAATGTGGTGATGAATCAATATATAGCGGGAACATTGAAATTCTGGCTGAATCATGTCATAACAACAACCTCTTCCAAACAAGGAGCTGATTATTGACTTCAGGAGTAAGAAACCAGAGGTAGTCATCATCGGAGGATCCGAGGTGAAAAGGGTTAGCAATGTGAAATTCCTCAGTATTATTATCTTGTAGGACCTGTCCTCGGCCCAGAATGTAAGTGCAATTTTGAAGAAAGCAGCTCTACTGCTTTAGGGATTCGCAGAGAATTGGCATGACATCTAAACTTTTGACAAGCTTCTATGGATGTGTAGTAGAGAGCTGCATCACAACCGGGTATGGAAACACCAATGCACTTGAATGGAAAATCCTACAAAGGTAGTGGACTTAGTCCAGTCCATCACAGTTAAAGCCATCTTAAACAAAATATCACAGTAAGCCGTCTTAAATCTTCCCATCATTGTTGTGTTCCCACAACCAATGGGCTGACTTTCAGGACTCTTCATCTCATGTTCTCGATATTCATTTCTGATTTATTATTATTTCTTCCTTTTTGTATTTGCACAGTTTATTGTCATTTGCATTTAGGTTGAACTCTTAAATTAGGCAGTATTTCATTGATTCTGAAATGGTTATTTCACCATAGATTTACTAGTGTGCCCACAAGAAAATGAATTTCAGGATTGTATATGATGATATTTATGTTCTTTGATAACATTCTTACATTGCTTTGTATGACTTTTGGGACCTTGGCCCCAGAGTAATGTTGTTTCATTTGGCTGTATTCATGGATATTCATGTATGGCTGAATGGCAATTAAACTTGTACTTGAAATCCGTAAAAACCTAGGAGTAGAATTAAGCTGTTTGGCCCAACACATCTGCTCCACCATTTTATCATGGCTGATACCCCTCTCAATTCCATTCTGCTGCCTTCTCCCTGTAATCTTTAACACCCTGACTAAACAAAAAACTATCAACCTTTGCTTTAAATATACCCAATGACTGAGCCTCCACGGATGTCTGTGGCAATGAATTCCACAGATTCAAAACCCTCTGGCTAAAAATTATATATTTTATTATTTTTTATATATTATAGCTATATATACAAACATTTGTATATATATATATCAAGATTTCAATATATTATATCCTAATATTACAAAATAAATATTTTTTATTGCCACACAATAATTGCTCATCCAAGATATCAATAGATTAATGATTAGCCCCAAGAACCTCAGGAAGCACAGAATACTCTGTTTCTATCTCTACATATATTCATTTGTAATACCATCAAACATCAGTCATGTGCTGTGACTGCTTTGAACAATAAAACAGCTTCATAGGCATTCAATTTGCAGTTCCAAATTGAAGTTAGAGCATTTAAAGTGCATTGTTGTGAAATAAACATCACCCCTTTGCTGCTTGACAAAGCATTCAAGAAGACATTACAAACGGGTAATGAAGATGGGACTTTTCTTTAGATTTTTTGAAGAACATTACAACATTTTGCCTGGCAAGTTGTAGGTGAGCTCAGAACACTGAAATTGATTTCTCAGTGTTTTTTCCTGCGACCATTTTCATGGGATTTTTTTTTCATCTAAGATCCAGATTTGTATGGATGAAGGAAGTGTCATGCCAATACTGGTAATATTGAGGCAAATCAGTGATACCCAAGCTGTACATTCAAAGTTCAGAGATCAAAGCAAATTTATTACTGATGTATGTTTAGGTCAGTATATATTACCCTGAGATTTATTTTCTTGTAGGTATTCACAGTAGAACATAGAACCACAAAAGAATCAATGAAAGACAACCCACAAAACTACACACTATGCGGCCTAATGGATAAGGAATCAGACTTTAGAGTTAGATGCAGATTTATCAAAGGAATGCAGGTTTGAGCCCTGTCACAGTCATTTAGGGCATGACAGTAGTGTAGAAGTTAGCATGACGCTACCATAACTTGGGGCAAAGGAATTCCAAGTTTAATTCCAACGCCATCTGTAAAGGGTTTGCACAGCTCCCATGAATGTGTGAGCTCCCTGTAAATACCCTTTCAGAGGCAAGGTTTTGAGTCACCTGTATGATTTGTCATTTTTACAGTGTGAGCAGTAGCCTCAAAGGTGTAAGATGGTTGTGGCATGGCACATTTGGGCCTGAGTTCAGGTGGCGGGGCTTGGGCCCAAGAGCGGGGAATGAACCAATGTTTGGCTGCTGGAGAGGAATTGGAGGCAATTCGAAGCAGCAGTGGCCAGGCCTGAAAACAAGGAAAAGTCGAGCTTTGACCAATTCAAGTGTCGGGCCAAATTGGAAAGGTTGGGTACGGATCAAATCGAGGTGCCGGTTCTCGAACCTGAGAGCCTATTCAAGTGGCAAGGCCTAAGTCTGAGAGCAAAGAACGACCCATGGCTAGGCTGATTTAAACACCAGGCCAGATTGAAAGGGTCAGGGTCTCGGGCTGGTGTTCAGCTTGCTGTTTGGCGATGTTTACTCACCTCTGTGCTGAACAGAGGATGCGGCCTTCAACTAATGGGCTCCTTGGATGCATCAGCAAGGGAGATTAGGCTGCCTACAGGGCTACGGTGGGAAACTTTGTCACATGGTGCGAGCAGAATCATCTGCAGCTTAATGTGAAAAAGACTAAGGAGCTGGTGGTGGACCTGAGGAGGGCTAAGGCAGCAGTTACCTCTGTTTCCATCCAAGGGGTCAGTGTGGACATGGTGGAGGATTACAAGTACCTGGGGATATGAATTAACAATAAACTGGACTGGTCAAAGAACACTGAGACTGTCTACAAGAACGGTCAGAGCCGTCTCTATTTCCTGAGGAGACTGAGGTCCTTTAACATCTGTCGGACGATGCTGAGGATGTTCTACAAGTCTGTGGTGGCCAGTGCTATCATGTTTGCTGTTGTGTGCTGGGGCAGCAGGCTGAGGGTAGCAGACACCAACAGAATCAACAAACTCATTCGTAAGGCCAGTGATGTTGTGGGGGTGGAACTGGACTCTCTGACGGTGGTGTCTGAAAAGAGGATGCTGTCCAAGTTGCATGCCATCTTGGACAATGTCTCCCATCCACTCCATAATGTACTGGTTAGGCACAGGAGTACATTCAGCCAGAGACTCATTCCACCGAGATGCCACACTGAGCATCATAGGAAGTCATTCCTACCTGTGGCCATCAAACTTTACAACTCCTCCCTCGGAGTGTCAGACACCCTGAGCCAATAGCTGGTCCTGGACTAATTTTACTTGGCATAATTTACTTATTATTATTTAATTATTTATGGCTTTATATTGCTATATTTCTTCACTATTCTTGGTTGGTGCGGCTGTAACAAAACCCAATTTCCCTCGGGATCAATAAAGTATGTCTGTCTGTCTGTGTCCATCTGCAACAGCTGCAGTGATGACTGTCTTCATGACTGTTATGTCACGACAACTACTTATCAATTAAATAAAAACACACATGTGGGAGATGGCTTTACCTGGTGTACACACATTGCAGCAAAAGAGAGAGAAAATAATGCACTTGTAGAATATAGATCAAAGCACATGCACAGACAACAGATCAGTATGTAGTACTAAAGGAAGTCATTGCTCTAAAATAAATAGATCCGTACGATATAGCAGTGGTCTCACTTTTTTGAGCTTCAGTTCCAAATGTTATTTGCTTACTTTTATTGTTTGCATGATTTGCTATTTTTCTGGACATTGGGTGTTGTCAATCTTTGTTTGACTGGGTTCTACTGGGTTTCTTTAAATGGGTTCTGATGGATTTCTTTGATTTAGACCATAAGACCATAAGATAGAGAAGCAAGTTAGGCCATTTGGCCCAACATGTCTGCTCCACTGTTTCATCATGGCTGATCCATTTCCCTCTCAGCCCTAGTCTCCTGCCTTCTCCCTGCAACCCTTATGCCCTGACTGATCAAAACGTATCAACCTCCACCTTAAATATAGCCAGTGACAGCCACCGGTTGCAACAAATTCCACAGATTCACCACTATCTGGCTGAAGAAATTCCTCCTCATCACTCTTCTAAATGGACATCCCTCTATTCCGAGGCTGTGCCCTCTGGTCCTAGACTCCTCCAGCTGTCTGTAGGGAGATGAATCTCAAGATTATATATAGTATACATACTCTGATAAAAAAATGTACTTTGAACTTTTAACTTCATAGGTTAATTTGTCTTTGCAAATTATCCTGTGATTATGCAAGGGTTAAACAAGTGAGTTGCTGGGTGGTCGGCTCATTAGGCCAGAAGGGCCTGTTCCACACTGTATCTCTAAATAAATAAATACGTAAATGAGAACTGATGAGCAGCCTAATTGGGTTGATATTATGGATGAGCAGTTTCAAACACACCATTGCTGTAGATTTTCTATTCTGGCTGTTCGTGATGTTAGCTGTGAAAATGTAATGTGTGTGTTATAAACACAAGAGATTCTACAGATGCTGGAAATCCAGAGCAACACACACAAAATGCTGGAGTAACTCAGCAGATCTGGCTTCATCTATGGAAATGAATAAACAATCAGTGTTCTTACTCATTCCTGCAGATGCTACCTGACCTGCTGAGCTCCTCCAGCATTTTGTGTGTGTAAATTGTGATTGTAAAGGACACTTTGTTCAAGAAGGATTTGCTAATGAAAGATATTTATGACCAAAAATGGAAAGAATGAACAAAACTTGTAAATGCAATAGCTTCACACTCCAGCAACAATGAATACAGAATTGAGTCAGGTTTTATAAACAAGTAAACGTTTATTATATTCTGCTCAACAAAAATGAAAAGTAAACAAACGACTAACTTAACTGGAAGTTAACTGCTATATGGCAACTCTGGAACAGTTCTTAAAGTGGTAAATGCGAACACAGTCTTTAAAGTGGTAAATATGTGTAAAGGGGGTTTCTTCTTTTGTCTTTGTTACTGTGTATGTAAACAAAATGGCTTCTTTGTTTTGTTAAAAGTAGGAATGCTTCTTTGTTGCGAGAGAGTGCTGGAAGCTTGTTTGGGTTAAAATTTACTGATAACGAGAATTGTATTCCTTTGTTAACCAATTGGGATTAATGTTGTTCTTTCTTCTTAGTCTGTAAGCTATTGTTGGTGGGCTTTTGGGCAAATTGGCGCGAGGGGATGAGAGAGAGAGGACGCGATGCTGTAAGCTGGGCGAGGAACAGACCCCAAGCGGGTGTCCGAGGCCAGGAGGTACTCCGAGGAGAGGGGATGAAGCTAGATGTGCTTGGTTGACCACTTCAGATGGTCCTAAGCTGCGAGTCGAGGAGTTTGGAGGGGATCGAATGGTGGCCAGAAGACTTCAGTAATTGAGCTCCAACGGTTGTGCATGAAGTGGTTTGGACTTTGATAAGTTTGGAGCCTTTTCTTTATTTTTTTCTCCATATATACTGTATCGTTATTAATCACTTAGTTATAGTAACCTTTATAAATTGTACTCATTTAATCGCATATGGTGTACTGTCTGTTATTGGGCAGGGCGGGGACATCACACAGCATCCACACCAGCTGATTACCCAGTTTGGCGGGGCCGAAGGCTGCTCCCCCTAGACGGAGAATGAGCTGAGCGAGCCTGAGGTGACCCAGGGGGTTACATATGGAAGTCCAAGTGATTTATACAGTCAATTAGGAGAGACTTTCCTGAAGTAATGAATTCCTCGATGATGTGACGTTACTGCTGATCCTAGCCGAATTATGCCCTGTCCGAAGGATTCACGATGAAGGAAATAAAAATGGCTTAGAGGAACTGACTTTTTTCTTGGTGAATAACACTGCACAACCTTTTCTGCTCTTACAGGCAGGGGTTATCTCAGATGCAGGTCACTATTTCCTGAATGAAGATTCAATAAGGTCGATCCTGTATTAAACTGCCGAATGACACCAACTTTACTCGATCCTTCAGGTTCCCATACTTCGGTAAAGTCTTCACTGTCCAATACTGAGACTTTAAAATTAAATCAAAGATACATCACACAAAACTGGCAGCGATTGGCAAAACTGCCAGCACGACGATTCTTGCCTTACAGTAGAAAGTAAAACTCCACTTTAAAATGAAACTACGTCATGAGACAAATACGCAGCATAACGGAGTAGCTGACAAATTAAACGATGACTCAACACAAAAACTCCTATGTCACAGCAGGCTTTCCCGTTTTATACCTGTTGAGAACATGTCATCAGTGTCTCTCACTGGTGGGAAAATTACATCACCCCACCATCACAAGAATATTACCTCATGCTCACCAGATACTCAAATACATCATGGTCACAAGACAGTCACAAGATACCCATGGGGTATGTAATGCATAAATATATATATCATATCTGATGGTGACAGGAAACGTTTGTGGTAGAGCTTTGTAAGTAGAAAAGTACTGGGGCAGTTCCACTCTCTCGAACCAGGTTCCAGTGCTTTGAACAGGTACAACACACTGGGGTCTTGGCCCGACTTTGTTCTTTGTTGCAATAGATGACCATCATGTCTTCTGTGCCTTGTCATGACCTTCATTCTCTATGGAGTGTTGCAGTACAGCCTCCCTAACTATTGGCCATAGTATGAAGTGTGTGTCTATGTATACTTTCAAATGTAATTTACAGGTTTTATTATTATGTAATGCATTGAACTGCTGCTGCTTAACAACAAATTTCACAACATACGCCAGTGATCTCTCAGTATATATATAGTTGTAAATATGCCATCTTGAAAGTAAATATTATCACTTTAAATGTGCAATGTCCGAAAGCATTCATGAAAACATTGTACTGATCTCCCTGTCCTCAACCTTACTGTCTCAATAAAGTTGTCAGATTTGGTTGAAGAACATTATTAAATCTTGCTTGGCAAGTTGAAGGTGAGTTTAGAACACCGAAATTGATTTTTTCAAAGTTTTTCCTGTGACTAGCTGTACAGGATTTTGTTAGTCTCAGACCCTGGTATATGGATAAAAGAAGGGTAGAGCTAGAAATAGATCATGCTAATACTGATAATATTTCTCATTTCTCAGTCAGGTAATTCACAACCTTCAAGTATCAAAATTGTGTTCGATGACTTCAGAGATTCTAGACACTAGTGTTGTCATTATATTTTCTCAAGGGACCTCCCTTGGTCCGTCATTATCTGACACTGGCAAGTTAAAATGTGTAATGCATTTTTTACATTTCCAAAATGGTGGTGAGTTGCCATCCACGGGGTGAAAATACTCCAACAGCATTTATACAGCATAGAAGATTATAGCACAGTACTGGTCCTTTGGCCAAAAAGAAGTAGTGTGGAAATTTTAACCTACTCTTAGAGAAACTTAATATTTTCCTCCCTCATAGCCCTGCATTTCTCAATCATAATAAACCTGATTCTGATTCTCTTCGTGGAGGAACCTCCAAAATTTATGACAGAGCTTTTCTGAGAGATTGCTACTCATTTGTCATCCTTCAGTGTAAAGTTTAAAGTAAAGTTATTACCAGAGTACATATACATCACCATATACTACCCTGAGATTCATTTTGTTTGCAGGCATTCACATTAAATACAAGAAACAGAATAGAACTGCACATAACCAGGATGAGCAAACAACCAATATGCAGAAGGCAACAAATTGCGCAAATATGAAAAAAGAGAAAAAGTAATGACAAAAATAAATAAATAAGTGATATATATTGAGAGCACGAGTTTTGGAGTCCTTAAGAGTGAGTCCATAGGTTGTGCAATCAGTTCAGTGTTGAGGAGAGCGATGTTCACCTCAGTGTAGACTGAGTGTTGAGGTGAGTGGGCCAAGAGTCAGTGTGGGTGCATCAGGCTTTGGCTTGGAAGAAGTGCTGGCTCTGATTAAGTTGTCAGCGTAAGTTTCTGTTAAGTTTTCCTTCTCGTTTTATTGTGTCAGGGATACTTTGGGTAGTTTAAATTGATATTGTAAGTTCTTCAAGCTGGATGCTGACGTCCTGGGAGACCCAGAGACTCCCAGGGAACAATATCTGCGTGAAGTGTATCCAGCGGCAGCTCCTTGAAGACAGTATTAGGGATCTGGAGCAGCAGCTGGATGACCTTTGGCTTCTATGGGAGAGTGAGATCATCGAGGAGAGTCACAGGGAAGAAGACACCTCAAAGTTGCAGGAGGCGAATAATTGGGTGACTCTCTGGAGAACTAGAATGTGAATAGGCAGTTAGTGCAGAGCATCCCTGTGGCAATTCCACTCAAAAATGTTTACCATTTTGGATACTGTTTTGGGGGGAATGCCACAGAGACCGGGTTACAGGCACTGAGCATAGGTCCATGGTTCAGAGCAGAAAGAGGGAGAAGAGAGGAGCAGTCATGATACTGGGGGAACAGACAGGAGATTCCATGGACGTGAATGGGACACCTGAATACGTTGCCCCCCAGGTGCCAGAGTCAGGGATGTCTTGAATCGCGTCCATAGCATTTTGGAGAGGGAGAGAGAGTGAAGCAGAAGACTTGGTAAATATTGATACCAATGACTTAGGAAGGAAAAGCAAATAGATCCTGAGAAGAGAATTTAGAGAGATGAGTAGAAAGCTGAGAAGCGGAACCTCCTGGGTAGTAATTTCTGGATTGCTGCCTGTACCACATGCCAGTGTGTGAGTGTGGCTGAGATGCTGGTGCAGGGGGCAGGGCTTCAGGCTCTTGGATCATTGTGATCCCTTCTGGGGGATGTACGACCTGTTCAAAAGTAACAAGGGACCAATATTCCCTCAGGCAATTTTTTGTTGGGGAGGCTTTCAACTGATGCGGCAGGGGAATGGAAACCAGAGTGAAGGGACTCAGGATAGGACGGATGGTAAAAAAGCAAAGGTACCGTGCAGTCAGACTGTCAGGAAGGGCAGGCGCATGAAAGGACATAATTGCAGCCAGCAAGGGTGAGTATCAGTGCATTAGGGATGGAGAATCAAAAAGAGTTGCAAATACTGTACTCAAAGTATATATCTCAATGCATGGGGATAAGAAATAAGGTGGATGATCTTGTTGCACTATTACAGATTGTCAGGTATGATGTTGTGGCCATCACTAAATCGTGGCTGACAGACAGTTGTAGTTGGGAGCTGAATGTCCAAGGTTACATGTTGTATTGGAGGGATAGGAGATAGACTGAGGGGTGGTGTGGCTCTGCTGGTAAAGAATGGCATCTATTCAGCAGGATTGGAAGATTTTGAATCTTTGTGGGTTGAGTTAAGAAACTGCAAGGGTAAAAGGACCCTGATGGCAGTTATAAACCAGCCTCCCAACTGTAGCTGACATGTGGACCACAGATACATCAGGAAGTAGAAAAGACTTATTAATGTTAATAATGTTATGATAGTCATGGGAGATTTCAACATGCAGGTCGATTGGGAAAATCAGGTTGGTAATGGATCTCAAGAGAGTGAGTATGTTGAATGCCTACAAAATGGCTTTCTAGAGCAGTTTGTCATTGAGCCTACTAGGGAATCTGTAATGTAGGGTGTTCTGTAATGAGCCAGAGGCAATTAGGGAGATTAATGTAACAGAACCCTTAGGAGGCAGTGATCACAATATGATTGAGTTCAACTTGACATTTGATAGGGAGAAAAGTCTGGCTTAGCAGTATTTCAGATTCAGATTCAGTTTATTGTCATTTATAAACCACAAATACAATGCAGTTAAAAAATGAGACAACGCTCTCTGGAATGATATCACGAAAAAGCACAAAACAGACCACACAAGAAAAACCACATAATGTTTGGTAATCCCCAAACCAGAGTCCAGAGTCTGGATTTCAGTAGAGTAAAGGATATTACAGTGGTATGAGAGAGGAGTTGCTCAAAGTAAATTGGAAGGAGATGCTGGCAGGGATGACAGCAGAGCAGCAATGTTGTGAGTTTCTGGTAAAACTGAGGAAGGTGGAGGATAGATGTATTCCATAAATGAAGAAATACTCAAATGGCAAAAGAGTACAACCATGGCTGACAAGGGAAGTCAAAGCTAATGAAAAAGCAAAAGAGAAGGCATAGAGCAAAGCAAAAATTAGTGGTAAGATAGAGGATTGGGAAAATTTTAAAACCCTACAGACAGCAACTTAATGAATCATTAAAAGGGATAAGATAAACTATGAAAGCAAGCTTGCAAACAATATCAAAGTAGATAGTAAAATCTTTTTCAAGGATGTGAAAATTAAAAGAGAGATGAGAGTGGACATAGTACTGCTAGGAAATGAGGCTGGAGAAATAATAACGGGAGCCAAGGAGATAGCAGAAGAATTAAATTAATATTTTACATCAGTCTTCACTGTGGAAGACACTAGCAGTGTGCCAGAGGTTGAAGGGTATGAGGGGAGAGGATTGACTGTAGTTAGTATTAGAAGGTTCTGAAAAGGTTGAAAAACCTAAGGGTACTTAAGTCAACAGGACCAGATGAACTGCACTGTAGGGTTCTGAAAGAGGAAGCGGTATAGATTGTGGAGGCATTAGTAATGATCTTTCAAAAAAATCATTGGACTTTGGCATGGTGCCAGAGGACTGGAAAATTGCAAATGTCACTCCACTCTTTAAGAAAGGAGAAAAGCAGCAGAAAGGAAATTATAAACCAGTTAGCCTCATCTCAGTGATCGGGAAGATGTTGGAATCACTTGTTAAAGGATGAGATTATGGAGTATTTGGTGACAGAAGACAAGATAGTGGAAAATCAGCATAGTTTCCTTAAGGGAAATCTTGCCCGATGAACCTGTTGGAATTCTTTGAGGAGATTACAAGTAGGATAGATAAAGGGGATGTAGTTGATGTTGTATATTTGAATTTTCAGAAGATCTTTGACCAGTTGCCACACATGAGGCTGCCTTACAAGTTAAGTAAGAGCCCACGGTGTTTCTAGTGTAACGCGCTGTAAGGTTTCACTGCTAGTGTAATGGCCTCTCTGTACTGTTTCACTGCTAAGGTCACGGTTTCTCTGTAGCAACAATGTCTGGGTTATGACTAGAGATAACGGGGTCTTTGGAATGTGCACTATCCAATGAGAGGGATGTTGTTCTTTCTTGTGGAGCTAGGAGCAGGGATTTTGTGGTCTTTTGTTGGGGAGAAATGAAGAGAGAAGACACAAATGGAGAGAGTTTGTAGACCGCCAGATGGAGTGGATGTGGGGTGAGGGTCCGAGGATCGGCTATGCTCAGAGGAGGTTGATGGGGAAAAAAAGGATGGAAACTTGAGCTCCAACGTTACGAATTGACTGTTTCATGAGGATGGGCTCTTTCCTTTTTTTGTTTCTTTACTAACCATATAGTCAAATTAAGAATTACAAAGCTCATTTGTTTAATTGCATATTGTGTACTGTTTGTTATTTTGTGGTACTGATTTGTAACAGGGTAACACATCGTGCAGCATCCACACAAACAAGATTTCTTCAGGTTAGCCGGGCCAGGGCTGTCTTCACCAAGATCAAGCTGCTAGCCAAACTGAGGATTGCACTAACATGGTTAGAGCATTAGCTGATTGGTAGGAGGCAGCGAGTGAGAATAAAAGGATCCTTTTCTGGTTGGCTTCCAGTGACTAGTGGTATTCCACAGGGGTCGGTGTTGGGACCACTTCTTTTTAAGCTGTATATCAATGATTTAGATGATGGAATAGATGGGTTTTTTGCCAAGTTTGCAAAGGATACAATGATTGGTGGAGGGGCGGGTAGTGTTGAAGAGACAGGTAGGGTAAGTAAGGACTTAGGCAGATTAAGAGAATGGGTAAGAAAGTGGTAAATGAGATACAATATTGGAAAATGTGTGGTCATGAACTTTGGCAGTAGAAAAAAAATGAGCAGACAATTTTCTAAATGGGGAGAAAATCCAAAAATCTGAGATGCAAAGGAACTTTGGAGTTCTTGTGCAGAACATCCTATAAGTTAACTTGCAGGTTGAGTCAGTGGTGAGGAAGGCAAATGCAATGTTAGCATTCATTTCAAGAGGTCTAGAATACAAGAGCAGGGATGTAATGCTGAGGCTTTATAAGGCACTGGTGAAGCCTCACCTTGAGCATTGTGAACAGTTTTGGGCTCCTCATCTTAGAAGAGATGTGCTGGCATTGGAGAGGGTCCAGAGGAGGTTCACAAAGATGATTCTGGGAATGAAAGGATTATCATATGAGGAGCATTTGATAGCTCTGGGTCTGTACTCGCTGGAATTTAGAAGGATGAAGTGGGATCTCACTGAAACCTCTTGAATGTTAATAGGTCTAAACAGATTAGACGTGGAAAGGATGTTGCCCATGGTGGAGGAGGGAGTCTAGGATAAGAGGGCACAGCCTCAGCATAGAGAGGTGTACATTTAAAACAGAAATGTGGAGAAATTCCTTTAGCTAGAGGGTGGTGAATTTGTGGAATTTGTTGTGACAGGCAGCTGTGGAAGCCAGGTTGCTGGGTGTATTTAAAGCAGAGATTGATAGATTCAGGATTGGCCACAGCATCATAGGTTATGGGGGAAGGCTGGGGAGTGGGGGAAAAGGATCATCCATGATTGAATGATGAAGCAGACTCAATGAGCCAACTGGCTTAATCCTGCTCTTATGTTTTATCATTTTATGGTATAAGTTATTCCCTCTGGTTCAGGAGCCCGATGGTTGAGGGGTAATAACTGTTCCTGAACTTGGTGGTGTGAGTCTTGAAGCTCCTGTACCTCCTGCCTGATGGCAACATCAAGAAGAGAGCATGGTCTGGATGTCACGGGACCTAGATGATGCCCGCTGCTTTCCAGAGACAGCACTCCTTGCAGATATGCTCAGTGGTGGAAAGGGTTTTACTGGGAATGGACTGGGTGTACCTATTACTCTTTGTAGGTTGCTCCATTCCATTATCAGTGTCCTTACACTGGGCTGTGAAACAGACTGTCGTATACTGTCCAACGTGCTTCAATATACGTTTGTCAAAGTTTCAGATGACATGTTGAATCTGCGCTAAACAAAGTGAATTGTTCCCCGTGGCAAATACATTCTATGGCTGGATAAAGCCAAAGGCTGAACTGTCAACCATTTGTCACCATTTGTTCCTTCGGTGAAATTTTCTCCTTTTTGATGTTTTGAAAGCTCAGGGTAGTACAAGCAGCGGAGGTGTGGGGAGAGAGTTGAGGGATTGTATCGCAGTGAATGTAGCACAGAGAGCTGCTTCAGTTTTCCTTCCTCACTGACAGCTTCAAGCTGCTGAATTCCATGCTGCTTTGTACAAACAATCCGAATAATCTAATTACCAGAGCAGCGTTCAACAGCCCCTGTGTTATGACTGCGTTGTCTGTTCTATTCTGCATGTTTGACAACTTGTACAACTTTTCCAAATAATACTTTATCTATTCAGCTTATTGACTCTGTCTCAAAAAAACCCCAAAAATCTTTCAGTGGCCTGCAGACCGCACTACAAGGGATTGGCTTCTGCTGAAAATATAATTCAAAGTAGCAAGTGGCCCCTCATCACTCAGCCTTTCCAACACAATCACATTTGTCCTGTCCCTCAACTCCCATTAGGTTTCAGCCAGTGACAGGTCTGCTGCCTTATCAGCCCATGTCAGGCATTATGCCCCCAACACAACACATGGATTACACTAACAACAAATCAGCCATGTAGCCACCGGCAGCTGAACATTAGGGAGCCATGTTTACAACAGATGTGTACAGGGTACGTGTGAAGAATGTGCACTGTAAGAAGAAATATTGACAGCTTTGTCATCAGAAATTAGTTGAACTGTCTTATAGCCTGAGATTTCAACTAATATAATTTATCCTTTTCCTTTTTTTTATTTTAAGAGCTACAGCACAGTAACAGGTTTTACTAACCCAATAAGCTCCACTGGCCGGTTACATCCACAGGACCATAAGAGACAGGAGCAGAATTAGTCTGCTCAGTGATTTCATCATTTCCCCTCTCAGCCCCAATCACCTGCCTTCTCCCAACTGCCCCCCGTATCCCTTCATGCCCTGATGAATCAAGAATTTATCAACCTCTGCCTTAACATACATAAAGATGGCCTCCACAGCTGCCTGTGGCAAAGAATTCCACAGATTCACCACACTCTTCATCTGTGTTCTCAAAGGACACCCCTCTATTCTCTGGTCTCAGACTCTCCCACTTTCAGAAACATCCTTGCTACATCCACTCTGTCGAGTCCTTTCACTATTCGCTAGGTTTCAATGAGGTCACATCTCAATCTTCTGAGTTCTAGTGAATACAGGCCCAGACCCATCAAGCGCTTTTCATGTGATAAGCCTTTCAATCCTGGAATAATTTTCGTGAACCTCCGGCGAAATCTCTCCAATGTTAGCACATCCTGTCTTTGATAGGGGGTTCATGCAACCAATTAATCTCCTAATCGGTACATTGTTAGACTCTGGGAGGAAACCAGAGCATCTGGAAGAAATTCATATGGTCACAAGGAGAAAGTACAAGCTGCTTATAGACAGCTGCGAGAATTGAACCCAGGTCGTTGCTGATGTAACAGAATTATACTACCCACTACATTATCAGTCACACATTGATAAATTTTCATTCCTGATGAAAGTTCTCGGCACAACACATCAACTGTTTATTCCTCTCCATGTATGCTACCTGACCTGCTGAGTTCCTGCAGCATTTTGTGTGTGTGGCTCTGGATTTCCAGCATCTGCAAAATCTCTTGTGTTTTTGGTTCATTACTGTTTAATAGCTACTTGTTGCCTCCAGTTAACTCTGAGATTGTCATTATTACCCAGACAGTACCTTCTACAAACGGGGCAAAACACATTTAATCTCATTGTGACTGAACAGCATTCTGTTGCTGACCTCTGAACAGGTTCCACCCGACGGTTTGCCCAACTTTTCAGCTGTCCGTCAGGCAAACTCCATCTGCCCCTTTTCAAAGATGAAAGATTAACCTAACTGAAGATTAAAATAGAATCAGAAACAGGTTTAATATCATCGGCGTATGTTGTGAAATTTGTTAACTCTGCAGCAGCAGTACAATACAATACACCATGAATAAATATAGAGAAAAACTGAATTACAGTAATTATCTATAAAATAGTTATATTAAACAAGTAGTGCAAAAACAACAGAAATTAAAAAGTAATGAGGTAGTGTTCAAATGTTCAATGTTCATTCAGAAATTGGATGGCAGAGGGGAAGAAACTGTTCCGGAATCACTGAGTGTGTGCGTTTAGGCTTCTGTACCTTCTACCTGATGGTAACAATGAGAAGAGGGCTTGTCCCATGTGATGGGGTCCTTAAATATGGATGCCTCCTTTTTGAGGCACTACTCCTTGAAGATGTCCTGGATATTATAGATATTTATACCCATGATGGAGCTGACTAGTTTTACAAGTTTCTGCAACTTACTTCAATATTGTGCAGTAGCTCCCCCATACCAGATAGTGATGCAGCCAGTAAGAATGCTCTCCACCATGCATTTGTAGAAGTTTTTGAGTGTTTTAATTGACAATCTAAATCTCCTCAAATTCCTAATGTATCTAAAGAAGGCTAGTGTCTTCCCTTCTTTACAGCTGCATCAATATGTTGAGCCCAGGTTAGGTCATCAGGAACTTGAAACTTCTCACTCTCTCCACTTCCAATCCTTCGTATTACTCTTTCTGAAGAGATCAGGTGAGAGAGAAGGTCTGTGGGGTAGGACATCTGAAAAAACACCTCGCCCCAAAACATTACCTGTTTATTCATATCCACTGATGCTCCCTGACCTGCTGAGTCCCTCCAGCATTTTGTGTGTGCTGAATCTGCAGAATCTCTTTATTTTAATTTATTTTATTTGGAGATATAACGTTGAAAAGGCCCTTCCAGCCCAACAAGGCACACAGCCCAGCAACGCACCAATTTAACCCGAGCCTATTCACAGAATAATTTACAATGACCAATTAACAAACTAGTCTTTGGAATATAGGATGAACCTCCAGCTCAGGCTTGTGTCTAGCCTCTTTTACTGAGGTCATATAAATTTGTTGAGTATGCCCACAAGAAGATGAATCTCAGGGTTGTTTATGGTGACATTTGCCAATCGGTCAGGTCATCAAAGGATATGGAGAGAAGGCAAGTATATGGAGTTGAATGGGATCCGGGATCAGTCATGTTGGGATGGTGGAGCAGATTTGATGGGCTGAATGGCCCAGTTCTGCTCCTATGGACATATATGCACCTTGGTAATAAATTTGCTTTGAATGTTGAACTTTGATCTGAAAACTGGAGACCTGTCCTGGAGTTGGAGAAGTGTCCATGAGTGTGGGGTGGATGAGAGGGAGGAAAGGGACTTGTGTTGCTATTGCTTATTGCATGTTGTGCACTGTGTTGTTCTGCCAAACAATTTGGGTATGCTACGTTGGCGCCAGAATGTGTAACAAAACTTGCGAGGAGCTCCCAGCATATCCCTAGTTTATGTTGATTGTTAACACATGCAATGCATTTCACTGTATGTTTCAATGTATTTGTGATAAATAAATCTGAATTTTCAAGGTGATATGAACTTGCTGTGCAGCAGAGTGGAGATACATCTCTACCAGAGGAGGTATAAGGTGCTCCTTCCCTCCACTAGCCTGCAGGTCCCCCTTGGAAACAGTGTCACACCTGCTTAACCCCCAGATCACGGTCACACGAAGCCATGGGAGCCATGGTGGAGGTTCATATGCGTAGCTGGTGCATATCACAAGTCCTGGTTATGCGACCACGGACACCAGGCAGAAGAGTATTGATGATGGCCGCGGGGGTGGGGGGGGGGGGGTCACCCGTCTTGTAAAGACACTGGCTGGAAGGCAATGGCAAATCACTTCTGTAGAAAGACTGGCCAAGAATAGTCATGGTCATGGATGGCCTTTGATCATATGTTTTATGACATGGCTCATAACAATGATGATGATAACGATGAACGTCACAACTCCTGAGGTCACTGCAGCTTGTGTTACATATCCGGCCCTGGGTAATGAGTTCAGCAATCTCTTCCAGCCAACCAAATACCTGAAACTGACCCTTCACGTTTGCAGTGAGGATTTACGTATCGCAGGGGCACAATTACACCAGATGCTCATTGATAATTGAGGCCAACATTACAATGCTCAATAAAGTGACCCAAACAAAATGTTGGAGGAACTCAGCAGGTCAGGCAGCATCTATGGGAGGAATGAACGGTTGATGCCGAGGGCTAAGACCCTTCATGAGGACTGCAAAGAGAGGGGACAGAAGCCAGAATGAGAAGGTGAGGGGAGGGGAAAAAGCGCGTAGGAGCTTCTCCTTACCACAGAAAGGAAACTTAGCTGTTCAGTCTCTTTGGTTTCCTGATTTTCTTTACCTGGTGGACGAGCAAGCCCTATAAATTTGCCTTTCACACCAAAATTAAAGTAACCAGCAACCACATCAGGCACAACTAATATTTATAAATTAGATAGTCCCAACTCAGAGAGTAGCTTTAAATCATGGTTCAAGAAATTCAGTGGGAATTGGAAAGAGTGCACTCCAGGAACTTGTCCAAATGGTAAATAACCCAGGCATTTTAACTACCTGCCAGATGGTGCACAGAGTTAAAATCCACCCATGTCCACAGCAGGAGGGGAGTGCTATCGTGCCAAGTTCCCAAAGGCTGTGTTGAGATCGTGCTTTCCGAGTGTGTTTCAGATGTTGTTTCACCGAGAATGAGAGGAAATGAGTAAAGAAATCTTTAGGATTTACATAAATGATGAGATCTTTTGAGGTCTGTACTAAATGGACATGGTGAGGGTTAGTAAATTTTCTTGACATTAAATGGTGTACAGTATTTATTACACCATTGACTAACCAACTTAAAGAACAGTTTCAGTGAAAACAAAATCCCCTGCAGAAAATACTACCTTACAGATTCTGTCAAGTAACTCTCCAAAAATCACAAACTGTTGCCGTATGCTGAGCTGTCATCAGTAGAGTTGGCAGGAGAGTGTTAAAAATGACTTCACAAAGCTGCACACAAGTGGATACCTCACAGGTAGCTTTTCCCGGCTGCTAAATCAACAAATGCTTTACACAGCAAATGGCATAACCAGGGCCTGCTGGGAGCACACACCTTCTTTTTCTGAAATAACACAATTTCACTCCATTTTGGGGAGATTTCCTGCTTTTATCCATAGATGTGGTTACTGCTGCTACATATCATTTTAAAATACACAATTATTCAACATTTTAGTTTCAGCAAATGAACTACACTGTGGTTTTCCAAAGATTTTACAGCAAATGTATGTCTTTTGGGTTTCTACATATATGTCTGTGTGTGTGTGTGTGTGTGTGTGTGTGTGTGTGTGTGTGTGTGTGTGTGTGTGTGTGTGTGTGTGTGTGTGTGTCTGTGTGTGTGTGTGTGTGTGTGTGTGTGTGTGTGTGTGTGTGTGTGTGTGTGTGTGTGTGTGTCAGTGTAACCTTTTTTACATGTCTTTATTTAAGGCAGGAAAACAATTTTACATAAGACTGTTTTGACAAGCTTCTATCCAAAATCTTGTTGGTTATGATATGTGACAGTGATATAGCAAATTTTCAGTTTGAATATTTAATTTTATGTAAGTGCTTATCTTAACAAAAAGGAATTCAAAGCTTGCATATGATTTGTTTTGTAACTATACATATACTGGTTAGCCATTGTATCTAATGATGGCAGGAAACCTGTGTGGGAGAGTTTTAAGATGGGAAGACCATTGCATTGAGGCACCTCCACTCTCTCGACCTCAGAAATCTGGGTCCAGTGGTACAAACAGGCATCACCGACTAGGATCTTCCTCGGCTGCAGTGAATGAGCATGGTGCCTTGCCCTACCCTCCGCTTTCCACTGAGTGTTGCAACACTGCCCTCCTGGCTGTTGAATCTCACTGTAGATCTCATCCACCCGGACCACCAGAGCGGTCTCGGTGTGCTAGGACAGGCACGTCCTTATCTTATCGGCTGCCCTCGCCTGGTTTATATTGTTTGTTTGTAAATGGAATTAGTGTACAGGCCAACCACAACTTAACTAAATTATGGAATATGTTCATATATCTGATTAACCAGTATGTGGATCCATGGATTGAATTAGATCAGAAAAAAATCTTCCTTCAACATCTAATGTTAATGGGAGAAGAGTTTTTCAGATATTGTTTTTGACTTCAATATTATAAGATTAGCTTTATTTGTCATATCACACTGAAACATAGAATGAAATGCATCATTTGTGTCAATGACCAACACAGTCTGAGGATTTGCTTGGGGAAGATGACAAGTGTTGCCATGTTTCCTGTATCAACATAGTTTGAACTCTAACCTGTACACCTTTGGAATGTGTGAGGAATCCACTGTTTGAACCCTAAACTGTATGAACCGTAACGTGTACACCTTTGGAATGTGGGTGGAATCCACTGTTTGAACCCTAAACTGTATGAACCGTAACGTGTACACCTTTGGAATGTGGGTGGAATCCACTGTTTGAACCCTAAACTGTATGAACCGTAACGTGTACACCTTTGGAATGTGGGTGGAATCTGTTGCTTCTGAGCGGTTTAATCAGGGCAATCTATGCAGCCTGGGCCACTTCAGCGAAGAATGCTTTGCCCTACAGCCAGCAGTGGGCTAGCGGCGCAACGCTGAACTGAACTAAACTGAACACTTCCGGACTCCTGGTTTGACGTCTGATTCCTATGTGTGGTTCACTCGCTTTTTGCCACTTGCACAATTTGTTCTTGTTTCATGCGTTGGGTGTTTGATTTTTTCTTGAACGGGTTCCATGGTGTTTCTCTGTTTTGTGGCTGGCTGCAGGAGGACAAATCTCAGAGTTATATCCTGTATATATACTTTAATAATAAACGTACTTCGAATCTTTGAAACATTCCTGCTAATGGGGAGAATGGACAAACACCTTACAGAGAGAGGCGACAACCACCAGTGCCATTAAGTATTGCAGTACCCACTGTCCTACCATGTTAGATAGGAGTGATGGGCCTTCTAATAGCTTAAAAGACACAAATATTTATCCAACTTGCTTGTTTCAAATCACTTTGTGTATCATGTGAAGCAGTCTACAATATTTAAAACAGTTCACAAATGTTTGATTATTAAAGTAATTATTTTCAGAGGCTTTCCAATGCAGTTATTTATCCTAATACCAAGAAGTGATTCCCATTACGATTAACTGGTGGGTTTAACTTTTGGTTTGTTTATTTTTACTTAGAGACACATCGTGGTAACAGGCCCTCCTGGCCCAATGAGTCCATCACTCCCAGTTATACCCATGTGACCAATTAACCCGTACGAGTTTGGATAGTGGGAGGAAACTGAAGCTCCTGGAGGAAACCCTCTTGGTCATGGGGAGAATATACAAACTCCTTAGAGACAACAATGGGAATAGGATCCTGGTCCATGGCTCTGTAACAGCTTTATACTAACTGCTATGCTATAATGCCACCCTGAAATATTATTTAATTTATTTAGAGATATAGCACGGTAACAGGCCATTTCGGCCCAGTGCATCCACACTTTCCAATTACACCCATGGGATCACTTAACCTACTCACCTTTACATCTTTGGGAAAACAAGAGCTCCCTGGGAAACCCACATGGTCAGGCAAAGAACGTACGGACTCTTTAACATACAGACAGTGGAAAGCGACTTGAGAGTGAGTGGGCCAGTGAAGGAGTGGAGATTTGAGGCTTTGATGAGAAGAGGCGGAGGACGAGCTTGTTTCCAGTTAGTCTTTACAATGCCTCCTGAGATGGTGATGTGCCTCTCCTGTGAAATGTGGCAGTCTTGGGGGAACTCCCCTCTCCCGCAGAGTCACATCTGCCAGAAGTGCTTGCGGCTGGACGATCTGGAAGACCGTGTGAGGAATCTGGAGCAGCAGCTGGATGACCTTTGACTCATAAGGGAGAATGAGGCAGTCATAGATGAGAGCTACAGGGAGGTAGTCACACCTAGGCTGCCGGAAGCAGGTCGTTGGGTGACAGTCCGAGGGGGGAAAGCGAAGGAGAGTAGACAGGTAGTGCAGAGCACCACTGTAGCCATTCCCCTGAATAATGTTTACCATCCTGGATGCTGTTGGTGAGGATGACCGGCCAGGTGTGAGCCACGGTGGCAGGGCCTCCGGCACTGAGTCTGACCCTGTGGTGCAGAAGGATGGGATGGAGAAGAGGAGAGCTGTCGTCATTGGAGACTCCATAGTCAGGGGAGCAGACGGGAGATTTTGTGGACGTGAGAAGGACACCTGCATGGTTTGTTGCCTCCCGGGTGCCAGGGTCCGGGATGTCTCTGACCGGGTGCATGACATCCTGTTATGAGAGGGAAAGCAACCAGAAGACGTGATACATGTTGGTACCAACGACATAGGCAGGAAGAGGGATGAGGTCCTGAAGTGTGAGTTTTGGGAACTAGGCAGAAGGCTGAAGAACAGGACCTCAAGGGTGGTGTTCTCACGATTGCTGCCAGTGCTACGTGATAGTGATGGTAAGAATTGGAGGAGATGGCAGTTGAATGCGTGGCTGAGGAGTTGGTGCAGGGGGCAGGGTTTCAGATTTTTGGATCATTGGGATCTCTTCTGGGGAAGGAGGGACCTGTACAGATTGGATGGGTTGCACCTGAACTCGAGGGGGAGCAATATCCTTGCTGGTAGGTTTGCTAGCATGGTTCAGAAGGGTTTAAACTAATTTGCAAGGGGGATGGGACCCAGAGCGATAGAGCAGTGAAAGAAGTGCATGGAGTAAAGCCAGATGTAACATATAGAGTGGCTTTAAGGAAAGAGCAGCAGAATAAAGGGTGTAAAGGTAGTAAGGTAGAAGGGCTAAAGTGTGTGTACTTCAATGCAAGAAGCATCAGGAACAAAGGTGATGAACTGAGAGCTTGGATACATACATGGAATAATGATGTTGTGGTCATTACGGAGACTTGGCTGGCACCAGGGCAGGAATGGATTCTCAATATTCCTGGATTTCAGTGTTTTAAAAAGGATGGGGGGGGGAAGGGTAGGAGAGGTGGCATTACAGGTCAGGGATACTATTACAGCTACAGAAAGGGTGGGTAATGTAGTAGGATCCTCTTTTGAGTCAGTATGGGTGGAAGCCAGGGACAGGAAGGGAGCAGTTACTCTACTGGGGGTATTCTATAAGCCCCCTGGTAGCAGCAAAGATACTGAGGAGCAGATTGGGAGGCAGATTTTGAAAAGGTGCAAAAATAACAGGGTTGTTATCATGAGTGACTTTAACTTCCCTAATATTGATTGGCACTTGATTAGTTCCAAGGGTTTAGATGGGGCAGAGTTTGTTAAGTGTGTCCAGGATGGATTCCTGTCACAGTATGTTGACAGGCCGACTAGGGGGAATGCCATACTAGATCTAGTATTAGGTAACGAACCAACTCAGGTCATAGATTTGTCAGTGGGTGAGCATCTGGGGGACAGTGATCACCGCTCCCTGACCTTTAGCATTATCATGGAAAAGGATAGAATCAGAGAGGACAGGAAAATTTTTAATTGGGGAAGGGCAAATTATGAGGCTATAAGGCTAGAACTTGAGGGTGTGAATTGGGATGATGTTTTTGCAGGGAAATGTACTTTGGACATGCGGTCAATGTTTAAGGATCTCTTGCAGGATGCTAGGGATAAATTTGTCCCGGTGAGGAAGATAAAGAATGGTAGGGTGATGGAACCATGGGTGACAAGTGAAGTGGAAAATCTACTGTTATGCCCACAGCCCCCTCCTTTGGGAGAATCGCAAGAGCACTAGTTGGGGGGGGGGGGTCAGTAGACCCAGGAAATGGGAGAGAGATGTGCCGGATGCCTCGCTCCCCGGCGATGCAAAATAACGCGACATTGACCATTGTCTCCTGGAGACCATATTTGTGGATTGGGGACTATGCTACGTGCAAGCCCTTGTGCAAAGTGGGCTGGTTGAGAGAGAGATTGCATCATCCCAACCTGATTGACATCTGAGACCCCGTGAGGAAGTATAAAAGAGGGTCTGGGGGAACAACCCCTTCAGACGCACCAGAAGAAATGCTAATGATCCCGTAGTAGCCGGAAGCCATTTGAAGGAAGCCACGTGCGTTTGGTTCCCTTGCTTGGGAGCCGGTGGCAGGTACCACAGAACCGATGTTCTTGAACTAACCACAGGGAACCAACTTCCCTGATTCAACGGATTTGCTTCATAAAAGATCCGGGCAAGTTTCTTTTCTCACAAATCTCTCTCTCTCTCTCCAACAAGTGAAAACCCAGTGGTCCCAAAAGGCTGAAGCCTGCAGGAACTGAGTGACTTTTATATTTCCATTGGACAATATATTATCCCCTAGACAAACAATCGAGCTGTTTCTTATTGATGGTTATTATTATACCCGCGCTTTTAGATTGAGTAGTGACGACGTATATTATCTGACTGTGTGTATTAATCTTATTTTTGTGCCCCTTTATAAATAAAGACTTTTAAAAATAGTACCATCAGACTTCAACGGACCTCTTTATCTTTGCTGGTAAGTGACCTAGTTACGGGGTACGTAGCAACTTGGGGGCTCATCCGGGATTTGATACCAAATTGGAGGGTCATTGAATTGGGATTGTAAGTCCAAACTTGGATCTGGTTACGCGGGTAGCCAGACAGGAAACCAGCAAAGGTGGATGTGGATGAATTTATAGGAAACCCGACTCTGGGGGCGCTAGAGGCGGCCACCAAATCAGACTTGGTACATTTGGCGAAGGGGTTAAACCTCGCAGTATTGAGGTCGTCAATGAAAAAGCGGGAGGTGCGAAGGGCCATTACTCAGTATTACATTGAGAAGGATGTGTTTGCAGCTGAGGTATTGGAAAATATCTCTGAAAAGGAACCAGCTAGTGGGGCAGCTCAGTTAGAGTTGGAGAAGTTAAGGTGGGAACATGAAATTAAGTTAAAACAGCTGGAAAGAGAGAGAGAGAGAGAGAGAGAGAGAGAGAGAGAGAGAGAGAGAGAGAGAGAGAGAGAGAGAGAGAGTGGGGGCCGAGAAAGAAAGAGAGCATGAACTTCAGCTAAAAGAGCTGGAAGCAGCTGAGAAGGAGAAGGAGACAGAGAGACAGAGGAAACATGACTTGGAGATGGAGAAGTTAAAGCAAGAGCAACAAAGTCAGGGGTCAGACCGAGAGGAGCAGTTTGATTTCAGTCGGGCGTTGAGGTTAGTACCCACGTTCGAGGAAGTTGATAGTTATTTCTTGCTTTTTGAAAAGATGGCAGTGAATCAGAAGTGGCCCAGAGAGCAGTGGGTGGCGTTGTTACAAAGTGTGTTAAAAGGGAAGACCCAGCGGGCATATGCGGCATTGTCCATGGAGGGGGGAGGGGAAGAGAAATATGACCAAGTAAAGGCGGCCATTCTGCGGGGTTACGAGCTAATAGCTGAAGCATATAGACAAAAGTTCAGAAATTTACGAAAAGGGTGGAATCAGACGTATACCGAGTTTGTCTATGAGAAGGGTGTGCTCTTGGACCATTGGTGCACTGCGGAAAAAGTGGACGAGGATTATGGGTGTCTCAGGGAGTTATTTTTGATTGAGGAATTTAAAAGTTGTGTTTCGGAGGACATCCGGATGTATTTGAATGAGAAGCCGAATAAGTCCATTTCAGAATTTGCTAGGTTTGCGGATGAATATGCCCTAACCCACAAGACAAAGTTTTCCTCAAATAAAAGTTCCCAGAGAGACGGTGGGAACGATCGAGAAAGTCCGACGAGTGAGGCAAAGGTCCCACTGGGAGCTAGCGGTAAGGTTGAGGGGGAAAGGCAAGACGGCCAGAGGTTTCCGGGCTTGACCTGTTTTAATTGTGGAAAGGGAGGGCATATTGCATCTCGATGCTTTGCTCCGAGGAAAGAGGTAGGAAAAGGGAAAGCTGCAGTCCCTATCGGGTGTGCCATGGTAATCAGTAAATCGACCAGAGAGCCCCGGGTAGACAGAATACGAGAAGGGTCTGAGACTTGTCTGACACACGGAACCGTGTCTTTGAGGAAGGGGGAACCACCAATTTCCATACAAATCTGGAGAGACGGGCATAGTAGCGGTAGAGGGAAACAGTAAAAGAATAGAAATGGTGGCCTTTACATGAGGTCATTATGGATTGTGAGCTGGTGTCTGGACCCGTTGAAATAGGGGTGCCATCAGAGTTCCCGAGTACTGATGCGGATGTCCTTCTCGGTAATGATTTAGCAGGTGGTAAGGTTTGGGCAGCCATGATGCCGACCCGCCGACCAGCGAGTGCGGTGGCCCCGCCCCTAGAGTCCCAGATCTATCCCGCACGCGCGGTCACTCGCAGCCTGTCGAGAAAGGCAGCTGAGAACGAGAGCAGTTTAAATCTGGCCAGTTTTGATTTGGCCGAGACGTTTCTACCGACAATGTACCATAAGGGTTTAGAGGGTGGTAAAACGAAGAGTAGTAAAGTGAAAGAGGGTAAGGGAGCGAAGGTAGATCTGTCTTTAGCGAGGAGAAAGGTCCTAGAGGCAGAAAATAAAGATGAGGAACCGATAGAGCGGTTAAGAGTTCCAGTTGGACATGGATGATCTGTCTGGTTTGGCAGAACTGTTTGAGGAAGTTGAAACTTCTAAAGGTGTTCCCGATAATGAAATGAGGGCAGCCCTAGATGAAAAGGGTGCCCTTACCTCGAAGAAGTCTGCTGGGTTGGCAGATGAGGTTGTTTCAGCCCACGGGGTTGAGGTTACTCCGGAAGGGAGTTGCCCAGAGAGTACCTGGGAGAAACGGGGGAACTTAGAATTTGAAAAGGGTACGGGTATTGAAAGCCTGGAAGAGGCCAATGTCCCATTTGAGTGTGTCCGAGATCGGGATGCACGTGGTGCTGAACCTGGTAACGGAGCTCAGAAGAAGTCTGAGGTATCTGATTCAGTGGAACGGGGCGGCCGTCCTTGTGGGTCAGATAGACTTGGTTCAGTGGAAAAAGGGTTAACCTTGGTAACCGTGGGAAGTGAGAGTTCCCAGGTGTTTGTGCTTGAAGGTGTGTTCAAAGTTAATGCAGAATTTAAGAATGGGGAGATGAGAATTATTATTAGAAGGAAATGGAAAGTCTGTAGTTCCCAAGTCGAATGAAGAAATTTTAAACCCGGCAGATCGCTTACAGAGTGAGCCGGGAGATAGCGGGGCCCCCCACTCTATTGTTATGCCAGGATGGGGTGTGAAGAGGCCGAATTCGAAATGTTACTTGAATGAAGAGTTCAAATTAAAAACCAATAGCCTGAAGGGTCCTGACGAAAGGGCTAGCCACCTGGGTAAAATTAAAGAATTGAGTGGAAATGGTCTAAGTTTAGGACACAGTGTTGATAAAATAACCCCTATGAAAGAGGCGGGCGGGAGTTTGCCATGCCAAATTACTCAAGTTCCCCACGGGGGAACTCACAGGAAAAGAGGCGACGGTTAATGGGGATGCCATTTTAAACAGCAAAGCAGGTTGAACGGGATTGCGCCAAAGCCTGTGTATAATAAAGACAGCCCCCTTGGAAGCCTGCCTGTTAAGTGAAAATGATTAGTATTCACATAAACTTTTGTAGATGCACATAAGCGAAGATCACAACTCCTTAGTTTTGTTGCTGAAAAAAAAAAGGTGGTTATTAAGTTGAAGTCTGATGCTACAAGACTTTAGTTAGGTACAAGATGTTACAATATTAAAGGAAATGCCACTGCAATCGTTAACCATTTGGAAGCTGAATTAAATGTATACCTGTATTGCTCTGTAGTGAAAAGAAAAGCTTGTGTATTGTGTTAGATTCTAAAATCCTGTAAGACTCTGTACGACTCCGTTATTAACCACTGGTAAAAAAACGCTGTTAAGAGGGGAGGTGTTATGCCCGCAGCCCCCTCCTTTGGGAGAATCGCAAGAGCACTAGTTGGGGTGGGGGTCAGTAGCCCCAGGAAATGGGAGAGAGCCGTGTTGGATGCCTCAATCCCCGGCGATGCAAAATAACACGACATTGACCATTGTCTCCTGGAGACCATGTTTGTGGATTGGGGACTATGCTACGTGCAAGCCCTCAGGCAAAGTGGGCTGGTTGAGAGAGAGATTGCATCATCCCAACCTGATTGACATCTGAGATCCCGTGAGGAAGTATAAAAGAGGGTCTGGGGGAACAACCCCTTCAGACACACCAGAAGAAACACTAACGATCCCATAGTAGCGGGAAGCCATTTGAAGGAAGCCACGTGCGTTCGGTTCCCTCGCTTGGGAGCCGGTGGCGGGTACCACAGAACCGATGTTCTTGAACTAACCACGGGGAACCAACTTCCCCGATTCAACGGATTTCCTTCATAAAAGACCCGGGCAAGTTTCTTTTCTCACAAATTTCTCTCTCTCTCTCTCCAACAAGTGAAAACCCAGCGGTCCCAAAAGGCTGAAGCCTGCAGGAACTGAGTGACTTTTATATTTCCATTGGACAATATATTATGCCCTAGACAAACGATCGAGCTGTTTCTTATTGATGGTTATTATTATACCCGCGCTTTTAGATTGAGTAGTGACGACGTATATTATCTGACTGTGTGTATTAATCTTATTTTTGTGCCCCTTTATAAATAAAGACTTTTAAAAATAGTACCATCAGACTTCAACGGACCTCTCTATCTTTGCTGGTAAGTGACCTAGTTACGGGGTACATAACACTAGTCAGGTGGAAGAAGGCAGCATACATGAGGTTTAGGAAGCAAGGATCAGATGGGCCTATTGAGGAATATAGGGTAGCAAGAAAGGAGCTTAAGAAGGGGCTGAGAAGAGCAAGAAGGGGGCATGAGAAGGTCTTGGCGAGTAGGATAAAGGAAAACCCCAAGGCATTCTTCACTTATGTGAAGAACAGAAGGATGACAGGAGTGAAGATCGGACCGATTAGAGGTAAAGGTGGGAAGATGTGCCTGGAGGCTGTGGAAATGAGCGAGGTCCTCAATGAATACTTCTCTTCGGTATTCACCAATGAGAGGGAACTTGATGATGGTGAGGACAATATGAGTGAGGTTGATGTGCTGGAGCATGTTGATATTAAGGGAGAGGAGGTGTTGGAGTTATTAAAATACATTAGGATGGATAAGTCCCCGGGGCCTGACGGACTATGCCCCAGGCTGCTCCACGAGGTGAGGGAAGAGATTGCTGAGCCTTTGGCTAGGATCTTAATGCCCTCATTGTCCACGGGAATGGTACCGGAGGATTGGAGGGAGGCGAATATCGTTCAAAAAATGTAGTAGGGATAGTCCGGGTAATTATAGATGAATGAGCCTTACGTCTGTGGTGGGAAAGCTGTTGGAAAAGATTCTTAGAGTTAGGATCTATGGGCATTTAGAGAATCATGGTCTGATCAGGGACAGTCAGCATGGGTTTGTGAAGGGCAAATTATGTCTAACAAGCCTGATAGAGTTCTTTGAGGAGATGACCAGGCATATAGATGAGGGTAGTGCAGTGGATGTGATCTACATGGATTTTAGTAAGGCATTTTACAAGGTTCCACACGGTAGGCTTATTCAGAAAGTCAGAAGGCATGGGATCCAGGGAAGTTTGGCCGGGTGGATTCAGAATTGGCTTGCCTGCAGAAGGCAGAGGGTCATGGTGGAGGGAGTCCATTCAGATTGGAGGGTTGTGACTAGTGGTATCCCACAAGGATCTGTTCTGGGACCCCAACTTTTCGTGAGTTTTATTAACAACCTTGATGTGGCGGTAGAAGGGTGGGTTGGCAAGTTTGCAGACAACACAAAGGTTGGTGGTGTTGTGGATAGTGTAGAGGATTGTCAAAGATTGCAGAGAGACATTGATAAGATGCAGAAGTGGGCTGAGAAGTGGCAGATGGAGTTCAACCCAGAGAAGTGTGAGGTGGTACACTTTGGAAGGACAAACTCCAAGGCAGAGTATAAAGTAAATGGCAGGATACTTGGTAGTGTGGAGGAGCAGAGGTATCTGGGGGTACATGTCCACTGTAACGTTCTCCTTCGCGTGTAACGAACGCCGAATTAAACGTCGAGATAAACCACAGTTAATAAGAACCAGATCGCAGTAAGATTAACCATTTACTGTTCACTCTTCACATTAACATATGGTGAAAACTGTTGATAAAACAATACAAGATTGATACAGTATTTGTTCCTTCCTTAATATCACATTTCAAGTGTAAATACTTGCAAAGGTGACTATAACTACATTACACTAAGGTGCAGTATACAGAGAGAGTTTACCTGCTCCATTGACTACTTTAAATACACTTCCATGCAAACTATCCGCGACTCTTTAACTAACGAAAGCATAACCATTATCTACCGTCGTTACTTCTAACAGGATCGGCATTAACATCTTAGTTCAATATATCGATTAACTATTAACTTACAGCGTTGCTCTCACTGTGATTTCTCATGCCTGCAAAACAACTTCTGCTCAGGTGAGCCTCGTGGTAAGCCCCCACCCTCGCGCTAATTTCAAACCGGTATTTTCCCACAAGACGCGGCAAAACCGGATGTGACGTCATCGCATGCCGATATATTTTACATGCAATGAATATACTTTAAACACTTCTAATTCTAACTAGAAAATACTATCGAATGAATTACTAAGCAAAAATATTATAAACTAAATAACTGTCGTAAAGACAGCACACTCCCCGCTTGACCTTCGTAAGGTCACAATGAGCAGAGTACAAACTTAGTCTCTTAATCAGTCATTGGGTAGAAGTAGAATAACTTCTGTAACTGGCCTTTGGTAAATTTTCACATCGCCTTTGTCGGTAGTCTTCAATTCGATCTTCCTGACATGTCCATCCTCGCTAGGGACTGTAGCAGTGATTCTGGCCATTGGCCAGCTGTTGCGGGTGATCTGCTTGTCCCTGAGCAGGACTAAGTCTCCAACTTGAAGATTCCTGCGGGGTTCTGTCCACTTTCGTCTCTGTTGCAACGAGGGTAGATATTCCTGTCTCCAGCGGGACCAGAACTGATTTGCCAGAGCCTGGACTTGTCTCCATTGCTTTGTGTACAAATCCTTGTCTGAAAAGTCTCCTGGTGGAGGAGGTGCTCCTGCCTTCTGTGTAAGGAGCATTGATGGCGAAAGGATGAAGGGGTTTTCTGGGTCAGAGGACACAGGCAGGAGTGGTCGTGAGTTCATAATGGCTGTGACCTCTGCCATTAGGGTGCACAGTACCTCGTGGGCCAATCGGGTGCGTTGCTGCATCTCAGGTTTCCTTTTCCGGGTTTTCCGTAAAGACGTGAACCGTTTGACTGCCTGCTCTTTGTTATCTGGTGAGCGCTGGCGTGGTTCTCTGAAAGGCAATGGAGCAACCCCATTATTTGCTTCATCTCTGAAGACCTTGGTGCCCATCATTTTTAAGAAGAAGACGTCTTGAGCTGATGGAGCAAGTTTATTGTCATACTTCGTTTGAGCGAAGACTGACTGGCCCAGCGACTCGTCGCTTGCCTCGCGCTTGTTAACGCCTTGTTGTGCTTCCTTGATATACATGGAACTTGTGCAGGGTTGAAAAATCGAATGGCAGCCACTCTCTAGCACATTGGTCTTGAGTGTGTCGACCGTCGGTTTGTGTACGTCACCGAGACACACCTCTCCTATCACCACCCAGCCCAGATCCAGACGTTGCGCGAAGGGGGCGTCGAGTGGTCCATTGACCTGCTGCCTAACCTTGTGTACCTGGATAACATCTCTTCCTAATAGAAGGAGTATTTCCGCTTTCGGATCCAGTTCTGGGATGTATTTGGCGATGTGGTGGAGATGCGGCTGGTGTAGCACCGCACTTGGTGTCGGGATCTCAGCGCAGTTATTCATGATTTCATTGCACTCTAAGAGCGGAGGGAGACAAATGACGACTTTACCATCCAGGGACTCGATCTGGATGCCTTCTGCCTTCCTTCCTTGGGTTTCCATGTTGCCTGAGCAAGTTTTGAGGTAGTATGGGAACCGCTCACTCTCAATGTTGAACAATTTAAAGAACTCTGGACTGACTAGTGAACGATTGCTCTGATCGTCCAGAATCACATAGGCTTTGATGGCCTTGTCTTTGCCTCCTTTAGGGTACACCTTAGTGAGGCAGATCTTGGAACAAGAACGACTTGACTGAGCTTGACCGCAAACTTCTGTGCAGTTCGTGCTGACAGCTGTTGACCTAGAGTGAGCCTCTCCCTCCCCGCCGTCCTGTTGTGGGGGTGAAGGAGCGCTGTCGGTTTGCGGTGACAGGTCGGGATGCATGGCCCCGACGTGATCTGGGCTATCACATTCCGGACACTTCACGGCGATCGTACACTCTCTGGCGAGGTGAGAGGTTGAGGAACAGCATCTAAAACATATTCTTTTCTCCTTGAGAAGAGCCGTCCTCTCTTCAAGGGGTTTTTCCCTAAACATTCTGCATGCTTTCAGGGGGTGAGGTTTGTTATGCAATGGACAATACTTGCCAGGGTCGTTGTTAGTTGTAAGGGCTTCAGTCTTGAGCACTGACACGGGTTTATCAATGTTGAAAACATTCGAAGAGGATCTACCTGGCTTGGTGTAAATCGAACTGCTTCCTGGACCCACAAGGCTAGGGTCGTTTCGCCTCTTCGCCTCCTTGCGCACAAACTCAGTGAGGTGCTTAAAGGGAGGAAATCGACCACCGTGTTCTTCCTTGTACTCTGAGGCAACAGTCAGCCACCTGTCCTGCAGCCCAAATGGAAGTTTGTCCACGATTTGTCTAATCCCGGATGGAGTATCTAGGTATACTAGACCAGCTGAGTAGCCATCTTCTTTGGCGCCTTGGATCTCCATGAGTAAATCTCCGAATTCTCTTAACTTAAAGTGATCTTTGGCTGATACCTTAGGAAAGTTTTCCAGACGTCGATATAGCGCTGCTTCAATAATGTCGGGGGCCCCATATCTCTCCCAAAGTCTCTCCCACGCTTCGCTTAAGGCTAGCTCGGGTTTGTTGATGTACACTGAACGTATGCGTCTCACCTGGTCGCGTGATTCTTTCCCCAGCCATTTCGCCATAAGGTCCAACCTTTGGGTTGCACTGAGCTGGACTCCGTCGATCACGTTGGTGAATGTGGAGTACCATGCACGGTAATTTTCGGGTTTATCGTCAAACTGGTACAGTCCCGAAGTGACGAGATCCCGTCGTGCTAAATACTGCAGCGTGGGATCGGCTGTAAGCGGCATGCAGGCTGAAGAAGTACGTTGGCGCCTATATGACTGAGAGCGCACGTTTCTCATGGAATTTGCCATCCTGGATTCGACCTCCGCGTCTCTTCACATCGAACTTTGTAAGTTTGGTGACAAAGAATATCGGTTGTCAGCTCTTTCATTCTTGACTTCATCACGGAGCCGCGAGGGTAAATTTTCTTCCTCGTATGGATGTGATGCAATCGTGACTCTCTGAGGTTCCTCGTAGCTGGGGAAGTTATCGAATACGTATGGAGAGGGGAGACGAGCCTGCCAGTCTGTTTGATATTGTACATAGTCGCTTGTGCGTTCCAGTCTGGTCCTTTCTAAAGTAGATCTTGCTTCGGTCAGATCACGCGACCCTTCAGCTTCTTCTTTGTACTCTGCTTCCGCCATGGCAGCTTCTTCTTCTCTTTCTAGCTGCAGCACTTGCAATTCTGTCGATATTTTTGCCATTTCCAACTGTGTTTCGGCTTCTCGGGCGGCCCTTTCGGCTTCTCTGGCAGCCTTTTCTTTCTGGATTTCGGCTTCTCTGGCAGCCTTTTCTTTCTGGATTTCGGCTTCTCTGGCGGCCTTTTCTTTTTGGATTTCGGCTTCTTTGGCGGCCCTTTCGGCTTCTCTGGCAGCCTTTTCTTTCTGGATTTCGGCTTCTCTGGCAGCCTTTTCTTTCTGGATTTCGGCTTCTCTGGCGGCCCTTTCGGCTTCTCTGGCGGCCCTTTCTTTCTGGATTTCGGCTTCTCTGGCAGCCTTTTCTTTCTGGATTTCGGCTTCTCTGGTGGCCAGTTTCATTTTCAAAACTGCTTCTTGTCTGGCGTAATGCAGTCGCACCTTGGCGGCTTCTGCCTTTCTGGCGGCCCTTTCGGCTTCTCTGGCAGCCTTTTCTTTCTGGATTTCGGCTTCTCTGGCGGCCCTTTCGGCTTCTCCGGCGGCCTGTTTCATTTTCAAAACTGCTTCTTGTCTGGCGTAACGCAGTCGCACCTTGGCGGCTTCTGCCTTTCTGGCGGCCTTTTCTTTCTGGATTTCGGCTTCTCTGGCGGCCCTTTCGGCTTCTCCGGCGGCCTGTTTCATTTTCAAAACTGCTTCTTGTCTGGCGTAACGCAGTCGCACCTTGGCGGCTTCTGCCTTTCTGGCGGCCTTTTCTTTCTGGATTTCGGCTTCTCTGATGGTCTGTTCTTTCTGGATTTCGGCTTCTCTGATGGCCTGTTCTTTCTGGATTTCGGCTTCTCTGATGGCCTGCAGCATTTTCAAAACTGCTTCTTGTCTGGCGTAACGCAGTCGCACCTTGGCGGCTTCTGCCTTGGCTCTTGCCTGGGTGGACTTACTTGATGTCGGTTTACCGCCCTTGTCGCTGGGTGGCGTCGACTTGATGCTGGATCGAGCTGACATTGCAGCACTTGAAACACCTGATAATGTCGCTTTTTCACTGTAGCGTTCTCCTTCGCGTGTAACGAACGCCGAATTAAACGTTGAGATAAACCACAGTTAATAAGAACCAGATCGCAGTAAGATTAACCATTTACTGTTCACTCTTCACATTAACATATGGTGAAAACTGTTGATAAAACAATACAAGATTGATACAGTATTTGTTCCTTCCTTAATATCACATTTCAAGTGTAAATACTTGCAAAGGTGACTATAACTACATTACACTAAGGTGCAGTATACAGGAAGAGTTTACCTGCTCCATTGACTACTTTAAATACACTTCCATGCAAACTATCCGCGACTCTTTAACTAACGAAAGCATAAACATTATCTACCGTCGTTACTTCTAACAGGATCGGCATTAACATCTTAGTTCAATATATCGATTATCTATTAACTTACAGCGTTGCTCTCACTGTGATTTCTCATGCCTGCAAAACAACTTCTGCTCAGGTGAGCCTCGTGGTAAGCCCCCACCCTCGCGCTAATTTCAAACCGGTATTTTCCCACAAGACGCGGCGAAACCGGATGTGACGTCATCGCATGCCGATATATTTTACATGCAATGAATATACTTTAAACACTTCTAATTCTAACTAGAAAATACTATCAAATGAATTACTAAGCAAAAATATTATAAACTAAATAACTGTCGTAAAGACAGCACATCCACAGATCCCTGAAAGTTGCCTCACAGGTAGATAGGGTAGTTAAGAAAGCTTATGGGGTGTTAGCTTTCATAAGTTGAGGGATAGAGTTTAAGAGTCATGAGGTAATGATGCAGTTCTATAAAACTCTGGTTAGGCCACACTTGGAGTACTGTGTCCAGTTGTGGTCGCCTCAGTATAGGAAGGATGTGGAAGCATTGGAAAGGGCACAGAGGAGATTTACCAGGATGCTGCCTGGTTTAGAGAGTATGGATTATGATCAGAGATTAAGGGAGCTAGGGCTTTACTCTTTGGAGAGAAGGAGGATGAGAGGAGACATGATAGAGTTATACAAGATATTAAGAGGAATAGATAGAGTGGATTGCCAGCGCCTCTTCCCCAGGGCACCACTGCTCAGTATGAGAGGACATGGCTTTAAGGTAAGGGGAGGGAAGTTCAAGGGGGAAATTAGAAGAAAGTTTTTTGCTCAGAGAGTTGTTGGTGCGTGGAATGCACTACCTGAGTCAGTGGTGGAGGCAGGTACACTATTAAAGTTTAAGAGACTGCTAAACAGGTATATGGAGGAATTTAAGTTGGGGGGTTATGTGGGAGGCAGGGTTTGAGGGTCAGCACAACATTGTGGGCCAAAGGGCCTGTATTGTGCTGTACTATTCTATGTTCTATTTTCTGTGGTTCCAGACAGCAGCAGGAATTGGATCCAGGTCACTGGCAGTGTAATAGCATTATGCTATCTGATACAATGAAGTTGGAGTGCTCATTGTGGTCTGCATCACAGAATAAACTCTGGACTGAAACTTTCGGAGACAACTCTGCACACTTGTGCCCATCAGCCTCCACAACCATTCATTTTTCTGAAAACATTTTCTCAGTATGTCCAAGATTTCTCCATTCTCAAAGTTTCTACGGCTGTCCTGTGCTTGCCTGTAAATTATTCATTGAATTCAAGGGCTGTGGGGATAACTATGCCTACAAATGTAGGGGATACAGCCCAGTCCATCACAGGTATAGCCCTTCCCACTGATGAGCACATCAATGTGAAATGTTATTGCAGGAAAGCAACATCCATCATCAGGGATCCCCACAATCCAGGCCACGCTCTCTACTCACCATTGCCATCAGGAAGAATGTACAGGGACCTCAGGATTCACACCACCAGGATCAGGAACAGTTAGTACCTTCAAACGTCAGGCTCTTGAACCAAAGGGGATAACTTCACTCATCTTCACCCACTCCACTCCATTTCTGAACTATTCACACAACCAATGGACACAATTTCAAGGACTTTTCATCTCATGTTCTCGATATTTATTTCTTCTTCTTCTTCTTCTTCTTCTTCTTCTTCTTCTTATTATTATTATTATTATTATTATTATTATTATTATTATTATTATTACTTTTTTTCTTTCTTTCTGTATTTGCTCAATTTGTTGTCTTTTGCACAGGTTGTTTATCCTCCCTGTTGGGTGTGGTCTTTCATTGATTCTATTTTGCTTCTTATATCTACTGTGGAAAATGAATCTCAGGATTGTATATGGTGAAACGTATGCACTTTGACAATAAATTTACTTTGAACTTTAAACTCTGAAGTCAGTTTTTATGCCAGCTCAAAATTAACAACAACCCTTCCCTCATTGTCAGTAAGACCTGAGACCAGGCTGAGGGTAGCAGTCACCAACAAAATCAACAAACTCATTCGTAAGGCCAGTGATGTTGTGGGGGTGGAACTGGACTCTCTGACGGTGGTGTCTGAAAAGGGGATGTTGTCCAAGTTGCATGCCATCTTGGACAATGACTCCCATCCACTCCATAATGTACTGGTTAGGCACAGGAGTACATTCAGCCAGAGGCTCATTCCACCGAGATGTAACACTGAGCGTCATAGGAAGTCATTCCTGCCTGTAGCCATCAAACTTTACATCTCCTCCCTCAGAGTGTCAGACGCCCATCAGCCAATAGGCTGGTCCTGGACTTAGTTCCACTTGGCATAATTAACTTATTTTATTTAATTATTTATCATTTTATGTTGCTATATTTCTACATTATTCTTGGTTGGTGCAGATAACGAAACCCAATTTCCCTCGGGATCAATAAAGTATGTCTGTCTGTTTGTCTGTTTGTGGACTTCAGGAACGGGAGTCAAGGGAACACACACCAGTCCTCATTGAGGTATTTAGCAGGGGAGAGGGAGAGTAGTTTCAAGTTCTGGGGTGTTAGTATCTCCGTTGATCAAGATATTAATGCAATTACGAAGAAGGCACAACAGGAGCTATATTTCATTAGGAGTCTGAGGAGAATTGGTATAGCACTAAAGACACTCACAAATTTCTACAGGTGTACGGTGGAGAGCATTTTAACTGTTTGCATCGCTGCCTTGTATGGAGGGGCCACAGCACAAGATCAGAAAATGGTGCAGACAGCGAGCAACATCATGGACACTAGGCTCTCAGGATTGAGGAAATCTTCAAAAGACGATGCCTCAAAAAGATGACATCCATCATTAAGGACCCTATCTCCCATGACATACCTTCTTCTCATACTACCATCAAGGAAGAGGTACAGGAGCTTGAAGACAAAACCTCAAGGTTCAGACACAGCTTCTTCCCCTCTGCCATCAGATCTGAATGAACAATAAACCCATAAACACTAACAACACACACAAAATGCTGATGGAATGCAGCAGGCCAGGCAGTATCTATAGGGAGAAGCACTGTCGACGTTTCGGGCCAAGACCCTTCGTCAGGACTAACTGAAAGGAAAGATAGTAAGTGATTTGAAAGTAGGAGGGGGAGGGGGAAATGTGAAATGATAGGAGAAGACCGGAGGAGGTGGGGTGAAGCTAAGAGCTGGAAAGGTGATTGGCGAAAGGGATACAGAGCTGGAGAAGGGAAAGGATCATGGGACGGGAGGCCTAGGGAGAAAGAACGGGGGAAGGGAGCACCAGAGGGAGATGTTTTGTGTGTGTTGTTTGAATTTCCAGCATCTGCAAATTTCCTCATGTTTGCTTTTTAAATTCACTACCATAAACACTACCTATATATTAATTTTAAAATATATAGCTTATTGTATATTATGTTATTTTAATATTATAAGGCCATAAGAACATAAAATATTGGAGCAGAATTTGGCCCATTGAGTCTCTGCCATTTCATTATGGCTGATCCATTTTCCTCTCTGCCCCAATCTCCTGCTTTCTCACTGTAACCCTTCTTAACCTGACCAATCAAGAATCTATCAACCTCTCCCTTAAATATAAATATAGACTTGGCCTCCACAGCTGCCTGTGGCAATGAATTCCTCAGATTCACCACTCTCTGTCTAAAGAAATTCCTCCTCATTTCCCTTCACAAAGGATGCCCCTCTCTCTGAGACTGTGTCCTCTGGTCTCACACTCTTCCACCATAAGAAACATTCTTGCCACATCCACTTTTTTAAGGCCTTTCACCATTTGATAGGTTTCAATAAGGTCATCCTTAATTCTTCTGAGTTCTAGTGAATACAGGCCGAGAGCCATCAGACACTGTTCGTAACATAAAAGCAGAAACACTTTCTGACCCTATGACACCTCTTCCTAATGAGCATTTTAGTTTGTTTACAAGTAACCGATTCACTTAATCAAACAAGATATTTACAGTATTACTCAAATTTTACTGAAATAATGAATACACTTCACTGCTCCTCCTCTAAACTGTAACTAGACCAGTTCCAGGTTTATATAGTCAGACTATTGAAGCAGAAAATATTTGGTAATACTCGAAGTGGCAATAGCATATTACTGCCAATGACAATTGGGAATCGAAATCAGAAACAGGCTTAATAATACTGGCATATGTCATGAAATTTGTTGTTTTATGGCAGCATTATACAGCAATCATTTTCATCATTATATGCTGTGTCGTATGACATGGGGATTTATGGTCTTTCCATGACCATAGTTGATTTTGGTAAAGGTTTCTACAGAAGTGGTTTGCCATTGCCTTCCTCTGGGCAGTGTCTTTACGAGATGGGTGACACCAACCTTTACACTGGACAACAAATTTTTTCAAAAGTGTTGCTTGCTCAGAATGTTTATTTTTGTTTTTGATAGACTGCTTGAAGGTGAACACAAACATAATTTCAGACTACTTGCATCAGGTAGGAATTTGGAGAAACAACAAATTAACTTTTATTGAATGTAATGTGTTTAATTGCATAATGGTGCTGATGCTTTGCAATAGTTCAACTAAGTTAAAAATGTTTTGTTAATGATTTTCATTTGTACTCAGTGTCTGAGGTTTCTTGCTTAAGTGTCCAACAATAATTTGCCAGCATTGATGGATTCCAGTTGCCCTGGTATCTTTTCTCCATGACTGCAATATTCTGGTGAAACCTTTCACCATGATTGCCACTAACAGTACCAAGATTTGCAGGGAAAAGTCTAAATGGGAATGCAGAAAATTAATCTTTAGTGACATATTGCATGTCATGGTTTTGTATGCTTGAAGCATGCTTTCAACCAGCTGCATGTAGTTCAGTGCTCCGTAGATGCCGAGAAAAATTTCAACAACTTCCTTGAATGCCTTCCATGTGGTTTTCTCCTGTCCCGTTAGAAATTCTTCAAATTGCCCGTCTGATTTGTGGACCAATAAAAATGCTTTCCTTAATCTTAGCATCAATTATTCTGGGAAGCATCTGTCTCGAATATCAAAATCTTTCATAGAAATTTTTGTGCCTGGTGATAGCAAATTCCATCCTTACAGTCCTGAGCCCAATAATTATTACAAAAACCTATCCTGCCATGCAGCAGCCGCACCGATGCCTGGACAAGATTGGAAACTTTCCAGCTTACATTGTAGGCAACATTTTAATTGACTTGAATTATGAATTGAAATAATAAGCATGTTTATTAAAAAAATGGTGCATAATAGGTAAATTTCATGGCGATTTTCATGATCAGCAGCTCAAAATTCATAAGGTACACCTAAAGGTATTCAGGAAGCAAAATCTTTGTTATCCAGTGTTATCAAAACTCTCCAGAGATTGTCTACCTGGCATCAGTGGTTGCATAACCAGGACTTGTGATTTGCACCATATGCCCATCCACCACCTGCTTCCAAGGCTTCATGTGACCCTGAGCAGGGGCTAAGCAGATGCTACACCTTGGCCAAGGGTGAACTGTAGGCTAATGGAGGGAAGGAGCTCCTTACACCTGCTTTGGTAGAGACATATCTTCACCCCTTCACCCTATAATATCACAGGGATACAAGATATCATGAAATTTATTGTGTTTTGGCAGCAGTACAGTGCAAGACATAAAAAAACAAGCTTTCAATCAGAATAGGAATTACTGTATATATGTGAAATTAAACCAAATAATGCAGAAAGAGCAAAAACATGTGAAATTTGCTTTACAGCAGCATTACAGTGCAATATATTAAAATTATTGTATGTATAATAAGACCATAAGACCAACAAACATAGGAACAGGATTAGGCCATTCAGTCCATCGAGCCTGCTCCGCCATTCCATCATGGTTGATCCCGGATCCCATTAAATCCCAATTAAATACCTGCCTTTTCACCATCTCCCTTAATGCCCTGACCAATCAGGAATCTATCAACTTCGACTTTGAATTTACGCACGGACTTGGCCTGTACCGTTACTGTGGTGAAAATTCAAACCATGCAAGACCAGACCCTTCGAATCAGCTTTTGAATGCTGTAAAAACAGAGTATCTACTTTGAAAGGTAGAAGGTGTACGTAACACAAATATTTTTATAAGGCATCCTGAATCTGAAAATGAGTCTGAATATCTCTGTGAGTCTGCTGGGGAAATTGAAGTTCAATGTTTACAGGCTCAATCTGAGTCTGGAGGATGGTCCTGTGATTAAAGGACTGTCTATGGGAGAAGCAGGACTTGTTTTGCTGTTTGTTGTGTTGCGTGTTGTTCTGCCGAGCATTGTGGGCATGCTGCAGTATGTTGGCACTGGAACATATGGCAACACCGGCGGGCTGCCCTCAGCACTCTCTCAGGTGTGTTGGTTGTCAATACAGACAATGCATTTCGCTGAGTGGTTCACTTCTGTGTACTTTTTATACTCTGTGTTCACTTGTTGCCATTTGGTGCGACTTGTTTGTTTGTTTGTTTTTGTGCAGGGGCTTTGGGGTTTGATGTTCTTGTCATTTGCACAATTCGTTTTCCTGCATGGGGGAGGGATTGATGTTCTTCTTGCCTTTTGTGCAATGGGGGGAGACTTGATGATCATGTTTCTGGTTGTGTGTTTTGTTTTTATTTGAGTGTGATGGGCAGTTAATGTTCCTCTTTGAACAGCTTCCATGGTCTTCTTTGTTTTGTGACTGTCTGGAGAAGATGAATCCCAGAGTTCTTTCTATACAACGTAAATACTTTGATAATAAGTGAGGCTTTGAACCTTACATGTGATAAATAAATTGAATCTCGATTTGATCATTGAAATTGCAGAGATTCTACATGTGTTGGAGATGCAGAGCAACACAAAAACAAAATGCTGGAGGAACCCAGCAGCTATGGAGAAGAATAAAGAGCCGACAGTTTGGGCCGAGACCCTTGAACTAACCTGCACCTTGAACACAAATGGGTTGAATATCATATTGGATACAGATTATTCATACTGGATAAAGTGATACAACAAATAATCAATAGACGACATGCAAATGAAGGGCATAACACTAAAGCCTAACGTGAAATCACCCAGATGAGCAAAACAATTCAATAATTCAGATCAGCCCTGGCTAATATGAAATTAAAAAAAAATAGTCCAGAAGGTCTACATTTCAGAATCAGAATCAGATTAAACATCATTAACATCGGTTATGAAATTTAAAGGCAACACGAGTGAATCTGCAGATGCTGGAAATAAATAAAAACGCAAAATGCTGACAGAACTCAGCTGGCCAGACAGCATCTATGGGAGGAGGTAGTCAGTTCCTCCCTCCTCCCATAGATGCTGTCTGGGCTGCTGACTTCTGCCAGCATTTTGAGTTTTTGTTATGAAATTTGTTGTTTTTCAGCAGCAAATACATAATATTAAAAAACTATAAATTACAATAAGAAGCACAAACTGTGCAAAAGTCTTGGGCACCTATTGTATATATTGCTATTGTATATTTTGTTATTGTATATATTGCTATTGTATATATCACTATTGTATATATTGCTATTGTATATATTGCTGTTGTATATATTGCTAGGGTGTATTTGTCAATACCAGAAACCAAGTTTGTGAATCTGTTGGGAATGTTGGGAATAGCGAGGGGGGAGTGCCAGAAGAGGGATGAGGGATAGGTAGCAGAAAAGGAGTGTCAGGGCATGGGGTAGTCCAGATGCAGGCACAACCAGTCCTGAGACACAAGGCAATGTCATTTGATTCCAAACAATTGGTTTATTGATTATTCCAGAATGTCTCTCTGGTCCTTCCTGCTCCCTCTCCTCTCCCTTCCCCTTTTCCCAACCATGATTCCCTTCTCCCTGCCCCCTTCCCACTCTCAGTCCACAATAGAGACCCCTATCAGAATCAGGCTTATCATCACTCACATATGTCATGAAATTAATTTTTTGGGGGGCAGCAGTACATACATATATATGCCTAAGACTTTTGCACAGTACTGTATATATAAAGAAAAGTTAAACTAAATAAGTAGTGCAAAAACAGAGGGAAAATGCTGAGGTTGTTCAAAAGTTCATTATCCATTCAGATATTTGATGGCATTTTACAGTTAATCAATACAAACTGTTTTCTCAAAGGGCTTGATTTATATTTAACAATATAAAGTTAACATGTAAATGCTTTCAACACCAAATGGGTACTCCCTAAGCTGTGCCAATGTGGCAGCTTTTTCAACTTGGGTCAGCGAAATTCAGATTTGTTCACACTTCGGCAAATTTAAGTAATCTCATATTATTGACCAGAGCTTCAGAAAGTTTTGATTTTTAATGGGCTCACCTTCATAAGAACAAAATGGCTTGTCTCAGAAATGGCAGGTGCATCCCAGGTTAAAAGCCTGTCTTCATTTGGAATTCTTCATTTGTGAAATAGGAAATCATTCATTCTAAAACCAAGGAGAAGATCTATGACCATATACATATATATGAATTAGGAAGGAAGAAATTCTGAGCTGAAATTTCTTTAGCCAGAGGGTGGTGAATCTATGAACACAGACTCCTGTGGAGATGAAATCATTTGGGTATATTTAAAGCAGAGGTTGATAAATTCTCGTTTAGTCAGGTTACATGGAAAACGCAGGAGAACAAAGTTGAGAGGGGTAATAAATCAGCCATGATAGAATGACAGAGTGGACTTGATGGCCAAAATGGCCTAATTTTGCTCCTTTGTCATATGGTCCTATGGAATTTGCTGTGGCGTGTTGGTCAGGACAGTAAGTTTGATGCTGTGAAAGTGTGGCTGTAGGTTGTGGATTCAGTGCAGTGTTGAGGTGAGTGAAGTTTTCCACCCCTGTTCAGAAGCCTGGCGGCTTATTTTTTACTTATTGAGATTGAGTGTGGAACAGGTGCCCCTGGCCATTCAAGCTGCACCACCAGGTATCTGTAATATAAAACTAGCCTAATCACAGGACTATTTGCAATAACCAACTCACCTACCAACCGGTACATTTTTGGACTGTAGGAGGAAACCGGAGCACCCGGAGGAAACCTATGTGGTCACAGGGCCAACGAACAAACTCTTATAGACAACAGTACGAACTGAACCCGGGTTGCCTGTATTCTAAAGTGCTGTGCTTACCACTACGCTCCTGCGTCGCCGAATGTCATGAGCCTTTCGGCCTCTGTGGCTTGCCATAGAGCTTTCAGGGTCTAGGGTTTTTTGCAAGTTTATCTGAACTAGAACCATTAAGCCTTGTTCAAGTTAATTGTGGCAGGCACTGTGCTTTCAGAGCCAGGGGCAGAGGAACGACAGATATTCTCTGTAACGGCGGTCACTGGAACTAACTCACTGGGTGGTTGCCTCCTGCCCGATGGTATTATCGAGAAGAGATCATGGCCTGGCTGATTGGAGTCCTTGATCGTGCGTGCTGCTTTCTTGTGGCAGCACTTAATGCATTGCCCCAGTCATTAAGAAAGGGAAGGCTGGAGCCATTTGCATATGTAGGAATTTCAAGGTGAGCATCAACCCAGTGCTGTGTGCTGTGCAGTAATCCCTACCATGAATAGAAGACATTTTTGCATCATTGGCGAGCGAGGAGAGGTTTTCAAAGATTGACTTGTAACAAGTCTATCTACAAATGGAGATTAAGTCAGCCAGGAAGTTCCTCGCAATCAGCTCTCACAAGGGACTGTTCCAGTATAATTGTCTCGTTGTTGGCGTCGCATCAGCTTCAGCAATTTGGCAAAGAGCAATGGACCAAGTTCTGCAAGATATCCCCGGAACACAGTGTTACCTTGATGACACCATCGTGACTGGCAAGGCTAATGAAGAGCACCTCTAGAACCTTGGTAAAGTGCTCACCAGGCTGAGAGTATGGTCTGCACACAGAGCGAGAAAGGTGAGTGTGTCAAGAATGAGATCTTGTATTGTGGGCATATCATTGACAAGCAAGGTTTACATAAGTCACCAGAGAAGATTGAAGCAGAGCTCCAGGCAACCAAACTGGAAAATGTGTCTCAACTCAGGTCATACTTGGACCTTGTAAATTACTCTCAATGGTTTGTCCCAAACATTGCTTCATTTCTGCATCTATTGAATGACTGTTACAGACAAGAGCAAAGTGTACAACATACACAAAATGCTGGAGGAACTCAGCAGGCCAGGCAGCATCTATGGAAAAGTGTACAGGTGACATTTTGAGCCGAGACCATTCAGCAGAGTCCTGCTGAACGGTCTTGGCCCAAAACATTGACTGCACTCTTTTCCATAGATGCTGCCTGGCCTGCTGAGTTCCTGCAGCATTTTGTGTATGTTGCTTGGATTTTCAGCATCTGCAAATTTTCTCTTGTTTGTAATAAGAGCCAAGTGGAAATGGTCAGAAAGATGTGAAAAACATTCAAGGAAACAAAAATAGACTATTAACATCCGATGAACTGCTGACCCATTACACCCATCCCTGCCCAACTGACTGTTGTGCGATTCATCTCCTTACGGCATTTTGTTACATATCATGAATGATGGATCAGAATTCAACTATGCACAGGTCAACCGAGAGGCCTTTAGTCTAGTATGGGGAATAATGAAGTTCCACCAGCACCTCTACGGACAAAAGTTTACACTAGTGACAGATCACCAGCCCCTTGTGTCCATTTTCAATCCCAGGAAGGGAATTCCAGTGATGACTGCTACCCGGTTACAATGTTGGGCACTGTTCCTGGGAGTTCACTTATGACATAGAATTCAAGAGTATCAAACAACACAGCAACACTGATGGCTTGTCATGTCTTCTGCTGTTGGCAACTGAAGAAGTGAAGTCTTCATACTGCGACCCAGCAGAAGTGTTCCACACCACATTAGTGGGCCAACTACCTGTAAGAAATTCCGAAATATAAACGGAAACCAGGAATGACCCAACTTGTCGAAAGTCTGAGAAATCACCATGCAAGGATGGGCAGCTCATGGTAACCTTACGTTTCCCAAGTTCTCAGTGAGATGAAACCAACCGTCGCTATGTCGAAGAATGCTGATGTGTGGATCTCGTGTTGTGGTTCCCTCTAAACTGCGCACCAGAGTGTTGGAAAATCTGCATGAGGGACACTTGGATACTGCCAAGATGAAGAGTTTCACCCAGAGCTACATGTAGTGGCGGGGAACAGATAAGCAGAACAGACTTGGCCAAAAGCTGTTCGAGATGCCAATAAGTTCAAAATACACCCCCACGGGCATCGATACACCCAAGCAAGAGGTTGTTGTCACCTTGGCAGAGAGTACCTATTGACATTGCTGGGCCATTCATGGATTCCATGTTTCTGATTGCTGTGGATGCTCATTCAAAGGGCTGGAGGTTACACCAATGAAGTCAACAACCTCAGCAAAGTCTGTCTCTGCTATGGGGACTTCCTCCACTAGAAATGGCCTACCAGAACAAATTTGAGTGGCACAGACCACAATACATGTCAGAAGAATTCTGACTCTACATGAACAAAATGGCCTCAAGCATTTTAAGCCAGCTCCTCACCTCCCTCCCTCCCCCAAGCAACGAATAGATTAGCTGAAAGGTTTATCCAAATATTCAAGAAGTCCATTAAAGCAATGGACAAGAAGAACATTTCTCTACATCACAAGGTGGGCATCTTCCTTTTTGTGTATTGAAACTCTGTTTCAATGACAAATCAAGCAACTGCAATGCTGTTCACGGACAGGAATCTGAGATCTTGCATAGACCCCCTGAAACCAGATCTACAGAGGGAAGTGCAGAATAAACAGTTCAGCCAGTTGCCAAGCGAAGAGCATGGAGCTTCGAGATTGGACAGGACATCCCAACGCATGATTACCGAGAAGACAAGTGGACACCTGGTAGGATAGCTACAAGAAATGGGCCACAGTGGATGTTGGAGATCAGACATGGAGATATCATTTGGACCAGATACTGGATGCTCAGCTGAAGAACACACCTGAGTCAAGTGCATCCAACAAGACAGACATACTACATTCTCCGGACTTAATTCTCAGTGATGATCATGTCACTGATAGCAATGAGACACAGGAAACCGAGGACGTTGTCTTGGACAAGACATCTATCAAACCCAATGCCGTTCCACAAGTCCAGACATATGACAAGAATGCTGTCATTGACAAGACACCTACCAAACCTGTTCCTGCTCCACAGGTGCAGAGGCGCTTTCCTGAAAGAAACTGAGTGGCACACAAATGACTGAATCTTTACAACTGTGAAGTTGTTATGGACGGTTATTGTGAATGCATGTTTATTTGGAATATGGATTTATGAAAGGGAAATTGAATATTTTGTGCATATAGCTTAATGTTGCATTAATCTAAAGGGGGAGGAAGTGCAATGTATGGATCTATTTCTTTTAGAGCAAAGACCCCGCCCCCCTTAGCACTACATATTGATCTTTTGTCTGTGCATGCACATTTCTCTCTCTCTCTCTCTCTCTCTCTCTCTCTCTCTCTCTCTCTCTCTCTCTCTCTCTCTCTCTCTCTCTCTCTGTCTCTGTCTCTATCTGCAAATTGATTACCCCTGTTAAAGCCCTCTTCCGTGAGGGTGCTTTTATTTGATCAATACGTAGTTGTGCGTAGACACAAAAGCGAGTGCTTCCCTCGAGCAGCACTCCATGCAAGAGATGGGGAGAGCTTTCTTACAGTAGCACTCCATGCAAGTGAGGGGGAGGGCTTTCTTGTGAAGTTGTGCTCACTACTGGGGATTAGAGTGTCAATTAACAACCACTTGATTCAGTTAATTTGTTTTCTCAGAATGAGATGCCTGTAAATGAAAAGCTATCAAGGTCTGCAGGACTTTTATAAAGTGACATTTGCAATCCGAGTACCAATTACAAGCGTAATTTTTACTGCAGTACTTATTCTCCTATTTTCTCTTTGGCAGTTCCTTATAGTCAGTGATAAATTAATTCCACTCCTAAGCTGTGGGCTTTGAGGTGGCTGAAGATACCATCATAGCATCTGTAAGCTCTGCTATAGTTGCAACAGGTGATGCTACCCAAGGTTAATAGCCAACAGACAGTAAAAAAAAATGCATGTTTAGGTATTTACCAAAATCCTCCTTGCAATGCATAGAAAGCCCAGTCAGGTTCTGAAGCATAGAGAGCAAACTGTCCATGGTTCTTCACAGGATGCTGGAGGCCACTCAGGAAATCAATGTGTACACGTTTAGCATGGCTGCTGGCCAATCGGAGACCATCCTGTGCTCTGAAATGGCTTTCTGCACAGGCAGGAGCAGCTGATTCCCTGCCCTTCCTGGCTGAATAGGCTTGTAGACTCAGCTCGCTCACAACCATTGACAAACAACCAATGTGCAAAAGAGAAAAAATATTTACGTATCTACATTTAAATTAGAGATACAGGGCAGAAAAGGTCCTTTGTCACAATGAACTGCACTACACAGCAACCCACCAATTTAACCCTGCCTAATCACAGGACAATTTATGACTACGTTACCTGCTAACCTAAACATCTTTGGACTGTGGGAGGAAACTGGAGCACCTGGTAGGAAACCCACACAGTTATGAGGAGAACTTAAAAACTCCTTACAGACAGTGTCAGATTTAAACTCCGAATTCCAAAGTCCCAAGCTGTAATAGCATCATGTCAACTTCTATGCAACAGTGGCACCCCGTTATGAAAATAAAACAAAATGCCAAGAACATGAGTTGTAAGCACTATTCCCTCGAAGCTGTGTGGGTGCACAATAACTGAAATGGTCCCATGCACATAGCCTTTGTTGCTGTGCAGCTGGAATTTTCTTTGGTGTAATGTTAACATAATTTTTAAATTATGCTAACAGAATTTTGAAATCTATGTTGATATAGTAATTTTTTGTTAGTGACTATAATCCATAGATTTTCCAAATAATAAAAGTACGGCAATCTTTACTTTGAAACATTTTAAAGCTTCAATGTATTTATATTGTCGGTGTTTCAAGTTACAACACTGTTACAAATTGTAACAATAAACACAGAATGGAAGTTGGTAACTCGTTGTTAATAAACCACCGGCCTTCTGAATGCCAAAACCATCAACATTTAAATGTTTACGAAATGTGAAAGATTCTTGTTGCTGTGCTGTATTTTTATTATACTCTTCAATGAATAAATAAAGTCAAAAGTATGTGATTTTCATTGCAAATATTCTTAGCATACATATTACAAAAAAAAAACATTTAAAGGGCTGTGCAGTTTTCAGGTCATGAAAGAATTTCCTACTCAGACCAATGGTTGGCCTGCACAGCTGTAAAAATAATTAGAGGGAGCTTTGGTTGTAAAGGTCCTTGAAAGTGAGTCAATTGTACATGGGATCAGTAAAGTTATCCACAGTGGTTCAGCACCCTGATGTGATGAACTGGTCCTCTACAGTTCATCTGAAATGCAAGGTAAGTAGGTCACTGTTCCGACATGGGGGCAAAGTTGGTGGAGGGAAAAAATGCTGAAAAGGTTGTTATTGTGATTTACACAAAAATGACTAAAGTTTCTGGATCTTGTAAGGCCAAAGGTAAATGTTATTTTTTTATCCACCTAATGCCAGTGATCTTAGAGTGCAACAGATCACCAGCGTCACAATCTCTCAAGCCAGAATGGAAGCCATCTTTGCTCTCAGATACTACCGTGCATATTAGAGCCTGACTTGACACTTTGCCTGGAGTAGCCTGGAAGCATTGTTCAGCTGCACTCTGCTTAAGTGATATACAGTACTGTGCAAAAGTATTAGGCATATGTGAGAGGCAAGGGTAGAGTGTCACAGGAGGGGAGTAGGACAGGTGACAGAGAAGGTCTGCCGAGGCTGGGAAAGCACAAGTGCAGACACCAGGCATGAAGGCTGAGGGGAGATCTGATTGAGGTTTACAAGATTAATGGGGGCATTGTTAAAGTGGACAGAGTCTTTAATACCAGAGGGCATGCATTGAAGGTGAGGGGGGTAGGTTCAAGGGTAATGTGAGGGGTAAGTTTTTTTACTCAGAGAGTGGTGGATGCCCGGAATGCACTGCCTGGTATGGTGGTAGAGACAAATGCATTAGAGGCTTTTAAGAGATGTTCAGGTAGGCAGATGGATATAAGGAGGATGGTGGGACATGGACATGGTATAGGCAGGAGGGAGAAGTGTGTGGGTGTTTTTGATTTGCTTCTTAGCTGATTTGGCACAAAATTGTGGGCCAAATGGGAAGCACCAGAGGGACGTTCTGTAATGACCAATAAACTAGTTCCTGTGCTGTTCTGTTCCATGTTTCATGTTCTAAGGTCATTTGATTCCAAACAATTAGCTTATTAATCATTACAGATTGTCTCGCTGCTGCTTCCCACTTGCTCCCCTCTACCATCCCCTTTCCCAACCATGATTCCCCTCTGCCTGCCCCTTTCCCACTCTCAGTCCACAATAGAGACTCATATCAGAATCAGGTTTATCATCACTCACATGTATCATGCATTTTATACTCTACTGTTCTCCAGCATTTTCCTGTAACCTTTGACATTCTGACTAATCAAGAACCTATCAACCTCCACTTTAAACATTATCCAATCAGAATCACTTTATTAGCAGTCTGAGAAACTTACCAGAATTAACTGTGGTTCGGTCCCAAGCATAAAACACAGGACAATGCTTTTACAGACAACACAATAACTTCCACAAACATCTGTAGCAAAAAATTCCACAAATTCACTGCCCTCTAATTTAAAAGATTCCCCTTCATCTGCGTTCTAATGGAACACCCTTCATTTCTGAGGTTGTGCCCTCTGGTCTTAGATTCCCCCACTAGAGGAAACGTCCTCTCCACATCCACTCTGTATAGGACTGTGCTCACTTTTGACTTTTAATACCTGCAACTAAGTTTTAATTCTAAGTTTATAATCAATCCTGGAAGTTTTGTTTTTAACTCCTATGTGTGTCTCATAGACCTTAGAAAGAATCTGAAGCTGAGAAGATATATTCTGAACACGTGCAACTTGTAGAATTTTCCAGTTAGTAATCTGTGTTTCAGCATGGGTTACTGTCCACTCACAGCATGAGAATCTCAGGCATTTTTTGTGTTTTCAACAGGACATCTTATCCAAATGAACATTGAATTCTCAAAAGTTTAATGCAGTGAATTTATCGTAAAAATTTGAATAACTAAGTATATTCAGTCATTGATTCATTAAGATGAGCTGAGGTTTTGAAGGACATTATTTATGTCATAGCTTATATAATATGATAGCACAGAAAATCAGAAATTATGCTCAGTGACACTTTGTTAGGTACACCTGTACACTTGCTAATTAATGCAAATATCTAATCAGCCAATCATGTGGCAGCAATTCAATGTATAAAAGCACACAGACATGGTCAAAAGGTCCAGTTGTTTTTCTGACCAAACGTGAGAATGGGGAAGAAATGTTTTCTAAATGACTTTGACCGTGGAATATTTGTTGGTGCCAGATGGGGTGGTTTGAGTATTAAAATAACTACTGATCTCCTGGGATTTTCACACACAACAGTCTTCAGAATTTACTGAGAATGCTACAAAAAAAAACATCCAATGAGCAGCAACTGTAGGTGAAAATGCCTCGTTAATAAGATAGATCAAAGGAGAATGGCAAGTCTGATTCAAGCTGACTGGAAGGTGACAATAACTCAAGTAACCGTGTGTTACAATGTGCAGAAGAGTATCTCTGAATGCACAACATCTCGAACCTTGAAGCGGATGGGCTACAGCAGCAGAAGACCATGAACATACACTCAGTGGCCACTTCATTAGTTACAGGAGTGTATCTAATAGAGTAGCCATTGAGTGTATTTATCGAGTACAGTATTAGCTTTTACTTACTTGCCCGTTACTTTTTTTGTAGAAAAATCAAATTAAAAATCTTTCTCTTTGGAATCATTTTGAGGCTTAGGATTTTTTTTGTTTATGTGTGCCTATCACGCATTGAAAACCTCAGGCTAAATTTCACAGTTAAGCTGTTCGTTCTCCTTGGGAAGTGGCAGAAGCCGTGATTTTGGTCAGTTGGAACTTCTGCCAATTGTGACTGAAAGCAGGAAGGGACTGACACCAGCGTACAGCTTCTGCTCTCTAACTCCAGTTTGCACCATACAACGTCTTTCTATTTAGAGATTTCTATTTTCACATTTAAAATGGACATGTGCAGACAGTCTTAGTGCAGTTTGCTTTGGCAGTCAGGGTGAAGGATAATCCTAAGAGCTTCTACTGGTATGTTAAGAGCAAAAGGATAGTAAGGGATAAAATTGGTCCTCTTGAAGATCAGAGTGGTTGGCTATGTATGGAGCCAAAGGAAATGGGAGAGATATTAAGTGGGTCTTTTGCATCTGTATTTACTAAGGAAACTGGAATGGAGTCTATGGAAACAAGGCAAACAAGTAGGGAGGTCATGGAACTTACACAGATTAAAGAGGAGGAAGTGCTTGCTGTCTTGAGGCAAATCAGAGTAGATAAATCCCCAGGACCTGACAGGGTATTCCCTTGGACCTTGAAGGAGACTAGTGCTGAAATTGTAGAGGCTCTGGCAGAAATATATAAAATGCCGGTATCCATGGGTCAGGTGCCGGAGGATTGGAGGATAGCTCATGTAGTTCCGTTGTTAAAAAAAGGCTCAAAAAGTAAGCCGGGAAATTATAGTCCGGTAAGTTTGACATCGGTAGTAGGTAAATTATTGGAAGGAATACTAAGAGAAAGGATCTACAGGTATTTGTATAGACAGGGACATATTAGAAAAAGTCAGCATGGCTTTATGCATGGTAGGTCATGTTGAACAAATCTATTAGAGTTTTTTGAGGAAGTTACCAGGAAAGTGGATGAAAGGAAGGCAGTGGATGTTGTATACATGGACTTCAGTAAGGCCTTTGACAAGGTCCCGCATGGGAGGTTAGTTAGGAAGGTTCAGTCACTAGGTATACATGGTGAGGTAGTAAATTGGATTAGACATTGGCTCAATGGAAGAAGCCAGAGAGTGGTAGTGGAGGATTGCTACTCTGAGTGGAGGCCTGTGACTAGTGGCGTGCCACAGGAATCAGTGCTGGGTCCATTGTTATTTGTCATCTATATCAATGATCTGGATGATAATGTGGCAAATTGGATCAGCAAATTTGCTGATGATACAAAGATTGGAGGTGTAGTGTACAGTGAGGAAGGTTTTCAAAGCTTGCAGAGGGATTTGGACCAGTTCCAGGAATGGGCTGAAAAATGGCAGATGGAGTTTAATGTGGACAAATGTGAGGTATTGCACTTCGGAAGGTCAAACCAAGGTAGAACATACAAGGTAAACGGTAGGACACTGAGGAGTTCAGTAGAACAGAAGGATCTGGGATACAGATACAAAATTCCCTAAAAGTGGCATCACAGGTGGATAGGGTCGTAAAGAGAGCTTTTGGTACATTGGCCTTTATAAATCAAAGTGTTGAGTATAAGAGTTGGAATGTAATGGCAAGGTTTTATAAGACATTGGTGAGACCGAATTTAGAGTATTGTGTAAAATTTTGGTCACCTAATTACAGGAAGGATGTTAATAAGGTTGAAAGAGTGCAGAGAAGGTTTACAAGGATGTTGCTGGGACTTGAGAAACTGAGTTACAGAGAAAGGTTGAATAGGTTAGGACTTTATTCCCTGGACCAAAGGAGAATGGGGGGTGTTTTGATAGAGGTGTATAAATTTATGATGGGTATAGATAGAGTGAATGCAAGCAGACTTTTTTCACTGAGGCTAGGGGAGAGAAAAAAACAGAGGTCATGGGTTAAGGGTGAAGGGGAAAAGTTTAAAGGGAACATGGGGGGGAGCTTCTTCACACAGAGGGTAGTGGGAGTATGGAATGAGCTGCCAGATGGAGTGGTGGATGCGGGCTCACTTTTGACATTTAGGAAAAACTTGGACAGGTACATGGATGAGAGGAGTTTGGAGGGATATGGCCCAGGTGCAGGTCAGTGGGACTAGGCAGAAAAATGGTTCGGCATAGCCAAGAAGGGCCAAAAGGCCTGTTTCTGTGCTGTAATGTCCTATGGTTCTATAGAATATTCCGAAAGAACATGGCAGAGTAGTGTAATGGTTAACACAACACTTTACAGTACCAGTGATCTGAGTTCAATTCCCGCCATTGCCTGTAAGGCGTTTGTACGTTCTCCCCTAGATCACATAGGTTTCCTCCAAGAGCTAGGATTTCCTCCCACAGTTCAAAGATGTACCAGTTAGTAGGTTAACTGTCATTGTAAGGAGTCCCGCGATTAGGCATGGATTAAATTAGGGATCGCTGGTCGGCACTGCCCAAAGGGCCAGAAGGGCTGACACCATGTTGTTTCTCAATAAATAAATAAAAACACGAGACAGCACTGTATGACATGTTTATATAGACAGTGTACATATGTCTGTAGAATTTTCATTGGAAATATTGGACTAACAAATGCAACATACAATGTTACAATAGGAACTGAATAATGCCTGAACATGTCACCCTTAGCAAGCTCTGCATTTTCAAATTGCTTCACCTGGTCAGGTTCTGAAACTGGATCTCTGCAGACCGGCTTTACATATACAATGTATTGGTGGTCTTGTTTGCAATCTGCTACGTGTTATTCATTTTAACCACAGTATCTGTCTTAGGGTAATGCACTTTAATGGTCTTCACTGAATTTGAACTCTTCAGCTATGCAGGGGTTAAAAAGGAGAATTAACAAACAATTGATCCTGTTCTGTTGAATCCTCCATTGCAGAAGAAGATAATCGATGATAATTGTAATAAGAACAGAAATTTCTAGAAACATTCAGTGGGTAAGGGAGCATCAGTGGAAGATTTAAAAATGACAAAAAATTAGCTTTCCTGATGAAGTCTGGCAGCAAGGTCTCGGCCTGAAACATTGACTGTTTACTTGTTTCCATAGACGCTGCCTGGCATGCTGAGTTCCTCCAGCATTTTGTGTGTGTTTCTTGGATCTCCAGCATATGCAGATTTTCTCTTGTTTGTGAAAAGTTAGCTTTATTAGTCACATGTACATTGAAACATACAGTGGAATTCATCAACCACCATCACTGTCTGAAGGTGTGCTGGGGGTAGCCCGCCAGTCTTGACACACTTCCAGCACCAACATAGCATGCCCACAGCGTACTAACCTGTCCGTCTTTGAACTGTGGGAGGAAACCAGAGCACCCAGAGGAAAGCCACACAGTCAAAGGGAGAACGTACAAACTTCTTCTAGACAGCAGCAGGAATTAAAACCCAATCTTACAGCTGCTGCTGTATGTGTTGTGCTCAGTAGTGTATGCAAGCTCGATTTCAATGTTAAACTGAATTAGGGTATAGCGGATTGTGGTCCCAGTGCAGCTTGATGGTAGTAGGCATCTTAAATGGTTGTGCATGCACTAGATGGGCTGAAGGGCCTGTTTCTGTGCTGTACTTTTCTGTGACTCTATTACTGTATAACCACAATGCGACCATCCTGCCCCACAAGTTGTCAACTCTAAATTGTCACTTCTGCTATCCTAGTATTTTTGCAACAGTCTTCAAAACACTCACAGAAGCCTTGAGATGAATACCAACAAAAGAGTTCTGTGCTGGCCCATTATTCATAAAAAAGAATAACAAAGTCCCACTGCTGCGTGGACGTTTCAGTATACTGTAGATCATGCTTTGAACAGAGTGGTTGCTTGCTATGCCATCACACCTTTGTCATGTAAAATGGTCGAGACAAAAGAACAGGTGGCAAAAACTCCTGGGTAATCTTGAGTCCAAAAGCCATTTCCATTGTTCTTTTCATCATTTTTCTAATTTGATTTGAGCTGCAATGGTTCACCTGCTGTAAAATAGGACAGAAGCTAAGATTAAATGTGTGTGATGTGGTTGGGAATCTCTTGGCATTTGGCTATCATCCTTCACAGAAATCTCATGGAGGCACTGTGAAAGTTCATTTGTTAATTTGATAGGTCAACAATGTCTTTCCTGCCCTTGTGTTGTTCATTGAGCCCTGTGTATGCCTTCCTCTACAGCAGGAAGTGGTTCAGGTGGGGAATTCCTTCGGACTGAAGAGTCAGTTGTTGGAAAATAACAATGATCCTGGGAATGAAAGAGGAATTAATGCATGAAGATCATTTGATGGTTCTGGGTCTCTGCTTGCTGGAGTTTAGAAGAACGAGGGGGTATTTCACTGAAACCTATCGGATATTGAAAATCCTACACAGAGTAGATGTGGAGAGGATGTTTCCTCTAGTGGGGGCATCTGGGACCAGAAGGTGTAGCATCAGAATAGAAGGACATCCATCTTGAACGGAGATGAGGAGGAATTTCTTTATCCAGAGGGGGGTGAATCTGTGGAATTCATTGCCACACATGGCTGTGGAAGCCAAGGCATTCAGTATGTTAAAGGTGGAAGTTCATAGGTTCTTTATTAGTCAGGGTTTCAAAGATTACAGGGAGAAGACAGAAGATTGGGGTTGAGAGGGATGATAAATCAACCATGAAGGAATGACAGAGCTGACTCGATGGGCTGAGTTGCCTAACTCTGCTCCTGTGTCTTTATGGATTTATGGTTTTTATGGGATGGGGTTGCTAGCTCCATGCCTAACTCTCCTCCTTATGTCTTATGATCTTAAGTAAATGTCTACCAAGGGGTGTGAGAAAATTAATGTGACATGGGAGGTGGCACCCTTGGTATATAGGAAGGAAATATTTATTTCAAAGGTTCATTTGAGACCATATGACCATACGGTATAGGAGCAGAAGTAGGCCATTCAACCTGTCGAGTCTGCTCTGCTATTCAATCATTGCTGATCCAATTCTTCCAGTCATCCCCACTCCTTTGCCTTCTCCCCATACCCTTTGATGCCCTGGTTAACCAAGATCCTATCTATCTCTGCCTTAAATGCACCCAATGACTTGGCTTCCATAGCCGCTCGTGGCAACAAATTCCACAGATTTACCACCCCCTGATTAAAGTAATTTCTCATTTCCTCTGTTCTAAATGGATGTCCTTCAACCCTAAAGTTGTGCCCTCTTGTCCTGGATCAAAATATCCAGCTCTGAAATTCTTCTCCTCCAGCTGGCCACAAAACCAGAATAGAATGGCAGCAATCTCCAAATCCCTCCTCCCAGCACAAAAACATGAACAAAAATGGAACAGGGTCCATCCCTGTTCCACCCCAAAATCCCCCTCCCCTGCACACAAAAGAAATGAGGAAAATCAGGCGCAAAACACAGAATATAAAAAAAACTGTAAGACTGAAAAAAATGTGCAGTCCAAGTCCATATCCAGAATGCAGAAAAACCTGGGTGACATTCTCCAGATACAATGGCAGGCCTTTCCCTTTCTGGCAGCAGAGCGATCCCACAGAGATCAAGAGGCAGACTCTCTCTCCAGCAGCAGAGCGATCCCCCAGTGATAAAACAGCAGTCTCCTCTCCCCTGGTAACAGACTGATCCCCCAGTGATGAAACGGCAGTCTCCCCTCTCTGGTAATAGACCGAGCCCCCAATGATAAAACAACAGTCTCCCCTCTCCTCTGGTAACAGAGTGATCCCCCAGCGATAAAATGGCAGTCTCCCCTCTCCCCTGGTAACAGAGTGATCCCCCAGTGATAAAAAGGCAGTCTCCCCTCTCTAGTAACAGAGTGATCCCCCAGCGATAAAATGGCAGTCTCCCCTCTCTGGTAATAGACCGAGCCCCCAACGATAAAACAACAGTCTCCGCTCTCCTCTGGTAACAGAGTGATCCCCCAGCGATAAAACGGCAGTCTCCCCTCTCCCCTGATAACCGAGTGATCCCCCAGTGTTAAAAAGGCAGACTCCCCTCTCCCTTGGTAACAGAGTGATCCCCCAGTGTTAAAAAGGCAGTCTCCTCCTTCTGGGAATAGAGCGGGCCCCCAGTGTTAAAAAGGCCGTCTCTCCTCTCTCCGGTAACAGAGTGATAAAAAGGCTGTCTCTCCTCTCCGGTAACAGAGAGTCAGGCAGCCAATGCTCACCTTCTGTATTTGACTTGACGTTTCAATCTCCCTTATTGTTTTAATCGGTGAACAATGGAAGCTTTAATTGGTGAAACAGAGTTGAACACCAGCTCGTGCCCACTCCCACGATCTGCTCACTGCGAGGTTCACACACACTGCCTCTGTCTCCTGGAATCCTCTCAAAGACTGAAACATCCAAACGATTGCCAAACTGCAGAATCACAGGCTCATACAGTCCCAAAATCACATTCAAATGTAAAAGATAAAATAAATGAAATATATGGTTTCATGATCTATCCAGAGGATGTCGACTGAAGGAGTGTTGTACACAGGTGCCATTTTGACCACCTTTATTTAGAGATGCAGCAGCCCCTCGCAGCCCAACAAGACCATGACACCCTGTTATACCCATGTGACCAATTAACCTACTACCCTGACCAGGCACCCTGTTATACCCATGTGACCAATTAACCTATTAACCTGACTAGGCACCCTGTTATACCCATGTGACCAATTAACCTACTACCCTGACTAGGCACCCTGTTATACCCATGTGACCAATTAACCTACTACCCTGACCAGGCACCCTGTTATACCCATGTGACCAATTAACCTATTAACCTGACCAGGCACCCTGTTATACCCATGTGACCAATTAACCTACTACCCTGACCAGGCACCCTGTTATACCCATGTGACCAATTAACCTATTAACCTGACCAGACACCCTGTTATACCCATGTGACCAATTAACCTACTACCCTGACCAGGCACCCTGTTATACCCATGTGACCAATTAACCTATTAACCTGACCAGACACCCTGTTATATCCATGTGACCAATTAACCTACTACCCTGACCAGACACCCTGTTATATCCATGTGACCAATTAACCTACTACCCTGACCAGGCACCCTGTTATACCCATGTGACCAATTAACCTATTAACCTGACCAGACACCCTGTTATACCATTTAATCTACTAACCTGCATGGCTCTGGACTGTGGGAGGAAACGCCCGCAGTCACATGGAGAACACACAAAGTTTTTACAGGCAGTGGTGGGAATTGAACCCGTGACACTGGCGCTGTAATGACATTACGCTAACTGCTACACTGTCATGTTCTCTGGTCACTTGTCCTGACTGCAAGAATATTGGATTTTTCCTGAGAAGTGTCACAAAAACACTAAAGGGACAGAGAGAGCAGTACGTGAGCCAAGCTTCATTCCTTGTTCACTCATTCCTCCTCTGTCTTACTATTCCAGCTCCCCGCTCGAAAGGGCGTTGCTAAAGACTGCTCTCTAATTGCATTGCATTTCAGCAGATCTTTCTCATTTTGCATGGGTGTTACCCATCATCATTATTATGTACTATGTCAGGTGATGTGGCCCATCATGGTCTCTACCTGTCCTTAATCTGAGCTGAGTTTATTCTGACTCCTGATAAAGGGTTTCGGCCCAAAACGTCGTCACAACCTCCTCCCATAGATGCTGTCTGGCCTGCTGAGTTCTGCCAGCATTTTGTGTTTTTACTGAGTTTATTCTTCTCTTTTTCCATGACCGTGATTGCTCTTGGCAAATTTTTCTACAGACGTGGTTTGCCATTGCCTTCTTCTGGGCAGTGTCTTTACAAGACGAGTGACACCAGCCATTATCAATACTCTTCAGAGGTTGTCTACATAACCAGGATTTGTGATCTGCACCAGCTGTTCAATCGACCATCAACCACCTGCTCTCATGGATTTATGTGACCCTGATTGGGGCCTAAGCAGGTGCTACACCTCGCCCAAGGGTGACCTTCAGGCTAGCGGAGGGAAAGAGCACCTCACACCTCCTTTGGCAAAGTCATTCAATATCACCACCGTGCCATGCGGTCCGTCACCAATCCAATGAATATGCAAATAAGCTGATCCAGGACATCTAGTGTAAATGCTCCTGTTACGTCCTCCCTGATTTGGGTTGTTATCTTATTTCTAATTACTAGATCTCACTGCTTACCTGTAAGTTCACAGTTGTTGCTGAATACTTATTAATCCTCACATTGTTGAACAATTAGCTTTCATTATCAGGTCAGCCATTTTATATCGCTTCCACATTTTCATTTAGAAATTGAAGGAACTTCAGTCAATATTTGAATCTACCTTTTGTGAGAATGTCAAGGCGTACCATCCTTTTATTAGGCTCCTTGCATACAGTAACACATTGGTGAATCATAAAACTGCCTTCAAACTAGAACTACACTGGGACTGGCGTTTATCTGTCTGTCTAGCTTACGAAAACGGGGAAACTCTCGAGCGAGGACAGAATAGCTCCTCCATCAGAACCCCTGCTTACTTCTTCCAGTAATTTTTCTCCTTCCGTCCTTCTTTTTCCATTCTGGTCACCTTTTCACTCCTTCTCTTCTCCTCACCTGACCACTGGTTCCCCTCCTCTTTTCCTTTCTCCCATGGTCCACTCTCCTCTGAACAACAAAGAACTGATTCTGCAGCCTACGGACTCACTTTCCAGGACCATGCAACTCATGCTTTTTCTGCTATTTATTTATTTATTTATTTGCTTGTTCCTTTCTTGTATTTGACGTTCGTCTTCTTTTTTGCATTGGTTGTTAGTCAGTCTTTGTGTGGATTTTTCAGTGATTCTGTTGTAGCTCTTTGTTTTCCAGTGAATGCCTACAAGAAAGTGAATCTGGGGGTAGTATATGGTAATAAAAAAGTACTTTAATGATAAATGTACTTTAAACTTTGAACCTTTTATTAGATTCCTTCTTCTTCAGCCCTTTACCTCCTCCACCTACCACCTCTCAGATTTTCACTTCATTCTCCCTTCCCCCACCCACCCTCTTACCCCCTCACTCAGATTCAACTATCACCTACCAGCTTGTACTCCTTCCCCTACCCCCATCTACTTATTCTGGCATCTTCCCCCTTCCTATCCAGTCCTGATGAAGGGTCTTGGCTGAAATGTCAACTGTTTATTCTTCTCTATAGATGCTGCCTGACCTGCTGAGTTCCTCCAGCATTTTGTGTGTGTTGCTCTGAATTTCCAGCATCTGCAGAATCTCTTGTGTTCTGGTTTCTTTAGTTGGTGTAAAACCCATGTAAATCAGTTCCTGGAATCAAATTAGGTCAGTTTTTTTTTGCTTCTAATAACTTGATTAAGGTTTTTATTGGAAGGCCTTGGCTTGTCGGGTTTTATTTTCTCTAAGAGCGGTGACTCTGCAGGCCGTATGTCTGTACCAATGATTACCAGGAAACATCTGTAGCATTTAAGCAAGCCAAAACTACTGAATGTTTATTCAAAGACTCAATTGTAGCTCCCAACCAGAAACAAGGCAGGCAGGGGCTGAGACAAGTATCAAACAGGAGCCACACACAAGCCTGTTTCTTTAGAGTGGGCAGATGTGTTTCAGAATAGTTAATGAATTGATGCAACAGAATGGCATGCTGGACTATTTCAAAGGAGATTTAATCACATTATTGCACACTCAGTGGCCACTTTACTTACTACCTCCTGTATCTAACAAAGAGGCCACTGAGTGTGTGTTTGTAATCTTCTGCTGCTGTAGCCCATCCATTTTAAAGTTTCAACACATTGTGCATTCAGAAATGCTCTTCTGCACACCACTGTTGTAACGTGTGGTTATTTGAGTTACATTTACCTTCCTGTCAGCTTGAACCAGTCTGACCATTCTCCTCTGACCTCTCTCATTAACAAGGTGTTTTCAACTACGGAACTGCCGCTCACTGGATTTTTTTTTGTTTTTTTGCACCATTCTCTGTAAACTCCAGAGACTGTTGAGCAGGAAAGTCCCGGGAGATCAGCAGTTTCTAAGATACTCTGTGTCTGGCTCCACCATCATTCTGTGGTCAAAGTCACTTAGATCACGTTTCTCCCCCATCCTAATGTTTGGTCTTAACAACAACTGAACCTCAGGATCATCTCCGCATGTGCTTTAATGCATTGAGCTGTTGCCACATGATTGGCTGATTAGGTATTTGCATCAATGTGCAGATGTACAGGTGTACCTAATAAAGTGGCCATTGAGTGCATCTTGCATGGTATTTTCAAAGCCAGTGACACACAAACTTGACAAGGTTTAATGGTGCCTATTGAGATTAAGAGATTAGCTTTATTTATCACATGTACATAGAAATATCGAAACACGCAGTGAATCTCCTAATTTTTGAAGTACCATAATTGAGGATGGTAAACTCAAAACGATGTCATACTGTGGTATGTAAGTCAATGAGTATAGTTAAAGCTGACAATTAAGTACCAACTGTTCTACTTACCAAGAGAGTTCTCCATGATCCTAACTGCAGTTTCCGTAACACCAAAAGCTGATATAGATCAGGCACTTGAGATACCGAATGCCACCATCACTATACAAGAAACAGTCCACCCAGACATAGTTCAAATCATAGTTGAGGGGCTTGTTTGAATAAATCCCTGGCCAATTATCTGTTCTCTTCTGCAATGCTTCTGGTGAATCAGATTGAGAACAGTTAGTTTTTGAAAGCAAAACATGAAATTGCAATCAGAAATTTTTTTCATAATCTTGGCGATGAAGGATCAAGAATTTCATCTTCAAGAACTCTGCAACTCATGTTTTCAGTATTTATTTAATATCTGTTTATAAATATTACCACTTATTTTTATTTGGACAGTTTATCTTCCTTTGCACATAGTTTTTTTGTCAGTCTTTGGTTTAGCTTTTCACTGTTGCGATTATTACTTCTGAAAGAAAATTAGTTGGGTGAGGTCTGTCATTGATTCTATTATTGGATTATTTGAGGATGCCTGCATGCAAACTATTTGGAGCAGGCAGATTGTCCATTCACCCCCCTACATCTCTTCCCACCGATCTCCCTCCTGGCACTTATCCTTGTAAGCAGAACAAGTGCTACACCTGCCCTTACACTTCCTCCCTCACCACCATTCAGGGCCCCAGACTGTCCTTCCAGGTGAGGCGACACTTCACTTGTGAGTCGGCTGGTGTGGTATACTGCGTCCGGTGCTCCCGGTGTGGCCTTTTATATATTAGTGAGACCCAACGCAGACTGGGAGACCGTTTCGCTGAACACCTACACTCAGTCTGCCAGAGAAAGCAGGATCTCCTAGTGGCCACACATTTTAATTCCACGTCCCATTCCCATTCTGATATGTCTGTCCATGGCCTCCTCTACTGTCAAGATGAATCCACATTCAGGTTGGAAGAACAACCTTATATACCGGCTGGGTAGCCTCCAACCTGATGGTATGAACATTAACTTCTCTAACTTCTGTTAATGCCCCTCCCTTTCTTACTCCATCCCTGATATATTTAGTTTTTTTTCTCTCTCTGCCCATCACTCTGCCTGTTCTCCATCTCCCTCTGGTGCTCCCCTCCCCCTTTCTTTCTCCATAGGCCTCCCATCCCATGATCCTTTTCTTTCTCTAGCTCGGTATCACTTTTGCCAATCACCTGTCTGGCTCTCAGCTTCACCCCACCCTCTCCGGTCTTCTCCTATCATTTCGCATTTTCCCCTCCCCCTTCTACTTTCAAATCTCTTACTATCTTTCCTTTCAGTTAGTCCTGACGAAGGGTCTCGGCCTGAAACGTCGTCAGCACTGCTCCCTATAAATGCTGCCTGGCCTGCTGTGTTCCACCAGAATTTTGTGTGTGTTGATGGAGCAGGTAGAACTCATCCACAGAGTTTATCCATAATTAAAAGATCAAACTCTTGGATTATTTGGAGCAGGAAGAGCTCATCCATGATAAGAAAAAATATCTTGGATTATTTAGAGCAGGAAGAGTTCATCTGTGATAAAAAAAAATTCTGTGATACTTGCTTAAAGGGTAAAAGTGGTGGATGGATTTCTAGCAAAGTCTGAAAAATGAAAAAGACTTGGGAGAAGCTTGCTTTAGGACTTGGATTTCAAAAAATCAAGGTGATCAAGGAGGCTAAAGAGTAACAAAAACAGAAGTACAAGAGATTCTGCAGATGCTGGAAATCCAGAGTAACAAACACAAAATGCTGGAGGAACTCGGCAGGTCAAGTAACATTTATGGAAAAAAATAATGATTCGACTTTTTGGGTGAAACCCCCTTCATTGGTTATCTAAACCGATACTCTAACCATTGAGTTCATGCCTTTCAGTACTCTGCCAAATATATTGGTGAGATCTGTCGTAAACTGGAGGACCACTTCGTCAAGCACCTCTGCACCATCCACTAAGTTCCAAATCGTCAAACACTTTAATTCCCATTCCCACTCCAGTTATGGCATGTCAGTCTGCGGCCTCCTCTTTTGCCAAGATGAAGCCAACCTCAGGGCGGAAGAGCAACACCTTATATGCTGTCTGGTAACCTCCAACTTGATGGCATGAATATTGATTTCTCCTTCTGGTAAAACAAAATCCCTCGCCCTTCTCTTTTCTTCTATTCTCCATTGTGGCTTCCCACCTCTTATTGCCTGCCTAACACCTCCCACTGGATCTCTTTCTTCTTGCCTTTCTACTATGGTCCACTTGCCTCACCTATCAGATTCCTTCCTCGCCAGCCCTTTGCCTTTCCCATTCACTTGGTGTCACCTATCATCTTCTAGCGATCCACCTTCCCCTCTCCCCACCTTCTTGTTCTGCCATCTTCCCCCTTTCTTTACAGGCCAAAAGAAAGGTCTCTGCCCAAAACGAGGACTGTATGTTCATTTCCATAGATGCTGCCTGATCTGCCGATTTCCTCCACCATTTTGTGTGTGCGTTAATCTGGATTTCCAGGATCCGCAGATTTCCTCATGTTTATATTTTTTTGTAGTTATTAGTTATAATTGTTAAATGTTTGTGTTAAGATTTAAGTAAACTGCAAATTGCATTCACTTTATTCAAAATGATGTAGATAATTATGTTAATGCAAGAATAATAGAAAAGGATGTCAAAGCAAATGTGGAAGGACTAAAAATCCGAGATGTTTCACTGGAATCACAGATGCTGAAGGTACCACTGAATAATTTTATTGCTTTGTGATTATTACTGTAATGGAGACAATGGATAGTTAATTTAATGCAACAAGCTCCTAAATTAATGGCCGGATAATTAGTGAGAAGTATAGGGAACAATCCCCTGCGGCTATAGTACATTCAGGCAGAGACTCATTCCACCGAGATGTAACACTGAGCGTTATAGGAAGTCATTCCTACCTGTGGCCATCAAACTTTACAACTCCTCCTTCAGAGTGTCAGACACCTTGAGCCAATAGGCTGGTCCCGGACTTATTTCCACTTGGAATGATTAACTTATTATTTAATTGTTTATGGTTTTATATTGCTATATTTCTTCACTATTCTTGGTTGGTGCCACTGTAACGAAACCCAGTTTCCCTCGGGATCAATAAAGTATGTCTGTCTGTCAAACTCTGAGCTCTTTCAGAGTCTTTTCAAATCATGGAAGGAATTTTGGCATGGTAGCATGGTGGTTCGCACAACGCGTTATAATACACGCAATGCAGGTTCAATTCCTGCCACTGCCTTTAAGGAGTTTCTATGCACTCTCTGTGATCACATAGGTTTCCTCCAGATACTCTGTTTTCCTCCCACAGTCCAAAGACATACCAGTTTGTTGGTCATTGTAAATTGTCCTGTGATTGGGCTAGGATTAAATCAGGGGATTGCTGGGTGGAGTGGCTTGAAGGGCCAAAATGGGTCTATCTCATGCTGTATCTCTATCAATAGATAGGTAAATAGATAAATCTTTCTTTCCTTTCTACCTGAGAGAACAGACAGTGCTTGTGACTGAGAAGCAAGAGTTCCAGCATTGAGCCGTATGTGGCTTACTGAATTTAGTGTTATAATACACAGCAAAATACTAATTCATGATGAAGCCAAGCAGTGAACAGTGTTACTCAGGAAAATATCAATAAACTGCTGCTTGTATCAAGTATATCAGAGGGCACAATTATAAATAGCAATCATACCCTAATTTAGTCGGGGTCATATGTAAATTAGATAAATATTTAAAACTGTATTTGCAGATAAACTAACAGGAGAATTCTCTGTTACAATCGATAGTAGCCAGTACAGTTAGTCAGATAAGACTCTATGACATGGAAACAGAATTATGCCTTTTGGCCCATTGAGCCTGCTCCACCATTATCCATTATCCCTCTCAGTCCCAATCTCCTGCCTTCTCCCCATAACCTTTGATGCCTTTACTAGTCAAGAATCCATCAGCCTCCACTTTAAGTTTACCCAATGACCTAGCCTGTACAGCTGTCTGTGGCGATGAATTCCACAGATTCACCACCCTCTGGCTAAAGAAATCCCTCCTCATTGCTGTTCTAAATAAATGTCCCTCAGAGGCTGTGTCCTCTGGTCCTAGACTCCCTCAAGATAGGAAACGTCCTCTCTATCTTTCAACATTTGATAGGTTTTAATGAGATTCCCCCCCCCCCTCCCCTCATTCTTTTAAGCTCCAGCAAATACAGGGCCTCATACGTTAAGCCTTTCACACAAAATCACACTGGGATCAGAGAGCAGAGGACCCCTGGACTATTCTGATGGAGACAGTGAAGGCTTTCATACCCTCACAGTGGAATTGTTACCATCAAGCAAACTGTCTAGAGAGGGATGGTGGGTGTCAACACAATTCAGTCTCAGCAAAGAACTTAGAATTATAATGGCAGTGCCAAGAGGTATAAGGGCATCTTTATGTCAGAAAGCATTGAATAGTCTTGAATAGTCTGCCTTAAGGTATCAAGGTAGTGTAGCAGTTGGTGCAACACTTTTCAACATGCCAGCTGTGATATCCTGGCTTGATTCCCACCGCAGTAGTTTGTACGTTCTCCCTGTGACTGCATAGCTTCGACTTTCTACCATCAGGCAGGAGGTTAAAAACAAGAACAGTCAGGATGAGAAACAGCTTCTTCCTCCACGACATTAGGATTCTGAAATCCTGGCCACATTCGAAGTGTCACTGGTTAATCTGTTCCATCACTTACAATATTTAATATTAATGCACTTCACTTTGTTATTTATGTGTGATTCACCTGTGGATGTTATCCTTACCTTCATAACTTGTCTTGTGTTATGTCTGTTATGTGCACTACTGGGCTTTATACCCTGGTTCGGGGAAACATTGTCTCATTTCTAGATTCATGTATATAGTTAAATGACAATCAATTTATCTTGCCTTGACTTTCCTCCGGGTGCTCCGGTTTCCTCCCACATCCCAAAATCATCTGGTTTGGGCTAGTGAGTTGTGGGCCTGCTAAGTTGCATTGGAAGTGTGGCAAAATGTGCAGGATACCCCCAGCACAATTACGCTGAATTGATTTGATAGAAACAACACTGTTCCTGTGACTAATAATGCTACTTTTAGATCTTAGATTTTGTCGAGACTTTTTTGTGTGTTGTTTAAGATCTGTTAGAGCAGCAAAAAAACCTAACAAATATATTTTCTCTTTGGTTTCAGTGACATTTCAGTGAAAATATCACACCGTAAGTGAGGAAGAAAGTATTCAAAACAGAATGGAAGATGTCAATTGAAACTAGAAAAAATATTATTTACAAAGATTGCCAATTACTTTTCCATTCAGATCAAGTGTCAAGCTCAGGTCATTTTCTCCATGACTGGCTGTCTGCAATCAGATGGTTTGTCATCTTGATCATCTGTTAAATAGCTCAAAGGTGGCATAAAGCTTGTGCAATGATAGATACTTGCATCTATCTCATTATTTTCTACATAGTTCTTTGACAGATTCAGAGTATGAGAAATCAGTCAACCACGTCAGCATGACTGAAGCTTCTGTTACGCAGTGAGCCACGATAGGTTTCTTGAAGTGGAGCGTGGCAGCACCCGCATGGGTCAGTGAAGACCAGGTAGGGCTCACAACTTCAGTCCAGGCCTGTGCATTTCTGGGACTTCGGTAAGCTGCGGTGAAAGGCAAGCTTTTCAGAAGTGCCAAATGACAAAACTAAACAAAGCAGGGGTCAGCGATATTTTTCTCGGTTACAACTTCAGCCATAGTGACGAACACTGACAGTTTCTGCCTCAGTGCTGAATTAGACTCTAAGGAGGTGTGAAAATATTTGACAGGTGACACAGGGTAGGAACATCTCCTGCCTCCTCACAGTTAAATCCTGGTCACTAAAATCAGAATCAGGTTTAATATCACCAGCATACAGAAACATAAAACATAGAAAACTTACAGCACAAAACAGGCCCTTTGGTCCACAAAGCTGTGCCGAACATGTCTTTACCTTAGAAATTACCTAGGCTTTACCCGTAGACCTCTATTTTTCTGAGCTCCGTATACCTCTCCAGGAGTCTCTTAAAAGACCTATCGTATCTGCCTCAACCACTGTCACTGGCAGCCCATTCCACACACTCACCACTCTCTGATTAAAAAACTTAGCCCTAACATCTCCTCTGTACATAATTCCAAGCACATTAAAACTGTGCCCTCTCGTGCTAGCCATTTCAGCTCTGTGAAAAAGCCTCTGACTATCCACACGATTTTTTGAGGATATGACTAAACACATTGATGAAAGAAGAGCAGTAGATATAGTGTATATGGATTTCAGCAAGGCATTTGATAAGGTACCCCATGCAAGGCTTATTGAGAAAGTAAGGAGGCATGGGATCCGAGGGGACATTGCTTTGTGGATCCAGAACTGGCTTGCCCACAGAAGGCAGAGTGGTTGTAGATGGGTCATATTCTGCATGGAGGTCGGTGACCAGTGGTGTGACTCAGGGATCTGTTCTGGAACCCTTACTCTTCGTGATTTTTATTAATGACCTAGATGAAGAAGTGGAGGGATGGGTTAGTAAGTTTACTGATGACGCAAGGGTTGGAAGTGTTGTGGACAGTATGGAGGGCCATCAGAGATTACAGTGGGACATTGATATGATGCAAAACTGGGCTGAGAAGTGACAGATGGAGTTCAACCCAGATAAGTGTGAAGTGGTTCATTTTGGTCGGTCAAATATGATAGTAGATTATAGTATTAATGGTAAGACTCTTGGTAGTGTGGAGGACCAGAGGGATCTTGGGGTCCGAGTCCATAGGACACTCAAAGCAGCTGCACAGGTTGACTCTCTGGTTAAGAATGCATATGGTGCATTGGCCTTTATTAATCATGAAATTGAATTTAGGAACCGAGAGGTAATGTTGCAATTATATAGGACCCTGATCAGACACAACTTGGAGTACTGTGCTCAGTTCTGGTCACCTCACTACAGGAAGGATATGGAAACCATAGAAAGGGTGCAGAGGAGATTAACAAGGATATTGTGTGGATTGGGGAGCATGCCTTATGAGAATAGGTTGAGTGAAGTCGGCCTTTTCTCCTTGGAGTGACAGAGGATGAGAGGTGACCTGATAGGGGTGTATAAGATGTTGAGAGGCATTGATCATGTGGATAGTCAGAAGTTTTCTCCCATGGCTGAAATGGTTGCCACAAAAAGACACAGGTTTAATGTGCTGGGGAGTAGGTACAGCGGAGATGTCAGGGTTTAAGTTTTTTTACGCAGAGAGTGGTCAGTGCGTGGAATGGGCTGCTGGCAACGGTGGTAGAGGTGAATAAGATAGGGTCTTATAAGAAACTTTTGGATATGTACATGGAGCTTAGAAAAATAGAGGGCTATGAGTAAGCCTAGTAATTTCTAAAGTAGGGAATGTTGGGCAGAACTTTGTGGGCCGAAGGGCCTGTATTGTGCTGTAGGTTTTCTATGTTTCTATATCTGCCTCCACCACCATTGCCAGCAGCCCATTCCACGCACTCACCACTCTCTGCATAAAAAACTTACCTGACACCTCCTCTGTACCAGCTTCCAAGCACCTTAAAACAGTGTCCTCTCATGCTAGCTATCTCAGCCCTGGAAAAAAGCCTCTGATTATCCACACGATTAATGTCTCTCATCATCTTATACACCTCTATCAGATCACCTCTCATCCTCTGTCACTCCAAGGAGAAAAGGCCAAGTTCACTCAACCTATTCTCATAAGGCATGCTCCCCAATCCAGGCAACATCCTTGTAAATCCCCCTGCACCCTTTCTATGGCTTCCACATCTTTCCTGTAGTGAGGCGATCAGAACTGAGCACAGAACTCCGATTGTGGTCTGATCAGGGTCCTATATAGCTGCAACATTACCTCTTGGCTCCTAAACTCAATCCCATGATTGATGAAGGCCAATGCACTGTATGCCTTCTTAACCACAGAGTCAACCTGCATAGCAGCTTTGAATATCCTATGGACTCGGACCCAAAGATCCCTCTGATCCTCCAGACTGCCAATAGTCTTACCATTAATACTATATTCTGCAATCATATTTGACCTACCAAAATGAACACCTCACACTTATCTGGGTTGAACTCTATCTGCAACTTCTCAGCCCAGTTTTGCTTCCTGTCTATGTCCCGCTTTAACCTCTGACAGCCCTCCACACTATCCACACCACCCCCAACCTTTGTATCATCGGCAAATTTACTAACCCATCCCTCCACTTCCTCATCCAGGTCATTTATAAAATTCACAAAGAGTAAGGGTCCCAGAACAGATCCCTGAGGCACACCACTGGTCACCGATCTCCATGCAGAATATGACCTCTCCACAACCACTCTTTGCCTTCTGTGGGCAAGCCAGTTCTGGATCCAGAAAGCAATGTCCCCTTGGATCGCGTGCCTCCTTACTTTCTCAATAAGCCTTGCATGGGGTATCTTATCAAATGCCTTGCTGAAATCCATATACACTACATGTACTGCTCTACCTTCATCAATGTGTTCAATCACATCCTCAGAAAATTCAGTCAGCATCGTAAGACACGGCCTGCCTTTCACAAAGCCATGCAAGCTATTCCTAATTATATTATGGCTCTCCAAATGTTCATAAATCCTGCCTCTCAGGATCTTCTCTATCAACTTAGCAACCACTGAAGTGAGATTCAATGTTTTATAATTTCCTGGGCTATCTCTACACACTTTCTTGAATAAGGGAACAACATCCGCAGCCCTCCAATCCTCCAAAACCACTCCCATCCCTATTGATGATGCGAAGATCATCACCAGAGGCTCAGCAATCTCCTCCCTCACCTCCCACAGTAGTCTGGGATACATCTCATCTGGTCCCGGTGACTTATCCAACTTGATGCTTTCCAAAAGCTCCAGCACATCCTCTTCCTTAATATCTACATGCTCAAGCTTTTCAGACTGCTGCAAGTCATCACTACAATCGCCAAGATCCTTTTCCGTAGTGAATACTGAAGCAAAGTACTCATTAAGTACCTCTGCTATTTCTTCCAGTTCCATACACACTTTTCTACTGTCACACTTGATTGGTCCTATTCTCTCACAGTTACTCTTCACATATTGTAGAATGTCTTGGGGTTTCCCTTAATCCTGCTCACCAAGGCCTTCTTATGGCCCCTTTTGGCTCTCTTAATTCCATTCTTTAGCTCCTTCCTGCTTGCCTTTTAGTGTTCAAGTTGATGCATGTCATTCCCGTATTTTTACATATAAACTATAACGTGTTCTTTAAAAGAACAGAAATGCTTAATCAAACAATATATTTACAATATTATTCAAATATTACTGAATTACCAAAAGCCTTTACAAGTGGCCTAGCTGCTAAGCTCAGTGGAACCGTTTCTACCCACAGGAGAAGGGGCGTACGCGTGCTACTACACCTTAAATCCAGTATATTCAGGCAGATGGAGTTGATTGGCAGCTTATCCAGGAAAAGGAAACCTTGGCTACCTTGTTGCTATACCTACTCATGGAGAAGGCTTCAGGTGTAAACCACAAGGAAAAACCTGGCTCTAGAGTCGCCAAGGCAGTGCGATATTGAGTACAATGCTGACTGGCAACTCCTGTGATACTGCTGGTACCAATCTGTAGCGGTCTCGACCATCCCTTTGGATTCAGCAGCCACTTGGAGAAGGGAATCTGCTGCATGGGCAATAATTTGCTCTCCATATTGTCCTGCCAGGGCTTGCATATCACATAGACTAGAAACACAAGAGATCTTCAAATGCTGGAAATCCAGAGCAACTCACATGGAACACTGCTTAGAATCAGGGATTCATCTTCGAACCTGGATGAGTATGCTGCAGTTGTTACCGACTTCATTAAAAACTGTGTGGATGAGTGTGTGCCTACAAAGATTGACTGTACATTCCCAAGCCAAAAGCCGTGGATGAACCAGGAGGTACGTCATCTGTTGAAGGCCAGATCTGTGGCATTCAAGTCTAGCGACCCAGGCCTGTACCAGAAAGCCAGGTATGATTTGCAGAGGGCTATTTCAGATTGTGAAGAGACAATTTCGTACGAGGTTGGAGGTGGCATCGGATGCACGGCACTTCTGGCAGGGTTTGCAAGACATTACTCCCTACGAAGTGAAACCCAATAGCATGAATCGCAGCAATGCTTCACTACCAGATGAACTCAACGCCTTCTATGCCCACTTTGAAAGGGAGAACACAACCACAGCTGTGAAGATCCCTGCCGCACCCGATGACCCTGTGATCTGTGTCTCAGAGGCTGATGTTAGACTGTCTTTAAAGAGAGTGAACCCTCGCAAGGCGGAAGGTCCCGATGGAGTATCTGGTAAGGCTCTGAAAACCTGTGTCAACCAACTAGCAGCAGTATTCAAGGACATTTTCAACCTCTCACTACTATGGGCAGAAGTTCCCACTTGCTTCAAAAAGGCAACAATTATACCAGCGCCTAAGAAGAATAATGTGGGCTGCCTTAATGACTGTTGCCCAGTAGCACTCACATCGACAGTGATGAAATGCTTTGAGAGATTGGTCATGACTAAACTGAACTCCTGCCTCAGCAAGGACCTGGACCCATTGCAAATTGCCTATTGACACAATATGTCAACGGCAGACACAATCTCAATGGCTCTTCACAGAGGTTTAGACTACTTGGACAACACAAACACCTACGTCAGGATGCTGTCCATTTTCTATAGCTCAGCATTTGATACCATCATTCTCACAATCCTGATTGAGAAGTTGCTGAACCTGGGCCTCTGTACCTTCCTCTGCAATTGGATCCTTGATTTCCTAACCAGAAGAACACAGTCTGTGTGGATTGGTGATAACATTTCCTCCTCACTGACAATCAACATTGGTGCACCTCAGGGGTGTGTGCTTAGCCCACTGCTCTTGTCTCTATATACCCATAACTGTGTGGCTAAACATAGATCAAATACCATCTATAAATCTGCTGATGATACAACCATTGTTGGTAGAATCTCAGGTGGAGACGAGAGAGTGTACAGGAGTGAGATATGCCAACTAGTGGAGTGGTGCCACAGCAACAACCTGGCACTCAATGTCAGTAAGATGAAAGAGCTGATTGTGGACTTCAGGAAGGGTAAGATGAAGGAACACATACCAATCCTCATAGAGGGATCAGAAGTGGAGAGAGTGAGCAGTTTCAAGTTACTGGGTTTCAAGATCTCTGAAGACCTAACCTGGTCCCAACACATCGATGTAGTTATAAAGAAGGCAAGATAGCAGCTATACTTCATTAGGAGTTTGAAGAGATTTGGCATGTCAACAAATACGCTCAAAAACTTCTATAGTTATACCATAGAGAGCATTCTGACAGGCTGCATCACTCTCTGGTACGGAGGGGCCACTGCACAGGACTGAAAGAAGCTGCAGAAGGTTGTAAATCCAGTCAGCTCCATCTTGGGTACGAGCCTACAAAGTACCCAGAAGATCTTTAGGGAGCGGTGCCTCAGAAAGACAGCGTCCGTTATTAAAGACATCCAGCACCCAGGGCATGCCCTTTTCTCACTGTTACCATTAGGTAGGAGATACAGAAGCCTGAAGGCACACACTCAGCAATTCAGGAACAGCTTCTTCCCCTCTTCCATCCGATTCCTGAATGGACATTGAACCTTTGGGCACTAACTCACTTTTTTTAATATACACTATTTCTTTTTAAAAAATCTATTCAATATGCATATACTGTAATTGATTTGCCTGTTTATTTATTATTATTTTCTCTCTCTCTCTCTCTCTCTCTCTCTCTCTCTCTCTCTCTCTCTCTCTCTCTCTCTCTCTCTCTCTCTGTTTGTTAGATTATGTATTGCATTGAACTGCTGCTAAGTTAACAAATCTCACATCACATGCTGGTGGTAATAAACCTGATTCTGATTCTGATAATCAATGAAAAATTACACACAACAGATGGACAAACAATTCATCTTGAAAAGACAAAAGCCAGAAAGCATGTGCTGCCAGGCTGAAGGACTGCTTCTATTCAACTGATAGACAGTAAGAATATTGAATGGTTCCCTCCTACAATAAGATCAATTCTCATCCTTACAATCAACCACATAATGATCTTACACTTTATTGTTCACCTGTGTCACACTTTCTCTGTAGCTGTTGCACTTTATTCTGCATTCTGGTATTGTTTTACCTTGTACTCTCACAATACACTGTATTGATCTATATGATCTTCTCCTGTGCCTCAGTACTTGTGCCAATAATAAACCAATTCCTTATGTTATTTGTCCAAGATAGTACCAAACTGAGAATTCTGTTGAGTGGTGGCTCAGATTCTGTTGCTTTTTAGCTTTGTTTTTAATTATTTTGGAGGACTGATGGTGGGTTTCAGAGTCAGAGTTCCATGTAAACAGGAGGAACGAGATCCTAGGTCTCCCTGGATTCACTAATTGGTGAGTCCGGAGTTCGTGGCCTAGGGTCTTGTCATCAATGAGTCCAGAGTTTGGGGCTTAGTGTTCAATGATTAGCAGCTTCCTGGGGTCAATGCCAAGGACTGGGGTCTATGAATCTCGGTGAGCTCACAGGGGACGTTGAAGCACAATGTCTGTGAACCTGATTCTCAGTTCACTGTAGGATGGAGAGAGCTAGGTTCTTGAATTGCTACAAGGTCACTTAGCCACCAACAGACTCCAAGATCTTGACCCAGCATTAATGAACATGGGTCTTATCTTCCCAAATCACTATAGTGCAGGCTGAAGATTTTGCCCTTCTTTGTCCTTAAGTTAATGGCGATCACAGGATTATGATCTCTTTGCTTTTTTCTGATTGTTTGTATTCGCACTGTTTGTTTTCTTTTGCTCATTGTTTGTTTGCTGGTCGTGTGAGTGCAGTTCTTCATTGATTCTATTGTAGTTCTTGTTCTACAAGAGAACAAATAGTATATAGTGACATAAACTGACTTTGAACTTCAAATTTTGATTAACTAAATGTTAGGAATGTTACCCAGCACTGATGACCTTTCCAAAGCAGAATCGTGTAGGTTGAGGGTCATGCCCTCTGAGTAATGGTGATCACAATATTATGATGATCTAAATGTTAAGGTGAAATGGTAACTTGGGCTTTGAAAATGGCCTTTTACATTTGTGGAGAGGGAATGTTACTTTGTGTTTATCACACCAGCTTTGAATAATGTGTAGAATGTCATCAGCAGATAGCAATGAGATGAACAAATACACCACCAAGTCCTGAAGCCCATATCTATCTTATTAGTTCCAAAAGGACAAGCTCAGGGTCATATATCGTTCTCAAATTAGATCTGTAAGAAGCCAGATAACTGTACGTTATACACGCAGAACAAACTGCATTTATGAGAAAAGTAAAAGAAATGTAGGAGATGAAAGGAGTTCAGAGGTATTGGGGTAGCTTAAACAATGAAAACAATCCAAGTCAAAGAATAAAGTGCATGGTATACTATGACATTAACTCTGCCATGGATTATACCAAATCCAGCTGTATCAGGAAGAGGGTTGGCCATGGTGTTAGCAACCCCCTCCAATAAAAACCCAGAAGTACTGAAACACCAACAAAAGCTGAAAGGACCTCATCCCCGGGGGAGGAAGTATCTTGGCCTAGAAAATATATATACAAAGTTGTGTGATGAAAGTGGAAGCCACTGGCCCAGGGTAGAGGATTCTGGCAAGCTGCTGTTGGCAGCTAATGCCCCAGCAAGGGTAATAGACTTTCAAAGTCACCTGTTGCATGTAAATATGGGATTAAAAAAAATAAACCATGCACATAAATATCTGTTTTGCACAAACTGGAGTAGCATCACAATCTCATCGTCTCACACAATTATAATAAAGTTCTATTCTGTTGTAATCACCTACCAAGTGTATTCACTGCTGGTTCCACTAAGAAGTTTGAAAGGGAGGTTTCTAAAGTTGTCGACTGAAGTTTAATTTTGAAGGAATGAGGAAGAATGCGACTGCAAGGAAGTGAGTCAGTTGCAATTCTATTGTCTGACTGTGAATCTATTCAAAAAAGTAATTAGTGGATCTTAAAACTGGTCTATGAAAAGCAGAGGGGGCACTTTGGTACTACAGCCGTGTCCATGAAAATGGTCAGGGCTGGTATTAAACTGAAGGGAAAGGCTTATGTAGGGACAAAGAATAGAGGCAAGAATGAGAACTGCAAGGATTATTGCACGTAACAAAGGAAGAATACAAGAGAAGAGTAATGAAAGAGATGAATGAGTATGGAAAAGGGACCGATGTTATTAAAAGGAACAATAGAGATTTTTTTATATAAGTACATTAAGTAAAAGCGAGTGGTAAAGTAGGTATAAGACTTACTAAAAGCTGATTTGGTGTAATAATAACAGAGGATAATGCCATGATGAAGCAAACTAAAGAACATTTTCCTTCAAGCTCGCTATCGAAAAGGTGACAATGGTGGAGGTCTGGCTGGACTTTGTGAAGGGAAGCTCTAATAAGGATTAGTATCAAAAGAAAATTGGAAATGGACAAATTAATGGGGTTGAAGTCACACAGACCTCCTGGTTCAATGTCTCCATGTATTGAGATTAAGGGCATCTACACAGAGCACTGTCGCAGAAAAGCAGCATTCATCATCACGGACCCCCACCATCCAGGCCGTGCTCTCTTCTCGCTGTTGCTATCGGTCCGGAGGTACAGGAGCCTCAGGACTCGTACCACCAGATTGAGGAACAGTTATTACCCCTCAACCATCAGGCTCCTGAATGAATTTCACTTGCCCCATCACAGAACTGATCTTCATCTCATGTTCTCACACAGAGAATCCTGGGATACTTGAGGAGATGGAAACCAAATCCCAAAGCAAGAGCTAAGCAAACTCCAGAAGCTCAGTATGACGATCGAATGAGGAGACACTGATGCATGGGCCCTCCATCTCTTCCTTTTCCAAGCACTGGCATTTCATTACATCAGTAACATTGTATGCTGAACTCTGTTAAAGGTTTCTTCCCCCAGGCAAATATTCTAGTAAACCACTAAATATTTATTGCTTATTTATTATTATTATTATTTTTTTTTCTTTTAGTATTTGCACAGTTTGTTGTCTTTTGCACATTTGTTGTTTGTGTGTCTTGTTTGTGCAGTCTTGCATTGATTCTGTTGTGTTCCTTTATATTTACTGTGAATGCCTCCAAAAATTGAATCTCAGGGTTGTATGTGGTGACATATGCGTACCTTAATAATAAACGTTCTTCGAAACTTGAACTTTGAAGTAGACAAGAAAGATGGTGATAGATTAGTGAAAGGGAGCATTTTGGTCTTGTGCTGTCAGACAGTATTGGCCATCGAGAGCACAGACTGAAACTGAGAAGCTGATATGACTGATCGAATGAGGGTTACAAAGCACTGTATGGTTTTTATCTATTTATTTATTTGGAGACACTGCACAGAACGTCCCTTCTGGCCCAATGAGCTGTGCTGTCCAGCAACCTGCCTACTGTATTTAACCCTAGGGTAATCAGAGGACAATTTAAAATGACCAATTATTAACTTAATAACTGAATGTGGGAGGAAACTAGAACACCCAGAGGAAACCCAAGCTGTCACAGGAGGGTCGTACAAACTGCTTTCAGACTTGAATTTCAAATTCCAACGCCCTAAGCTGTAATAGTGTTCTGCTAACTGATATATCAACTGGAAATATCAACACCTTCTCAGAAATAAATGAGAACTTATGCTAGATAACTCATAATAAGATATTTCTTAAAAGTAAGTTAGGAGGCAAGATAGACACAGGATAATCTACTGCAGTTGAGTGTACGTATCTGTGTCAGTGACTACATCAGTAGGAACATAGAACAGTAGAGTGCTCTACAGTCCCTTCAGCCCATGATGTTGTGGGACTGTGTTCAATATAACCCTTTCCTTCTCCTTAGCCCTTCATATTTCTTTCATCCATCTAAGAATTTCTTAAATGTTGCTAATGCAGGGGTTCACAACCTGATGTCCAAGGACCCTTTCTTAATGGCATTGGTCCATGGCATATAAAAGGGTGATAACACCTGCCCTAATGTATCTGTCTCTACCACCACTCTGGTAGTGTGTTCCATCACTCTCTGTGTAAAAAATTTACCTTTGACATCCCTCTTATACTTTCCTCCAATCACCTTAACATTACTGTCCCCTTGTATTAGCCATTTCCACACTGGGAAAATGTCTCTGACTGTCCACTCAATCTATGTCTCTTATTATCTTGTACAACTCTGTCAAGTCACCTCTTACCTTCTTTCACTCTGACAGGAAAAGTCCTAGCTCACTCAACTTATCCTCATAGGAGATGCTCTCTAATCCAGGCAAAGTCCTAGTAAATCTCCTCAGCACCTCTCTCTTAATCTTCCACATTCAGTCAATTGTACATCTTTTTGTTTGTTTCTTAATTAATTAATTAATTAATTAATTAACTAATTTATTTAGAATATCTTCATTTGTGATAGAGCATGGATTGCTAAATACATCTGTGCAGAAGGCAGGAATACCAGGCTTCCCAGGATGCCTTGAACACACTTGTATGATATGGCATGCCATCCAGGAGTCGAAGAGGTTGAGAAGTAATCTGGCTGTAGTTTGGCTTGATCTTGCAAATGTGTATGGTTTTGCTCCCCATGCCCCGATTGAGTTTGTGATGGAATTCCTTTGGATTTCTGCTAAGGTGAGGAACTTTGTTGTACGGTAGTACAAAGGTTTCCGGATGAAGTTTTCCACTCAGCAGTTTGCAACTAGGTGGCAGAACTTGGATGTTGGTATCCCAAGGGGATGTGCAATTTCACCCATCCTTTTTGTGTTAGCCATGGAGGTCATTGTGAGGGCTGCAGAATCAGTGGGACCAGTTGTCGCACTTGATAGTGGAGGGGAGTTGCCACCAATACGAGCGTTCATGGATGATCTCACCCTTTTGGGTCCTAGCACGGAGGCAGTAAAAAGTGTTCTATCTAGACTCAGAGCTAATGGTTTGGGGAAGAATGAAGGTCAAGACCAAGGAGCCTTGTTCTTAAGAGAGGAAAGCTGGTTGACTTCCATTTCACCCTTTGTGGAGAGGAGATTCCATCCATTCAGGACCAACCAGATAAGAGCCTCGGGTTATGGTACACAGAGGAGCTGAGAGACACCATGAGGGTTCAAGAGACAAGAGAACAGATCAGCAGAGGTCTGACATCTGTCGACAAGTATGGCTTGCCTGGCAAGTTGAAGTTGTGGTGCTTGCAGTAAGGACTGATGCCATGGATAATGTGGCCACTAACTGTCTATGAAGTGACAATGTCCCATGTTGAGGAAATGGTACGGAAGATCAACAAGTATGTGAAGAAGTGGCTTGGAGTACTGAGCAGCCTGACTAATATTGCAATCCACAGTAGCCAGACAAAGCTTACCATCCCAGTGCAATCCCTTGTTGAAGAGGTCAAGGTAGCCAAGGTAGGATCATTCTTGAGGCTTCAAGACTCAAAAGACCCTGCCATCAAGAACATCCAGCTGGATGTGAAATCAGGCAGGAAGTGGTCAGCCCGGGCAGCAGTCGATGAGGCAGAGTCTAGATTGAAGCACAAGGAGATGGTTGGGGCTACACAGCTAGGCCACCAGGGACTTGGATGGACAACCCACAAGTGGTGGTCATCTTCTACAAGTAAGGAGCATCGTGAGCTTGTAACGCGTGAAATACGAGAGGTAGAAGAGGAGAAGGGGTTAGCTAAAACAGCTGGCCTGACCAAACAAGGGGCTTGGACCTGGTGGGAAAGTGTTGAACAACGACATCTATCTTGGAATGTTCTGTGGCAGATGGAACCGCTCCGCATTTCTTTTCTATACAGAGTGGTGTACGACCTGCTCCCAACACCTGCCAACCTCAGCACCTGGTATGAAGATAAGACAGACAGGTGTGCTACTTGTGGTGAGAAGGGAACACTTCAGCATATTTTGAGTGCATGCAGAGTCAATCTTTCCAGTGGCATGTACACTTGGAGACATAACAACGTTCTCAAAGTTGTAACAGAAGTGGTTGAGCAGAGAGTACTGCAGCACAACTTATCTCATGGCCCATGCTGCACAGAACATCGCATATCATTTGTGAAAGAAGGCTCCAAGTCAAGGGTGTACAGCGCAAGCCCACGATTAAGTGTACTTTCTTCACCAATGATTGGTGTGTCAAGGCTGACCTGGATGGGAAAGGCAGTTTCCCGGAGCAAATAGTTTTCCCCACATTTGTGTCCAGATGTAATCGTCTGGTCTGACACCAGTAGAGAAGTGGTTATTGGTGAACTCACAGTCCCCTGGGAGGACAACATCGATGAAGCCCATGAGCTCAAGTTAACCAAGGATGCAGAATTAAGATCAGAGTGCAGAGACAGAGGGTGGAAGGTCTCATGCTGTCCATTCGAAGTAGGGTGCCGTGGCTTTATTGTGTTCGCTTTCCAGAAGTGGCTGCGTGACCTTGGCTTTACTAGAAGAGAGATCAAGTCAACCAGCAGGGCTGTAGCTGAGGCAACAGAGGCAGGATCATCATGGGTGTGAACCAAATACATCCAGAGGGGCAGATAGTTGGACGGTGTATCCATCTTTTGCAAACCCTTCAGTAGTTGCATAGACACCTGAAGAGTAGACTATCTGTTGGATGGAAGCGACCAACAACTCTGATAGAGGCAGATGCCAAGCTTTTAAGCTCATCAGTGGGAGGTGGTGCTTTAGCACTGCTGGCCCACCACCTTGAGGGAGTCTTGATCATAAGCTGGCCGAAACTCCTGAAGACTGGCGGCAGATCAACTGATGACCCCACTGGTGATAGCACTGGACAGTTAACATCTTAGTCCAAGTGTATTTTCAATTCAGAGATACAGAGCATAGTAGGCCCTTGCAACCCTTCAAGCTGTGTTGCCAGCAATCACCAATTTAACCCAAACCTAATCATACGACAATTTGCAATGACCAATAACCTCCGTCTTATAGGAAAGAATAGAAGCAAAGATAACTCCTCACCGATAATAAACTGATCTTCAAAGTTCAAAGTAAATTTATTATCAAGATACATGTATGTCATCATATACAGACCTGAGATTTGTTTTCTTCTGGGCATAACAAATCTACAGAATAATTTGTTTTTAATATATATTCATTGCCAGCTGCCATTGAGAAGGTGGTGATGAGCTGCCTTCTTGTACTGCTGCAGACCCGAAGGTGCAGGTACACTCACAGTGCTGTTAGGGAGGGAATTCCATGATTTTCATCCAGCGACAATGAAGGAATGGTGATGTGTTTCCAAGTCAGGATGGTGAGTAACTTGGCGGGGGGATTTCCAAGTGTTGGTATCTGTTGTTCTTATGCTTCTAGATGGTAGTGGTCATGGGTCTGGAAGGTGCTGCCTTAACCATAATAGAATCAATGAAGGGCCACATCAACTTGGGCATTCAACCAGTGTGCAAATGCAAAAAGAAAGAAACAGTAATAAAAATAAATAAGCAATAAATACTGAGAACTTGAGATCAAGAGTCCCTGAAAGTGATTCCGAAAGTTTAGTTTTACAGTATTTTTTTTAGGGTTAAATGAATTGCTGGAGTAATTCTCTCATTTGGGTTAATTCAGAACAAGGGTCATCACCTTGAGATTGAATTGAATTTGATGAAAGCCACTGTAAGATTAAACATTAAACATGATGATAATGCAAATTCCTGGATGAAGCTTTATTAAGATATTTGTTTATTCTGAAAAAGATGGTGCTGAGGGATATGAGTAAAAAAGAGCATTTAAAAATGAAATGAAGACTATGAGTCGCCGATGGCAAATCAGTTTTGAGAGACTGAATGACCTAATTTTATTTTATTGAGTGATACAACATGGTTATAGGCCTTTCCAGCCCACAGCCCACACAGCCTTATTACATCCATTTGACCAGTTAACTTTCTAACCACAAAAACAAGGCATTCTGCTGATGCTGGTAGACCAGAGCAACCCACATAGCAAATGCTGGTGGAACCCAGCAAGTCAAGCAGCATCAATGGAAATGAATAGCGGATTGAAGAGTCTCACCTTCCACTCAATCATGGCCTGTCACCATTTGATAGATTTCAATGAGGTCACCCCTCATTCTCCTGAATTCTGGTGAATATAGGCCCAAAGGCATCAAGCACTACTCATTTGCCAATCCATTCAATCCTGGAATCATTTTCATGAACCTCCTTTGATCCGTCTCCAGTTTCAACACAACCTTTTTAAGGTAAGGGGTCCACAACTGCTCACAATACTCCAGTGCTTTATGAAGTCTCACTATTACATCATCGCTTTTATGCTTGAGTCTTCTTGAAATGAATGCTAGCATCGCAATTACCTTCCTCACCAGACTTAATCTGCAAGTTAATCTTTAGAGAATTCTGCAAAAGTACTCCTAAGTCCCTTTGCACCTTAGTTTTTCTGTATTTTCACTCCATTTAAAAATAGTCAGCCCTTTTATTTCCTCTCCCAAACTGCATGACCATACATATCTCAACACTGTATTCTATCTCCATTTCTTTTCCCATTCACCTAGTCCGGCTAAGTCTTTCTGTAGTCTCTCTACTTCCTCAAAGCTACCATTCTCTCTTCCTATCTTCACATTGCTACAAAGCTACCAATTCTATCATCCAAATCATTGACATAAAATGTAGAAAGAATTGGTCCCAACACAGACTCCTGTGGAACACCACTCGTTACCAGCAGCCAACTAGAAAAGACTCCCTGCATTCCCACTCTTTGTCACCTGCCAGTCAGCCACTGCTTTATCCATGCTGATATCTCTCCTGTAATACCATGGACATGTAGATTGATTGTCAAACAGCCTCATGTGTGGCACCTTGTCAAAGGTCTTCTGAAAGTCCAAGAGCACAGCAGCAACTGATTCTCCTTTGTCTATCCTTCAAAGAATTCCAACAAATTTGTCAGCCAAGATTTTCCCTTGAGCAAACCATGCTGATTATGACTTATTTTCAATGTTCTTTCAAGTACCCTGAAACTCATCTTTAATAATGGACTCCAACATCTTCACAACCAGACTAACTGGCCTATATTGCCACCACCCTCCACCTGGCCCTAACCCACCTGGACAAAAAAGACACATACGTTTGGATGCTGTTCATAGACTTTAGTTCAGCATTCAACACAATCATCCCTCAGAAACTGATTGGAAAGCTGAGCCTATTGGGCCTGAACACCTCCCTCTGCAACTGGATCCCAGACTTCCTGACTGGGAGACCTCAGTCAGTCTGGATCAGGAGCAGCATCTCCAACACCATCACACTGAGCACAGGAGCCTCCCAGGGTTGTGTGCTCAGTCCACTGCTGTTCACTCTGCTGACCCACAATTGTGCTGCAACACACAGCTCGAACCACATCATCAAGTTCGCCGATGACACGACCGTGGAGGGTCTCATCAGCAAGAACGACGAGTCAGCTTACAGAGAGGAGGTGCAGCTGCTAACAGACTGGTGCAGAGTCAACAACCTGTCTCTTAATGTGAACAAAACAAAAGAGATGGTTGTTGACATCAGGAGGGCCCAGAGCGACCACTCCCCGCTGAACATCGATGGCTCCTCGGTAGAGATCATAAACAGCACCAAATTTCTTGGTGTTCACTTGACGGAGAATCTCACCTGGTCCCTCAACACCAGCTCCATAGCAAAGAAAGCCCAGCAGCATCTCTACTTTTTGCGAAGGCTGAGGAAAGTCCATCTCCCACCCCCCATCCTCATCACATACTACAGGGGTTGTATTGAGAGCATCCTGAGCAGCTGCATCACTGCCTGGTTCAGAAATTGCACCATCTCGGATTGCAAGACCCTGCAGCTGATAGTGAGGTCAGCTGAGAAGATCATCGGGGTCTCTCTTCCCACCATCACGGACATTTACACTACACGCTGCATCCGCAAAGGAAACAGTATTATGAAGGACCCCACACACCCCTCATACAATCTCTTCTCCCTCCTGCTGTCTGGGAAAAGGCTCCAAAGCATTCGGGCTCTCATGACCAGACTATGTAACAGTTTCTTCCCCCAAGCTATCAGACTCTTCAATACCCGAAGCCTGGACTGACACCTTGCCCTACTGTCCTGTTTATTATTTATTGTAATGCCTGCACAGTTTTGTGCACTTTATGCAGTCCTGTGTAGGTCTGTAGTCTAGTGTAGTTTTCTATGTGTTTTGTTTTACTACGTAGTACAGTCTAGTTTTTTGTACTGTGTCATGTAAACTATGGTCCTGAAAAATGTTGTCTCATTTTTATTATGCACTGTACCAGCAGTTATGGTCGAAATGACAATAAAAGTTGGCTTGACTTGACTTGACTATAGTTTCCTTTCTTCTGCCTCTCTCCTTTCTTGAAGAGTGGAATGACACTTTCAATTTTCAAGTTTTTCAGAATCTAATGATTCTTAGAAGATCATTACTAATGCCTCCATGATCTGTTTCAACCACCTCTTTCAGAACCCTGATGTGTACACAACTGGTCTAGGTGACTTATATACCTTCAGTCCTTTCAGTTTCCCAAGAACCCTCTCTCTAGCTATGGTAAATTCACACACTTCATGACCCCTGATACGTGGGACTTTCACCATACTGCTATTGTCTTCCACAATGAAGACTGAAGCAAAATACTTATTCAGCTGACCTGCCATTTCATTGTCCCCTATTACTACCTCTCCAGCATTGTTTTCCAGCAATCCATGTCTACTCTCACCTCTCGTTTACACTTTATGTATCTGAATAAACTTTTGGTATCCTCTTTAACGTTATTGCCTAGTTTACTTTCATATTCTATCTTTATCTTCTCAATTACTTCTTTAGTTGCATTTGTTGGTTTTTAAAAGCTTCCCAATACTCTAACTTCCCAATAATTATTGCTATATTAAATGCCCTTCTGTGGCTTTTACGTTGGCTTTGACTTCTCTTCTTAGCCATGGTTGTGTCATCTTTCCTTTAGAATACTTCTTTCTCTTTGGGATGCATATATCCTGTGCCTTCCAAATTGCTTCCTAAAATTCCAGCCATTGCTGCTCTGCTGTCAGTGTTCTTTTCCAATCAATTGTGGCCAACTTCGCTCTCGTGCATCTGTAATTCCTTTTGCTCTGTAATACTGATACATCTGACTTTAGCTTCTTCTTCTCATATTTCAGTGTGAATTTGATCATGTTATAATCACTTCCCCTAAGAGTTCTTTTACCTTCAGCTCTCTAATCAGTTCCTATTAATTGCACAACACCCCATCCAGAATAGCTGATCCTCTAGAGGGCTCAACAATGAGCCATGTCATAGGCACTCCAGAAACTCCCCCTCCTGGAATCCAGCCCCCATCTGATTTTCCCAATCTACCTGCATATTGATGTCGCCCAGGACTATTGTAACATTGCCCTTTTGGCATACATTTTCTATCTCCCATTGTAATTTGTAGACCACATTCTTACTAATGTTTGGGGGTCTGTATACAACTCCCATCAGAGTCTTTTTACCTTTGCAGTTCCTGAGCTCTATCCATAACGATTCAACACCTTCTGATCCTATGTCACCTCTTTCTAATAATTTGATTTCATTTTTTACTAACAGAGCAATGCTACCCCATCTGCTTTCCTGTCTGTCCTTTTGATATAATATATATCCTTGGACGTTAAGCTCCCAGCTGTAGTCTTCTTTCAGCCATGATTCAGTGACGCCTACATCATACTTGCTAATCTGCAACTATACTTCAAGTTCATCTACCTTATTTCATATACTGTGTGCATTCAATTATAACACCTCAGTCCTCTATTCACCCTTTCCGATTTTATCCACCTTTTATGTTGCAACTCCTCCTGTTGTCTGCAACTTTGCCCTATCAGCAGTCTCTCCTCTCTGCTTGTAAACTGTTTACCTCATCTTCAGCATTATTATCGACCTCTCCTACAATACATCTTGCATTGAAATACGTGCAACTCAGGACATGAGTTGCACCATGATCGATATTTTGATTTTTGACTTCCTCTGAGGTCTTGCCAAAATCTGCCTCCACATCTTTGTCACTAACTGTTCTGGCATTCTGGTTCCCATTCCCCTGCTACTTTAATTTACACTGCACCGTGCAGCATTAACAAGCCTTCCTGCCAGAGTATTAGACCCCGTCCAGTTCAGGTGCAAACCGCCCTTTCTGTACAGGTCCCAGCTTCCCTGGAAGAGAGCCCAGTGATCCAAAAATCTTATTCCCTCCCTCCTACACGAACTCCTTAGCCACGTATTAAACTGTATAATCTTCCTAGTTCTAGCCTCACTAAACAAATTACTTCGATGACACCCACCTCCTTCCACTGGCCTTACCATCAAGGAAATGAGACAGATACACAGCTGGTGACCATTCACTTTCTCTTCTTATTGACTTTGTCAGAACTGGCATGATTCATACAAAGTTACTTGTAAAATGCTTTCCTATATGTATAAGTCACACATTCCACACAGAAGATTTCGAGCATAAAAAAAGAGACACAAGCAAAGAAGATAGGGGATAGTTTCTGCAGCATATCAATCAACTAGAATTTGCTTGTAAAGGCTTTGAAAGCCTCATATATCTGTAATTGGTAACTTAGGATGTTGGTAATGTGTAGCTTTGAAAATCCAGAATGCAGTCCATCAGTCAAAGCAATATTTACAAAGAGAGCTGGTGAAAGTTCAGAATTTTCTTTGGATAAATCATTTTGCACTAATGCGCTAAATGCATTTGAGAACACATTATTTCCTTGAAAGTTGCCTCACACATAGATAGGGTCACAAAGAGAACTTTTAGCACATTGAAACACACACAAGATGCTGGTGGAACCTGGCAGGTCAGGCAGCATCTATGGAAAGGAATAAATAGTTGATGTTCCAAGCAGAGACCCCTCATCAGGACGTTGGCCTCCATAAATCAGGGTATTGACCGCAGGAGTTGGAATGTTTTGCTGAAGTTGTACCATGGATGGCCACCATAGTGTAGTCCATAGCACAATGCTTTACAATGTCGGTCATTACTATTTGAGATCCAATTCATGCTGCTGTCTGTAAGGAGTTTGAACAGCATGGGTTTCCTCTGGGTGCTCCAGTTTCCTCCCACATACCAAGGCATACGATTAATGTGTTGTGGGCATGCTTGGACGCCATCAGAAGCATGGTGACTGCTACAGGTTACCCTCAGCACAGTCCTTGCTGACTTGATTTGACACAAGCAAAACATTTCACCATATATTTTGATGTACATGTGACAACTAAAGCTAATCTAATCTAATATAATCTGTTTATCTAACAGCCGCTTAACACCACTATCAAATTCTCTTTCACCATCACCCCGCACAGTTTGTTCCAAGCACACACTGGTCTGTGGGTTCAATGCTTGTCCCACATGAATCCTTAAAAAAATACACAAGATTCTGCAGATGCTGGAAACGTTGAGCAACACGCACAAAATGCTGGAGGAACTCAGCATCTATAAACAGACATTTCCAGGCCAAGATATTTCATCAGGACTGATCAGGATGATGAAATTCTGTGCATATGTGGCATCATGGGTGACCTGGTAGCATAGCAGTTAGTGTAATGCTAGTGACCCAGGTTCAATTGCTGCCACTGTCTGTAAAGAGTTTGGACATTATCCTCTTGACAGTGTGGGCCTCCTCCTCTGCGAGTTCCAGTTTCACATTTCTGATTTGATTCAGATTCAGATTTATTTATCACATGTACGGCCCTGTGCAAAGTCCTAGGCATATAATCTATGGACTTTTGCACAATACTATAGTAATTTTATGTATTGCTCTGCCATGCAACAACTCAAATTCCATGACAAATATGAATGATGATAAACCTGATTCTGATATGGGTCTCTATTGTGGACTGAGAGTTGAGAAATGGGCAGGGAGAGGGAAATCATGATTGGGAAAAGTTGAAGGAATAAGGGAGGGAGCGAGAAGCAATTCTGAGGGATATTCTGTAATGATCATTAAACCAATTGTTTGGAATCAAATGACCTTGCCTGGTGTCTCAGGGATGGGTGTGTCTGCATCTACACAGGCACATCTTCTCTCCACACCCATCCTGTGGCTCACCACCTTCACCATTCCCAACATTCTTTGTGGATCAAAGGAATTACAGAGACATGAGAGAGAAGTTGGCCAGAATTGGTTGGAAAATTATCAATGGATGATGGTGGAGCAGCAATGGCTGGAATTTCTGGAAGCAATTTAGAAGGCAGAGGAAATATACATCCTCAAGAGGAATAAGTATTCTAAAGGCAGGACGACACAACCATGGCTGAAAAGAGAAGTCAAAGCCACCTAAAAGTCATAGAGAGAAAAAATTAGTGAGAAGAGGATACCAAGCATTTCTTCAAATATTTGAATTGTAAAAGAGAGGTGAGAGTGGATATCAGACTGCTGAGTAATGATTCTGGAGAGGTAGTAATGGAGAAGGAAATGGTATTTTGCATCAGTCTCCACTGTGGAAGACACTAGTAGTATGGGAGAATTACCAGAGTGCCAGCAGGAGGAAGTCTGTGAAGTTGTCATTACCAATCAGAAGTTTTTTGGGAATCTGAATGATCTGCAGGTACATACAGCATCAGGACTGATCAGGCTGATGAAGTGCTGGTACATAATGAACTAGATGGTGTAAAACCAGGGTTCTGAAAGAGGTGGCTGAAGAGATTGTGGAGGCATTGGTATTGACCTTTCAAGAATCAGTTGATTCTGGCATTGTTCCGGAGGACTGGAAAATTGCAAATGTCACTCCACTCTTCAAGAAGGGAGAGAGGAAGAAGAAAGGATACTATAGGCCAGTTAGTCTGACCCAGTGGTTGGAATTGATTGTTAAGGATGTGGTTTCAGGGTAATTGAAAGCACATGATAAAATAAGCTGTAGTAGGCATGGTTTCTTTAAGGGAAAATGTTGCCTGACAAACCTTTTGACTTCTTTGAAAAATTATCAAGCAGGATGGACAAAGGATAATCAATGTATGTTGTGTACTCGGATTTTCATAAGGCCGTTGGCAAGGTATCACACATGAGGCTGTTTAACAAATTAAGAGCCCATGGTATCATAGGAAAGATACTAGCATGGATAAAGCAGTGGCTGATTAGCAGGAGGCAAAGAGTGGGAATAAAGGGAGTCTTTTCTGGTTGGCTGCCAGTGACTAGTGGTTTTCTACAGGAGTCGCTATTGGGACTAATTCTTTTTACGTTATATGTCAATGATTTGGTTGATGAAATTGTTGGCTTTGTGGCCAAATTGTGGACAATACCATGATAGGCGGAGGGGCATGTAGTTTTGATGATGTAGAGCGGCTACAGGAGGACAGAGCCAGATTCGGAGAATGGGCAAAGAAATGGCAGATGAAATATAGAGTCGGGAAGTGTATAGTCATTCACTTTGGTAAAAGAAATAAAAGGATAGACTAATTTCCACATAGAATAAAATAATAATAAATACATAAATAAGCAATATTTATGAGGTGAAGAGTCCCTGAAAGTGAGTTCATAGGTTGCAGGGACAGTTCAGTGATGAAGTGAGTGAAGTTCAGTCAAGTTATCCCACTGCTTCAAGACTCTGATGGTTGTAGGGTAGTAACTGTTCCCGAACCTGGTGGTGTGAGTTCTGAGGCTCTTGTACCTTCTTCCTGATGGCAGCAGTGAGAAGAGAGCATGTTCTGGGTGGTGGTGTCCTTTATGATGGATGCTGCTTTCCTCTGTAGATGAGCTCAATGGTGGGAGGGCTTTACCTGTGGGGGACCGGATTGTATCCACCACTTTTTGTAGGATTTACATGCAAGGGCATTGGTGTTTCCAATGGTCTGGAAGGTGCTTCCTTAGGAACTTTGGTGTGTTGTTGCAGAGCATCTTGTAGATAGTACACACTGCTGCAACTGTTCATTGATGGTGGAGGGATTGGATGCCTGTGGAAGAGGTATCAATCAAGTGGGCTGCCTTGTACATGATGAGGTCTAGCTTCTTGACGGAGCTGCACTCATCCAGGTGAGTGGCAAGTATTCCATTACACTCCTGACCTGAGCCTTGTAGATGCTGGACAGGCTTTGGGGAGTCAGGAGGTGAGTTACACACCACAGGATTCCTAGCCTTTGACCTGCTCTGGTAGCCACGGTGTTTATTTGGCTAGACCAGTTGAGTTTCCTGTCAATGGTAACCCCCAGGCTGTTGATGGTAGGAGATTCAGTGATGGTGATGCCACTGAATGACAAGGGACAAAGGTTAGAGCCTCTCTTGTTGGAGCTGGTCATTAGCTGGCACTTCCGTGACTCAAATCGTAATTGCCACTAATTATCCCAAGCCTGGATATTGTCCAGGTCCTGCTGCATTTGGTATGAACTATTTCACTATCTACGGAATACAGAACATTGTGCAGTCATCTGAGAACATCCCCATTTCTGACCTTATGACGGAAAGAAGGTCATTGATCAGGCAGCTGAAGATGGCTAGTCCTAGACCCACCCTGAGGAACTCCTGCAATGACATCCTGAGGATTGGATGATTGACCTGCAGCCACCACAACCATCCTCCGCTGTGTCAGGTACGATTCCAACCAGCGGTGGGTTTTCTCTCGAATTCACAATGAATCCTAACTGGGCATCCGTAAGCAGGTTATTGCTGCAAGTGCTGCAGGATAGGACTATTGACGACCACTTCCATTACTATGCTGAGGATTGAGTGTCAGCTGAAAGGGCGGGAATTGGCTTGGTTGGACTTGGCCCGTCTGTGTGTATCGAACATGCCTGGTCAATTTTCCACATTGCTGGGAGATGCTGGTGTCGTAGCTATACTGGAACAGCTTGGTTAGTGGTATGGCAAGTTCTGGAGCACAAGTTAACCAAATAAAAATAAGTTCTCTGCTTTACAAAACCAACCCCAATGGAGATGGGGAATTGAGATGTCTTCACCAGCACATAGTTTAATTTAATAACTTTCAGAAAAAAAACCTAAAAACACAAAATGCTGGCAGAACTCAGCAGGCCAGACAGCATCTATGGGAGGAGGTAGTGATGATGTTTCGGGCTGAAACTCTTCATCAGGAGTGAAGTAACTTGGGATGGTCGAGGGGGGATGAGAAGTGACAATAGACAATAGACAATAGGTGCAGAAGTAGACCATTTGTTTAAGTGGGGGGAGGGATGAAGTAGAGAGCTGGGAAGTGATAGGCTGGAGGGAAATGGGCTACGGGGAAGGTGGAGAATTATGGGAAATACAAGAGAAAGAAAGGTAGGGCCAGGGGGAGATTATAGTGAGGGGGGAAAAAGAGAGAGAAAGAGAATCAGACTAAAATTATAGATCGGGATGGGGTAAGGGGGGGCAGGGGTATCAACGGAGGTCTGTGAGTTGGATTTCATGCCGACAGGCAGGAGGCTACCTAGGCGGGAGATAAGGTATTGCTCCATCGACCTGCGTGTGGTCTCATCTTGACGGTAGAGGAGGCCATGGACAGACATGTCGGAGTGGGAGTGGTCTGTGGAATTGAAGTGTGTGGCCACAGGGAGATCCCGCCACTGCTGGAGTACTGAGCGTCGGTGTTTGGCGAAACGGTCTCCCAGTCTGCGGCGGGTCTCCCCAATGTATAAATGGCCACATCGGGAGCACCGGATACAGTATATCACCCCAGTTGACTCGCAGGTGAAGTGGTGCCTCACCTGAAAGGACTGTCTGGGGCCTGGGATGGTGGTGAGGGAAGAAGTGTGGGGGCAGGTGTAGCACTTCTTCCGTTTGCAGGGATGAGTGCCCGGAGGGAGGTCGGTGGGGAGGGATGGGGGGGAGTCGCATAGGGAGCTATCCCTGCGGAAAGCCGAGAGTAGGGGGGGAGGGGAAGATGTGGCTGGTGGTGGGATCCCATAGGAGGTGGCAGAAGTTATGGATTAGGCGTTAGATCTGTAGGCTGGTAGGGTGATAGGTGAGGACCAGGAGGACTCTACCCCTGGTCCACATAGGTTGGAAGGGATTAACAAGGGGAGATAAAACAGAGTCAAGATAGGCAGAAATGAGTTCAGTGGGACAAGAGCAAGCAGAGACAATGGGTCTGCCTGGACAGGCAGGTTTCATTCTAGGACGAAGGAGATGTCTTCCTTTTTTGAAGAAAGGGGCTTCCCTTCGTCCACTATCAACTCTGCCCTACATCGCATCTCCCGTATTTCACAGACCTCTGCCCTCACACCATCCCCCCGCCAGCCCACCAGGGATAGAGTCCCCCTGGTCCTCAACTATCACTCTACCAGCCTACAGATCCAACATATAATGCTCCGTAACTTCCGCCACCTACTATGGGATCCCACCACCAGCCACATCTTCCCCTCCCCCCCCACTCTCGGCTTTCCACAGGGATCGCCCCCTATGCGACTCCCCCCCATCCCTCCCCACCGACCTCCCTCCGGGCACTTATCCCTGCAAACGAAAGAAATGCTACACCTGCCCCCACACTTCTTCCCTCACCACCATCCCAGGCCCCAGACAGTCCTTTCAGGTGAGGCACCACTTCACCTGCGAGTCAACTGGGGTGATATACTGTATCCGGTGCTCCCGATGTGGCCATTTATACATTGGGGAGACCCGCCGCAGACTGGGAGACCGTTTCGCCGAACACCGGCGCTCAGTCCTCCAGCAGTGGCGGGATCTCCCTGTGGCCACACACTTCAATTCCACTCCCACTCTGACATGTCTGTCCATGACCTCCTCGACCGTCAAGATGAGGCCATACACAGGTTGATGGAGCAATACCTTATCTCCCGCCTAGGTAGCCTCCTGCCCGTCGGCATGAACACTCAACTCATAGACCTCCGTTGATACCCCTGCCCCCCCTTACCCCATCCCTATCTATAATTTTAGTCTGGTTCTCTTCCTCTCTCTTTTTCCCCCCTCACTATAATCTCCCCCTGGCCCTACCTTTCTTTCTCTTGTATTTCCCATAATTCTCCACCTTCCCCATAGCCCATTTCCCTCCAGCCTATCACTTCCCAGCTCTCTACTTCATCCCTCCCCCCACTTAGACAAATGGTCTACTTCTGCACCTATTGTCTATTGTCACTTCTTATCCCCCCTCGACCATCCCATGTTACTTCACTCCTGATGAAGGGTTTCGGCCCGAAACATCGTCACTACCTCCTCCCATAGACACTGTCTGGCCTGCTGAGTTCTGCCAACATTTTGTGTTTTTATTTATTTCCAGCATCTGCAGATTCACTCATGTTTCCTTAATAACTTTCAGGCTTGTTTTTATTAAGGGAAGTAACTCCATTCTATTCTTTTCCCTGGACTACTGACTGGAATTGGATCAGCTTTGGGACATAACTGGGTTCTGGTTGCTGTAGACATGCAATTACTGAGAGTTTCATGTTTGATTTGGATACATGTATTTATCACACGTACATTAAAAAGCACAAACTGCTTTAACAACCAACACAATCTAAGAAAGTTTGCAGGTGCTGGAAATCCAGAGCAAGACACTCAAAATGCTGAAGGAACTCAGCGGGTCAGGCAGCATCGGTAAGTAGTTAACGCTTCAGGCCGAGACCTGAAGACCTCAGGTCATCAGGTCTTCTAAAGACCTCAATTCTTTAGAACTGAGAATGAAGGGGGAAGCTGCCAGAGGAAAAATGTACTGGGAGGGGAAAGGCTGGCTGGAAGGTGAGTGGGAAAGGTCAAGGGCTGTAGAAGAAAGAATCTGATAGGAAAGGGTAGTGGACAACGGGAGAAATGAAAGAGGAAAGGGACACAGGAAAAGTAATAGGTAGATGAGAAGAAGTGAAAGATCAGAGTGTGGAATAGGGGAGGAGGGAAATTTGTTCACCAGCAGGAGAAATCGATATTCATGCCAATAGGTTGGAGGGTGCTCAGGCAGAATATAAGGTGTCACTTGTCCACACTGAGGCACAAGAGGAGCCCTTGTCGGAACGGGAATGGGAGTGGGAATTGAAGTGTTTAGCTGTTGGGGAGATGCTCAATGAAGCAGTCGCCTGATTTACAACAGGACTCACCAATGTAGAGGAGGCTGCATCGGGAGCACCAGGCACAATAGACAACCCCAGTAGATTTGCAGGTGAAGTGTTGCCTCACCTGGAAGAACTGTTTGGAGCCCTGAATGGAGGTGAGGGAGGAGGTGTAGGGGCAGGTGTAGCACTTAAGCCTCTTGAAAGGATGAGTGCCTGGAGGGAGATTAGTGGGGATGGATGAATGGACAAGGGAATTGCACAGGGAGCAATCCCTGTGGAAAGCAGGAAGGTGGAAGAGGTAACAATATGTTTAGTGGGAGGATCCCTTTGGAGATGGTGAAAGTTGCGGAAGATAATATGTTGGATGCGGAGGCTGATGTTGTGGTAGGTAAGGACAAGAGGAACTCATCATAATTGAGGCAAAGGGAAGATGGGTTGAGCAAATCAAGTGCCTTTACTCCCTCCTACTTGCCCACCCTCATGTACACGTACAATAGACAGGACTCCAACTGCTGCACAGGCTGCCTCCAGGCCTGCAACATCCCATTCCTGGTGCGGACTCCCAGATATCGCGCCTTCGACGTCCAGACATGCTGACCTGGAGGCCTCATCCATCAGGCCTCAACTCCCGGAACTGTCAACTTTGGTCTTCACTGTAGGGCTCTAACTTTCAGTATCAATGCCAGGACCTATCGACCAGAGGGATCTGAACTCCAGGCTCACCTGGACCTTCAGCCTTGCTGACTTCAGGAGGGCCGGGGTGTGCAATTGTCCCTGAATGGATTTTGCAGACTCACAGACATCAGGCTTCTGACTTCCAGACATGTCGCTCCTGGGGATTCAACCACTGGGAATTGATTCTGGCCTCGTTGGCTTTGGTCTCTGATCTCATGTCTTCCAGCTCTGCCCTTAAGAAAATTTTGTGTATGGATATTATTTTACCATTTAACATTTTATGGATATTATCATGGTGACCTGATAGAGGTGTATAAAATGGTAAAAGGGATAGACTGAGTAGACAGCTGGAGACTTTTTTTCTCAGCACAGAAATGACAAATTTTAATGTGACTAGTGAGTACTGGGGGGATATCAGAGGTACACTTTTTACACAGAGGGTGGTGGGGTGTCCAGGGAGGCGTAGCACCTCTGATGAGCGGGTTTGTCGTGTCCATTCCGGGACAGCTCACTCAGCTCTCACCTGTGGTCCGAGTAGCTCTTTGCATGTGACAGCAGCCACACCCTGGTACATATCGTTGACAGGCACCACTGAACCAGGGTGAGGGTAGCTCGGAGGCCTTATACCCCCCTGATATAGGGACATGCCTATCCTAGCATGTGAATTCACCTCCGGCGAACTGGGAAAATGAGACCTACGGTGAGACCCAACGGCCAGGAAGGTGGTCCTGCAACACTCCGTGGACAGCGAAGGGCGTGACAAGAAACAGAAGATGTCATAGTCATCCACCGCCACTAAAGAAGTTTGTGATGTTTGTTTGTACCACTGGACCCAAACCTCTGTGGTTGAGAAAGAGAAACCAGCCCAGGGCAACGGCTTTTCCGGTTTAAAAACTCTCTCACATAGGTTTCCTGTCATCCTCGGACATGATGGACAATCACCAGCAACCCAAAGGGTGCCAGGTGTGGTGGCAGAAGCAGATACATTCGGGACATTTGAGGAACTCTTAGATAGGTAGATGGACGGAGGAAAAACGGAGGGTTATGGGGGAGAGAAGGTTTAAATTGATTGTGAAGTAGGCTAAATGGTTGGTACAACATCATGGGCCGAAGGGCCTATACTGTACTACAGTGTTCTCTGTTTGATATTCCGTTTTCTATGTTCTATTCAGAATAAAGGAATCAGCAGTCTGTCGTCCAATTCCCAGGAGCAGCTTATCAGCAATTAATTGCGACCTTAGAAAAAAGAACATCAGACAGTACAGCACAAGAACAGGCCCTTCAGCCCACAAGGCCGTGCCAAACCAGCTAAAAAGTGAAATCAAAAACTTCCTGAAACTGTCCATCCTACCTACACCATATCCATATCCCTCCATCTTCCTCACATCCATGGACCCATCCAAACGTCTCTTAAAAGCTTCTAATGTATTTGCCTCTATAACCACACCAGGCAGCGCATTCCAGACATCCACCACTCTCTGATAAAACACTTACCCCTCACATCCCTCTTGAACCTATGCCCTCTCACCTTCAATGCAGCCCCTCTCGAATTAGACATTTCTACACTTTCTTCTCCCTTTTACTCTATTTATGCCTCTCATAATCATATAAACCTCTATCAGATCTCACCTGTCTGCACCACTCCAAAGAATACAACCAAGTTTATCCAGCCTCTCGTGATAGCACATGCCCTCTAAACCAAGCAGCACCCTGGTGAATCTCTTCTGCACCCTCTCCAAATCCTCAACATCCTTCCTATGGTGGGGCAACCAGTATGCAATACTCCTGATGTAGCCTAAACAGAGTTTTATAAAGTTGCAATGTAATCTCTTGACTTAATGAACTCAATGCCTTGAGTAATAAAAGTAAGCATTCCATAAGCTTTCTTAAGTACCCTATTGATCTGTGCAGCCATTTTCAAGGAGCTATGAACTTGACCCCTGCTCAGCAAGACTGTTAAGGGCAGCACTGTGTGCTGTCTCCTTGCGTTTGCCCTTTCAAGGTGCAACACCTCACATTTATCTGGGTTAAACACAACCTGCCATTTTTCTGCCCATACCTACAACTGAACCATATCATGCCATATTCTTTGCCAGGTCCACACTATCACAAACAGCAGAGCCCACAATACCAATCTCTGTGGAATACCACTTATTATAGACATCCAGGTTGATAAGTGCCATTTACCAATACCCTCTGTTTTATCTGGGCAAGCCAAACACCCAATTCACCACAGGTCCCATGCACCTTAACCTTCTGGGTTAGCGTCCCATTAGGGACTTTGTCAAATGCCATGTAGACAGCATCCACTGTCCTACCCTCATCAATCTCTCTCGTCACCTTATCAAAACCTCAGTGAAGTTGGTAAGACACAAAGCCATGCTACAGTATTCCAAATGTTCATATATCCTAACCCTAAGAAATTTCTCCAGCAATTTCCCTACAACTGACATGAGATTCACCAGTCTATAATTCCCACGATTTTCCCATGTTGCCTTCTTAAAAAGAGGTGCATCAGCATTCGCTAGAGAGGATACAAAGATACTGGTCAAGGCCCCAACAATCTCGTCTCTTGCCGCCCCCAAAAACTTGGGGTAAATCCCATTCACTATTAATTTGGTCTCAAACAACTACTCTTGATTCAGTAAAAAATGTCCTGTGAAAGTGAAATTTCAGCCTCAAAATCAATATCCAGGTTAAAATTATTTAAACTCTATTACCTTCTGAACATCCAGTTTAAAAAGATGATGAAAATGATGTTTGGCTGTAATGAAACATCAGTTTTAAGTTATTTCTTGCAAACGTAGGTGTTGTGGCTTGCATTGTTTTAAGAGTCCTGGAATGATGTTGTCACCCGTCATGCAAGTCAATTGTAATCTGCAGAACTTTTTAAAGCAGTTTAAAAATACGTCATTTCTGCCTTCAAAGACTGTCCTGCTGCCCCGAAATAGCTGAAATGTCAAGGCTTATTGACAAAATGTTTTGAAAAGACTTAGTAAATATATTTTGAGACAACCGACATAAAACGTTAAACTAGTTGCAAGAAAATCAAGGGAGCCGAAGAGACATGCATCTTGGTTTTGTTTTTATTTTAAGTGAGTTGCACACATATGGCGTTCACATACATTTACATATAATCCACAATGCATTATGTAAATCACAAAGGTTGCTTAATCAATCAATATATTTACAATATTACTCAGATATTACTGAAGTATTAAGTATACAACAAGTAGAGACGATCTCTTTGTGGCTTCTATCATATGCACTAGTGCCACTCTCCAATCATTTAGACAAAGTGTATAACCTTGCACTTTGTAAAGAACAGATATTCCACAACTAGAATATTTTTAGAGTCATAGAAAAGTACAGTGCAGAAACTGACCTTCTGCCCATCTAGTCCATGCTGAACTATTTAAACTGCCTACTCCCATCGACTCACACCTACGCCATTGTGTTCCATACACCTACAATCTATGTACCTATCAAAGCTTCTCATAAATGTTCAAATCAAGCTCTCATGCACCACTTATACCATATAACATATAACGATTACAGCACAGAAACAGGCTATCTCGGCCCTTCTAGTCCGTGCCGAACGCTTACTCTCACCTAGTCCCACCTACCTGCACTCAGCCCATAACCCTCCATTCCTTTCCTGTCCATAAACCTATTCACTTTTTTAAAAACGACAAAATTGAACCTGCCTCTACCGTTTCTACTGGAAGCTCGTTCCACACAGCTACCACTCTCTGAGTAAAGAAGCTCCCCCTTGTGTTACCCCTAAACTTTTACCCCTTAACTCTCGACTCATGTCCTCTTGTTTGAATCTCCTCTACTCTCAATGGAAAAAGCCTATCCACGTCAACTCTATCTATCCCCCTCATAATTTATCAATGAATAAAGACCTAACTTGTTCAACCTTTCTCTGTAACTTGGGTGTTGTCTGTACCGACAGATCATTCCACATTCTCTCAGTCCTCTGTGTGAAGGAGTTACCCCTCATGTTCTCCTTAAATGTTTCGCCTTTCCACTTTAACCCATGACCTCTGGTTGTAGTCCTACCCAATCTCAGTGGAAAAAAACCTGTTTGCATTTACCCTAACTATACCCCTCATAATTCTGTATAACTCTATCACATCTCCTCTCAATCTTCTATGTTCCAAGGAATAAAGTCCTAATCTATTCAATCTCTCCTATAAACTCAGATCCTCCAGACTCCACAACATCCTTGTAGATTTTCTGGGAATTCGTTCAACCTTGTTTCCATCTTTCCTGTAGTTTGGTGACCAAAACTGCACACAATTCTCCAAATTTGGCCACACCAATATCTTATACAACTTCAACCTAACACCTTCATCTCCTGAACTCAGTAGTTTGATTTATGAAGGAAGGCTGATGAAGAAAAGCTTTCTTCGTTTGTTGTACATCTGAGGGGGATCTCATTGAAAACCTACTAAATATTGAAAAGCCAAGATAAAGACATAAGAGGCATCCCTCTATTCTGAGACTATGCACTTTGGTCCTAGACTCCCCCACTATAGGAAACATTCTCTCCACATCCACCCTATCTTGGTTTTTCATTACTCAAAAGGTTTCAATGGGATAATCCCCCGTCATTCATCTAAATTCCTACAAGTACAGAGTGGATGTGGAAAGGATGAGAGAACAATGAAGGGTAAGTACTTTTTTTATTTAAAGTAGTGTTTTATAGGTTCTTGATTTTTTTTTAGCGATACAGCATGTTAACATCTTAACTAATCTGCCGCTCCCAATGACCAATTAACAGAGCTCTTTTGAATGTGGGTAGAAGCTGGGGCTCCCAGAAGAAACCCATGCGGTCTCAGTGAGAATGTACAAATGCCTCACATACAGCAGTGGTAATTGAACCCAGCCATGACATCAAAGTTTATGGGGAGGAGGCAAGAGGGAAAAAAATGAGCCACAATCAAATTGCAGTAGATGCAATGGGCCAAATGCCCCAATCTTCTAGTCCGCCTCTACGTCTTATGGTTGTTTCAGCTAAAGTAGCTAAAGTAGGAGGGTCTAGAAAGGATGGCACCAGAGGTTTTTGCAGACCCAGGTGATTTCTTCCACCTTTGTCCATGAAACAGCTTCTTCTTCTTCTTTTCTCAAGCCTGTCTTTACTTTTCAAGTTGGCTGGGATCCTGTCGGAGTCTATGCTGTACAGCTGTAGTACAAACTACGGATCTCCACAGAGCTCCACTCTCGCCACTCCCAACATCTTTTGCTCCAGCCAGATTTACAAACTCTCTATCCTCTCCACTTTCCTAACTGCAATACTGTGCGAAAGTCTCAAGCACCCTGGCTCTATACATGTGCCTAAGACTATCATACAGCACTCTACATGGAAACATACAATGGACTGCGTCATTTGCATTAAAAATGAACACGCCCAAGGATGCACTGGAGCTTTCCCACTGGCGTCAGCACATGTTCGGGTGCTAATGTAGCCATGCTCAGCAGAACAGCACAAGCAGCAGCAAAAAACAAGAACAGTATAAAACCAGACTGCAACAAAAACAAAGTGCTGGAGGAACTCGTCAGTCAAGCAGCATCTGTGGAAATGAATCAATAGTTGGCTTTTCAGGCTGAGATCGAGTCCTGTGGAAGGGCCTGTGCTGTAACTCTAAATAAAAATAAAAATAACATTAAAATGAAATATACTAATCACAAGCCTGTAAAAATGTGTTTAAGGATAATTTGCTCTTGTAACAAACACAATTTTAAAGCCAGGGATATTCTCACCGCTGAGTCATTCCTTGTGAAGATGTGCCAGTTTTGAAACTGAGACTGTTCATAACACAACATGTTTTAGCTCGTACAAATTATAGAGAAATTAGATGTACATTGAACATAATTTGCACTTAAAATGTCACTTCAGTTTGGTGAATTCTTGGAAAATCATACTCAGTCAAGCAGAAATTCTAGATCTGAGTCTATTATTAGAATGAAGAAACAAGGCAGGAGATATTATGCTACTAAGTAAATAACTTGGATTACAATCATGGGAAGGAAATAGCTGAGAAAATTTGTAGGCAATTTAATTGGGGATGGAAGAATGACACGCTTGTGATAGGTACCTAAATGGGAGGGATATGGAGAGCTCTGGTCCAGATGCCAGCCAATGGAACAAGGCCAGCTAATGGTTTGGCACAAGCTAGGTCAGCCGAATGGCCTTCTATGAGCTTTAGTGTTATATGACACTATAACTATGAATAGAGGATTTCCATTGGCTGAAGATACCCTGGGGGGTTGGATGGTGTCTGCACCAACAGAGTTGTAAGATGCTCCTTCTCAACGCTAGCCAGCGGGTCACCCTTGGGCAAGGTGAAGCTCCTACTTAGTACCTTGACCAGTGTCATGTGTCTCCATGGGAGCAGGTGGTGGATGGTCGTACGAGCAGCTGGTGCAGATCACAAGTCCTGGTTATGTGACCACTGGCACCAGGTAGACAATCTCTGAAGAATAGTGATAGTGGCTAAGGCCACCCAGCTTGTAAAGATACTGCCCAAAAGGAGGCAATGGCAGCCACTTCTGAAGAAAAATTTTCTTTTTTTTTAAATTTTTTGTTCTTTACTATTGACAATCTTGTCTGTCTTTCATCGTCATCAGTAAGTGCCGTGTCATTTGATGTGGGCGAACATGGTCTTGCCATGACCATGCTTATTCTTGCCATTGCCTTCTTCTAGATTGGCAGAGGGAAGGATTGCCTTACACCTCCTTTGGTAGAGACATATCTCCACCTCGACACGCATCTGCGACGAGGCTAGGGTTAAATCGATGTGTTGCTGGGTGGTGTTACTTGTTGGGCCAGAAGGATTTGACTTATTCTGTGTTGTAGTTCCAAATAAAATAACATTAAAATTAAATCTATGCAGGCCCCAGCTTTTCTTCATCTCAGCATAGATTAGATCAAAGTTCAAAGTAAATTCTATTCTGCTTTCTATGGTGGGAGAGTCTAAGATCAGAGGAAATAGTCTCGGAATAGAGGGATGTCCTTTTACAATGGAAATGAAAAGGAATTTCTTTAGATACAGAGTGATGAATTTGAGGAATTCTTTGCCACAGGCAGCTGTGGTGGCCAAGTCTTTATTTATATTTAAGGCAGAGGTTGATAGAATCTTGATTGGTCAGAGCATGAAGAGATATGGTTAGAAGGCAGGAGACTGGGGCTGAGAGGAAAATTGCATCAGCTGCAATAAAATGGTAGAGCAGACTCAATGGGCCAAATGGCCTAATACTGCTCCTCTAGGTTATGTCTTATTATCAATGTACGTAGATATCACCATATACAGTCCTGAGGTTAATTTTCTTTCAGGCATACTCAGTAAATCTATAGAATAGTAACTGCATTGCCCTTAAGGCAGTTATTTAGCTTTATTACATTTTTGCTTTAGTAATTCGTTTGTAACTATTTTCTAGTTAAAGTTAAGGTTGATAACTACGTTGCAGTTGTTGAAGGTAAATTCATTGTCTGTGAGGTATTGTGGCATGTGATCATGTCACACCCAGTTTTGCCACGTCTTGTGGGTAAATACCGGTTTGTAGAAACGGGAGGGTGGAGGCTTGTGTGCACAGGATCGGTGCGAGGAAAGTTCCATTTCTACACACTAAGAAACATCATAGAAGCAATGCCTTTTCACCATACGTTAATGTGGAAGAGTGAACAGTAAACAGTTAATCTTACTGCGATCCCGTCCTCGTTGACTTCGGTTTAACTTGGTGTTAGTCAGAGTTTCAGCACACTGCAGGAGAACATTACAGTGACTATAACAGGATCAATGAAGGATGGACCAGAGTGCAGACGACAACAAACTGCAAACACAAATATAAAAAAAGCAACAAAGAATGCACAGATGAGATAATGAGATAAAGTGTCCTTAAAGTGACATCATTGGTTGTGGGAACATCTCAACAGATGAGTGTAGTTATCCCCTTTCATTCAGGAGCCTGTTGGTTGAGGGGTAGTAGCTGTGTTTGAACCAGATCATGCCAATCCGGAGGCACATGTATCTTCTAGCTGATGGCAGCAGTGAGAAGAGAGCATGCTCTGGGCGTTCTGATTCTCTGATGGTGGGTGCTGCTTTCCTACGACAGTGCTCGATGGTTAGGGCTTGCCTTCCTCTGGCAGTGATGGTATTGGGTGATGGCTTGATGGCCTACTTCTACTCCTAGTCCCATGCTTTTAAGCGTTTTATTGTTTCTGATGAGTCCAACAAAGGATCTCAGCCTGAAACATCAATTGTTGGTTCCCTTCCATAGATGCTGCCTGACTGCTGAGTTCCTCCTGCAATTTGTGGGTGTTTTTCTCTGGATTTTAATACTCAGATAAAAGGGGTACTGTTGTAGTGTGGCATACTGACATCTGTCAGGGTGTGCTCCCTTAGCCTTGTCTCAACAGACTTACCACAAGGCAGTGGCACTATTTGCCCATAGCTGGGACAGTGGATGATGGGTGCCAGGGCGTATCCACACATTGGTGGGCCTGCACGCCTCATCTCTGGGGCCCACTGCTGCTCCGAGATCCCCTGTAGTTTAGCCTGGGGCCGTAAGACACCCAGTTTCGGCGTGTGGCCTGGAGGAGGCACTGCAGGAGTCTCGGTGGTGGAGAGGCTCTGTACTGGCAGGAGGAGACTTACACACTCGGCTCCTGTTTTCACTCTCTGTTGAGAAGACTAGCCAGCGGCAATAGCTGTAAGCAGAGAGTAGCAAGCAGAGAGCACCATACGGCATACAGCATGCAACATGCATTCACTACAAGCACCACTACACTACTGCACTAGACGCTTCACACACACCCTGTGAGCAAATCCTCCACCCACACACCAGCTTCTCCACAATGAGATTGAGGATAGCAGCAGTGTGGCAGTGGATGTCAGATTTGATGGCAACTTCTTTAACATCAGGAGGCTCCACACAACCACCAAACTCCATGGAGAACAGGTCCTCGAGCTGCAGTATGCAGATAGATAATAGATAATAGAGAATAGGTGCAGGAGTAGGCCGTTCGGCCCTTTGAGCCAGCACCATCTTTCACTGTGATCAGGGCTGATCATCCACAATCAGTACCCTGTTCCTGCCCTCTCCCCATATCCCTTGACTCCACTAACTTTAAGAGCTCTATCTAACTCTTTCTTGAAAGCATCCAGAGAATTGGCCTCCACTGCCTTCTGAGGCAGTGCATTCCATAGAACCACAACTCTCTGGGTGAAAAAAGTTTTTCCTCAACTCTGTTCTGAATGGCCTACCCCTTATTCTTAAACTGTGGCCTCTGGTTCTGGACTCCCCCAACATCGGGAACACGTTTCCTGCTTCTAGCATGTCCAATCCCTTAATAATCTTATATGTTTCAATCTGTGGCCTTCACAAATTTCAACCTGATGACTGTGCTCTTGTGGCCCAAACTCTGAAGGATCTTCAGACTGTCCTTGCTGTGGCTGTGGCTGTACATGCAGGATGGGGCTGACTGTCAATACCCCCAAGACAGAAGTGGTTTGCCAATGGAGTACCAGTGTCCCACCCACCCTATCTGCCTTCACTGTTGGTGATGAAAAGCTGTCAGTGGTGCCATCTGTCAAATATCTGGGGAGCATTCTCTCTGAGGATAGCGGCATTGACAACGACATCCAGAGCCACATTAAACAGGCATCAGCTGCCTTTGGGAGACTTAGGCATAGAGTCTTTCAGAACAGGAGCCTTTGTCCCTCCATAAAGGTCACTGTATACCAAGCGGTACGTGTCACCACCCTCCTTTACGGCTGTGAAGCTTGGGTAACCTACAGCTGTCACATCAAGTCCTTGGAGCGCTTCCACATAAGCTGCCTTCAGCGCATCCTGGGAATTACTTGGCGCGAGCGGGTGCCTCACACTGAAATACTTGTAGAGACCAACTGCAGAAGTATTGAGGCCACGATCACCCAGCCTCAGTTGCAGTGGCTGGGGCACGTGATAAGGATGCCCCCATGTTGGCTACCCCGCAGAGTGTTATACAGCCAACTACATCATGGTCAACACTCAGCTGGAGGGCCAAAGAAGCGCTATAAGGATCAGATGAAGAATGCTTTAAGGAAGTGCAAGATCAGACCTGAGGACCCGGAGGATGTTGCTGCTGATCGTAACACTTGGTGACAGCTGTGTAGGGACGGGGTTCGTATTCTGGAGATGGAAAGGACAACCAGAAGACAGCAGAAGAGAGCCAGGAGAGATGCAGCCATGGTTGCTATCACTACCACCACTATCACATATACATGTCCCACATACAATAGAGCTTGTGGGTCCAGGATAGGACTATATAGTCATCAAAGATCTCACCATTAAAGGAGTGGATGTCATCAATGGATTCTGATGGACAACTGAAGAAAGAAGACTGACATCTGCCTTGCTGAGTCTAGGTGGCAACTTTCAGACACCTCCTCTTACCTACCCCTTGAAAAGGACCTCCATACCTGACCATCAGAAAATTGTCTTCAACACCATCACTAACATTATCAACTCAGGAGAACTCTCAGCCACTGCAACCAAACTCATAGTTCTCTGACTCGGCAATGCTCTCTTCTACCTCCTACCCAAGATCCACAATCCTGACTGTCCAGATAGGCCTATTATCTCCACCTACTCCTGTCCCACTGACCTCATGTCCTCATACCTCAACTCCTTCCTAGCCCCTTGGCTCAGTCCCTTCCCACCTACATCTGTAGCACTTCTCATATTCTTATCTCCTCAGTAACTTTCAATTCCCTGGCCAAGACCGCCTCACTTTCATCCTGGATGTCCAGTCCTTATACTCTTCTATCCAAAATCATGAAGGCCTTTCACTTCAGAACCAACCAGTTCCTCTCCACTACCTCTCTCCTCTGTTTGGCAGAACTGATCCTCAGTCTTACTCAATATCTTCACAAAACTTCACTTGCCTCATCACCGATATGTTCCCACAACCCGCAACCAATGATCTCTTTCAAGGACTCTTCATCTCATGTTCTCAATATGTATTGCCTACGAAACACCCTGGTTTCCTTGGCTGTGTAAGTCTGGGGAAGACAACCTCGGGCCGTGGCAAACTCGTGAGACTGAGGTGTGCTCGATCCCACCCCAAACCCCGGTTTGTGTGGATGCTGTGTCATTCGCTACCCTGTTTCAAAATAACGCCACAAAATAACAGGCAGTACACTGCATACAATTAATAGAATTATATTTATGAAACTTAACAGAAGGGTTAGTAAAGAATAACAAAAAGAAAAGGGTTCATTCTAATTAAACAGTCAAATGTGCACAAGTTGGATCTCATCTTGAACTTCTCTGTCACTCACACGCTGGGCCCTCGGTCAACATGAAAGCCCACACCACCTTCCGAACGTCGCTCGCAATCCATCTCGAACAAACAGGTCCCTCACCGGATCGTACGCTACGAACGGTTCTCCCCAGCGTCTTCTCTCTTCATCTCCTCTCGAAAATAACTCCAAGTCCAACCTTAGTGTCCCTCACCAGAGAAACCTCCCCTTAATCCGACCATCCTAATTGGACGGCACCTCTCTCTTATCTTCAACAGTAACTCAAATAAGGATGAAAAAGAACGGACTGCTCTTACAGAGCTGCCAAAATGAAATACATACATCATAAAAGTAAAAATATGAACCAGGGCATTACCCTTATTATTTACTATTATTATTTAATTCTTTTTGTAATTGCAGTTTTTTTTTGTCTTTTGCACACTGGTTGAATGCTCAGTTGGTGCTGTCTTTCATTGATTCTGTTCAGGTTATTATTTTATTATGTCCACAAGAAAATGAATCTCAGTGTTGTATATGATGACATATATGGCCTTGATTTAAAAATTTACTTTGTACAAATTTTCCTTCACGTCCTCTCACTTTCTGACACCTTCCACTGATTCATCAATTTCCCTGTCTCCATCTCTGGAGACAAAATGTCTACCGACAACCTTTATAAAACAGCCTTATCAATTCCCACAGATATCATGACTATTCCTCTTCCCACTCTGACTCCTGTAAAAATGCTATTCCCTTTTCTCAGTTCATTTTGTCCACCACAACTGTTCCTGGGATGCTGCTTTCCTTTCCAGAATATCAAAGATGTACTCCTTTTGCAAAGAATGGGGTTTCCCTTCCTGCACCATTGATGCTACCCCCACCCACATCTCCTCCATTTCCTGAGAAACCTTGCTCAGCCCACTTCTCACTGCTTTAACAGTGATTGAGTTCCTCTTGTCGTTGCCTACCATACCATGAGCTTCTGTATCTGACACATCTTTCTCCACAACTTCCACCATTTCCAAACTACCATCAAACATATCTTTTCCTCCCCTCACTCCAGTATTTGTAGGTATTTCTCCCTGCATGATTCCCTTGTCAATTTGTTCCCCCCACCAATAATCCTCAATAATCTCCCTCCTGGCATTTATCCCCGTAAGTGGCCAAACTGTTACACATTTGTCCATTAACCTCCTCCCTCATTCAGGGCCCCAAACATTCCTTTTAGTTCAGGCAACACTTCACCTGTGATCTCGTTGGGGTCATTCATTGTATCTGATGCTGCAAATGAGGCCCCCTCTAATTGGTGACTCCATCATGAATTGGGGGACTGCCTCATCAAGTATCTCCACTCCATTTGCCAAAAGCGGAATTTCCTGGTGGCCAACTATTTCAACTCCTACCCCACTCTTGTTCCAACATGTTGGTCCATGGCCTCCTCTTGTGCCACCATGAGCCTACATTTAGGGTGGAGGAGCAAATATTCTGTTTGAGTAGCCTCTTCTTCTATTCCCCACTCTGGCCTCTTACCTCTTCTCACCTGCCTATCACCTCACCCTGGTCCCCTCCTCCTGCCATTTCTCCTATCGTCCACTCTTCTCTCTTGTCAGAATTCTTCCTTTCTAGTCTTTTGCCTTTCCAATCCACCTGGTTTCACCTATCACTCTCTCGCTATCCTTCTTCCCATCCCCCCACCTTTTTATTCTGGCATCTTAGAGCCATAGAGAAATACAGCACAGAAGCAGGATCTTCCACCGATCTAGTCCATGCTGAAACCATTTAAACTGCCTGCTGCTATTGACCTGCACCAGGAACATAGCCCTCCATACCTCTACCATCCATGTACCTATCCAAACTTCTCTTAAGCTTTGAAATCAAGTTTACATGCACCCCTTGCGCTGGCAGCTCATTCCACGCTCTCACCACCCTCTGAGTGAAGAGGTTTCCATTCCTGTTCCCCTTAAACTTCTCACCTTTCAACTTTAACCCATGACCTCTGGTTGCATCCCCCCCCCCCAAGCTCAATGGAAAAAGCTTGTTTGCATTTACCCTACCTATATCCCTCATAATTTTGTATACCTCTATCAAATTTCTTCTCAGTCTCCAATGTTCTAAAGAATTCAGTCTCAAACCTATTCAATCTTTTCTTATAAGTCAGGTCCTCCAGACCCAGCAACATCCTTGTTAATTTTCTAAGTACGCTTTCAATTTTGTTTACACCTTTCCTGCAAATTGGTAACCAGAACTGCACACAATTCTCCAAATTAGACCTCACCAATGTTTTATACAACTTCAATATGACATCCCATCTCCTGTACTCAGTACATTGATTAGTGAAGGCCAATGTGCCAAAAGCTTTCATTACAACCCTACCTACCTGTAACACCACTTTCAATGAATTATAGACCTGTATTTTCAGATCTCTTTGTTCTTCCACACTCCTCAGTGCTATACCATTCACTGTGTAAGACTAGTACAGCTGGTCCTACTGAACAGCAAAACCTCCCACTTGTCTGCATTAACTTCCATCTGCCATTGTTCAGCCCATTTTTCCAGCTGATGCAGATTCATCTGCTCCTTCCCTGTTCCTTTCTAGTCAGGAGGAAAAGTCCTGGCCCAAAACATCAACTGTTTATTCATCTCCAAAGATGATGTCCGACCAGCTGAATTCCTCCAGCATTTTATGTGTCTTGCTTGAAGAGGGAATTGGATTGGCATCTGAGAGAAAGTAATTTGAAGGGCTAAGGGAAAAGCAAGAATGGGACTGATGGGATTGTTTCACAAAGCATTGACTCAGATTGCTGACTGCCTTTCTTCGATGTGGTAGCAATTCTCTCTGATTTATAAATGAGTAATGCCTTCAGACTTGTGGCTTGGAAACAGATCATTTTGCCTGAACAGTTCAATAGAATATGTACAACTAACACATACACTACAGCAAATAAATAGTAGTTAGCATGATGCTATTACAGCTCGGAGAGTCAGAGTTCAGAGGTCAATTCCAGGGCCGTCTGTAAGGAGTTTGAACCCTTTTCCCGTAACCAGATGGGTTTCCTCCAGGTGTTCCAGTTTCCCCCCACAGCCCAAAGTTGTACCAGTTAGGAGGTTAATTGGTCATTGTAAATTGTCCTGTGCTTAGTCCAGGGTGAAGTAGGTGGCTTGCTGATCTGTGCAGCTCACTGGGCCAGAACAGCTTGCTCCATGTTTTATCTCTAAATAAAATGAAATAAGTAAATACATTCCAGAGTTTAATCTCATTTCCAAAAAATAACCCTTGGCTCATAAGACCATAAGTTGATATGACACAGAATGAGAATGAGTCCACTCAGATCTCTGTGTCTGCTCTATCATTCCATCTTGGTTGATCTCTAATCTCCCTTAACCCTGCTCTTCTGCCTTCTCCTCATAACACTTAACATCCCCACTAATCGAGAACTTTCTAACATCTGCCTTAAATATATCTCATGACTTGGCCTCCACAACTGCCTGTGCCAATGAATTAGGCAGATTCACCACCCTCTGGCTAAAGAGATTCTTTCTCATTAGATGTCCTTATATTCTGCCCTCTGGTTCTAGAATCCCCCACTATCGGAAACATCCACTCTATCCAGGTCTTTCACTATTCGATAGGTTTCAATGACATCCCCTCCCTCGTTCTTCTAAACTCCAGTGATTACAGGACCAGAGCCTTCAAATGTTAACCCTCTCATTCCCAGACTTATTCTGATGAACCTCCTCTGAACCCTTTCCAAATCCAGCACAACTTTTCTGAAATAAGAGGTTTTTTTTGTAGGATAAGAGACCCATTATCAGGACTGTTTTCCTGACCCTCCTATCACCTCCCTCTGGTGCCTCTTCTCCTTCCTTTCTCCCATGTTGCACTCTCCTCTCCTGTCAGATTCCTTCTTCTCCAGCCCTTTACTTTCTCCACCTACCACCTAGCAGATTTTCACTTCATCCCTGCTCGCCCATCAACCTCCCTTCCCCATCACCTGGTTTCAACAATAGCCTTCCAACTAGCAGTCTTCCCCTCCTCCCATCTTCTTACTCTGCCCTCTTCCCCTTTCTTCCCATTCCTGATGAAGGGTCACAGCCCGTTCCTCCAGCATTTTGTGTGTGTTACTGAACAGTGTTCTGTAAGTCTGGATTCTTCCATGTTTAAGCACACTGGCACAAAACTCCTTAGTGGTATTTAGCCAGGAAATGCTGCAAGTTCCATGCTAGCAATTCCTATCAAAATATGCCCAGTACCCAAAAGCTAAAATGACTTATTAAAGTTAATATCTTATTCAGACAAATTATGTATTTGTGAAAAATTCTGGCTGATTACTTTGTAAAACCAAACTTTTGCAGTCATAAAACAACTCTTGAAAAAAATTTCAACTTAATTTTGACTTAGACAGCGCACGATGTCAGGTTTGGGTGAACAGAGGTTCTAGAAGATTCCTTTGTTTATTGTTATTCTTCAGTATACAAGTGTAAAGGAGAATTTAATGATTGATACACTGCCTTCAAAGCAGGATAAAACACAATAAGCATATAAACACGAAAGCAATCCTACATAATGCAATGTACTAGATATTGTTAAATGTGATCATATATACGTATGATTAGCTGGCATATACTCAGTGACCACCTGCTCATTAATGCAAATATCTGATCAGCCAATCATGTGGCAGCAACTCAATGCATAAAAGCATGTAGACACGATCAAGAGGTTCAGTTGTTTGTTCAGACCAAACATCAGAATGGGGAAGAAATGTGATTTAAGAGACTTTGTCCATGAAATGTTTGTTGGAGTCAGATAGGGTGGTATGAGTTTCTCAGAAACTGCTGATTCCCTGGTATTTCATGCACAACAGTATCTAGACTTTGCAGAGTATGGTGTGGAAAACGAAAAACATCCAGTGAGAAGCAGTTCTGTGGTGAAAGCACCTTGTTAATGAGAGAAGTCAGAGGAGAATGGCCAGACTGGTTCAAGCTGACAGGGAGGCAACAATAATCAAATAACCACACATTACAACAGTGGTGTGCAGAAGAAATTCTCTGACTGCACAACACGTCGAGCCTTGAAGTGATGGGCTACAGCAGCAGAAGACCACGAACATACACTCAGTGACCAGTTTATTAGGTGTAGGAGGTATCTAATAAAATGGCCACAGAGTGTATAAGGAGTGATTGTAATCAATTCATCCACATTTTTTAAGTGCTTTAGTGTTTAGCAGCTGGAGATTGGAAATGCATCAGATTCCGCAGCTTGTGAACAGGGCTGACGTTGTAGCAGGTTCCCATATTATCATTTAACTTCTCAGCAGCTTCAGGGAGTTGTCGAGCAGGTTCAGTTCCAAGAGCACTCCAGTATGTTCTGTTCTGAAAACTCTGCTTTTGCGCTCATTGTACTCTCTGCCAGGAAAGGCTGTGTTACAGCACATCTGATATTATGAACTGTTTGGAGGGTCAACCAGTATTGGTGGAGTCTCTGTGAAAGCTGAAGAGAATTCTGAAAGCTCAGTAGGGCAGTTTGGAGTTGTATTTCAGGTGTGACCCTGTGTCACCACTGTAAAAAAATTATAAATGGATAGCATTCAAAATGAAGCAATTCAATAGAAATGAAACACACATTGCTTGCGTGTGCACACACACAAACACAATGCACACATAGACACATTCTGACAGACCTATGAAATATCTACATACACTCACATATAGTCATGTATAGAAACACAAGACTGACAGAAGATCAAACATGAAGGCTGAAATTCAAACTGTGAGTCTGGAAGTTGAGGCCTGATGGTCAAGAACTTGGGACTGCAAGCCTGCAAGACCATGGGGAAATTAGAGGCCTAATGTATCCAAATACACAGGAGGTGTCCATTCAAGATCAAGTATATTATCATCTGACTATACAACTAAACATTCATGGTGCACCCACACAGCACATAAAGCAAAAATATTATTTCATAAGCAAGTTAATAAAATTTTGTTCAAAATGCATGTAGTAATACGCAGCCCAGGTAAACAGTAAACAGCTTGTTGTCTTAGTGACAAGAGCTCAGTGAGGGCAGGGTATTCATTAGTCTCACAGCCTGGGGTTGGAGGCCTGTCTGTGTGTGTGAGTGTGTGAGTGAGTGGGTGGGTGGGGGGAGGAAAGGGGCTTGTTTTGCTGTTGTTGTTTTGTTGTTTTTGTGAGCTGTGTTGTTTTGCTGAACATTGTGGGCATGTTATGTTGGCACCAAAATGTGCGGCGACACTTGCAGGCTCGCCTCAGCACGTCCTTGGATTGTGTTGGCTGTGAATACAACCGACGCACTTTTCTCTATGGTTCGGCGTTCATGAATCCGAACCTGAAGAAGATTTTTAAAATAGCTTTTTCACATGGACATTAAAGCATACAGTGAAAAGTGTTGTTCAACATCAAAGCCAGTCAGCAGCGATGTGCTGGGGTCAGCAAGCTTCCAGAACCACATCGCTAACACAAAATGTACATTGTTGGAATGTGGCAAGAGACCAGAGAACCCGGAAAAAAACCCATGCAGTCACTGGGAGATCATACAGACTGCAGCAGGAATTGAACCCCAAACTTACACCTGCCTCCCATCTCGCTAGCACTAACCCCTACGTCACTGTAACATATGACCATAAAATATAGGAGCAGAATGAGGCCATTTGGCCCATTGAATCTTCTCCAGCATTTTATCATGGTTGATAGATTATCCCTCTCAACCTTATTCTCCTGCCTTCTCCCCATACCTTTTGCCGCCCTGACTAGCCAAGAATCTAAGCTTTAAATGTACTCAATGACTTAGTCTCCACAGCCGTCTGTGGCAATGAGTTCCACAGATTCTTCATCCCCTGACTAAAGAATTTCCTCCTCATCACTGTTCTAAAAGTGACAGCCCTTTATTCTGAGGCTTTGCCCTGTGGTCCTACACTCTCCCACCCTAGGGAACATTCTGTCCACATCCTCTCTATCAAGGCATTTCAAAATTCGATAGATTTCAATGAGATCTCCCTCATTCTTCTAAACCCCAGTGAGTACAAGCCAGGAACTATCAAAAGTTCATCATAAGTTAACCCTTTCATTTCCATGATCATTTTTGTGAACCTCCTGCAGACACCCAAAGTTCAAAATACATTTATAATCGAAGTACATGTTTGTCATCATGTACATCCCTGAGTTCACTTTCTTGTGGTCAGTCACAGTAAATGCAAGAAACACAATGGAAACAATGATAGACCACACCCAACAGAATGGACAAACAACCAGAGTACAAAAGACAACAAACTGTGACGATGCACAAAAATCAATAATAATAAATAAACAAACAATAAATATCAAGAACATGAGATTAAGGGTCCTTGAAAGTGCGCCTAAAGGTTGTGGATGCCGTTCAGTGATGGAGAAAGTGAAGTTGAGTGAAGATATCCCCTCTGGTTCAAGAACTAGATGGTTGAGGGGTAATAACCATTCCTGAACCCGGTGGCGTGGGTACAGAGGCTCCTGTACCTTCTTCCTGATGGCAGCAGCGAGAAGTTTTGATAGTGGGGAATAAGCACACAGACCTGTGCTGACAGGAATTGTGAAGGACATGTTGTTGCCAATCCAAACTGACTGGGGTCTGCAAGTGAATGCAAATGCTCCACTGCCAGCACAACTTCTCCTAGACAAGGGGTCCAAAACTATTCACAATACTCCAAATGTGGTCTGATGAATGCCCTTAAAACCTCAGCATTACACCCATACTTTTTTTATTCTACTCCTCTCAAAATGAAAGCAAACATCACGTTTCTCTTCCTTACCACCGAGGAAAGGGTGATCTATTAAATGATACATTGGAAAATAACAGTTGCTTCTAAAAAACAGGAATAAAAATAAAAAAGGACTTAAAACTAAGTAGTGCAAAAATAGAGTGAAATAGTGAGATGGTGTTCATGGGCACGTGGACCATTTGAAAACCTGAGCCACACACACAAAATCTGGAGGAACTCAGCATCAAGGAAGAGTACAGTCGACGTTTCGGGCCCAGACCCTTTGAAAGGAGGGTCTGTCATGCCGATGGGTTCCGGTCTGAAATGTTGACTGCACTCTTTTCCAAGATGCTGCCTGGCCTGCTGAGTTTCTCCGGCATTTTAGGTGTGTGGCTTGGATTTCTAGCATCTGCAGATTTTTTCCCATTCAGAAATCTGATGGTGGAGGGGAAGAAGCTGTTCTGAAATTGTTGAGTATGGCTCCCGGGCATCCTTTCTGTTGATAGTAATGGGAAGAGTCCCTCTAGAAAGAGAGGATGTGGAAAGAATGTTTCCTATGGTGAGAGAGTAGAGGACCACGGGGCACAGCCTCAGAATAAAGGGCTGTCAATTTTAGACTAGTCATGCATCTATCAAACTCTGCCTTAAATATACCCAACGATTTGGCCTCCACAGCTGCCTGTAACAATGAATGCCACGGATTCACCACCCTCTGGTGTAAGAAGTCCCTTCTCATTCTGTGCTAAAAGGACACAACACTGGTGGATATAGAAGTCTTTATTCAGCATTCGAGACTCGCTCAGAAGACCCAATATTACATCCAATTTTTGTATGCTAAAGATCAAAGATAATAGCAGGACAATTCTATAGTTATGATGTGTCTACAGTGTTACCTTTGAATTACATATAGTTTTCAAACACTTCCTTCTTTACACCTACATTTCAGACACCCGAAATGACTGTTAATCTCTCTCTCTGGATTCATGTATATGCAGACATCAAGTGAATAGGTGTTTCCTGGTTTACAATCACCCCAATCTGCAGCTCCTGTGAAGACCATTGTTCAGAGCTGCATTTTAAATTTAATCTACAATCCACATTCAAATCTGAAGAGTGGTTCTGCTGAAGTTAATAACGGCTGTACACCCGAACTCCAGAATACACCCTGACACACAGGACTGGAAAAAGCTGCAGCCAGCCTGTCATGGGCACTAGCCTCCACAGCACTGAAGACAGCTTCAAATGGTTGTGCCTCAAAAAGACATCATTCTGAACGGGAGAAAATCTGCAGATGCTAGAAATCCAAGCCATACACATAAAATGCTGGAGAAACTCAGCAGGCCAGGCAGCATCTTGGAAAAGAGTGCAGTCAACGTTTCAGACCAGAACCCTTCGGCATGACAGACCCTCCTTTCGAAGGGTCTAGGCCCGAAACATCGACTGTACTCTTCCTTGATGCTGCCTGGCCTGCTGAGTTCCTCCAGGTTTTGTGTGTGTGGCTCAGGTTTCCAAATGGTCCACGTGCCCATGAACACCATCACACTATTTCACTCTCTTTTTGCACTACTTAGTTTTAAGTCTTTTTTATTTTTATTGCATCTTATAATATTTTAATGTATTGCACTGTGCTGCATGCTGCAAAAGAACACATTTCATGGCATGTGTCAGTGATAATACAACTGATTCTGATTCTGTTTCTGCAATAGACTAACTTTAAAAGACAGACGTACGTGCAGCATGGTAGAATAGCAGTTAGCACCACACTTCGTAGTGCCGTTGATCACTGATTGCGGTTCAATTCCTGCTGCTTGTAGGAGTTTACATAGACAGACATACTTTATTGATCCCGAGGGAAATTGGGTTTCGTTACAGCCGCACCAACCAAGAATAGTGTAGAAATATAGCAATATAAAACCATATATAATTAAATAATAATAAGTTAATCATGCCAAGTGGAAATAAGTCCAGGACCAGCCTATTGGCTCAGGGTGTCTGACACTCTGAGGGAGGAGTTGTAAAGTTTGATGGCCACAGGTAGGAATGACTTCTTATGACACTCAGTGTTACATCTCAGTGGAATGAGTCTCTGGCTGAATGTACTCCTGTGCCTAACCAGTACATTATGGAGTGGATGGGAGTCATTGTCCAAGATGGGATGCAACTTGGACAGCATCCTCTTTTCAGACACCACCGTCAGAGAGTCCACTTCCACACCCACGACATCACTGGCCTTACGAATGAGTTTGTTGATTCCGTTGGTGTCTGTTACCCTCATCCTGCTGCCCCAGCACACAACAGCAAACATGATAGCACTGGCTACCACAGACTCGTAGAACATCCTCAGCATCATCCGGTAGATGTTAAAGGACCTCAGTCTCCTCAGGAAATAGAGACGGCTCTGACCCTTCTTGTAGACAGCCTCAGTGTTCTTTGACCAGTCCAGTTTATTTTCAATTCGTATCCCCAGGTACTTGTAATCCTCCACCATGTCCACACTGACCCCTTGTATGGAAACAGGGGTCACCGGTGCCTTACCCCTCCTCAGGTCCACCACCAGCTCCTTAGTCTTTTTCACATTAAGCTGCAGATGATTCTGCTCGCACAATGTGACAAAGTTTCCCACCGTAGCCCTGTACTCAGCCTCATCTCCCTTGCTGATGCATCCAACTATGGCAGAGTCATCAGAAAACTTCTGAAGATGGCAAGACTCTGTGCAGTAGTTGAAGTCTGTGGTGTAGATGGTGAAGAGAAATTCTCCCTGTACATTCTCCCTGTGATCACATGGGTCTCCTCCGGGTGCTCCAGATATGTGGTTATAGCAACGTCTAACTAGTTAGGGTTAATGAGGTGTGGGCATGCTACGTTGGCACCAGAAGCGGTGGGCTTGTCCAACACATTCCTCAGACTGTGTTGGCCATTGATGCAAGATGAAACATTTCACTGTGTGTTTCAATGTCTTGATCTACGTATGACAAATAAAGGTAATTTTTCTTTCTTTCTTCTTTATTTTGTGTGGTTAAAAGGGAACAAAGTTTCAGTTCTTTCTCTCACTAAGCCAGCACACTCTGTCATCACTTGAGTGAAAACATACTTTTGAGGAAGGAACTGGTGAAAGACACTTCTAGATACACCCACACAGCAACAAAAAACCTTAGACTTTCATTCTGGATCTCACATTTCAAGGGTCAAGGGTCAACTTTATTCGCAGCTTTTCCAGTTCGTATGTTAGGAATTTGCTGTGGTGTGTTGGTCACGGTATCACACTGACCAACAACAAATAACAACAACATTCAACAAATATGAAGAATAAAGAATTATATAAAAACTAAAGTTAAAACTATGAATAAATATATTCCGAGCCTATAAAAAGTGAGATCTGTTTCACTCTGACATGAAAGAGGTTTTTTCTGTTGATCACTGCCAAACAGCCAAATTAAATCCACTGTGATTCAACGTTGTAAACAAATAAAACACAAAGGTTTTCGGGGAGGGGGGGTGGTAAATACTTCTCTATAAGCATTGTATATGCATTCTACGGTGAGGAGAACTTTACCCATGATGTACTGGACTATCCAACGATGCCTTCCATTATCTCTTGCTAATAACACTTTAACAATATGGGGACAAGGCAGGAACCGGGTATTGATAGTAGATGATCAGCCATGATCTCAGATTGGCAGCGCAGGCTCGAAGGGCCAAATGGTCTAGTTCTGCACCTATTATTTATGTTTTTAACTTAAGTGTGCAACACTTCAAAATTCCAGTATGCCCCCAATACCCCCTCTTCTTCACCATTTCCCATCCCTTTTTCCCTCTCTCACCTACCTCATTGCCTGCCCATCACCTCCCTCGAGTGCTCCTCCCCCCTTTTCTTTCTTCCATGGCCTTCCATTGCCCTCACCAACTTCCCGGCTCTTTACTTCATCCCTCTCCCTTCAGGTTTCACCGATCACCTTTTGGCTCTCTCTCCCCTCCCCTGCCTTTTAAATCTATTCCTCAGCTTTTTTTCACCAGTCCCACCAAAGGGTTTCAGCTTGAAATGTCAACCGTACTTTTTTCCATAGATGCTGCCTAACCTGCCAAGTTCCTCCAGCATTTTGTGTGTGTTGCTCGGATTTCCGGCATCTGCAGATTTTCTCTTGCTTGTGATTGGATTAACATAAACGTAGCAGTTATCACAATGCTCATGTTAATGATGGCGTTCAGGTAGCATCTGTGGAAAGAGAAACCAGTTATTGTTTCTGCTCAGGGGCTCTTCCTCCAAACATAGAGAAGAAAGAAGGATTCCAAAGTAGAGCAGTTGGGAGAAAATAAGATGCAAGGCAAATAGTAGGTTAAGACATATCATGTGATAAGGGTCATGAGTGGCAGCAAAGTAAAGGTCAAAGAACAAAGTTCCAAGCAAATGTGTTATCAGAGCACATACACGTCACCACATACAACTCTGAGATTCTTTTTCCTGCAGGCAAGGTCAACAACTCTATAGAATAGTAACTGTAAACAAGATCAATGTAGAGCATAGAAATCTAAAACCTGTTGAAGTGTAACTGTAGATAAATAGCACTGAATAACAAGAGTTTGAAATAACACGATAAAGATTCCATGAAGTGAGATCATTGGTTGCGAAAACATCTCAATAGACAAGGGGATGCTACTTTCCTGTGCAGTATGATGCTATTAGAGTGCCAGTGGCCCTGGGTGCAGTTTCTGTTGCTGTCTGCAAGAAGTTTGCACATTCTTCCCATGACCATGTGGGTTTCCTCCAGGTGCTCCAGTTTCAAAGACATTCTGGTTAGTAGGTTAATTAGTCCTGTGACTAAGCTTGGCATAAATCGGTGGGTGGCTGTGTTGTTGGAAGGGCCTGTTCCACACTGTATCTCTAAACAAAATAAAATCAGGAGGTCAAGAAATTCTATCGTGCTCCGGCTCCTTTGCAGGAACAAGTAAGTGTGTTAGGGTTCAATTTGGAAGGTAACCACCTATTTCAAGTTTAGCTATTTTATAGATCAGAGTGAGAATCAGGTTTATCATCACTGACATATGCCATAAAATAGAGTGGCACAGTAGTGTAGCGGTTAGCGTAACACTAGCACTGCTCCAGTGACTCTGGTTCAATTCCTGCCACTCTCTAAAAGGAGTCTATATCTACTCCTCATAACCATGTGGATCCGGTTCAGTCCCATCTCCCAAATACTTATGGGTAAGTAAGTTAATTGGTTTCGTGGGTGTAAATGAACGACGCAGGCTCGTTGGGCTGCAAGAGCCTGTTTACCACGCTGCGTCTCTAAATAAATAACAAATAAATTTTCCTTATATGTTGATGCATTCTCATCTGCTCAGACTATATTTGGTATAGATGTCTTCAGACCCTTCTACTTTTGTATTGGTCCTCTCCATTACTTCCCCTGTGAAACACTAATTTACCAGCTGTACTTTGCCTCTCTTTTGGCCCAGGGCTTTAACAAAATGCCGGTCCATCACGGGTAAAGCCCTCCGCACCATTGAACACATCTGCATGGAATTGCTCTCACAGGAAAGCAGCACCGATCATCAGGGACCCCCACCATCCAGGCCGTGCTCTCTTCTCGCTGCTGCCATCAGGAAGAAGACACAGGAGCCTCAGGGCTCACACCACCAGGTTCAGCAACAGTTATTACCCCTCCACAATCAAGTTCTTGAACCAAAGGGGAAAACTTCACTCACCTTGTATTTTACTGTGATTCTGTGGGTTCAGGTTGATGGGAGAAGGCAGTTTACATGCTTCAGCAAGGATTAGATTGGCCGAAAAGTCTGCTTCTGTGCTGTACTTTCCTATGATTCCGTGACTCTAACTTCACTCACCTCAACACTGAACCATTCCCACAACCTATCGACTCACTTTCAAGGACTTTTCATCTCCTGTTCTCATATTTATTGCTAAGTTATTATTATTATTATTATTATTGTTTTTTTGTATTTACTAGTAAATGCCTGCAAGAAAATGCATCTCAGGTTGTATATGGTGACATATATGTACTTTGAACTTTGAAATCAATAATCTGTTGATCAGATATGATCAGAGTTAAACCAGCCCTTTATCTCTTCAGTGATTTACTGCAGATATAATATCCCAATGCAATCAACACAAAGCCATGCATTCTTCTCTCAGCTTGTCTAGCTCCATCTACAAAGAGTTGACCCTTTTAGGAACCCCTAATTAGCAACAGTTTGTTTGAAGACAAACATTTTTACAATGCCACCACAAGAATCCAGATAGACTCTTGGCTCAGACTCAAGTCTAGTTTGAGGAGTGCATGTGCTCCTATTCAGCCTGGTGAAAGACTTTTCTTTCCATACAGCTGTCAAGCCTCGACTGTATCTGGGCTGCTTTAACTGAATGCCCCATGTAGATTTTCACTTCCCTTCTCGTTTCTTCAAACAGAGGGTTCCATGATGAATTGGTGCACATCACTGGCATGCCAAGGCAGTGTGGCACTGCATCCATGCTGGACTCAATGCTGCCCTCCTGTGGTTGCTCAGTGGAGGACGAGATGTTTTGTGTTTGACTGCAGACTGCTGTAACATTCATGGACTCAGGGACGTGGACTATATTTTTGTGTGTGACTGTAGACTGTATTTTACTGCTGTCTTATATGTGCTACATATGCCTTGTGCTCTGTATGACTGTAAGTACTGCATTTTGCACCTTGGCCCCAGAGCAAAGCTCTTCCATTTGGCTGTATTCATGGGTATTCATATATGGTTGAATGACAATTAAATTTAAACTTGAACTTGAACTTGATTATTAAGAGGTTTTATCCCAATGTTTTGGACAAATGCTCCCACTGATTTGACACCTTCCTTCACAGGCCCAAACTGAGTTTGGCTACAAGGTCTTTTCAAGGTCAAAGTTCAAAGTAAATGTGTCATACGTGTATGTCATCATATACTACCTTCAGATTTGTTTTCTTACCGGCACTTACAGGAAAATAAGGAAATACGATGGAATTTTTAAACAGCAAAACCTATTGTAAATTAAGACCGACAAACAGCCAATATGCAAAAGAAGACAAACTGTGCAAATAATAAATAAATAATAGTCATAGAGTAGCAGGGTACTACATCATTGAAACAGGCCCTTCAGCCCATCTAGTCTATGCCAAATATTATTTTGCCTAGGTCCATTGACCTGTACCAAGACCATAGCCCATCAGGCTTCTTCCATCTTAAATAATGAAAACAAACCAGCATTCACCACTTCTGCTGGCAGCTCATTCCACACTCTCACCATTCTCTCAGTGAAGAAGTTCTCCTTAAACATTTCAGCTTTCACTTTTAACCCATGACCTCTCATTCTAGTAGATATTAACATGAGTTGTAAAGACCATGAAAGTAAGCCTGTAGGTTGTGGAATCAGTTCAGAACTGAGGTGGGTGAAGTTATCCACGCCAGTTCAGGAGACTGATTGCCGATGGGTAATAACTGTTCCTGAACCTGGTGGTGTGGGACCCAAAGCTCCTGTACCTCCTCCCCAATGGCAGCAGCAAGAAGAGAGCTTGGCCTTTTACTTTTGTATCACTCATTGGATTTCTTATTCTGCCCATAGAACACGTCCAAATGCTCTGTGTGCTCCCCATTTGCATGTTATGGAACTTCTTGCATTCAAAGGGATGCCCTCTGATATTGGCCTTTTTCCTATAGCAAACGTGTGTGTGCTGTTCCTACATCTTGTCTGCACCCCCAGTTTACACATGCTGAACTGGTCTTAGTTTTGACAGAAGTCTTCTGCATCACTCTCATTTTGCAGACATGCCAACTCAAGCACTCTTACATTCTGCTACCCGAGACTTCCAAATGCCTCACTCTTCAAAGTTCAAAGTAAGATTCTTTTATCCTGAGGGCATACTCAGTGAATCTATAGAATAGAAACTGGAAGCAGGACCAATGGAAGAGTAGGAGTCAGAAGACAACAAACTGTACAAATACAAATTTAAGTAAAAACCAATAAATAATGACAGCATAAAATAAAAAGATGGAGTCCTTAAAGTAAGATCATTGGAGGTGGGAATTCTAGAAATAGAATAAGTGCAGCTATCCTCTTTTGTTCAGGAGCCTGATGGTTGAGGGGTAGTAATTGTTCCTGAACCAAGTGGTGTGAGCTCTGAGGCTCTTGTAGAGAAAAGAGTATAGCTTGGATGGTGAGGGACTTTGAAGATAGACGCAGCTTTTCTATGACAGTGTTGCATGTAGATGTGTAGGTTGTAAGGGTCATACCCATGATGTACTGGACCAAATCCATTACCTTATATAACCATATAACCATATAACAATCACAGCACGGAAACAGGCCATCTTAGCCCTCCTAGTCCGTGCCGAACCCTTAATCTCACCTAGTCCCACCTACCCGCACTCAGCCCATAACCCCACTCCTTTCCTGTCCATATACCTATCCAATTTTACCTTAAATGACACAACTGAACTGGCCTCTACTATTTCTACAGGAAGCTCATTCCACACAGCTATCACTCTTTGAGTAAAGAAATACCCCCTCGTGTTTCCCTTAAATTTCTGCCCCCTAACTCTCAAATCATGTCCTCTAGTTTGAATATCCCCTACTCTCAATGGAAACAGCCTGTTCACGTCAACTCTATCTATCCCTCTCAAAATTTTAAATACCTCGATCAAATCCCCCCTCAACCTTCTACGCTCCAATGAATAGAGACCTAACTTGTTCAACCTTTCTCTGTAACTTAATTGCTGAAACCCAGGTAACATCCTAGTAAATCGTCTCTGCACTCTCTAATTTATTGATATCTTTCCTATAATTCGGTGACCAGAACTGCACACAATATTCCAAATTTGGCCTTACCAATGCCTTGTACAACTTTAGCATTACATCCCAACTTCTGTACTCAATGCTTTGATTTATAAAGGCCAGCGTTCCAAAAGCCCTCTTCACCACCCTATCTACATGAGACTCCACCTTCAGGGAACTATGCACAGTTATTCCTAGATCTCTCTGTTCCTCTGCATTCCTCAATGCCCTACCATTTACCCTGTATGTTCTATTTGGATTATTCCTGCCAAAATGTAGAACCTCACACTTCTCAGCATCAAACTCCATCTGCCAACGTTCAGCCCATTCTTCTAACCAGCATAAATCTCCCTGCAAGCTTTGAAAATCCACCTCATTATCCACAACACCTCCTACCTTAGTATCATCGGCATACTTACTAATCCAATTTACCACCCCATCATCCAGATCATTTATGTATATTACAAACAACATTGGGCCCAAAACAGATCCCTGAGGCACCCCGCTAGTCACCGGCCTCCATCCCGATAAACAATTATCCACCACTACTCTCTGGCATCTCCCATCTAGCCACTGTTGAATCCATTTTATTACTCCAGCATTAATACCTAACGACTGAACCTTCTTAACTAACCTTCCATGTGGAACTTTGTCAAAGGCTTTGCTGAAGTCCATATAGACTACATCCACTGCCTTACCCTCGTCAACATTCCTCGTAACTTCTTCAAAAAATTCAATAAGGTTTGTCAAACATGACCTTCCACGCACAAATCCATGCTGACTACTTCTAATCAGATCCCGTCTATCCAGATAATTATAAATACTATCTCTAAGAATACTTTCCATTAATTTACCCACCACTGATGTCAAACTGACAGGTCTATAATTGCTAGGCTTCCTTCTAGAACCCTTTTTAAACAATGGAACCACATGAGCAATATGCCAATCCTCCGGCACAATCCCCGTTTCTAATGACATATTAAAGATCTCCGTCAGAGCTTCTGCTATTTCTACACAAACTTCCCTCAAGGTCCTGGGGAATATCCTGTCAGGACCTGGAGATTTATCCACTTTTAAATTTCTTAAAAGCGCCAGTACCTCCACCTCTTTAATTGTCATAGGTTCCATAACTTCCTTACTTGTTTCCCACACCTTAGACAATTCAATATCCTTCTCCTTAGTGAATACCGAAGAGAAGAAATCATTCAAAATCTCTCCCATCTCCTTCGGTTCCACACATAGCTGACCACTCTGATTCTCTAAGGGGCCAATTTTATCCCTCACTATCCTCTTGCTTTTAATATAACTGTAGAAACCTTTCGGATTTACTTTCACCTTATTTGCCAAACCAACCTCGTATCTTCTTTTAGCTTTTCTAATCTCTTTCTTAAGATTCCTTTTACATTCTTTATATTCCTCGAGCAATTCCTTTACTCCATGCTGCCTAGTTCTATTGTAGACATCCCTCTTTTTCTGAACCAAATTTCTAATATCCCTTGAAAACCATGGTGCTCTCAAACCTTTAACCTTTCCTTTCACCCTAACAGGAACATAAAGATTCTGTACCCTCATAATTTCACCAACATAATGTTATGTTGGGTTTTCCTCTCAGAAGCATCGCTGTTCCCATACCAGCCCGTAATGCAGCCAGTCGGCACACTCTCCACCACACACCTACAGAAATCTGCCAAGGTTTTTGATGACGTGCTGAATCTCTGCAGACTCCTGAGGAAGTAAAGGCACTGTTGTGCTTTTGTCATAATAATATTCATATGATGGGTCCAGAACAGTTCCTCTGAGATAGTGGCATGCAGGAATTTAAAGTTGCTGACCCTCTCCACCTCTGATCCTCCAATAATTACTGGGTTATGGACCTCCATTTTCCCTCTCCTGCAGTTTTCAATCAGGTCTTTGGTCTAGCTGACATTGAGTAAGAGGTTGTTGCTGTGACACCATTCAGCGAAATTTTCAATCTCTCACCTGTATGCTGATTCATTACCACCTTTGATACAGCCCACATGACAAACTTGAATCTGGTGTTGGAACTGAACTTAGCCAGACAGTCATAGCTGTAGAGTGAGTTGAGCAGGGGGCTAAGCACTCAGATCTGTGATGCTCCTGTGCTGATGGAGGTTGTGTAGAAGAAACGTTTTACCAATCTGAACTGACTGAGATCTGCAAGTGAGGAAATCCAGGATCCATAGAACCATAGAACATTGCTGCACTGTGCCAAACCATTTTTCTGCCTAGTCCCACAGACCTGCACCTGGCCCATATCCCTCCATACCCCTCTCATCCATGTACCTTTCCAAGTTTTTCTTAAATGTTAAAAGTGAGCCCACATTTACAACTTCAGCTGGCAACTCTTTCCACACTCCCACCACTCTCTGTGTGAAGAAGCCCCCCCCACCCAATGTTCCATTTAAACTTTTCCCCGTTCACCTTAACCCATGTCTTCTGGTTTTTTTCTCCCCTAGCCTCAGTGGAAAAAGCCTGCTTGCATTCATTCTATCTATACCCATCATAATTTTATATACCTCTATCAAGTCTCCCCTCATTCTTCTACGCTCCAGGGAATAAAGTCCTAACCTATTCAACCTTTCTCTGTGACTCAGTTTCCCAAATCCTGGCAACATCCTTGTAAACCTTCTCTGCACTCTATCAAACTTATTAATATCCTTCCTGTAATTCGGTGACCAGAACTGTACACAATACTCCAAATTCGGCCTCACCAATGTCTTATACAACCTCACCATAACATTCCAACTCTTATACTCAATAGTTTGATTTATAAAGGCCAATGTACCAAAAGCTCTCTTTGCGATCCTATCTACCTCTGACACCACTTTTAGGGAATTTTATTTCTGTATTCCTAGATCCCTCTGTTCTACTGCACTCCTCAGTGCCCTACCATATACCTTGTATGTTCTACCTTGGTTTGTCCTTCCAAAGTGCAATACCTCACACTTGTCTGCATTAAACTCCATCTGTCATTTTTCAGCCCATTTTTCCAGCTGGTCCAGATCCCTCTGCAAGCTTTGAAAACCTTCCTCACTGTCCACTACACCTCCAATCTTTGTATCATCAGCAAATTTGTTGATCCAATTTGTCACATTATCATCCAGATCATTGATATAGATGACAAATAACACTGGGCCCAGCACTGATCCCTGTGGCACACCACTAGTCACAGGCCTCCACTCAGAGAAGCAATCCTCCACTACCACTCTCTGGCTTCTCCCATTGAGCCAATGTCTAATCCAATTTACTACCTCTCCATGTATACCTAGCGATTGAATCTTCCTAACTAACCTCCCATGCCTAGTCAGAGGCCTTACTGAAGTCCATGTAGACAACGTCCACTGCCTTCCCTTCATCCACTTTCATTTTAACCTCCTCGAAAAACTCTAACAGATTTGTTAAACATGACCTACCATGCACAAAGCCATATTGACTCTCCCTAATAAGTCCCTGTCTCTCTAAATACTTGTAGATCCTATCCAATTGCACAGGGGGTATTGAGGCACAGATCTTAGAGTTTAATGATAGGTTTTAGAACATAGGACCGGACAGTACATTCCCTTTGACCTCAACGTATAGAAAATTAAACAACACACATAAAATGTGAGGAACTCAGCACTTCAGGCAGCATCTATGAAAATAAAACAACGGTCGACATTTTGGGCTGAGACCCTTCTTCAGGACTGAGAAAGAAGGTTGAAGACACCAGAATAAAAAGTTGGGGGAGAGGAAAGAGTCTAACTAGAAGGTGATAGGTGAAGTCAGATGGATGAGAAATGTCAAGGGCTGGAGAAGAAGGAGTCTGATAGGAGAGGAGAGGGAACCATAGGAACAAGTGACCCAGGGGGAGGTGATAGGTAGATGAGAAGAGGTAAGAGGCTAGAGTGGGCAATGGGGGGGGGTTTACAGGAAGGAGAAATGGCTATTTATGCCATCAGTTGGAGACTACCTAAATGGAATATAAGGTGTTGCTCCTCCACCCTGAGCGTGGACCAACATGTCGGAACGGGAATGGAAATTACAATTAAAATGTTTTATCCCTCGATTTAATGGAATTGAAATGTTTAAATCTACTCCATGATCGATCTAGCCATTCCCTCCTACGTTGCCCATAGCTCCTCATTTTTCATACATCCATGTGCCTATTTAAATAAAGCACTTACCACTCACTGTGTGGAAAAACATCCCTCTGACAGCCCCTTAATCTTTTCTCCATTCACCTTAAATGGATGTCCTCTGGAACTAGTCATCATTGTCCTGGGAAAAAGTCTCTGGCTGTCCACTCCATCATCTTGTACATCTCTATCAGGTTGCCTCCCATTCTTCTTCCCTCCAAAGAGAGAAACCCCAGTTTGCTCAGCCTAGCCAGAACCCTTGTTGCAAGAATAGTGTACCTTGTGCGCTTCTAAATTAATCAGTAGCTAAGTATTGCTCTCAGTCGCTCAATTATATTAATGGGAAGTTTCAAGCAAAAAGTAGCTGCTTAGAGAACTACAGAATGGCACAGAAACCGGCCTTTCACACCACCTATTCCACAATGAACTATTATTACACCTAGTCCCACCAGCCTCCACCTGCACCAGAACCCTCCATACCCCTCCCATCCATGTACCTATTCTAATTTCTCTTAATTGTTGAAATGGAACCCGTATCTATCACTTCCTGTTCCACACTCTCACTAACCTCTGAATTTAAAAGATCCCCCTCATGTTCCCCTTAAATATGTCACCTGTAGCCCATTTCTGTAACCTCCATTTCTGATCGCACCCAACCTCAGTGAAGCCTGCTTGCGTTTATCCAATCTATACCTGTCTATCAAATCTCTCCACCCCCCCCCCCCCATTCTCCTGTGCTCCAGGGAATAAAGTCCTAATACTAAGGAACTTCTCCCGGCAACATCTTTTCAGAACCCTTTTAAACTTACCGATACCTTTCCGGTAGCTAAGTGACTAGAACTGTACACAATACTTCAGATTAGGCCTCACCAATGCCTTATGCCTGAGATCATAAGACATAGGAGCTGAATTAGGCCATTTGGCCCATTGACTCTGCTCCAACATTCCATTGTGTCTGATTTGTTATCCCTCTCAACCCCATTTTCCTGCCTTCTCCCTGTAACCTTTGACACCCTAACTAATCAAGAATCTGTCAACCTCCACTTTAAATATGCCGAATGGCTTGACCTCCACAGCCATCTGTAGTAACAAATTCCATAAATTAACCAATCTCTGGAGAAAGAAGTTCCTACCTATCCCTATTCTAAATGGAAGGCCCTCTATTCTGAGGCCTATTCTGAGGCTGGTCCTAGAGTCCCCGGAATAGAAAACATTCTCTCCGCATCTCACTCTCATGGAAGATTGGCCCTGTGACCTGCATTGGCCAGTGACATGGCAGCAAACTGAACTAAACTGAACACTTCTGCTTTGACGTTTGATATTCAATGAATTGTTCGCTTGCTTTTGCTGTCTGCACAATTTGACCTTTTCCAAAGCCAGCACATCTTTTCTTAGATAAGAGGCCCCAAACTCCTCGTTGTACTCCATGTGGACTGACCACAATGTAAGTTATACAACTTCAACATAGCGTCTCATCTACCGTTAGAATGGTTTCCGGTCACCAACCCAGCTTGCAATCATAGTACAAGAAAACTTCAATAACTAATCACACGATGTAGACGAGATGGTGATTTTCTCATCTTTAAACTAACTCTCACAGTGATTAGACCAATAAACTGCATCACTTACATGAGATAATACAAAACCATCTGCTGGTCAGTGTCATGGAGATTAAGGTTTCTTTATACAGCACAAGGTAAGCCTTTCACCCCGACTTGCCCACGCCGATCTGAACTAATCCCATTTGTCTGTTTTTTGCCCGTATACCTCTAAACCTTTCCTATCTCTGTAATTTTTTACATTTTACACTTCTACCTTCTCTTCTGGCACCTTGTTCTGTAAACCCAATACCCTCTGCATGTACTTCATGTATAGTTTTTCAAATTCCACTTTATTTCTTTATTTTGCTGTTAGTTCTGCAAGAAAATGAATCTAAAGAAGTGTATGGTAACACATGTGAACTTTGAGAATAAATCTTACTTTGAACTTTGGAAGATCTTATCCCTTGGGTTCCTTTTAAATGTTTCCTCTGTCACCTTAAATTTATGCACTCTGATTTTAGACTCCACTACTGTTTGACCACCAAGAACAAGCAGAGATCATAAAGGTCTCCACAAAGATTCTTGAATTGACACTTTAATCACAATAAGGACAGCTCTCTCCAGACCAACAGCAGTTGTCCATCTTCATTCAATTAGGACACCACAAGGTAGCCAATGGGCTGTGTGGGTTAGAAAGTACACGTAGGAGAAAAGAAGATGATAAAAATAGCAAGCCCAGAACAGCAGGTGGAGAATTCAAAGATTAATGTTTTATTTGTCAAATGTATCGTGGTTGTGCGGGTGTGTTTTTAAAGCGGAAAATCCATCGCACTGGGGCAGTTCCACTCTCTCGACCTCAGAAGTCTGGGTCCAGTGGCACAAAAAATTGTCACGAACAGCGGTTTTTCTTGGTTGCACTGGATGGCCACAACATCTTTGCTCTCCATGGAGCGTTGCAGTACCACCTTCCTGGCGTTGGATCTCATCCGCCCAGTCCGCCAGAGCTGACAGGCACGTTCCGATCTCGCCGGGTTCTGAGGCCACCGGCTACCTTCACCTGGTTTAGCCTGACGGTTGAAACGGTGCACCAGGGTGTGGCTGCTGTCACATGTAACAGAGACTTGGAGCCACAGGTGAGAGCTGTACATCGAAACATACCGTGAACTGTGTCAAATCAAGACAGTGAGGACTGGGCAGGGCAGTCCACGTGCATGTCCTTGCTTCAGAAGCCGACATACTGTGCCTACAACACTCGAACCCTAAGCCGTACATCTTTGGAATATGGGAATAAACCAGAGCTCCCGGAGGAAACCCACGTGGTCATGGGAAGAACCTACAAACTCCTTACAGTCAACAGTGGGTATCGAACCCCATTCTGATCGTTAGCTTGTTGTGCTGTTTTGTGCTAAAATTTATAGATTGTGATGGTATTTCAAAACCTTAGATTAGGGGTTCCCAAACTTCTTTTTTTAAGCCACGAACCCCTACCAGTAACTAAGGGGTCCGTGAACTTCAGGTTGGGAACCCCTGCTGGATGCATCTTGACAATTTGATGTTAGTGTCCCTCGCGAGCCAAGACTAGATCTGCACTTGTTGCAAGGAAAAACAACAGAAGTGGATTAAACTGAGAAATGAAAAGTAATATAAATGTGTTAATCTCATCCTCTATCTATCATGTCTAGATATGACTATAAGGAGACTTGTCATGGCTATGCTGATATCTACTAAAAAAATGATTAATTACTTGAGATTACCACTTTGCTTTATCCGAAGAAAAACATTCATCTTTGCTGACAGAAATTTCATCCAGCTTCATGCACACTTTGACTGGTCACCTTTTAATAGCTCTTCCTTGTTAATTCTGTCCCAACCTCACCCCATCGAGCCACCTAGCAATGTCTTCTACCATTACCACACAAATCCGCAAGAACGCATGAATAATTTTTAAATACTGTGCAAAGTCAATATAAGGCAGCAAAGCAGCATTGCGGTTCACACAACGGTTAGCAATTAGGCTTCAAAGAGCGATCTGTGGAATGCTCTGCCACAAACTGTAGTGGAGGCCAAGTCCATGGGTATATTCAAAGCAGAAGTTCATAGATTCCTCATTGTTCAGGGCATCAAGGGATATGGGAAGAGGGCAGGTGTTTGGGGTTGAATAGGATACAGGATCACCCAAGATGAAATGGCAGAGTAGACTCGATGGGCCAAATGGGCTAATTCTGCTCTTTTGTCTTATGCTCAAATGATCTCATTCAGCCCGAACCTGCAAGACTACATTACAAGAGAAAACTACAGGCCAGTTAGACTGACCTCAGTGACTGGGAAGATGTTGGAGTCGATTATTAAGGATGAGCTGTCAGGGTAATTAGACCATAAGAACATAAGACATAGGAACACAATTAGGCCATTCAGCCCATCGAGTCTGCTCTTCATTCCATCATGTCTGATCCCAGATCCCACTCAACCCCATACACCTGCCTTCTCCCCATATCCCTTGGTGCCCTGAAAAAATCAGGAAACTATCAGCTTCCATTTTATATGTACCCACAGACTTGGCCTCCACCGCAGACAGTGGCACAGTATTCCACAGATTCGCTACTCTTGGGTTAAAAAAAAATCCTCCTTACCTCTGTTCTAAAAGGTTGCCCCTCATTTCTGAAGCTGTGCCCTCTAGGTCTGGATACCCCCACCATAGGAAACATCCTCTCCACATCCACCTTATCTAGCCTTTCAATAGTCATTAAGTTTCAATGAGGTCTCCACTCATTCTTCTAAATTCCAGTGAGGGCCGGCCAAAAGCTGCCAAATGTACCTGATATGTTAACCCCTTCATTCCCTGAATCATGAACCTTCTCTGGATTTCCTTCGATGACAACACATCCTTTCAGAGATATAGGGCTCGAAACTGTTGACAATATTCCAAGTGCGGCCTGACTAGTATCTTATGAAGGCCCAGCATTATCTTATTGCTTATATATCCTATTCTCCTTGAAATAAATGCCAACATTGCATTTGCCCTCTTGGAGACCATAAGGCTATAAGATGTAGGAGCAGAAGTAGGCCATTCGGCCAATTGAGTCTGCTCTGCCATTCAATCATGGGCTGATCCAATTCTTCCAGTCATGCCCACTCCCCTGCTTTACCAGAGACTAAACCTGTAAATCAACACCTTCTGGGAGTCTTGCATGAGGACCCCTAAGTTCCTCTGCACCTCTAATGCTTGAATTTTTTCCCCATTTAGATACCAGTCTGCACTATTGTTCCTTTTACCAAAAAGCATTATCATACACTGCATTCCATCTGACACTTTTTTCCCATTCTTTCCCATGCTGCATTCGCTTTGCTTCCTCAGCACTACCTACCCCTTCACCCATCCTTGCATCATCCACAAACTTTGCCACAAAGCTGTCAATTCCACTCTCTAAGTAATTGAGAAACAATGTGAAAAGTAGCGGTCCCAATACTGATCCCTAAGGAACACCACTGGTCACTGGCAGCCAACCAGAAAAGACCCCCTTTATTCCCATTTTCTGTCTCCTGCCTGACAGCCATTTTCCTAACCATGCCAGTATCTTTCCTGTAACATCATAGTGTTACAGCCTTATGTGAGGCACCTTATCAAATGCCTTCTGAAAATCTAAGTAAATGACATCTACTACCTCTCCTTATTACTTCCTCAAAGCATTCTCACAACTTTGTCAGGCAATATTTCCCTTGACAGAAACCATTCTGACTTTGACTTATTAGATCATCTCCAAATGCCCCAAAACCACATCCTTAATAATAGATTCCCAACCACTAGCTGGAATATAATTTCTTCTCTTTTGTCTTCCTGCATTCTTGATGAGTGAAGTGGCATTTACAATTTTCCATTCTTCCAGAACCACACTAGAATCAAGTGATTCCTGAATGATCACAAATAATGCATCCATTATGTCTTCAACAACCTCTCTCAGGACTTTGGGATGCAGTCCATCTAGTCCAGGTGACTTATCCACTTTAAGCCCTTTAAGTCTGCCTAGCACTGTCTCCTTTGTAATAGCAATGGCACTCACTCCATCTCCCTGACACTCACGGACCTCTAGCACACTGCTGGAGTCTTCCACAGTGAAGACTGATGCAAAGTGCCCATAACATTCTACCTCACCAGCATCATTTTCTAATGGTCTAATATCAACTTCCACCTCCCTTTTATTCTTTATACAATGTCTAGTATCCCGCTTTATATTACTGGCTAGTTTGCCCTCATAGTTCATTTTTCCTCTCTCAAAGCTTTTTTAGTTGCCTTTTGTTTTGGGATTTTAAATTATTCCAAATCATCCACTCACTCACTTTTACTACTTAATCTGTCCTTTTGTTGGCTTTTATGCTCGCTTAACTTCCCTTTTCCAGCCATGGTTGCCTACCCCTGCCATTTGAAAGCTTCTTCCTCTGTGGGACATTTCCATCCTGCACCTCGTGAACTATTCGCAGAAACCTCAGCCATCTCTGCTCTGCCGTCATCCCTGCCAGTATCCCCCTCCAATCCACCTGGGCAAGCTCCAGAGTTAACTGAGGTTCAGAGGGCTAATAAATCAGCCATGATAGAATGGCAGAGCAGTGTCAATGGGCTGAATGGCCTAATTCTGTTCATGGTTTTATGGGTTTGAGTTTCAGGAGATCGAAGTTGGGGAAATGAAAGACAGCAATCCAAGGAAAGGATAAAATTGGAAGAAGCTAATTTTTATCTTACCTTAAAAAAGTTGCATGATTTGTCACCATTATTCCACTTGGTCCCCGTATGCCTTCATAAACCAGAAAGGTCATTTTCCACTTGTACAGCACTTGGCCCTTTCTCTCTAAGGAACTATATATATGTACTGAGATTCCCATTATTAGCAAGACACTGTGATAATTACCCATTATTTTCCCAGCTTGGATAGCACTTTGCCGATGTGATTTCCAGCAGCTGGCTGTAAAGAATCCATGCATTGAGAAACAGAGTTATTTCCTATTCATATATGGCCATGCATTACGAGGAATCTCACTAAAACAGCGTGGGTTCAGATGCTTATGAGGTACACTCCAGGGAGAGGAGGTCAGCTGTAATTGATCTGCCTTGTTCCTGCTACTCCTGGACTTTGCTGACCCCAGTAAGCTCATGCACCCTCGCATCGACTCACAAGCGCAGCTGTCAATGCCTCAACAACTGATTCTTGACCCTGACTGTGGAAATTCAGAAATGTGAGGCAAGTCTTTTGATGGATTGTGATGAGTAATTGAACTAATTGTTGATGTGATAACAGCCAACACATTCAAACCATAAAACACAGGAGCAGAATTAGGCCGCTCAGCCCATTGAATCTGCCCGGCCATTCAATCCTGGCTGATTTATTTTCCTTCTCAACCCCATTCTCCTGCCTTCTCCCTGTAACCTCTGACACCCTAACTAATCAAGAATCAACCTCCACTCTAAATTTACCCAAAGACTTGGCCTTTGCAGCCATCTGTGACAATGAATTTCACAGATTCACCATGTTTAGGCTGAATAAATCCCTCCACATCTCTATCTAAAGGGACATCCTTGTCCCCAGTCCTAGACTTTCCCACTCCTGACAACAATTTCTTTATGTCTGCTCTATCTCTGCCTTTCAATATTCAACCGGTTCTATAGGATTCCTGTATTCAAATTACAACTCCTCCACTAAATGAAACATTCACTCTATCTAGACCTTTCAAAATTTCAAAACCTTTCAAAATCTCCTGATGAAGGGTTTCGGCCCGAAATGTCGTCACTACCTCCTCCCGTAGATGCTGTCTGGCCTGCTGAGTTCTGCCAGCAATTTGTGTTTTTATTTATTTCCAGCATCTGCAGATTCACTCGTGTTGCCTTTCAAAATTTGATCGGTTTCTATAGGATTCCTGTATTCGAATATAGGATTTATCTAACTATTGCATTAAGTGGAAAACAAAGATTTTTTGATCATGTTCCTGTGACATACTGCACAATGTTACTTTTCCCTTTTCTAATTAATATTTCCATTTGGTGCCATGGTACCATAACGGCTAGTGTAATGCTTTACAGTGCCAGCTATCAGGGTTCCATTCCCTCTGATCTTTGTACATTTTCCCCATGACCACTTGGGTTACTGCCAGATGCTCCAAGTCCCTCCCTATAGGTTAGCAAGGATTAGCAAGCTGTGGGCATGCTACGTTGGCACCAGAAGTGTGACGGCATTTGCGAGCTGATCCAGCACATGCTCAGAGCGCATTGGTCATTGACGTGAATGACACATTTCACTGGATGTGTCTATGTACATGTGACAAACAAGGCTTATCTCTTTAGTCTAAGAAAGTATAAAGAGGGTGGTAATTACAGTGGTCCACACAAATCTAAATCATTGCAATTGATTCAAGATGCAAACTTATTTGTCACAGGTACATCCGAACATAAAATGAAATGTGTCGCTTGCATTAACAACGATCACACCCAAGGCTGTGCTGGGACGGCCCACAAGCATTGCCACATATTCTGCTTCAACATCGGATGCCTACAGTGCTCACAAGAGCACCCCAGAATACAGCAAACAAATGGAAGAAATTTTAAGGGAGATGATTGATTGAACTGAATCTCAGAAGACTGATGTTGGGGAAAAGGGGAGAATGAAGAAGAGCACACCAGCAAGGGGATAAAGCCAAAAAAAACTCTGTACCCAGAGGTTTTCCATTACAGAGAGGGGTCAGTGAATCCAATTTTCTCTGTCCAATCAGTAAAAGCATCCTCTACATTATTATGTTTAATATGAGGGGCCATCATTTTAAGGTGTTTGGAGAAAAGTACAGAGGCGATGTCAGAGGTAGGCTTTTCCCACACAGAGTGGTGGGTGCATGGAACACCATTCCAGGGGGTGGTGGTAGAGGAAGATACATTAGGAACATTTAAGAAACTCTTAAATAAGCACATGGATGAAAGAGAAATGGGGGGCTCCGTGGGAATGAATGAGATTTTGGCCTTCATTTTGAGAGGATTAAAATAAAAAAGTAAGGATGTAATGTTGAGGCTTTGTAAGGCACTGGTGAGGCCTCACTCAGAGTATTGTGAGCAGTTCTGGGCCCCGTATCTAAGAGAGAATGCTCTGACATTGGAGACGGTTCAAAGGTGGTTCATGAAAATGATTCCGAGATTGAAAGGCTCATCATATAAGAGTGCTTGATGGCTCTGTGTTTCACCCACTGGAATTCAGAAGAATGAGGGGATACCTCATTGGAATCTACTGGATGTTGAAAGGCAGATATGTTGAGAATGCTTTCTATTCTGGGGGAGTCTAAGACCAGAGGACAGAGACTCAGATTAGAGGGATGTCCATGTAGAACAGAGATTAGGAGAAATTTCTTTAGCCAGAGAGTGGTAAACCTGCAGAATTCAAGTGATTGGGTTTATTTAAGGCTGAGGTTGATAGGTTCTTGATTAGTCAAGCATAAAGGGATGCAAGGAGAAGGCAGGAGATTTGGGCTGAGAGGGAAAATGGATCAGCTATGATGGAATGGTGCAGAAGACTCAAATGGCCAAATTGCCTAATTCTGCTTCTATATCTTAAGGTCTTATGGTGAAGGGTCAGATTGATCTTAGGGTAGCTTAACAGGTTGGTACAGCATCATGGGCCAAAGGGCCTGTACTGTGCTGTACTGTTCACTTAAACAGAGCCTCAAACTTGCTTTGAGAAATCCATATCATTACCAGGGGACAAGTCCCTGAATGTAAAGACAGTGCTGTCAAAATGAATTTATTACATAAATAGATTTTTTTTCAAGATCTGGAACCCAAAAATAATAAACTGGAAATTTTCAAACTCCAGCAGATGTGTCAAAAAGATGTCAGACTGGAAAAATAGAATTCTCTGCCTTTTTCTACTCATAGAAAAACTGTTATTTGCCATGAAGTGTATAGTTCCTTATTGAGAAACTCTTGGTTTATTACTACATTACAAAACAAATATCCTGTGTTGACACATCGACAAAAATGTCATCTTTCACCTTTGCTGTAATGTTTGATGGCCATTTGGAGCAGTAATCTAATGGTTGCTTATGTAATAGATTCTTTGAAACATTTCTTTAGGTTTAGAATACAACGTGAAGGGAATCCCAAGAGTATTTTTGCTACAGTTAACTTGTTCCCATCAGGGGTCTTTTAGTTTTCAGTTACACAACATAAAAGTACAATAAATATCATCTGGGAATAAATTAACTTCAGGCTTGACTACAGAAGAAATTCTCAGATCTTTCCCTCTGATATGTAGGTAGATTCTCTGTGGTGGCACTGCACGCTGATAGCCTGGAAGAGACTTGTGACGCTTGGCTGTAAATCTTGCCTGCTGTTCTCCGCTACTCAAGAGCTCCCTGTGCTGGAGTAAGTCTGCCTTGTTTTGCCCAATCTCTAATTACATCAGAAACACAAGAGATTCTGCAGATGCTGGCATTCCAGAGCAACACACACAAAATGCCGGCAGAACTCAGCAGGACAGGCAGCATCTATAGAAAAGAATAAACAGTCAAAATTAAGGGCAGAGAGCCTTCATCAGGACTGGAAAGGAAGTCCTCGGAAGCCAGAACGAGAAGGTGAGGGCAGAGAAGGATGCAAGCTGTAGGTGAAGGTTAAGGTGGGTGGATGGTGGAGGAGGGAATGAAGTAAGAAGCTGGGAAGTGATTGGTGGAAAATGTAAAGGGCTGAAGAAAAAGGAATCTGATAGGAGAGGAGAGTGGACAGCTGGTAGTTTTGAAAGGAACACATATGAAATGCTGAAGCAGAAGGTCAGGCAGCATCCAGGGAAATGAACAAACAGTCGACATTTCAGGCAGAGACCCTTCATCAGGACTAGGAAAGGAAGGGAGAAGATGCCAGAATATCAAGGTGGGAGGAGGAGAAGGTGGCTAACTAGAAGGTGAAGCCAGGTGTTAGGATATTAATGAGAGGGAGATACCTGTTCGGGGAGAAGAGTAGACCATAGGAGAAATAGAAGAACGAGGGGACCCAGGGGAAGTGATAGACAGGTGAGAAGAGGTAACAGGCTAGAGTGGGGAATAGAGGAAGAGGGAAGGGGGAATGAAAATTTGTTTTATCGGAAGGAGAAATTGATATTCATACCATCAGGTTGGAGGCTACCCAGATGGAATATAAGAGAAGGCTATGAACCAACACGTCAGAACAGAAATGAAACTCTGCAGATGCTGACAATTCCAAGCAACACATGCAAAATACCAGAGGAATTCAGCAGGTCAGGCAGCCTCTAAAATTGGCAGGTGAAGGTTAAGATAGGTGAGCAGTGGAGGAAGGGAAATGAAGTAAGAAGCTGAGAGGTGATAGGTGGACAAGGTGAAGGGCTGAAGAAGGAGGAATCTGATAGGAGCGGAAAGTGGACTGGTGATAGTTTTGGAAAATCCAAACTGATAAATACATTGATTATCAGAAAGATCCAGGTAAAGCATGGTGTCACTGAAGACTCACTGGGAATTGGCTTGTTGTTGGTGGACATATCTTTACCCTCTTTACATGGGTATTTCTGCAGACCCCTGAGAATGCAGGGGGAAACCCATCCCAATAAACGAAGAGAACACATTGAATGTGAAGGCAACGCAGTCAGAGTATCTTTCCCCCTTAAATAACCTTTATTTCAAAACCTAAAAATAATACCCTGCGAGTCTTCAAATCAGTAATATAAAAATGGACCAAAGTTGATTTTTTTTTGGAAATGACATTTTTGTAATAATTTAAGGAAATTAAAATTTTACTGAGCAATGGAATTACAGTCAGCTTTCAAACCACTAATTTTAATTCCATGGAATATTATTCTTGGCTTTTAATGATTTTCAGAAAAGCAGTCTTGAAATGAAAATGTTGATTTTGGCTATGAGAAACAGTATTCAAATCTACGGTATCACTTATTCAGCAATAAGGAATAAGCAAGTGCAGAAAGAAACAGATCGGTCCTAACAAAATGGCGGCCCTTTAAGAGTGATGGAAGTATGAGATACATGAGCATTCTGGACGTCTTTTGGCAAAGTCAATAAGCTATTATATGGGTTGGAGTCACCCTGCTTTCCTTACACATCATCCATACTGATCAGTAAGCACTTTTTCATTTTATTCATGGGCTTTCCATTGCACAGGCCTGCTCAGTAAAGGGATGTGCCAAAATCAATCTGCTTTCAAATGTGCCTGTAACACTGAGGAAGAATCCTGATGTTTTAATGACATTGCACATCCTCTCTCAAAGTGGGTAGCTCATTGGAAGAAGGCTTGAAGTGAACGGGTGGAGGTGGGCAAACAGAATGCCCAAAGAGCTGCCACTTAATGCAGTGCCTTTGTTATTCTTAATCCCTGCAAACTGGCTACTATGGTAGCCAAGGAGCTAAAGTGAGATATAGTGTACATAATGGCTTATATGCATATTGTTACCAAATATTGAAGGAGAATCAGGTTTATTGTCACTGACACACAGTACTATGCAAAATTCTTAGGCACATATTCATACCTAGGGTGCTTGAGAATTTTGCACAGTACTGTAGTAATTTTATGCACTGCACTGTACTGCTGCCATTAAAAAAAAACAAGGAGCAGGGAGTGGGAAGTACCAGAGAAACATTCTGTAATGATCAATAGACCAATTGTTTGGAATCAGATTACCTTGCTTGGTGTCTCAGGGCTGGGTATGTCTGCACCCGTGTCACCCCCACCCCTGACACTCCTTCTCTGTCACTTGTTCCACCCTCACATTTCCTAACATCCTTTGCTCCCACCAGATTTACAAATTCGCTCTCCACTCCACATTGACAAATACGGTACTGTGTAGAAGTTCAGGCACCCTAGCTTTGTGTATGTATACGTGCCTTGACTTTTGCAAGGTCCTGTATATTGTGAAACTTGTTTTGCAACAGTAGTACAATACTGTACATGAAATATACTATAAATTGAAAGAAAAAATATATATTGAAAACTGCTAGATAAGTAATGCCAAAAGAGAGCAAAAATAGTGAGGTAATGTTTACGTTTACAAGCCTGTGCAGTTCATTTTGATCCTGTGCAGTGATCCCTCCATACCAGACAGTGATGCGACCAGTTAGAATTCTCTCCATAGCACTTCTGTAGAAATTTGCTGGTTTTTAGTGACATACCTATTCTCTTCATACTTGCATTAATATGTTAGCCCAGGATAGATCACTAGAGATTTTGACCCCCAGGAACTTAAAACTGCTCACCCTTTCCATTGCCGATCCCTCAGTGAGGACTGTTGTGTGGTTCCTTGACTTCTCCTTCCTGAAGTCTACAATCAATTATTCGGTCTTTCTGGCATGTGTGCAAAGTGGTCATTGCAACACCATTAAATCAGCTGACACCTCTTGTCCCTAACAAAGCAGCCACAGAGCAAATATTTTGGTGTTCTGCTGCTGTAGCTCATCCACTTTGAGGTTTGACATGTTGTGAATTCAGAGATACTCTTCTCAAGCAACTAATGCAAAGTGTGGTTATTTGCGTTATCATCTCCCTCCTGTCAGTTTGAATCACTCTGGCCATTCTGCTCTGACCTCTCTCGTTGACAAGGTGTTCCCCCCACAGAACTGCCCCTCACTGCAAGTTTTGTTTTTGCACCACTCTCTGTTAACTCTAGAGTCAAGTCAAGTCTCTTTTATTGTCATTTCACTCATGTACAATACATAGTAAAAATGAGACAATGTTTTTCAGGACCATGGTGTTACATGACACAGTACAAAAATTAGACTGAACTACGTAAAAAACAACACAGAGAGAAAAAAACCCAACTACACTAGACTACAGACCTACCCAGGACTGCATAAATTGCACAAAACAGTGCCGGCAGTACAATAAATAGTAAACAGACTGCTGTGTGTGACAACAGTAGTTTCTGAGATACTCAAACCACCTCATCTGGCACCAAAAATCATTCCACGGTCAAAGTCACTTCAATCATATTTCTTCCTCATTCTGATGTTTGGTCTAAACAATAACTGAACCTTTTGACCATATCTGTGTGCTTGTATGCACTGAGTTGCTGCCACATTTGCATTGACAGCAGTGTTTATCACTCATGTGCACTCCTCAACACCATCTGAGTTTCTGCCGATGACATCAGCCAACGTATTGATGGTGTTTGCACTGAGCTTCGCTGCACAGTCATAGGTGCATTTTTCATTAAACATACAATGATTTGAGACAGGCTTAACTTTTATTGGTCTGTTATTTTAGTTATGAGACTTTAATTTACACAACAGAAACTTTTGGGCTGTTTAGAAAATCTTATGACATGGGAATGATTATTGCCACATGTAGGTGGAGCATGACTGGACCAATCAACATGGGGTTTTTGATTGCCCCTGGTTACACTGTGACCAGTGAGTTCCTGAAGTAAAATACTCCTTCAATAAGCTGTTCACTAATGATGTGGTAAATCAAATAGCAGTCATTACCTCAGGACTGCCAGAAACATCTTAACAGGGAAGTATTTTCTTTCTTGCCAAGTTCTGGAGAGTAACAAAACTGTCAGCAAGAGGCAGCAAATCATTATAACATAAAGTTATAAAGTCATTCAATACTACAGCACAAAAACAGGCCCTTCAGCCCATCTAGTGCATGCTGAACTGTTATTCTGTGTAGCCCCACACTGCACCCTCCATACCTCTCCCATCCAAACTTCTCTTGCAATGGAACCTTCCTCCTTCACTTGTTTCACACTCGTATCACCCTCTGAGTGAAAGGGTTCCTCCTCAAGTTCACTTTTCACCCTTAACCCGTGACTTTGAGTTCTAGTCTCACCCAACCTCACAATCCTGTGTGTATTTACCCCATTTAGAGTCCTTACACAAGCAAGCCTGGGCAATACAATATGGAGAGCGAGCTCCTGTCCATATAGCAAGCTCTCCCTCTCCAAGCATCCGCTGAAGCCAAAGGAGCAGCAGAGGCTGATACAGTTTGGGCATCACAGGAGCTGCCATTCAGAATTAAACTCAATGTAGGAGTACCTCAGCAACTACAACTATGGGTTTTCCCCTCAGGGTTTGTGCCCAAAGACTTTCCCATGAGTGGGTATGGCAACAAGGCAGTGTAAGGTTGAGATCAGAATTTTCCTTCTCCTAGATGTGCAGCCAATCACAGCTGACAAACCCCGTCTGCCCTAAGCAACTGTTTTTCGGGTGCAAATAACCTGCCTTTATCTCTTATCCTGTCTGCTGGGTTTAGAGGAACAGATAAGCCATGTGTGAAAGTCAGGAGCTAAACTTGGTTGTCAGAGGCTATTTGAGGCACACACCATTGGGAGCATTTAATAGATGGTGGGAGCTTATCCTCACTAGTACTCCTGGCTGTAACAACCTCAGAAAACCTTTTAATACCCCGCATAATTTTGTATACCTCGATTACAAGAGCAAGGAAATCCTTTTGCATTTGTACAGGACCCTGGTGAGACCACACCTGGAGTATTGTGTACAGTTTTGGTCTCCAGGGTTAAGGAAGGACATTCTGGCTGTAGAGGAAGTACAGCGTAGATTCACAAGGTTAATTCCTGGGATGTCCGGACTGTCTTACGCAGAGAGGTTAGAGAGACTGGGCTTGTACACGTTGGAATTGAGAGGGGATTTGATTGCAACATATAAGATTATTAAGGGATTGGACAAGATAGAGGCAGGAAATATGTTCCAGATTCTGGGAGAGTCCAGTACCAGAGGGCATGGTTTGAGAATAAGGGGTAGGTCATTTAGGACAGAGTTAAGGAAAAACTTCTTCTCCCAGAGAGTTGTGGGGGTGTGGAATGCACTGCCTCGGAAGGCAGTGGAGGCCAATTCTCTGGATGCTTTCAAGAAGGAGCTAGATAGGTATCTTATGGATAGGGGAATCAAGAGATATGGGGACAAGGCAGGAACCGGGTATTGATAGTAGATGAATAGCCATGATCTCAAAATGGCGGTGCAGGCTCAAAGGGCTGAATGGTCTACTTCTGCACCTATTGTCTATTGTCTATTATCAAACCTCCCCTCGTTCTCGTATGCTCTGGACCACAGAATGTTGCCACGCTGTGATAACAATAGTATGAATCAGTATATGGAAGAATGGACACAAGAGAATGCAGATGATGGAATATGGAAACAAATGAGATACCAGAGAACATCAACAGATGGGGCAGCATCCATGGAAAGAAATGGGTAGTCAGCATTCCTGGTCATCTGGAGTGGTTGAAAAGGGAGGATATAGCCATAATAAAGGAGTTGAGGGGACGGGGAAGCAAGGTGAGGGGTGGTGATCTATAGATAGAGGAGGGGGAAGTAAAAATAGTGACCGAGGTGGGGAGGTGATAAATGGGGGTAATAAAGGGGTTGCAGACGATGGAATCTGACAAGGGAGGAAGGTGAAGGATGGAATCAGAAAAGGGATGTGGGGTGGTCAGGTGGGAAAAATGAAGGGATCGGAACCAGTGGATACTGAAGAGGAAGGAGTAGGAGAACAAATCAATGTGATCGGGCCTGGGGAGTGTGTAGGAGGAACTGGTGAGATTATATGGACAGAGTAAAGGTGCAGAAGGGGAGCAGATCACCTGACATTGGAAAGTTCAGTTTTTCATGCTGTTGTGTTGTAGGCTACCCAGATGGAATAGGAAATGCTGTTCCTCTAGTCTGCACACAGCTTCAACGTGGCTGTGGAGGAGGCTAAGGGCAGGGGATAGAGAGGAGCATTGAAATAGCTGACAACCAGCTATTTGGAGCTCCCAAAGTCCATGGTGGACAGAGCACAGGAACTTGACAAGTATGGGTAGTTGGCAACCAGGAGCTTCTGAAGCCCTTGAAAAAGTGGTTGCCAGTCTGAGCCTGGTCTCACTGACATGGAAGTGGCCACATCAGGATGGTTGGTGGTCGGAGGAGATGTATGTTAATGTCCGCCAGTGTTGCACTAGGGTGAAGGTCATCTATATCAAACATTGTAGAACAATGCCATTATCAATTAAACACAGGAAGCAGTGACACTCTACCTGTCAGCACTTTCTCCAAAGTATAGCTGCAATGCAGAAGGAAGGCCAATGAACTAACTAGAGTAATTTAGGTAAGTCTCCCAACAGCTCTCATATAACAGTGTAATTCAGCAAATCTTTCTTTAGTCTCAGCATTAATAATCCTTCCTTTCCTGACAGAATAATTCACTATTTCACTTGTTAGAACATAGAAGAGTATACTACAGTACAGGTGCTCTGCCAACACTTTAACCAACTCCAACAACCAATCTAACCCTTCCCTTCTATATAAGCCTCCATTTTTCTTTCATCCATGAGCCAATCAAATGGTTTCTGAAATACCTGTAAGGTATAAGACCATAAGACGAAAAGACGCAGGAGCAGAATTAGGCCGTTTCCCTCTCAAGTCCATTCTCCTGCTTTCTCCCCATAAGTGATTAATCAAGAACTTATCAACTTCTGCCTTATATGCACCCAATGACTTGGCCTCCACAGCTGCCAGTGGCAATGAATTCCACAGATTCACCACCCCCTGGCTGAAGAAATTCCTTCTCCTGCCGAAGGGTTTCAGCCCAAAACATTAACTGTTTTTTACCATAGGTGCTGTCTGGCCTGCTGCGTTCCTCCAGCATTTGGTGTGTGTTACTTGGATTTCCAGCATCTGCAGATTTTCTCTTGTTTCCTCCTCAGCTCTACTCTAAATGGACATCACTCTTGTTTGAGGCTGTGCCTTCTGATCCTAGACTCCCCCTCTTCGTATACACTCTATCCAGGCCTTTCAATAACCAGGGAGATTCCCCACCCACATTCTAATAAATTCCAGCACGTACAGTCCCTCAAGATCTGTCTCTACCATCATCCCTAGCATCACATTCCACACACCCACCACTCTCTGTGTCAAAAAACTTAACTCTGACATCACCCCGGTACTTTTCTCCAATAATGCTCTTTCATATTGACTATTTCTACACTGGGAAAATGTCTCTGAATTAGAATCAGGTCTAATATCACCAGCATATATCGTGAAATTTGTTGTTTTCTCTCTAGCTGTCCACTTGAATACTTTCTGCCACTATACATTGCTCATGAAAGGGGGCAGGTGAATCTGAAAGCAGCAGAGGTACACCTTCACTCAGGTGGTAACAACTGAGAGAGAAAAGAGAAGTACAATGTAACACAAGTTGACCAGAGTTGATAGACTTCATTAATGAGGCGTCAGCATGGTTTTTCGGAAGAAAACACTGACAAATTTATTCGGGGATGTTGAAGGAATAATTCACAGCACAGATAAAGCAGAACTAGGAGGGGATTGTAGTTTGATTTACAAGGAGCATTCAGCAAGATGCCAAGTGTAAGATAAGGGCAGAAGTGGAATTTATAGTAATGCATTAGCATGGATCAAGTTAACAGATAGCAACCAAAGATAAGGAGCTAATTTTGAAGTTGACAAACTCTAATATTTCAAGGACCAGTGTCAGAGGTTCAGAGGTAGTCTCAGTTACTTGTGATTGATATCAGTGACTTTCAGTCTAACAGATTTCAAGTCGTTAAATGAAACAAGGGAGAGTTGGGAAAATTGGTTGTGAGGGAAAAATAAGGATCTGCAAAAAGGTACAGATAAGTTGAGAATAAGCAAAAAAATGACAGATAAATGATTTTATTTACTTTATTTCGAGATACAGGAACAGGATCTTCCAGCCCAATGAGCCACACCACCCCGCAACCCACTTATTCAACCCTTGACCAGCATAGGATAACTTCCAATGACTAATTAACCTACTAAACTGTACATCTTTGGAGGTTGGGAGGATGCTGTAGAACCCGGAGGAGACCCATGTATTCACAGAGAGGAATGTACAAACTCATTACAGAGGATGCCAGAACTGAACTCAGAACTCTGATGGCCCAAGCTGTAATAGTGTTGTGCTAACCACTACACTACCATGGTGATCAAAAAGTAAAGTTCAAAGTAAGTTTTATTATCAAATTACATATAAGTCACCATATACGATGCTGAGATTCATCTTCTAATGTGCACACTCAGCAAATCGATGGAATAGTGACTATAACAGGATCGATGAAAGACCAACCAGAGTGCAGAAGACAAAGAACTATGCAAATGCAAATATAAATAAATAGCAATAAATATTGAGAACATGAGATAACAAGTTAAAGAGTCCTTGAAGTGAGATCACTGGTTGTGGAAATATCTCAATGGCTGGGCAAGTGAGTATAGTTATCCTATTTTGTTCAAGAGCCTGATGGTTGAGGCTCCTGGACTTTCTTCCTGATGGCAGCAAGAAAAGATCAAGGCCTGTGTGGTGGGTATCGCTCTTGATGGATGCTGCTTTCTGATGACCATGTTTCATGTAGATGTGCTCAATGGTTGGCAGGGCTTTACCAGTCACGTACTAGGTATGACTGGGGAAAGCACTCATTTACACACTTTAGAAGAATAGAAAAGCAGAACGTTAGTCAGTTTATAAACACAAATCTGCAGATGCTGGTGAGGCAAAGTAGGGCACACCACATGCTAGAGGAACTCAGCAGATCAGGCAGCGTCAAAGGAAAGGAATAAGGTGTTGATGTTTCAGGCCAAGACCCTTCATCGAGGCATTGCAATGAGGTTCATTAGGAATAAGGAGGTATCCTTATCAGGAAAGATTGAGCAGAAAACATTTGTACCATAGAACCATAGAACATTACAGCACAGAAACAGGCCTTAAGGCCCTTCTTGGCTATGCTGAACCATTTTTCTGCCTAGTCCCACTGACCTGCACCTGGCCCATATCCCTCCATACACCTCTCATCCATGTATCTGTCCAAGTTTTTCTTCAATGTTAGAAGATCAACCTCTACAGCAACCTAAGGATGTACCGATGGACTACCCCTTAGGCGAACATCATACTCGACTTGTGTGATCACACTTAACAAACGTCTGGGGACCTAGGTAACATAAGTGCAAAGGATAAAAGTCAAAAACCAGGTGTTGGTGCTAGTGGATGAAATGTGAGGAAATAGGGAACTGAGTGGATAAGCCTTCTGCTGGTTTTAAATGGATCTTGATTTTATATTATCCTTATCACCATAAAGAGGAAATACAGGAGCCTGAGGATCCATACTCAGTGCTTCAGGTTCTTCCCTCCACCTTCAGATTTCTGAATGCACAATTTATTGATCGTTACAGACTGTCTCTCTTGTGCTGTCCGCTCCCTCCACTCTCCCTTTCTCTTTTCCCAACCATGATTCCCCTCTCCCTGCCCCCTTCCCTCTCTCACTCCACAACAGAGACCCCTATCAGAATCAGGTTTATCATCACTCACATATGTCATGAAATTTCCAGTGCAGTACATAAAATTACTACAGTACTGTGCAAAAGCTTTAGGCACCCTAGATATAGATATGTGCCTAAGGCTTTTTCACAGTCCTGTATATGTCACCATATACCCCCTGAGATTCATTTTCTTGCAGGTAAAACAGAGAAACACAACAGAATCAATGAAAAGCTGCACACAAATGCTGTCAAACAGCCATAGCCCAGTACTAAAGAAGCCAAACTGTGCAAATACAAAAAACTAATAACAATTAATAAAACAATAAATAATACAGAGAACATGGGTTGTAGAGTCCTTGAAAGTGAGTCTGTAGGTTGTGGAATCAGTTCAGTGTTGAGATGAGTGAAGTTATCCACGGTTGAACGGTAATAACCATTTCTGACCCTGGGGCTGATGGACCTAAGGCTCTGATACCTCCTTCCTGGTGGAAGCCTGGCCTGGATGGTGGGGGATCTTGACGATGGATACTGCTCGGTGTAGACGTGCTCAAATATCCTTTGGTAAGCACATAACTGAGTTATATAACCAGACACTTACATACTGATCATGTGACCACTGTCATCACTAACAATAATTTCTTGCTTGTAAAACATCCTTAAAGCGATCACCGATTACGACACAAATTTCTCCCTGATGTAGCTATTTTATTGACAAGAAAGTACTTAGAGTGAATGCCTGATTAAGTTATGCTGCTGTTAAGTACTTATGGACACATCAGGAGCGGAGAGGGGAGCCATAAACACACTTGTAGATAAGTAAATTTTCACTACAGTTTACTTAGGAATTTTTAGTAAACAATAACATTTAATGTAAATGTCATAGTTACAGCAAACAAAATCCTAGAGGAATATTGTATGGAACAAATAACATTAGGAAATACTAGCCCTTCAGCCCACAATGTTGTTCCAACCTTATAATCTGTTCCAAAATCAATCGAGATTCAAGATTCTACATTGTTTTATGCCATTTCTAGTACACAATTGTAAAAGAGAATAAAGTCATTAATACTCTAGATCCAATGCAGCACAAAATACTCAGTAAGATAAAGAACACAATAATAAACAAACACAATAAATACAAATACTTAAGATAGCTTACATACATGGATTAATTGTAAGTCCATAAAATGACACTAGGCACAGAAGTGTCTCTACATGAGGTGACTCTGATGGAAAAAGATAAAGTAGTGGTGGTTGTGGGTATGTTGGGTGGGGGATGTTAGTAGGAGGGGTTGTTAATCCGTCTTACTGCTCGTGGAAAGTAACTGCTTTTGAGTCTAACCCTTCCGGCCTACATAGCCCTGCATTTTCCTATCCTACACGTATCCTTCTGCCCATCATGTTTTGTTGACCTTTTACCAGACTCTAAGATAAATCTAACTCTTCCCTCACTCACGATCCTCCAGTTCCCTCTCATCCATGTGCCTGTCTAGAAAATTCTGCAATGTCCCTAATGTATCTACATCTACAACCCTCTGTGTAAAAAAACAGGTCTCCGACATCTCCCCTACACTTTCTTCCGATCAGCTTAAAATTATGCTCCCTGGTGTTAGTCATTTACGCTCTGGGAAAATCTGAGAAAGTCCCCTCAATCTAGACCATAAGACCATAATACATAGGAGCAGAATTAGGCCTTTCAGCTCATTGAGTCTGCTCGGCCATTTTATCATGGCTGATCCATATCTCTCTAAACCTGTGGTGAACTACATATACCTGTCTGGACATGCCCCCTGCTGACTGTTCCTGTGGCTCCTCCCACAGATTCCTGTATAAAGGCGATCAAGGCCTGAGCCCAGCCTCTCAGTCTCCAGGATGTAGTATTGTGGTCACTCACTGCTTGTTCCTTCTTCCAGTCAATAAAAGCCGATATCTCGCCTTTACATCTCAGAGTGAGTTATTGATGGTGCATCAAAACCCCATCGGCCTATCTTCTCCCCATAACTTTTCACACGGTGACTAATCAAGAACCTATCAACCTCTAACTTAAATGCACCCAGTGACCTGAACTTCACAGCCGTCTGTGGCAGGAAATTCCACAGATTCATCACTCTCTGGTTTAAGAAATTCTGACTCGTCTCTGTTCTAAAAGGATGCCCCTCTATTCTGAGGCTGTGTCCTCTAGTCTTAGATCCCCCCACCATGGGAAACATTCTCTCCATATCCACTCTACAGAGGTCATTCAATGTTCGATGTTTCAATGAGATCCCTCCTCATTCTTCTAAATTCCAGGGAGTACAGGGACCGGGGCCATCAATCGGTGCTCAAATGGTAACCCTTTCACTCCCGAAATCATTCTCATCAATGTCCTATGGACCCTCTCCAATGTCAGCAAATCCTTTCAAGATAAGAGTCCAAAACTGCTCACAATACTCCAAAAAAGGCCTTACTAGTGCTTTATAAACCCTCACCATAAGACCGTTGTTTTTATAGTCTAGTCCTTTTGAAATCAATAATAACATTACATTCACCTTCCTCACTCCTGACTCAACCTGTAAATTAACCTTCAGAGAATCCTGTAGGAGAATTTCCAATCCGTGCCTCTTGTCATCTTGTTCAAACAGTTGAGGCTGGTTCATTGGCTATAATTAAGAGGAAGTTAGATAAGGCCCTTGTGACTAAAGGGATCAGGGGGTATGGAGAGAAAGTAGGTACAGGGTTCTGAGTTGGATGATCAGCCGTGATCATACTGAATGGCGGTGCAGGCTCGAAGGGCCAAATGGCCTACTCCTGCACCTATTTTCTATGTTTCTATGTTCACTTTTATCTAGTCTATTTATTTATTATGTTTAATTGAGCAAATTAATATGCTGGCCTTCCCAATAATGGAAATATATCTACCAGTTACTTTTCAAGGTTATTTTACAGTTTAACACATTCAATACCATTCCTATCATTGAAATCAGAGCAGCCTCCAGTGTGAATCAAAACAACATTAAAATTATTTCAGCAAGGATCTGAAGGTAAAATTGAAAATACTTTTTGACATTTAGGGTGAGATGTTTAAAGATAAATGGTAGCCATGAAGAAATTAAAATATGAAAGAAAACATCAAACCTGAATGAGTCAAGGACAGTGCACCAAATATCTTTGTTCTTGCCATGTGGTAGAAGAAATGGGGGTCACCATTTTGTGAACCTGCTCTGCAGCATCCATTTTGTGAGCTGGTCTTGCTCAGGAATAGCTGTACCAAAGTGTTTTAAAAATGGATGACATGATGCTCCTGATAATCTGCTGAACTAGAGATAATTTTGAAGTAATAAGTTATTTGCGAGGTGTTCTTTGGTACAATAAAGCATACAGGTTTATGAATAGGGGAGTCGGTTGACAATAGGTTGACGTAAGTAGTAAGACATTGATGCTGCTTGACCTGCTGAGTTCCTCCAGCATTGTGCATGCATTGCTCTGGATTTCCAGCACCTACGGAAGCTCTTGTGTGTAAGTGAAAATATGGTGCTGGATTTCTTGTTTTCTTTAACTATAAAAAAAGCTGCTTGTGGTCAACATAGTTGGAGGAAGGAAGGTAATTCCAGTCGATGGTATTGCTTGTTGAAACAACTGAGACCATTACAGGATGTACAGGCACCCTATCGTCTGCCATCTTAGGCCATGTCCTTGTTAATTATGTACACCATTAATCAAACAAATATTGCTGTTAGAGAGGTGAAATTGAAGTGTGCACAGACACAGCACAATGGCACTTTAGTTTTTCACCAAATTACATTATTTCATCAGTTAAATGAAATGTGAAAGTTCCCTCTAGGCCAAACATGATACAGCTCATGATCTGGTCCAGAAGTTTTTCCTTAAGTCACAGTACTAATATGAAAAGCATTTCTCCTCAATGGTTTTTGACTTGTGTTTCATTTTCTTTGCTTTCTACACTTTACATGGCTTTAAAACATTTAGACTGAAGTATTACTTCCAGACCTTTGCCTGTTCAATAAATTTAAAGCAAGTAGTCATAGAAAAATGCCTCTGGAACATCTGAGGCCCTCCACTGGTCAGGGTGACCAAAGATGTTGCGTCCTAGCTGTCTCTGTGATACGCAAGTCAGGCCGGTACAATACAGCAGGCATCTCCTCCCGACACAGCTAATGAATCCAAAGGAATGGTAGAGACCAATACAATATGGCAGCAGCCCATAGGAGTTGCCAGGCAGCAGAGATTTGAGATCAGAGTTTTCTTCCTCCTAGATGAGCACCCAACCATGACTGATGAGCCCCGTCTGCCCAAAGTGACTGGTTTTAAGGCACTAGTAACCCACTTTTTCCCTTTCTCCTGTCAGCAAAAACGGTTCCACTGGGCTTAGTAGCTAAGCCACACATGAAGAACAGGAGCTGGACTTGATTGTCGGAGGCTATTTGAGATACATGCCATTGAGAACATTTAATAGGTAGTGGGAGCTTATCCCCACTACCAGCCCCAGCTATGACAACCTTAAGGAACTATCTGGAACGTAACACACACAAGATGCTGAAAGAACCCAGCAGGTCAGGCAGCATCTATGGAAATTAATAGAGTTGACGTTTCGAGCTGAGACCCTTCTTCAGGATTGGAACCAGATTAAGAAAATGGGGTAAGGAGACGGAGTACAAGCTGGTAGGTGATAGGTGAGACCAGGTGAGTGGGGGGGGGGGGGGGATTGAAATGAGAAGCTGGGATAAACAGGTTGCAAAATCTCTTATAACTTAAGAAAGTTGAACATTAAACCTGTACATTTAGAAATTTTACCCAAATACCAGCATGTAGCACATTCCCCAAAAATATGAATCATTGCAACGTCACATCATAAATCATGGCAAAATCTGTCACTGGGTTTCTTGCAGCTGCCACCAATCTTTCACAGTTCTCATGGCTCGTCTGTCTTCAAAAGAGAAAATAAGTTTTCCAAACACTTTTCTTAAAAAATTAGGTCTGAGCAAATTTAATGCAAAGCCATCATTTTTAATAATTGGAATGTAGTGGTCATTTATCACGGGAAGGATGAGGAAGAGAGGGAGAGAAGTAGAAGTCATTTAAGGGCAGTACTAATGTATCCTTTGTGATGAGATTAGTCCTCATTAAAATTAATTAAAATTTTCATTAAATTTAATATGGTTCAAAAATAACATTGAGAAGTCCACTGCAGGGTTCTAATTAGAAAATTCAATTGGGACAAAGCTTTATCATTTTTCGAACCACTGTGATTTGACCAGACCGCTTCGAGGATTAAAACAATATAGTGATTGAAGGCTCTGTATTCGCTGGGGTTTAGGAGAATGAGAGGGGGATCTCATTGAGACCTAATGAATATTGAAAGACCCAGATGGAGTAAGTGTAAGTGATCATGGTCTTTGAGCATGATTGTTCTTGGCAATTTTTTCTTTAGAAGTTGTCTGCCATTGCCTTCTTCTGGGCTGTGAAGACACAGCACATGATGATGGTGATGAAGATGATGAGATAGAGAGAACATGGAGGGGATGTTTCCTATAGTGGGAGAGTCTTGGACCAGAGGGCACAGCCTTGGAATAGGAGGTCATCTCCCTTCGAACAGAGATGAAGAGGAATTTTTTGAGCAAATTGATGGTGAATCTGTGGAATTCATTGCCACCAGAAGCTGTGGAAACCACATCATTGGGGATATTTAAAGTGGAAGCTCTTCATTAGAAGGGTGTTGTAGGTTATGATCCTTTCAGAGCTGAGTAGTCATGGGGCACAGATTCCCAAGGGATCAATGGGTAAGGTGTAATGTAGGGCTCTATTGCTTTTAGAGCAATGACCCCCAACCCCCTCCTTTGCACTACATGTTCATCTGTTGTCTATGCATGCACTGTTGTCTATGCATGTGTATTGTTCTCTCTCTCTCTCTCTCTCTCACTGCAATGTGAACACACCCGATAAAGCTATTTCCCATGTGTGTGTTTTTATTTAATTGAAATGTGGTTGTGCACAGACACAACAAATTGGCGATGAGTACGAACCTGAATGTCAGAAAATATCACAAACTGCACCAACAGTTATGGCACAATTACGAGTTGAAACTGAAAGGATTAAACAGCACGAGAAGGCCGTCACAGACGCTAAAGAACATGTGAGTGCAGTGTATAGTAACAGTGGAAGACACTGAATTTAAAATAAATAAAACATGGCTTCAGTCGGAAAAGTTAACGAATTTGATAGTGCTGGGAGTCATATATCGAGAGGGTTGAACTGTATTGTGATGTGAACAACGTAGAGGAGCAAACAAAAGCCCCTACACTCCTTAGCTTAATGGGCACAAGAGCGTACGGTCTCTTACATAACTTAGTAACCCCTACAAAGCCAGCAAGTGAGATGTTCCACGAAATTGTTACAATTTTACACAATCGCTTGAGCCCTAAACCGCGGGTGATAGCTGAGAGACAGGATCTGACAACGGTGAGCTGGCATGCCTGGAGCTGCATAGTATTACTGATGCAGATCACAAAATCAATGGATGTGTCTGGTGTAAACCTGAAAATGGAGCTGGATACAGCATCAGCTTTGTTTATAATTCCAGAGGCTGACTATAACAGACTGTTTTCTAAGATACCATTGGAGAAAACCGCAGTAATGCTGAATACTTACACAGGTGAAACAGTGTCTCCCAAAGGCAAACTGAAAGTAAATGCGGCATACGGAGACCAAACACACAGTTAAAGGCAGGCGGACCACTCCTTTTCCTATTTCGCATGTTCCTATGAAAAGTGGAAGTCAGCACTTCTCAGATGTGAATGGTTGGAAAAAACTCCAGCCGGACTGGCACTCAGTCAAAGCTCTCAGTGTGACAATGGCAGTCCAAATGGTAAATGGGAACATGACTACGCACAGATTGACCTAGAGGCCCTTATAGGGAATAAAGTAGTTATGCCATTACCTCTAAAGACAAAGCTTTACGCAAGTGACAGATCAGCAGCCCCTTGTGTCCATTTTCAATCCCAGGAAGGGAATACGGTTTTAGAAAACCTAACACATTTGTTTTCCCTACATTTACACACTTAGTCCAACGATCATGGAGCGTACGGATCCCTTCTTTGTAGAAGTCGGCGTCTTGGACCAGAAGTGGTCCACAGCATGGGGTGATTGATAAGTTTGTGGCCTAAGGTAGAAGGAGATGAGTTATTAGCTTCAAACTTTCAGCATTTTTCTTTAAGGTTTTCCTTAATCCTGCCTGCCAAGGCTTTCTCATGGCCCCTTCTGCTCTCCTAATTTCCTAATTTCCTTCTTAAGCTCCTTCCTGTTAGCTTTATAATCTTCTAGATCTCTAACATTACCTAGCTCTCTGAACTTCTCGTAAGCTTTCTTTTCTTCTTGACTAGATTTATTACAGCCTTTGTACACCACGGTTCCTGTACCCTACCATAACTTCCCTGTCTCATTGGACTGTACCTTTGCAGAACTCCACACAAATATCCCCTGAACATTTGCCACAATTTCTTCTGTATCTTTCCCTGAGAACATCTGTTTCCAATTTAAGCCTCCAATTTCCTGCCTGATAGCCTCATAATTCCCCTTACTCCAATTAAACGCTTTTCTAACTTGTCTGTTCCTATCTCTCTCCAATCTTATTGTAAAGGAGATAGAATTATTAATTATGGGAAATTAAAATCTCCCATCATGCCAACTCTCCTATTATTGCACCTTTCCAGGATCTGTTCCCCTATCTGCTCCTCGATATCCCTGTTACTATTAGGCGGCCTATAAAAAGCACCCAGTAAAGTTATTGACCCCTTCCTGTTCCTAACCTCCACCCAAAGTGACTCCGTAGATAATCCCTCCATGATGTTCACTTTTTCTGTAGCCATGACACTATCTCTGATCAACAGTGCTATACCCCCATGTCTTTTGCCTCCCTCCCTGTCCTTTCTGAAACATCTAAAACCCAGCACTTGAAGTAACCATTCCTGTCCCTGAGCCATCCAAGTCTCTGTAATGGCTACCAGATCATATCCCCAAGTACTGATCCACGCTCTAAGCTCATCCGCTTTGTTCACAATATCCTTTGCGTTAAAATAGATACATCTTAAACCGTCAGTGTGAGTGCAATCCTTCTCTATCATCTGCCTATCCTCCCTCACACACTGTCTACAAGCTTTCTCTATTGGTGAGCCAACCTCCTCTTCCCCAGTCTCCTCAATTTAGTTCCCACCCCTCCCTCCCCGAACAATTCTAGTTTAAACTCTCCCCAGTAGCCTTAGCAAACCTCCCAACCAAGATATTGACCCCCCTGGGATTCAAGTGCAACCTGTCCTTTTTGTACAGGTCACACCTGCCCCAAAAAAGGTCCCAATGATCCAGAAATCTGAATCCCGGCCCCCTGCTCTAATCCCTCAGCCATGCATTTATCCTCCACCTCATTCTTTTCCTATACTCACTGTCACATGGCACAGAGAGTAATCCCTAGATTAGTACATTGGTGGTCCTGCTTCTCAACTTCCTTCCTAACTCCCTGTAGTCTGTTTTCAGGACCTCTTCCATTTTCCTACCGATGTCATTGGTACCAATACGTACCACAACCTCTGGCTGTTCTCCCTCCCACTGCATGATATCACGAATGCGATCTGAAACATCCTGGACCCTGGCACCTGGGAGGCAATCTACCATCCGAGTTTCTTTCCAGCGTCCACAGAATCGCCTGTCTGACTCCCTGACTATAGAGTCCCCTATCACTGCTGCCTTCCTCTTCCCTTCCCTACCCTTCTGAGCCACAGGTCTGGACTCAAAGAATACTGATGTGTTTACCTCGTGTTGTGGTTCCCTCTAAACTGCACACCAGAGTGATGGAAAATCTGCATGAAGGACATTTGGGTATAGTCAAGATGAAGAATCTCACCCAGAGCTATGTGTGGTGGCCGGAAATGGATAAACAGTCTGAAGACTTTGCCAAAAGATGTTCAGGATGCAAAAATGTTCAAAGTGTACCCCCACAGGCACCATTACACTGGTGAGATGGTGAGAGAGGCCATTGTCACCTTGGTAAAGAGCACACATTGACTTTGCTGAGCCATTCATGGATTCCATGTTTCTGATTGCTGTGGATACTCATTCAAAGGGGCTGGAGGTTACGCCAATGAAGTCAACAACCTCAGCAAAGTCTGTCTCTGCTATGGGGACTACCTTCACTAGAAATAGCCTACTAGAACAACTTTGAGTGACAACAGACCACGATACATGTCAGAAGAATTCTGACTCTTCATGAAGAAAAATGGCATCAGACATTTCTAGTCAGCTCCTTACCACCCAGCAGTGGATGGATTAGCTGAAAGGTTTATCCAAACCTTCATGAAGTCCATTAAAGCAATGGACAAGGAGTACACTTCTCTACAGCACAAGGTGGACAACTTCCTTTTTGTGTATCGAAACTCTGTTCACGCAATGACAAATCAAACACCTGCAAAGATGTTCATGAGCAGGAATCTGAAGTCTTGCATAGACCTGCTGAAATGAGGCCCATGGAGGGAAGCACAGAAAAAAGAGTTCAGCTAGTTGCTAAGTGAAACATCAAGGGGCTTTGAGGTTGGACAAGAAGTCCTAGCAAGTGATTACCTAGTAGGATGGCTAAAAGAACTGGATGACTGATGTACTGTACATAGTGGACATTGGACATCAGACATGGAGATGTCATGTGGACCAGATCCTGGATACTCAGCTGAAGAACACACCTGAGTCGACTGCATCCAACAAGACAGACACGTTACAGTTCCCGGACTTATCTCTCAGTGATGATGTCACTGACAGCAACATGACAATGGAAACTGAGAACATTGTCTTAGATAAGACACCTGCCAATGTTTTTTATATATACAGTTTTATGTTGCATATGTCTAAAGGGGGAGGAAGTGCAAACTATTTATTTTAGAGCAGTAACCCCCCACCCCTTAGCACTAGTATTAGTATTGTTCTCTCTCTCTCTCACTGCAATGTTAATACACCAGTTCAAACCATCTCCCACATGCCTGCTTTAATTTAATCGATATGCAGTTGTGCACAGGCACAACAGAAGGTGTTTATTTTCAATAATTTCTTTGAGAACAACCTTGAATTTCTTTACCTCTGCTCACTTCCTAACCTGTAAGTATATTTAAAGTGGAGGTGGATAGTTTTCTGATTAGTAAGAGTGTCAAAAGTTACAGTATGGGGGAAAGGTAGGAAAATGGGGCTGGGAAGGATAATAAATCAGCCATAATGAAATTGTGGAGCAGAACCCATGGACTAAATGGCTTAACTTTGCTCCCATGCAAACTCAGGTCTTCAATCATGTCCTTTCATACCATGAATGCAATATATCTAAAGTGGGCAATTGGGATTAGTGTGTAGATGATCATAAATGTACAGCACAAGCACAGTGGGCTGAAAGGCCTGATTCATGCTGGCCACCTCAGTGAATATCTCTCTAATCAGCATATTTCAGAGCAAGCTTTTGCTTAAAAAAACATGAAGGATCATTTATCAAATTTTAATACTATCTAGCTAATTATTTTTTCCTGTGATCTCTACTGCTTATAATTAACTTGTTTAAGCATGCACTCAGTAGCCTCTGTGTTAGATACAGGAGTGGAACCAGTGTGGGTTCTGCTTCTGTAGCCCATCCATTTGAAGGTTCCATGTGTCGTGATATTGGAGATATTCTGTACATCAGTGTCGTAACATGTGTCATGTCGCTTTCATGTCAGCTTGAGTCACTTTATCCATTTTCCCCTGACTTTCCAAATTAATGAAAAATTTCATCCATAGAACTGCGACTCAGTGCATTTTTTTTTTGTTTTTCAAACCATTTTCTGTGTACTCTTCTTTAGAAACTATTGAGTGTAAAAGTCCCAGGGGATCAGTAGATTCTGAGATACTCAAACTATCCCATCTGGCCCCAATAATCAGTCCACGATCTAAGTCAGATAGATCACATTTCATCCCCATTCTGATGTTTAATCTGAACAACAACTGAATCTCTTGACCATGTCTGCATGCTTTTGTGCATTGAGTTACTGCCACATGATTGGCTGATTAGATATTTGCATTAATGAGGAAGACAAATAATATGTTTTTACAATGCATTGTTTCAGGGAAAACTATTCATCAAGACTGATGAAGGGTCCTGGCACCAAACGTCGACTGGTTAGATATTGATTGACCTGCTGGGGTCCTCTAGAATTTTGTGAATGTTGGTCTGGATTTCAGCATCTGCATAATATTCTTTCATTTATTTATTTTTACTATGGCCTGAATACAGAAACAAAGATGTCAAATTACAATATCGGATCTTGACGAAAATTGATTATTGTGTAAAGTTTTGGTCTCCGTATCTAAAATACATGTTCATTTTTGGAGATACTGCAAGGTAACAGACTCTTCAAGCCCAGTGAGTGCACACAGTCCAGTGCACACCTCGTCACAGAAGTGTTCCCACAAACTACACACTCACTTTCAGACAGCGGGGTGAATTGAACACAGGTTACTAGTGCTGTAAGAACTGAAGTTCACTGCTGTGCTAGCATGCTGCCAGCGGTGTCGAGGAAGTATAGCAAAGTGATTCCAGGAGAGATTGGGCCTTATTAAGCAGAAATTGACTAAGCCTGTATTCCACATATTTTAGAAGAATGAGACAAGGTCTGAATAAATCTTCCAGTTTTTTTTTATAGGGTTCAACAAACAGGCAGGATGTGTCCTAGGCGACAGAAGGCACAGAGCCGTAGTGGTCATAGTGGTCCTTATAGGGGTGGACCACTTAGGACTCAGAAAGAGAGAACTCAGTGATGTTATAATAATGCATTGTACTTGATCAGGGATTCCCAACCTTTTTTATGCCATGGATCAATACCATTTGGCAAGGGGTCCATGGACCACATGGTAGGCTTATTCAGAAAGTCAGAAGGCATGGGATCCAGGGAAGTTTGGTCAGGTGGATTCAGAATTGGTTTGCCTGCAGAAAGCAGAGGGTCATGGTGGAGGGAGTACATTCGGATAGGAGGGTTGTGACGAGTGGTGCCCCCACAAGGATCAGTTCTGGGACCTCTACTTTTTGTGATTTTTATTAACGACCTGGATATGGGGGTAGGAGGGTGGGTTGGCAAGTTTGCAGATGACACAAAAGTTGGTGGTGTTGTAGATAGTGTTAAGGATTGTCAAAGATTGCAGAGAGACATTGCTAGGATACAGAAGTGGGCTGAGAAGTGGCAGATGGAGTTCAACCCGGAGACGTGTGAGGTGGTACACTTTGGAAGGACAAACTCCAAGGCAGAGTACAAAGTAAATGGCAGGATACTTGGTAGTGTGGAGGAGCAGAGGGATCTGGGGGTACATGTCCACAGATCCCTGAAAGTTGCGTCACAGGTAGATAGGGCAGTTAAGAAAGCTTATGGAGTGTTAGCTTTCATAAGTCAAGGGATAGAGTTTAAGAGTTGTAAGGTAATGATGCAGCTCTATGAAACTCTGGTTAGGCCACACTTGGAGTACTGTGTCCAGTTCTGGTCGCCTCACTATAGGAAGGATGTGGAAGCATTGGAAAGGGTACAGAGGAGATTTACCAGGATGCTGCCTGGTTTAGAGAGTATGGATTATGATCAGAGATTAAGGGAGCTAGGGCTTTACTCTTTGGAGAGAAGGAGGATGAGAGGAAACATGATAGAGTTATACAAGACATTAAGTGGAATAGATAGAGTGGACAGCCAGTGCCTCTTCCCCAGGACACCACTGCTCAGTACAAGAGAACATGGCTTTAAGGTAAGATGAGGAAATTTAAAGGGGGATATTAGAGGAAGGTTTTTTACTCAGAGAGTGGTTGGCGCGTGGAATGCACTGCCTGAGTCAGTGGTGGAGGCAGATACACTAGTGAAACTTAAGAAACTTCAGATATATGGAGGAATTTAAGGTGAAGGGTTATATGGGAGGCAGGGTTTAAGGGTCGGCACAACATTGTGGGCCAAATGGCCTGTGTTGTGCTGTATTGTTCTTTGTTCTTTGACCCCATGCTGGGAACTTCTGTACTAGATAGAGTGGAAGTGGAGAGGATGTTTCCTACAGAGGGAGAATCTAGGACCAGAGTGCACTGCCTCAGAATAGAAGGATTTCCCTTTAGAACAAGGATGAGGAGGAATTTCTTTAGCCAGATGATGGTGACGCTGGGTAGTTCATTACTACAGATAAATGTGGAGCCCAAAGCATTGGGTATTCTTAAAGGTTGATAGATTCTTGATTAGTCAGGGAGTCAAAGGGCATGGGATGACAGGAGAATGGGGTTGAGAGGGAAAATACATCAGGCATGATGGAATGTCAGAGCAGGCTCGATGGGCCTAATGTCTTATGTCTTATTTTGCGCTTTTACATTGGAGTTCCCAGTACAAAGAATCCAGCTATAAAGATAAGTCACATGCTCCAAATAGAGGAAGAAAATGCAAACTATGAAACCCCAATGAAGGGTCTCGGCTCAAAACATCAACCTTCCCATTGATGCTGCCTGACTTGGTGAGTTCCTCCAGGATTTTGTGTGTGGTGCTCAAGAAAATGCAGAGGCATGTTGTAAATTAAGTGTAATGGACACATTGGTGTTTTGATGTAGGTGAAGCAGCTGCCCTATTGCAAACAGAATCATCTTTATTAGCATTGACATATGTTGTTATGTGTCAGCAGTAGATTGCAAGACAAAAAATGCTATAAGTTACAATATTAAAAAATAGTGAGAAAGAAGTTGTGTTCATGAGCTCAATGACCATTGAGAAACCTGATGGCAGATGGAAGAAACTGCTCCTAAATCATTGAATGTAGGTCTCCATGCCAGACATGCTCTGGATGCTGATAGAGATGTTCCTTTCTCACTGCAGGTACAGTACTGTGAAGGGTCTGATGCACACACACATATATATAAAAGACTTTCACACAGGACTGTAGTAATTTTATTTATTGCACTGTACTACTGCCCCCAAAATTTTTTGATGACATTTGTGAGTGATGATAAACCTGATTCTGATTTGGGTCTCTATTGTGGACTGAGAGTGGGAAGGGGGCAGGGAGAGAAGAATCATGTTTGGAATGGGGAGAACCAGAGACACATTCTCTAATGATCAACAAACTAATTGTTTTGATTCAAATTCTGTTACCGGCAGTTGCCCAAGCTGCAATCTTCCCCTCTCCATGCCACCGATGTTGTCCAAGGGAAGGGCACTAGGACCCATGCAGCTTGGCACCGGTGACGTCACAGAGCAATGTGTTGTTAAGTGCCCTCCTCAAGGACACAAACACGCTGCCTCAGCTGAGGCTCGAACCAGTGACCTTCAGATCACTAGACCAATGCCTTATCCACTAGGCCACGCGCCAACACAATTATATACATAGGAAGTCATGAATTAGGTGCAGGAGTATTTCACTCCTTGCCACAAACCTATCCCAATGTTGGACAGCAACATGTCCGATTTCGTTGTTCCAATAAATGGGGTGGTACAATAGCATAATGCTTAGCCTACCGCTATTACAGCGCCAGCGACCTGGGTTCAATTCCCGTCCCTGTTGCAAGGATGAGGCTGAGGATGAACCCAAGTACAGGACACAGGCGCAGAGGCAGAGTCGTGAGGCGTTAGCACCGTCGCGAACAGGGAACCGGTATCCAGGAGAGTCTTTACACGGAGTTTACGTAGAGTATCCAGGAAATGATGCAGAGCTTAGAACTGACGGTCCTAAGGAATCAGGAAACAAGGTTTACTCACACTAAAGTCAACAAACGAGCTGGCAAATCATGGCTGTGATGCTTGGGTTTTATCCTATGTTCGCTAATAGGAATCAGTTGTGCTGTCATTAGTAGAACTAGGAATGATTGGAAATCAGACGAGGGGATTAAGGCCCAATTAAGGAGGTAATAGCAAGATGGGGAATTGCCAGACGGGACCATGACAGCCATTCTCCCCAATGACAACACGGGTTTCCTCCGTGTGCTCTCAGTTTCTCCCATATTTCAAAGACATACATACAGGTTGGTGGGTTAATTGGATACATGGGTGGAATTGGGCCAGAGGGATCTGTTACCACACCATATCTCTAAATAAGTATAAAACAATCACTTGTACATGTATGTCATCACATACAGCCCTGAGATTCATTTTCTTCTGGGCATTAACAGTAAATACAAAGGAACACAATGGAATAAAACACAATAGAACACAACAGAAAGGCCTTGATAAAGTGGATGTGGAAAGGATATTTCCTATGGTGGGAGAGTCTAAGACCAGAGGACACAGCCTCAGAAAAGAGGGGTGTCCTTTTAGAATGGAGATGAGGAAGAATTTCTTTAGCCAGAGAGTGGTGAGTTTGTGGAATTTGTTGCCATTGGCGGCTGAGGAGCCAAGTCATTGAGTATATTTAAGGCAGAGGTTGATAGATTCTTGATTGGTCAGGACATGAAGGGATACGGGGAGAAGGCAGGAGACTGGGGCTGAGAGGGAAATTTGGATCAGCCATGATGAAATGGCAGAGCAGACTCGATGGGCCAAATGGCCTAATTCTGCTCCTATATCTCATGGTCTAATCAATGCACAAAAATTACACAAGACAGACAAACAACCAATGTGCAAAAGGCAACAAACTTTGCAAATGCAGAAAGGAAGAGAAAAAAAAAACACAATTATAATAATAAACAAATAAGCTATGAATATTGAGAACACGAGATGAAGAGTCTTTGTAATTCTCAACCTGTATTGCATCTTCTCTGTAACTGCAACGTATTTTCTGTATTCTGTTCTCAGTTATTACCTCAGTGTGGATGTCATTATCAAATGAAAGCTTTTCACTGTATGTCGTTATATGTGACAATAATAAACCAGTACCAATACCTCCACTGCACATTCTGGTCTACCCGTGGTAACTTTTCACTCCCTTGTTTATCAGGTTTCTATCTACAAGCCATAAAAATATTCAAAGAACCTGCTTCAAATACTGTTTGAGGATGAGACTTCCTCAGAACAGAATATTACCTAGACATCAGTTTTCCAAATGGGCCTTCAGAATCTAAAATCTGAATTGTATAGAATATACAACCTGAAATCCTTACTCCTCACAGACATCAACAAAACAGAAGTAAAACACCAAAGAATGAATGACAGTAAACATTAGAACCCCAGAGCCCCTTCCCCCCATGTACAAGCAGCAGCAAAATCATCACACCTCCCACTCTCCCCCTCCCTCTCCCTACCTGCCTCAGCAGAAGAACCAATCCTCCCCCAACTTATCCAGCAGAAGCGTCAACCGCGACCCCACCATCCATCATGCAAGCAATAGTGAAAGCCGCCAGAGACCATGATCCGGAGTCCATCAAAAACTACCGTCCATCCCAATACTTTGATATCTCAGACAATAACGACAGAGAGAGAGGCATCTCTCCAGAGGGAGACCAACAGCACGCCATTTCAATGTTACAATCGGTGTTTTTAGCTCTACTTGTCATGTACACCAAACTGTCAAAACATCCCGTGAATTGTGTCATTTGCATTAAATAAGAGCAGCAAGGATTGCTCTGGACAGTGTGCGAGTGTCCCCGTGATACTGATGGCAACATAACATGCCCACTAACCCTAACCATACACCTTCAGACTGTGGGAGGAAACTGGAGCACCTGGAGAAGAAGTACATGGTCACAGGAAGACAGCACAAACCCCTTACAGACAGCGCTAAAGAAACCCATGAAGTTACAGGAAGACAGCACAAACCCCTTACAGACAGCGCTAAAGAAACCCATGAAGTTACAGGAAGACAGCACAAACCCCTTACAGACAGCGCTAAAGAAACCCATGAAGTCACAGGAAGACAGTACAAACTCCTTGCAGACAGCAGTTTTGGAATCCCTTTTGGAATATGATTGACTGTCAGTGACTAGTGGTTCTCCACATGCGTCTGTTTCAGACCAATTCTTTTCACGTTATACATCAATGATTTGGATGATGAAATGGAAGGCTTTGTTGCAAAGTATGCAAATGTTATGAAGACAGGTGGAGGGGCAGGTGGTCTTAAGGAGGTAGAGAAGCTGCAAAAGGGCTTAGATAGATCAAAAGAATTGGCAAATAAGTGGCAGATGGAATATAATGTTGGGAAGTGTGTGGTCATGCACTTTAGTAGAAGAAATGAAAAGGCTAATTATTTTTTAAATGGAGCGGAAGTACAAAAGCCTGAGGTGCAAAGGGACTTGGGAGTCTATGTGCAGGAATCCCTAAAGGTTAATTTGTAAGTTGAGTCTGTCATGAGGAAGGCAAAAGCAATGTTAGCATTCATTTCAAGAGGGCTATTCATTTCAAGAAGTTCGATATGGCCCTCGTGGCTAAAGGGATCGGGGGTATGGAGAGAAAGCAGGTACAGGGTTCTGAGTTGGATGATCAGCCATGATCATACTGAATGGCGGTGCAGGCTCGAAGGGCTGAATGGCCGACTCCTGCACCTATTTTCTATGTTTCTATGACTAGAATATAAAAACAAAGATGAAATGTTGAAACTTTATAAAGCACTGGTGAGGCATCTCTTGGAGTATTGTGAGCAAGTATGGGCCCCTTATCTTAGAAAGGATGAGCTGAAACTGGAGAGGGTTCAAAGGAGGTTCACGAAAATGATTCCAGGATTGAACAGCTTGTCATATGAAGAGCGTTTGATGGCCCTGGGCCTGTATTCACTAGAGTTAAAAATAATGGGGGGTGACCTAACTGAAACCTATTGAATGGTGAAATGGCTTGATAGAGTGATATGTCCTGTGGTGGGAGAGTCTAAGACCAGAGGACACAGCCTCAGCATAGAAGGGCATCCTTTTGGAATAGAGATGAGAGGAATTTCTTTAGCCAGAGAGTGGTGAATCTGTGGTATTCTTTGCCACAGGCAGCTGTGGAAGCCATTTTTATGTATAGTTAAGGCTGTTGATAGATTCATGGTCGGTCAGGGCATGAAAGGATATGGGGGAAAGGCAGGAGACTGGAGCTGAGAGGGAAAATGGATCAGTCATGATGAAATGATGAAATGGCCTAATTCTGCCGTTATACCTTATGATCTTATGGTTTTAAAAGTGGTTAACTATATTTAATTGCCTATCCATTAAGATGTTTCCACAACCAATGATCTCACCTCAATGACTCTTTATCTTGCTATCTTATGTTCTCGTTATTTATTGCCTATTATTTATATTTGCATTTGCACAGTCTGTTGTCTTCTGCACTCTGATTGATCTTTCATTAATCCTGTTATTGTTACTATACTATAGATTTGCTGAGTATACCCACAGGAAAAAGAATCTCAGGGTTGTATGTGGCGACGTATCTGACTGATAATAAATTTACTTTGAACTTTGATACTTTGGACAGTCATTAGAGCAGGGGCTTGATCTTTGACCCACCCACCCCTTGCTTAAAGGCATAAAGAAGGTTGGGATCCCCAGCACTAGAGGCATATTAGACTGTTGAGGATATAAAAACTACTTAAAATCAATACCAGTAGATCATTGATTGTTAAATTACAAAGCAAATAACAATTAAAATTAAACAGTCAGATCCAACAGCAAATACTTCTGCTTAACAAAATTTGGCTTCTGCACAAAATGCGATAAAGGTCCAATGCATCAAACGAGAGTGGAATCTAATTGCTCAGAACAAGTGCTTGTAAAGTTTACAATCTGGCACAAAAGTAAATTGGTGGGACGAATACTTTAAATTTGCCAGTCAGTAGGAATGTCAGTCTCTTTGACTATCATGTGGGAAATAATGAACACATCAATTCTGGAGACGCGCTCGGCAACAATTGTACCAACTGCCGGAGCGCATATGGTACGATGTAGGAATGACACCTTTCACATGACATATGGAAAGTAACTGGAGCCTGCATAAACATTGGAATGGTTTTTACTGCGCAATCCCTGCATCTGTTTAAAGTTTAAATTTTAGTATTTTGCAGTGCTACAAAGTGATTGAACACCATTCTAAATATGAACTGAAAAGGTTATACTGTCTCACTGTACGGCACTCTGTCATTTTTAGTAATACTCTGTGCTTGTTCTTATCAATGTGCAAATTAATCATTTCTTCGCACAACAGCTGTTCTGAAAAATGTTGCTTTCTGATCCTGTCATAAAGGAGAATTAAATCATTGAGGACTTACTTATTCGACAGATGGCATAGAAACTAAGAAAGAGTAAGCATGGATTGACAAAACAGTTTCAGAAGAGGCTCTGAGAGTGAGTTTGATTATTAATGTGTTTGATATGGTGAAAGGTGTTCTATTAGTAGGTACTGTTGGATTGCACTGTATCATTAGTATTTTCCTTGTAGTTTAACTTTCTTATGCTTGTTTGTATTTATACTTAATTACCTATGTACATGTAATTGTTCAGAGCATTTTCTTGCAGTTGCTTTTGTAACAACTTGGTTGCAATTGTGGGTATCACATTACTTGAATGGGGTATCTGATTGGTTAATTTAAGCAAAGGTATTTGAATGGAATGTCTCTCTTTCCCTCTCTCCCCCCCCCCACACTCTCACTCTCTTTTGCTCTCTGACTCTTTCTTCTCTCTCTTTCTCCCTCCTCTCTCTCCCTCTCTCTTTTTTCTCTCTCCCTCCTATCTCCTTCTCTCTCTCCCGCTCCTCTCTCTCTCTCTGTCCCCCTCTCTCCCTCCTCTTCTCTCCTCTCTATCTCTCTCTTCCTCTCTATCTCTCTCTCCCTCTCCCTCTCTCTCTCTTCTCTCTCTTTCTCTCTCAGAAGTCTGAAGACCCACACTCAACGTTTTAGGAACAGTTTCTATCTATCCATCACCAGATTTCTGAGTGGTCCATAAACTCAACACACTGCCTTGTTTTTTTTTGCACAAGTTATTTATTTCTGAAACTCATAGTAACGTTTATATATTGCACTGTGCTGCTGCTGAAAACAAGTGTCACTGCCTACACTCAGTGGCCACTTTATTAGGTACACCTGCTCACTCATGCAACCATTTCATCAGCATATGGCAGCAACTCAATGCATAAAAGCATGCAGACGTGCTCAAGAGGTTCAGTTGTTGTTCAGACCAAACATCAGAATGGGGAAGAAATGTGATGGAAGTGACTTTTTGCCATGGAAAGTCACTTAGATGGAGTGGTTTGGGTATCTCGGAAACTGCTAATCTCCTGGGATTTTCATGCACAACAGTCTCTAGAGTTTATCAAGAATGGTGTGAAAAATCCAGTGCGCTTCAGTTCTGTGGGCAGAAATCCTTTGCAAATGAGAGAGGTCAGAGGAGAATGGCCAGACTGGTTCAAGCTGACAGGAAGGTGACAGTAACTCAGAAGCCACTTGTTATGACAGTGGTGCGCAGTAGAGCATCTCTGAACATAGAACACTTTGAACTTTGAAAGGGATGGACTACAGCAGCAGAAGACCACACAGGGTGCCAAGGAGTTCCTAATAACACAACACTGAGTAATAATAAACCTCATTCTGATCCTGGAATTGTGGGCAAGGTGGACAAAATTGCCTAAAAGTTGTATTTTAGAGTATCCAAAAGGAAATGGATAAAATTGTTCGTGGGATAGGATTGTCGGGAACAGTTCAGACAAGATAAGTTATCATTGGGTGATGGATGGGCTTACATTTGACCAGGAGGCAGTGGGGTCACGGTCAGGTACCTACTCCATAAGACACAGAAAGCCCCACTAGTCTGCTCCACCATTCCATCATGGCTGATTTATTTTCCCTTTATCCTGCCCTTCCTATAAACTTTGACACCCAGACTAATTAAGTAACTACCAACCCCTGCTTTAAATATATCCAGTTGCACCATGACCTGGATGATGAAGTCCTTAATGATGGATTCTGTCTTCTTGAGGCATTTCCTTTTGAAGATGTCCTCAATGGGGAGAGGGCTGTGACCATGACAGAGATGGCTGTGTCTCTTTTGATCCTGTGCATTGGCACCTCCATAACAGGCAGTGCAAATGCACTCGACCGTATTTCTATTGAAATCTTTGTCGAAATTTGGTAGAACTTTTGGTTATATTGTACTGGAAACTTCCTGGTTTCAGTGGAGTTACTTTGCATCACTTTAATCTGGCTATTTAATTGGTTAACTGTTATCTGTTGGGATACAATGGAATTAGTAGTCCAGACCATCTTTGTTCATTCCCTTTTCGCCTTAACCTCTTTTCTTTCCCATAGGCTCTCTAACTCTTCTATTTCCCTGCCCTTCTCTTTCCCATTTCATCCCTCATCAAGTCTCCCCTCCTTTTCTTTATTCTTGTAATACTTAATAAAAATGATCACATTTTTTGCCTCATTTTTGATTTCATAGAGCATAGAAGATACAACACAGGAACAGGCCATTCAGCTCACATTATTGTGCCAAACAGCTAAAAAGCAAATCAAAAACACCCAAACACTTCCTCACACCCTTATGCCTATCCAAACATCTCTTCAACGATTCCCATATATTTGCCTCTCCCACCATACCGGGCAGTGCATTCACATTACCCACCATCCTCTGACTAAAAAACTTACCCCTCACACCCCTGCTCGCCTCCAATGCATACCCTCTGGTATTAGACATTTCTACCCTTGAAAATACATACGCACTATCTACTCTATCTAGGCCTCTCTTAATCGTATAAACATCTATCAGATCTCCCCTCACCCTATGGCACCAAAGAAATCAACCCAAATTAATCCAGACTCTTTTGATAGCACAGGCCCTCTAAACCAGACAGCATCCTAGTAAATCTCCTCTGCACTCTCTTCAATTCCTCAACTTTCTTCCTATAGTGGGGTGACCAGAACTGTATACGATACTCCAAATGTGGCCTAACCAGAGCTCTATAAAGTTGCAATATGTATCTTCTTGACTTTTGAACTCAATGCCTCAACTAATAAAAACAAGAATTCTATAAGCATTTTAACCACCTTATCGACCTGTGAAGCCACTTTCATGGAGCTATGAACATGCACCCCCCAAGATCTCTCGACGCAGCAGCAATATTAAGGGTCTAGCTCTCAGCAGTGTACTGTCTCCTCTCATTTGCCCTACCAAGTTGCAATAACCTCACATTTATCTGGGTTAAACTCCTTCTGCCATTTATATGGTTCAGTTGGTCTACTTAAAGTCTGTCAATGCATACAATATACAGCCTGAAATTCTTACTGTTCACAGAAATCCACAAAAAGCAGAAGAGGTTCCAAAGAACGAGTGACAGTAAAACATTAGAACCCGAAAGCCCCCCCATTCCTCCGTCCCACACACAAACAGCTGTAAAGCAATGACCCTCCTTCCCCCCCTTACAAAGAGTATCAGCACCCTCCACCCACCGATCATGGAATAGCAAAGCCCCCAAGGAAGACCATGATCGGCAGAACAACAGAAACTAATTGGACATACGCACAGGCACTTTCTCCTTAATCAGGAACAGAGAGGTTTCTATATTTCACAGTGAGAAGGGACACATAACTGAACAAGTCACTGATTTTGGTGTAAAAGCCTCCCGTATGACTTTTTTTTCTGAGTTTTCAGTCTCAAGAATCAGCAACAAACCAACCAACGAGAGAAAGAGAGGAAGGATGCAATTCACCAAGTAGCGAGCCCCTGACAGCTGATCCACAGTTCCCAATGTTTGATTTTCTCCCACAACACTTCAGTTGGTGGCACCACTTAGAATCTGCTCATCACCAAAGCAGCAAAGCTTCAGAACTCCAAAAGCACGCTTATCTTCTAGACCGGGTCCTTAGCATATCAAAAAATGGACGGCCATGAGCTCCCGGGAACAGATCCCACTGCCGCAAAGAACTGAAGCTGAGTGTAGCTCTAGGTAAGGATTTTTGACAGAAGCCCATCTACCTTGAAAAAGAATAAGAGAGATATGAATTAAGTTGTTTCCACAGATGATCTCGAAGGAGTCGCTGTTGAGTGTCATCATAGCTCCACCCTCTGCAACTCTCTGCCCATATGTGCAACCGATCAATATCACACCAGTTTCCTACACTATCCACAACTCTACCTATCTTGGTACCAGCTGCAAACTTACTAACCCACTCATCCACATTTTCACCCTGGTCATTTATATACATCACAAACAGCATGGGTATCAGCACAGATCCTCTCCACTATTGAGGACACCTTCAGAAGGCAACATCCATTATTAAGGTCCTTAACCATCTGGGGCATGCTTTGGATCACAAAGGTTCAAGATGCAACAATACCCAATCTCCGCAGACTCCTAATGAAATATGGCTACTAGTGTGCCTTCCTCATGGTAGAGATTCATTGGAATCTCCAAGCATTTCTTTACTGTCTAAACAATCGGATTTTATTACCTGAACTATGTGGGGACATGTCTTATGTACCAATCAACTGTAGCAGAGCTGATGGTGCTTGATACAAAAGAAATAGGTATTGGTGAGAAAATGCCTCTGTCCTCAAACATCAGTGAGCTAAAGAATCTGCAAAAATGTCTGTAAGAAGCAAAATTCACTCAGATTTCACTAAAAAGATCAACTTTAGAAAATACCTTTGTTTTATTTCTCTTGGTGTGACTTATAATTTAAAAAAAGAATCTGTAAACTTATTGTGATAATGGTGCCAGTGAATAACGTAACCAAGGGTGACATACTCCATGAGCTTCACAAAACTACTTTGTTCAGTTCTTTCTCATCTCCATTTCCTTGTAAATGTAGTTCTGCCAAGTTTGATCCTGTGACCTACTGTTCCACACCAGTGATCTACACTTTGTTGGTGTGTTTTTGGGCCGATTGCGTGATCTTGTGCTTTGGTGTCTCCGAGAGGATTCTGTGAGCGAGGCATGCAACCTCGAGGATAAAGAGACTGGAGGAGGGGTGCAAGTCCATAATTGACTCCAGTTCTCGCAGATTAAAGCCCTGAGGAAAATTGAAATCATCGCGGTGAGTGCGGAAAACGAGTAGGTGCCCAGCGCCATCTACCAGCCCTTCACTCACTGCTGTGTGTGCTTTTGACAGTCTCTACGTCCCTCTCACTTGCTGCTCCCGGAGGAAGGTTCAATCAATGTGATTTGTGGATTGGATTCTGTAGTTTATTATATGATGTGTCTCTGCCTTCTGCTTGCTCTTTTTTATGTTGAATTTGAATTGGGGCGGCCTGCAGAATACAGACGCTGAGCTGAACTGAATATACCTTGGATCCTTTCAATTTTGTGCTTTATATTCTGTGTTTCTCACATGTTGCCATTTGTGCGAATTTGTTTTTTTTCTGCGGGGGGGGGGGGGTGGTGGTTGATATTTTTCTTTGAACAGGTTCCACGGTTTTTCTCTGTTTCTTGACGGTCCATGGGAAGGAGAATCTCAGGATTGTATTCTGCATACACACATTGATAATAAGTGTACTTTGGATCTTTGAATCCTTTTATTGATGTGAAAACATGATGATATATTATCTACATCACTGGCTGAGATTGGATTTTGGTCCTGTCATAACCTCAGGTTGATCTCATAAAGATTCTATTGTAGTCGAGTTGCAAAATGTTAAATTCTTCGATATGGTCGGCACATGTCTTTTAAGAATGATATGTTTTCTTTAATGCCTCATTTACATTGTGTATGTTGAGCCTTTAACTCTTCCTTAACACTTTACTGAAAAATTTCTTCCAGGCATCTCAGGAGATGCCTTCTTCTCCCCATGGAGTGATCTACCATACATAAGAATGTGCCTATGACCTCAACGTTCTATCCAACCACCACAACCTATAAAGAAAATTAAAAGCTGTCAGTCTGAGAAGTACCGTGACCTCATCAAACAGGTGCAGAACAAACTGTTCATATGTCTGGCCCTTTGCCCTCAGAGAACGAAGAGGCCACATTGTAGCTTGTATAAATTCTAGGTGGATTTAACTTGTGTAGAACCATTAATCACAGTCCTAAACTGCCTAACCTCCAATAAGGAGGGGAACGATAACACGATAAAATCTCTGATTATTTAACGTTTTGTAGTATTACATTTGTAAGTCAATGGAGTGCTGATAACTCCAATTCTGTGCTGAGAATCAGCATCAGGTTTAGTATCACTGATATTTGTGAGAATTGTTTTGCAGCAGCAGAACAGTGCAGGTCATAAAATATGCTATAAATTGTATAAAACGATATTTTTTTTTAAATGTACACCTCAGTGAGTTCTGTGCCTGCCATGATGGAAAGCTTGTCTTCTGTCACCTCTGTCTACAAGCCTACTTTGGCAAGGACTCACTGATAAATCCTTCTCCCATTTTCAACCCTCCACCACTTCCTGGACACCCCGCCCTGGTCTTTCTCCTGCTCTGGACCTTTTCATTGCCAACTGCCAACAGGACATCAACAGTCTCGACTTGAACACTCCTCTCTCCAATTTCAACCTCACCCCTTCCAAACGCTCTGCTCTGCACTCCGTTCACACTGGTCCTAACCTCATCATCTAACCCGTAGATAAAAGGGGTGCTGCAGGAGTCTGGTGGACTGATCTCTACCTTGCTGAGGCACAGCGACAACTCTCAGACACCCCCTCTCACCCCTCGAACAGGTTCCCACTAAGGAGCATCAGGCCATTGTCTCCCACACCATCACAGACCGTATTAGCTCTGAGGATCTCGCATCCACTGACACCAACCTCATAATTCTGGCACCCCGCACCTCCCATTTCTACCTCCTACCCAAGATCCACAGACCCACTTGTCCAGGTAGAACTATTGTTTTCACTTGTTCCAGCTCACTGAACTCATATCTGCATACTTCAACACTGCTTTATCTCCCCTAGTTCAGTCCCTTCCTACCTACATCCAAGACACTCCACATGCTCTTGATCTTTTCAATGACTTCAAGTTCCCTGGCCTCCATCATCTCATTTTCACTATGGCTGTCCCGTCCCTATACACCTCCACCTCCACCAGGAAGGCAGAGCCCTCTGTTTCTTTCTGGACACCAGACCTAACCGGTTCCCCTCCACCCTCACTCTCCTCTGCCTAGCGGAACATGTCCTCCTTCTGAATATTTTCTCCTTTGGCTCCTCCCACATCCTTCAAGCAGAAGCTGCAGCCATGGGCACATGCATGGGCCCCAATATACCTGCCTTTTTGTCAGCCGCGTGAAACAGTCTATGTTCCAAGCCTACACTGGTGTCCATCCCCCACTTTTCTTTTGCTATATCAACAACTACATTGGCGCTGCTTCCTGCACGCATGCTGTGCTCATCGACTTCATCCACTTTGCCTCCAACTTCCACCCTGCCCTCAAATTTACCTGGTCCATTTCTGACACCTCCCTCCCCTTTCTCGATCTCACTGTCTCTATCTCTGGAGAGAGCTTATCTACTGATGTCTATTATAAACCCACAGACTCTCTGGACTATACCTCTTCCCACCCTATTACTTGTAAAAATGCCATCCCCTTCTCTCAATTCCATCATCTCTGCCACATCTGCTCTCAGGATAAGACTTTCCATTCCAAAAGGAAGGAGATGTCCTCCTTTTTCAAAGACAGGGACTTCCGCTCCTCCACCATCAACTCTGCCCTCAATCGCATCTCTTCCATTCCACACATGCCTGCTTTTACTCCATCCTTCCACCACCCTACAAGGGATTGGGTTCCCCTTGTCCTTACCTACCACCCCACCAGCCTCCGCATCCAGCACATAATTCTCCGGAACCTCAACATCTCCAAAAAGATCTCACTGCATAGAACATCTTTCCCTCTTCCTCACTTTCTGCTCTCTGCAGCGATCGCTCCCTTTGCAAAAACCCTTGTCATTCATCCCTTCCCACTGACCTCTCTCCTGGCACTTATCCTTGCAAGTGGAACAAGTGTTACACCTGCCCCTACACCTCCTCCCTCACTACCATTCACATGTCCAAGCAGACTTCCTGGTGAGGCAACATTTCACCCGTGAGTCTTGTGGAGTCATATACCGTGCCCCGTGCTCGCAGTGAGGCCTCCTGTATATCGGTGAGACCCAACCTAGATTGGGGGACCACTTCACCAAGTACCTACACCAGAAAAATCAGGTTCTCCCAGTGGCCACCCATTTAATTCCACTTCCTATTCCCATTCCAATATGTCGATTAATGGCCTCCTCTACTGTCGTGATGAAGCCACACTCAGGTTGCAGGAACAACCCCTGATATTCCATCTGAGTAGCTCAACCTGATGGCATGAATATTGATTCATCAAACTTCTAGTAAACCCTTCCCTTTCACCATTTCCCATCCACTTTTCCCTCTCTCACCGTATCTCCTTGCCTGCCCATCACCTCCCTCTGGTTCTCCTCCCCCTTTTCTTTCTTCCGGGGCCTTCTGTCCTCTCCTGTCCAACTCCCACTTCTCCAGTCCTGCATCTCTTTCACTAACCAACTTCCCAGCTCTTTACTGCACCCCTCCCACTTTGTCAGGAACACCTGTACACCTGCTCGTTAATGCAGATATCTGATCTGCCAAGCGTAGCAGTAACTCAATGCAGAAAAGCATGCTGACACTGTTAAGAGGCTCTGTTGTTCAGACCAAACATCTGAATGGGGAGGAAATGTGATCTAAGTGACTCTGACAAAGGAATGATTGTTGGTGCCAGACGGGGTTGGTTGATGATCTCAGAAACTGCTGAACTCCTGGGATTTTCATGCACAACAGTCTTGGGAGTTTACAGAGAGCAAAAAACAAACAAAAAAAGATCCAGCGAGTTCTGTGGGCAAAAATTCCTCATTAATGAGAGAGGTCAGCGAAGAATGGCAGACTAGCTCAAGCTGACAGGAAGGCAAAAGTACCTCAAATCAAGTCAAGTCAAGTCAAGTCACTTTTTTTGTCATTTTGACCATAACTGCTGGTACAGTACATAGTAAAAATGAGACAATGTTTTTTGGGACCATGGTGTTACATGACACAGTACAAAAACTAGACTGAACTACGTAAAAAACAACACAGAGAAAAAAACCACACACAACAACTACACTAGACTACAGACCTACACTGGACTGCATAAAGTACACAAAACAGTGCAGACATTACAATAAATAATAAACAGGACAATAGGGCAAGGTGTCAGTCCAGGCATCGGGTATTGAGGAGTCTGATAGCTTGGGGGAAGAAACTGTTACATAGTCTGGTCATGAGAGCCCGAATGCTTCGGAGCCTTTTCCCAGATGACAGGAGGGAGGAGATTGTATGAGGGGTGCGTGGGGTCCTTCATAATTGCTTTGTGGATGCAGCGTGTAGTGTAAATGTCCGTGATGGTGGGAAGAGGGACCCCGATGATCTTCTCAGCAGACCTCACTATCTGCTGCAGGGTCTTGCAATCCGAGATGGTACAATTTCCGAACCAGGCAGTGATGCAGCTGCTCAGGATGCTCTCAATACAACCCCTGTAGAATGTGATGAGGATGGGGGGATGGGAGATTGACTTTCCTCAGCCTTTGCAGAAAGTAGAGACGCTGCTGGGCTTTCTTTGCTATGAAGCTGGTGTTGAGGGACCAGGTGAGATTCTCCACCAGGTGACACCAAGAAATTTGGTGCTCTTAACAATCTCTACCGAGGAGCCGTCGATGTTCGGAGGGGACTGGTCGCTCCATGCCCTCCTGAAGTCAACAACCATCTCTTTTGTTTTGTTCACACTCAGAGACAGAAACCACACTTTACATCAGGGGTGTACAGAAGAGCATCTCTGAATGCAGGACACACTGAAACTTGAAGTTTATGTGTTACTACAAGAACAGAAGACCACAAACATGCACCTAGTGGTCACTTTATATTATGAACACCACTGCAGCCACTGAGGGAATATGAATTAAGTATGTGGTGCAAAAGAAAGCAAAAATAGTGAGGTCGTGTTCATGGATACTTTCTCCAGGAAATGAGATTTATTTGACTGGGATATTTAGGAGTGAAATTGTACTCAAAGATCCGAAGATTCAAAGTACATTTATTATCAAAGTAGATATGCAGTATACAGCCACGGAACAAAGGAAAGCCTGGAGCCCATTCAAATAAACACATTAACGCACCCCATGCAAAAAAAACCAAGTCACACAAATGGCAAAAAAAAGATCAGAAAACACAAAATATGAAACAGAAAATTGAAAGAGTCTAGGCATATTCAGTTCAAACTACCACTGTGTTGTTTATTATCTGCCGGCGCTCTGACCAAAATCACCCAAAATAACAGGAAGAAGAGGAGCAGACGGAAACCAAAGACTCATCATGACGTGAATACAGAGTCCAGTCCACGAACCACATCGATCAATCCTTGCCCAAGGCCCAAGACTCCTGTACCATTCTCTGGCAGCTTCAAGGGAGGGAGACACCATTCGAACTTCAAACACGTGCGATAGATTTCTGATGGTTCGAAAGCCAAGGAATTCCACCAAAAACATGATTAATAACACTTTTCTAAGTAAACTGTGGTAAACTGTCATGGCAAACAATGAAGCGGTGAGCAAAAGCAAAGCAAATTCGTAGTTTGTGCCCTGCTGGTGTGCTGCAAAATCAACAGACTTGGAGTTGGAGTTCTACTTTCGGAGTGACCAATTCGGAGGGGAGAAGAATGCACAGAGGTGTTCCAATGCCCATACAACTAACCTGGGTACAAGGGTAGATCTTTCTAAGTACCAGCCCAATCTGGTGAGGTCAACAAAGGCTTCTTCAGCAGCAAAATCCACGTCCGAAGCAAATCGATGGACAGCGTGTTCAAGGCCAGATCGTAATGCAAGGCACACTACGCTGTTTGGACAATCCAAATGCCAGTGCGGATAGACCGGAAAGCAAGGTGATGAGAGTTGGACGAGGTTCAATTGCTCTTGGCGCTGAGCCGATTTGAAAAATTAGACAAAAGCTCGTTCAGCAGCAAAATCTAAGCCCGTACCGATTCACTGGCAGCAGGACAGTTTAAACGCCAGCCCAGATAGTCTGGGTGCTCCTCTCTCCATGACGTTAAGTCTGAGAGACTGCCCTCGGCTGCTGTGCTTCGTGTCTATGCGGCGAGCTGCCTGCTAATATGATGAACTGAACACTGAGGCTTCGGGCCTACTCTGGGCTGCTCCAGGGATTTGGATCTAAGGAATCTATCTGGCGCACTTTTATTGTTTGTATGATTTGTTCTGTATCTTTCTTTTCTCATTCTTTGTGGGCACTTGATGCACCATCAATAACTCTCGGAGACGGGAGGTGAACAATAGCCTTTTATTAGCAGCAAAATGGAGCACGGCATCTCGGAGACTGAGGGGGGAGCAGTGCCTCCAATCACCTTTATACAGGGGTCTGTGGGAGAAGCCACAGGAGCAGTCAGTAGAGGGGTATGTCCAGCCAAGTATGCATAGTTTACCACATTCACCACCCCCCCCCTTTGTTTTAAAAGGGAGTCCCAAGGGGCAAAGTTTCTTACAAGTATATTTACAGGTTAAGTCTATCAGGTGGTGAGGTCTGTCGCTGCGATCTACATAGCACTGGCTGTGATTGCACAGGTGATGGTGGTTGTGCTGGCTCCGGCCTGACTTGAGGTGCCAGCCCGTTAGGTGTCAGTAATTCATCATGCGTGTGCATGGCGCCCGGTATGGGAGTATCATGAGGAGTCTGTGTAGGGCTTTGTGTGTGTGGTGTCTCATGGGTATATACATCGGTGGGTACGGGGTTCATAGTCAATGTGGAGTGTTCAGGGTAGGGGTCTGGTGCTCCTGCGGGTGCCAGGTCGCGGATGGAGACCGTGTCCTCCCGCCCATCAGGTAAAACCACGTAGGCACACTGGAGGATCTCATGAAGTAAGTGAACCCTCTCGACCATCGGAGAGTACTTATTGCTCCTCGCATGTTTCCGGAGCAGCACAGGCCCTGGGGACGTCAGCCCAGCCGGTAGGGTGGTCCCAGTGGCAGACTTCCTGGCAAAAGAAAATAGGCGCTCATGAGGGGTGGCATTGGTGAACATGCGTAACAGGGAGCGGATAGAGTGGAATGCCTCGGGAAGGACCTCCTGCCAGCAAGAGACCGGCAACCCTTAGACCTAAGGGCTAAAAGTGTGGCCTTCCACACAGTGGCATTCTCCCTCTCCACCTGTCCATTGCCCTGGGGATTATAGCTCGTGGTCCTACTAGTAGCAATGCCCCTAGCCAGCAGGTACTGGCACAGCTCGTCACTCATAAAGGAGGACCCTCTATCACTGTTGGTATAGCAGGGATATCCGAACAGAGTGATGAGCTGGCGCAGGGCTTTTGTGACGGATGTGGCAGTGGTATCGGGGCAGGGGATGGCAAAGGGGAACCGCGAGTACTCATCGATAATGTTTAGAAAGTAGACATTGCGGTCAGTGGAGGGAAGGGGGTCCTTAAAGTTGACACTCAGTCGCTCAAAGGAGTGGCTGGCCTTGATTATTTGTGCCTTTTCAGGATGGGAGAAGTGCGGTTTGCACTCAGCGCAGACTTGGCAGTCCCTGGTCATCGTCCTGATGTCCTCAAGGGAGTAAGGCAGGTTCCAGGCTTTCACAAAATGGTAAAGTTGGGTGACCCCCGGATGGCAAAGATGTGCATGGAGGGCGTATAGCTGGTCGATCTGTGTGCTGGCACACACTCCCCAGGATAGAGCATCAGGGGGCTCATTGAGCATTCCAGGCTGGTACAGGATATCATAGTTGTAGGTGGAGAATTCTATTCTCCACCTCAAAATTTAATCATTTTTGATTTTGCCCCGCTGTTGGTTGCTGAACATGAACGCAACCGAGCGCTGGTCGGTCAGCAAGATGAACCTTTTGCCAGCAAGATAGTGCCTCCAGTGCCTAATAGCCTCCACTATGGCCTGGGCTTCTTTCTCCACCGCGGAGTGCCGAATTTCAGGGCCTTGAAGGGTACGAGAGAAGAATGCTACTGGCCTTCCTGCCTGATTGAGGGTAGCAGCCAGCTTGAAATCGAAAGCGTCACTTTCTACTTGGTAGTGAATGGTCTCGTCCACCGCATGCATCGTTGCTTTGGCAATGTCCCCTTTAATGCGGCTGAAGGACACGCGGGCCTCAGCTGAGGGGGGAAATGCGGTAGACTTGACCAGGGGACTTGACCTTGTCTGCGTTGTGAGGGACCCATTGGGCGTAATAGGAAAAGAAACCCAGGCACCGTTTGAGAGCTCTGAGGGCGGTGGGAAGAGGGAGTTCCAACAGGGGGCACATACGGTCGGGGTTAGGGCCAATGACCCCGTACTCCACGACATTCCCAAGGATAGCGAGTCGGGTGGTTCCAAACACACACTTGTCCCTGTTATAGTAAGGTTAAGAGCTTTAGCCACTTGGAAAAATTGTTGGAGGTTGGTGTCGTGATCCTGCCAGTCGTGACCGCAGATGGTGATGTTATCCCGATATGGGAACGTGGCCTTCAGTTGGCACTGGTCCACTATCTGGTCCATTTCTCTCTGGAAGACAGAGACACCATTCGTGACACCGAAGGGGACGCGTAGGAAGTGATAGAGCCTGCCGCCCGCCTCGAAGGCGGTGTAGGGGCGGTCATCTGGGCGGATGGGGAGCTGGTGTTAAGCGGATTTCAGGTCTATGGTCGAGTACACCTTGTACTGAGCTATCTGATTGACCATATCCACGGTGCAGGGTAGGGGGTACGCATCAAGTTGCGTGAACCTATTGATGGTCTGGCTATAGTCCACGACCATCCTATTTTTCTGCCCTGTCTGAACAATGACCACCTCGGCCCTCCAAGGACTTGTGCTTGGCTCAATGATCCCCTCCCTGTGCAGCCGCTGCACCTCCGACTGAATGAAGGCCCTGTTCCCCGCGCTGTACCTCCTGCTTTTAGTTGCCACAAGTTTACAGTCAGGGGTCAGGTTGGTGAACAGCGGTGGGGGTGGGATCTTGAGGGTGGAGAGGCTGCAAGTGGTGTCAGTAGCGCGGCCGTTGGCATGGTGTTGGGTGGGATGTGTGTGTCGGGGCAGTAGCGGGGTATATGATGAAGTCCCACAAAACTGAGGATTTCTGACAGTGATTGATGGGAGGGGCCCGTCATGCTCCATTGTCACACTTTTCAGGTGGCTCTGGAAGTCGAGCCCCAATAGCTTAGGGGCACACAGTTGAGGCATGACCAGTAATGCAATGTCCTGATATTCTGTGCCCTTCACCACCAATGTCGCTACACAACCCCCCCAGATGTCTGTGGAATACGATCCAGAAGCCATGGTGACCCTCTGGCTTACCGGCCGTGTCACAAGTCCACAGCGTTGCACCGTGTCCGGGTGAACAAAACCCTCAGTGCTGCCCATGTCAAGCAGACAGCTAGTCCTGTGCCCCTCCACCAGGATGTCCAGCATTGGCCTTGCGAGCTGGTGTGGAGCGCTTTGGTCGAGGGTCACGGAGGCCAGAGTTGAACCGCCGTCTTGCTGCCCGGTAAGCACCCGTGGGTCGGAGGCGGGATGAGGTGGCGCCGACAAAGATGGCCACCCCCATGCCATGCACGAGGCGGGCATGCAAGATGGCAGCGACCAAGATGGCAACCCCCATGCCTCGCTCGCAGCACTGCTCAACCGCACTCGTGGTTTGGACTTACAGGGCTTGGCAAAGTGGCCCTTCTTCCCTCAGCTGGAGCAGGTAGCTTCTTAGGCCGGGCAGTGTTTTCAGGGGTGCTTTTCAAGTCCACAGAAGTAACACTACCTGGACTTGTGACTGTCAGCAGCCGAGGTCGATTCGCCGGTGGGTTGTGGGGACTGCAGCGTCCATGGGGCTGGCGGGAGACTGCACGCCTGGACAGCATCAGCATCGTGCAGAGCAGCCTCCAGCATGTTGGCCAGCTCGATCGCCGAATGTAAGGTAAGATCGGCGTGTTCCAGCAGCCGCTGGTGCACATACACTGACCAGATCCCCGTAACGAAGGCGTCTCTTACTAGCAGCTCCGCACGCTGTTCCGCCATCAGCCCCTGCAGTCGCAGGCCCGTACGAGTGTCTGTAGGGTCCGGACAAACTCAGCACTCAACTCTCTGGCCCGCAGCTGCCGTGTCGCTAAGCGATGTCTTGCATAGATGGTGTTCACCGGCCGCTGTATTGTCTTTTGAGGGCATCCATCGCACCCTGGTAGTCCGTTTGGTTCCTGATCATGGAGTAGACCCTTGCACTGACTCTGGAGAGGAGAACCCTGCGCATCGTGGCAGGGTCGGTCACATGAATCTCCTCCAGGTACGATTCGAAGCATGCTAGCCAGAGTTCAAAAGCATCACCAGCTTCCTGGGATTGAGGGTCGAGATCCAATCTGTCTGGTCGTAAAATCCTCTCCATGTTTTAAAATTGCTGCTAATAAAATTGATGCACCATCAATAACTCTCGGAGACAGGAAGTGAATGATAGGCTTTTATTAGCAGCTAAAAGGGAGTACGACATCTCAGGGACTGAGGGAGGAGCAGTGCCCCAATCGCCTTTATACAGGGGTCTGTGGGAGGAGCAGTCAGCAGAGGGTCGTGTCCAGACAGGGATACATAGTTTACCACAGCACTAGTCTTACTTTTTTAAAAATTAGGTTCTTTTGGGTTCTTTGTGACTGCCCGTAAGCAAATAAATGTTGTATAATTTATGCATTCTTTGATAACAAATGCACTTTGGAACATTTTAACTCAGGGATCTCCTTCCAGGAGCATCAAGTGAGAGAGAGCTAGAGACCACCACTCACAGACACTCCTCTGGCAGCGACTCATGACAGGATGCTAGACGAAGCTGAACGCCATCCTCTTTCATCTCGATGATCTCAACTTTCTTTGACGCTTCACTTGGCAAGATTGGCAAGAAATAAAGTCAATCATGGGCTCGCACCCCGTCTCCAGGCTTCTTGGCCGTGAGGCTACATGTTTCGCTCGAAACCTCACCAAACTCCCTCGGTTACAACAAAGCACCAGATCGCATAATCGGCCCAAAGACTCGTCACCAAAAATGTAGATCGCAGATTCCAACAGTAGCGGAACCACATTTGAAAGAAAATGAAGATGTGAAATAAATGAAAAAGTCTCTAATATCTTTTCCCCTAACACCACCTCAGTAAATTATTCCAGACACACACTACTGTGTAAAAATCATGCCCTCAAATCTCAACTGAAATTACCCCTTCTCAAATTATGCAGGAAGATGTTTTATTTTACAGATGATCCATATAATTTTGACATTGAACTAACATTGTGGTTCTCTTTAACGCAGTTTGTGCGAAGAGCAAAAGTCTCTGGAATGTGAATTTCAATAACAAGGTTGATTGAATAACAACTAACATTTCATCAATGCAGTTCCTAGCTGATGTCCTTGTTTGTTCCTACTGTGCAGCACATATGCTAAAATCAACATCAGAATCAGAGTTAATAACTTTGTTAACTTTGTGAAATTTGCTAACTTTGCAGCAGCAGTATAATGCAATACATAATAATAGAGAAAAAGTTGTGAATTACGGTAAGTGTATCATGTATATCAAATAGTTAAATAAGCAGTGCAAGAACAGAAATTCAAAAAGTGGTGAGGCAGTGTTCATGGGTTCAATGCCCATTCAGAAATCAAATAGCAGAGGGGAAGAGGGTGTTCCTGAATCATTGTGTGTGTCTTTTGGCTTCTGTACTTCCTCCTTGATGGTAACAGTGAGAAAAGGGCATATCCTGGGTGGTGGGGGCCCTTAATGACAAATGCCACCTTTTTGAAGCATCGATCCATGAAGATGCCCTGGATACTAAGGAGGCTAGTACCCATGATGGAGATGGCTAAGCTTACAACTCTCTGCAGCTTATCTGGATCGTGTGCAGGAGCCCCTCTCTCCCCTCCATGCCACATGCTGATGCAGCCATTTAGAATGCTCTCCACGGTACACCTGTAGAAATTTGCGAGTATTTTTGGTGATATACCAACTCTCCTCAAACTCCTAATGAAATATAGTTGCTGTCTTGCCTTCTTTATAGGTGCATCAATATATTGGGACCAGGTTAGTTTCTCAGAGATCTTGACACCCAGTAACATGAAACCTCTCACTCTCTCCACTTCTGATCCCTCTATGAGGATTGGTATGTGTTCCTTTGTCTTAGCCTTCCTGAAGTCCACAATCTGCTCTTTGGTGTTATTAACATTGAGTGCAAGGTTGCTGCTACAACACCACTCAACTAGGATATATCTCATCACCATCTGAGATTCTGCCAACAATGGTTGTGTTGTCAGCAAATTTATAGATGGCATTTGAGCTGTGCCCAGCCTCACAGTCATGGGTATAGACAGGGCAGAACAATGAGGCATACTCAAGTCACATGCCATTGTACTTGTGATCTTTCATGGTTGCTATTTCAGTGCTACCCCTTTAGATAGAGTAATAGCAGGAGAAATGAGGTTAGTAAAATCTGCATGAGGTGGGAGAAGTACGCTTTAGATTGGATTCAGATTGTATCTATCACGTGTTACAAGAAAGCATACAGTGAAATGTACCATTTGAGTTAGCAACCACACACCTACCTGCATGAAAGATGTATATGAGGTTGAAAGTGTACAGAAAAAATTTACAAGGGTGCTGCCAGGACGAGAAAACCTGAGTTATAAGGAAAGATTGAAAAGGCTGGGGCTTTCTTCATCAGAGAAGGGAGATTTGACAGAGGTATACAGAATTATGAGGGGTATAGACAGGGTAAATGCAAGCAGGCTTTTTCCATTGAGGTTGGGTGGGACTACTACTAGAGGTCATGGGTTAAGGGTGAAAGGTGAAATGTTTAAGGGAACGATGAGGGGAAACTTCTTCACTCAGGGTTGAGAGAGTGTGGAATGAGCTCAATTTCAACATTTAAGAGAAGTTTGGATAGGTACTGTATGTGGATGGATGGGGTATGGTCCAGGTGTCATTTAAAGTACAAGGCACTTTAAATGGTTTGGCATGACTAGATGGGCTGAAGGGCTTGTTTCTGTGCTGTACTTTTCTATGACTCTATAATGTTAGACTGTTCCTGGGGTCAGTCTGCAAGTGTCACCACACATTCTGACACTAACATAGCATGCCCACAATGTTTGGCAGAACAACACAGAATGCAACAAACAGCAAAATATCAACAAAATAAGCCCCTTTCCTCTGTCCCACCTACCCACACACATGGACACACCATCAACTCCAGGACAGGCCTCCCGGCCTCCATTCTCCAGAGTCCTGGATTCAGCCATCGGGCTTTAAGTTCCAGACTTCTGATAGAACTTTGGACTCCAATCATCAGTATCACCCCCAGGCAAGACTTTGAATTCCAGAACTACTGGTTTACGGTTGACTGAGCTCAAATATGTCATTGTGAATTTTGTTCCAATGCTGACATCATTTGGTGAGATTTACCATGGAAATTTGCTGGAGAAATACAGACAGATCACATAAATAGGTGAGGACAGATGGAATGGAGTACAGGAAAACTCAAAATTATTCATTTTGTTCAAGTTATTCAAGTTGAGCTCGTTTAATGTTGATATTTAGAGTGACTTATTGTCTTTCAACGTAAATCATAGAATGTCTGTTTGAAAGGCAAGTATCTAATTGACATTGCAGGATGATTTAAAGGTTCATTTCATTGTCAAAGTACGCATGTACAATACATCTCTGATATTTGTCTTCTCCAGATAGCCATGAAAAACCATCATGCACCCTGACAGGTAAAAGAAAAATAAACAAAACTCACAAACCCCAAAACCCTCCACCCCTCTCCCTTGCAAAAAACCGATGACATCAAAACCCTCGCCTCCTCCCTCACAGAAAAAGACAGCAATATTAGCATTAAAGCCCCCAGCCCCCTCTCTCACACACAAAAGCTAACAGATTTATCAACACAGAAAAACTTCAACAAGAACATCAAACATCAGACAACATCAAAAATCCTCGTATAAAAAGTAACATACCACCCACCTGCCTATTAGCAACAAGAAAGAAAAACACCAGAAACTGAAGGAGACCAATAGAAAGTACAGTCCTATAATCAGATAAATCTCAAAATATCAAAAAGATCCAACCGTCAGCTTTCGAGGAGAGTGGCCGCATGAAGTCAGTCTTTCCGTGAAGAGTGACAGCCACACCGAGTTCGAACATGAACGCCATCAATCCAACTACTAACCCTGTGGCCTCCATTGAAAACGATCGCTGACCTCTCTGCATTCACCTCAATGCTTCAATTTCCTCGTCGCTTCGACATGACCCCGCATCCTGTCTTTGGTCTTTGCCACAAGTCAGCCCATATTCTCGGTCCTTTTCAGGTCCCCATCTCTGGTCTTCTCCACGAGGCAGTACACTGAACACAGCAGAGCACTACGTCATTCGATCGAGTTCCAAACTGCACATCACAGATTCCAACAGTTTACGTAACTCAATCAAGACAAAAAGAACAGGCAGAAGATGTAGAGAAAGTGATATAATTGAAGGGACTGGCTACCTGGAAGTTGTCACCAACCGGACAGATTTTATTAACCCCATTTCTCTGTTACATTAGGGACATTTAAAAAGACACATGGATGTTAGAAAAATGAAGAGCAATGTGAGAGGGAAGGGCCAGGCTGACTGAGTCAATGGTCTCACTTTAAGCAGTATCACAAACACGAGAAAATCTGTAGATGTTGGAAATCCAAACAACACTCACAAAATGTTGGAGGAACACAGCAAGTCAGGCAGCATCTATGGAAAAGAGTAAAGAGTCAACGTTCTGGGCCACAGCCCAATGAAGGGTCTCAGCCTGAAAAGTCGACTGTTTACTCTGTTCCATAGAACCATAGAACACTTCAGCACAGTACAGACCCTTCAGCCCTCCATGTTCTGCTGACCCATATAATCCTTAAAAAAAGTACTAAACTCACACTACCCTATAACCCTGAATTTTTCTTTCATCTATGTGCCTGTGCAAGAGGCTCTTAAATACCCCTAATGTATTAGCCTCCACCACCATCCCTGGCAAGTCATTCCAGGCACTCACAACCCTCTGTATAAAAAACTTACCCCTGATATCTCCCCTAAACTTCCCTCCCTTAATTTTGTACCTATGCCCTCTGGTGTTTGCTATTGGTGCCCTGGAAAACAGGTCCTGACTATCCACCCTATCTATGCCTCTCATAATCTTGTAGACCTCTATCAAGTCTCCTCTCATTCTTCTACTCTCCAAAGAGAAAAGTTCCAGCTCTGCTAACCTTGGAGGAACACAACAAGTCAGGCAGCATCTTTGACTTGTTCTCCAAACCAGGCAACATCCTGGTAAATCTCCTCTGCACCCTCTCCATAGCTTCCACATCCTTCTTATAATGAGGTAACCAGAATTGAACACAATACTCTAAGTGTGGTCTCACCAGAGATTTGTAGAGTTGCAACATGACCTCTCTACTCTTGAACTCAATCCCCCTGTTAATGAAGCCTAGCATCCCATAGGCCTTCTTAACTACCCTATCAACCTGTGCAGCAACCTTGAGGGATGTATGGATTTGAACCCCAAGGTCCCTTTGTTCATCCACACTCTTAAGTAACTGACCATTAATCCTGTACTCAGTCTTCTGGTTTGTCCTTCCAAAATGCATCACCTCACACTTGTCCGGATTGAACTCCATCTGCCAGTTTTCTGCCCAACTCTACAGCCTGTCTATATCCTCTTGTAACCTTCAACAACCTACAGCTCCATCTACAACTCCTCCAATCTTCGTGTCATCCGCAAACTTACTCACCCATCCTTCCGCCTCTACATCCAGGTCATTTATAAAAATCACAAATAGCAGGGATCCCAGGACAGATCCCTGCGGTACTCCACTTGTCACCGACCTCCAGGCAGAATACTTTTCTTCCACAACTACCCTGTCCTTTCTTCCTTTAAGCCATTTTTTGATCCAAACATCCAAGGTTCCACTTATCCCATGCCTCATGACTTTCTGGATGAGTCTCTCATGAAAGACCCTGTCAAATGGCTTGCTAAAGTCCATGTAGACCACATCCACTGCCCTACCCTCATCAATTTCTTTTGTTACTTCTTCAAAAACTCAATCAGGCTCGTGAGGCACAATCTTCCCTTCACAAAGCCATGTTGACTATTCATGAATAGACTGTACTTCTCTAAATGCTCGTGGATACTATCCTTAAGAATCCTTTCCAGTAGTTTGCATACCACCGACATAAGACTCACCGGTCTATAGTTCCCAGGTTTTTCCCTATTACCTTTTTTAAACAAGGGAACTACATTTGCCATCCTCCAGTCCTCTGGCACTTCCCCTGCAGCCAAGGAGGATTCAAAGATCATAGCTAATGCTCCTGCGATCTCTTCTCTCAATTCCCATAACATGGGGTGTATCAAATCCAGCCCTGAGGATTTATCAATCTTAATGTTTTTAAGAAGATCCAGCACTTCTTCTTCCTTAATCTCCACATTGTCCAGCACACAGGCCCACTCTACTTCGACTTCATCCTGATCAAGATCCTTTTCACTTGTGAATACTGAAGCAAAATATTCATTTAGGACCTCCCCAAACTCCTCCACCTCCAGGCACGTGTTGCCCTCTTTATCCTTTAGCAGTCCCACCTTCGTTCTCGTCATCTTCCTATTCTTCACATACGCATAGAATGCCTTGTGGTTCTCCTTAATCCTACATGCCAAGGCCTTCTCATGCCTCCTTCGAGCTCTCCTAAGTCCTTTCTTTAGCTCCTTCCTGGCTACCCTACATTTCTCATAAGCTCCTCCTACTTCCTGCTTCTTTTATCTCACATATGCTTCCTTTTCCCTCTCGACGAGTTGCCTCATATGTTTCGTCAGCCACAATTCCCTTTTCCTACCATTTTTTCCTTGCATCAGTGTGACAAACCTATCCTGAACCCAGCTCAAGTGGTTCCTAAACTTCCCCCACATTACTTCTGTGCTTTCCCCTTTGAACATCTGTTTCCAATTTACTCTCGCTAGTTCCTGCCTCATCCCTTCAAAGTTAGCCCTTCCCCAGTTAAGCACTTTACCATTTTGTCTGATTTTATCCCTTTCCATAGCTATGCTGAAGCTAAGGGAGTTGCGGTCACTCCAATGATGCCACCTGGTTTGCTGAGTTCTGAGAGCAATTTGTGTGTTGCATTTCACTTGAAGAACTCTTGATCTCATGTTCTCGTTAGTTATTGTAATTTGCACCTACACAGTTTGTTGTCTTCTGCACTCTGGTTGATCGTTCATTGATCCTGTTATAGTTACTATTCTTTAGATTGGCTGAGTATGCCTGCAAGAAAATTAATCTCAGGTTTATATATGGTTCTTTGATAGTAAAATTCACTTTGATTTTTACTTTGAATTGATCTTAAAGTAGATTAAAAGGTTGGGACAACATAAGGCCTTAAGACGTAGGAGCAGAATTAGATCATTTAGCCCATCGAAGCTGCTCAGCCATTCAGTCATAATTGATCCTTTTTTGCCCCCCTCAGCCCCGCTACCCAGCCTTCTCCCTGTAACCTTGAATGTTGTGTCCAATTAAAAACCAGTCAAGCTCTACCTTAAATATACCCAACGACCTGGCCTCCACAGCTGTCTGTGATAACAAATTCACCACCTTCTGGCTAAAGAAATTTCCCAAATCTCTCTTCCAAATGGATGCCCCTCTATCCTGAGGCTATGTCCTATTGTTCTGGGCTCTGCCACCGTGGAAACGTCCTTTCCACATCTACTCTGTCTAGGCCTTTCTGTATTCAAAATGTTTCAATGTGATTCCCCCCTCATCCTTCTAAATTCCAGCGAGTACAGACCCAGAACTTCCTTATATTATAATTCTTTCATTCCTGAAATCATCCTTGTGATCCTCCTCTGGACCCTCTCCAATGCCAGCACATCTTTTTCTAGATGAGGAGCACAAAACTGTTCACAATTCTCAAGGTGAGGCCTCACCAGTACCTTATAAAGCCTCAGCATCACAGCTCTGTTTTGGATTCTAGACCTCTTGAAATTAGTCCCAACATTGCATTCAACGCTACCTGCAAGTTAACTTTAGGGTGTTCTGCACAAGGACTCTCAAGTCCCTTTGCATCTCAGAGTTTTGGATTTTCTTATCATTTAGGAAATAGTCTGCACATTTATTTTTTCTACTGAAGTGCATGATCGTGCATTTTCCAACATTGTATTTCATTTACTATTATCTTGCCCATCCTCCTTATCCATCAACCCATCTGCAGCCAGCCTGTTTCCTTAACACTACCAGCCACTCCACCAATCTCCATATCATCTGCAAACTTGGTATCAAAGCCATTTATTCTATCATCAAAATCACTGATATACAGCATTTAAAGAAATGGTCCCAACACTGGCCCTTGGGGAACACCAGTAGTCACTGCAGAAAAGAATACTTTTATTCCCTCTCACTGCCTCCTACCAATCAGCCAATGCTCTAACCATGTCAGTAACTTTCCAGTAATACCATGGGCTCTTAACTTGGTAAGCAGCCTCAGTTGTGGCACCGTGTCAATGACTTTCTGAAAGTCTAAATATACAACTTCCACTCCATCCCCTTTATCTATCCTACTTGTAATCTCCTCTAAGAATTCTAACAAGTTCATCAGGCAAGATATTTGTTGAAGAAAATCATGCTGACTTTCTCCTATCTTACTCTGTGTCTCCAGGTGCTCCATAACCTCACCTGCAACATTTGGCAGCAGCATCTTCCCACCCACTGAGGACAGACTAATTGGTCTATCATTTCCTTTCTGCTGTGTTCCTCCTTTCTTGAAGAATAGAGTGACATTTTCAATTCTCCAGTCCTCTGGCATCATACCAGAGTCCAATGATTTCTGAAGGATCATTTCTAATGCCACCACAGTCTCTACGGCTACCTCTTTCAGAACCCTAGGGTGCAGTTTATCTGGTCCAGGTGACTTATGTACCCTTAGGTCTTTCAGATTTTTGAGCAGCATCTCAAAATGTAATAGTATTTGCACTTACTTCTCTCCCCCACACCTTTCAACATCCAGCAAACTGCTAATATCTTCCCAGTGAAGTCTGATGCAAAATACTAATTTAGTTCATGGGCCATCTCCTTGGCCCTGTTATTATTTCTCCGGACTCATTTCCTAGCGGTCCTATATCCACTCTCATCTCTCATTTATTTTTTACATAATTAAAAAAGCTTTTGCTATCTACATTGATACTGTTTGTTAGCTTGCCTTCATATTTCATCTTTTCCATGCTAATGATTCTTTTAGTTGCTCTCTGTAGGGTTTTAAAAGTTCCCCAATCCTCTCTCTTCCCACTAATTTTTGCTTTGTTATATGACCTCTCTTTTGCTTTTACATTAGCTTTGACTTATACTATTTTGCCATTTGAGTATTTCTTTGTTTTGGAATACATGTGTCCTGCACCTTTCTTATTTTCCCCAAAAGCTTACACCAATGCTGCTTTACTGTCATCCCTGCTAGCATCCCCTTCCAATTTACTTTGCCCAACTCCTCCCCTCCCTTTTACCCTTGCAGCTTCTTAACACAACCCACAAAAATTCAACAACTTCTGATCGTATATCACACCTTGCTACTAATTTGAAGCTATTAATTACCAGCATAGCCATGCCACACCCTCTGCCTGACCTTCCTATCCCTCTGATACAACGTGTAACCTTGGGTATTCAGCCCCCAACTGCAACCATCCTTAAGCAACGATTCAGTGATGGCCATAACATCATACCAGACAATCTGTAACAGTGCAACAAGATCATCCACATTTCTTATGCAACGAGATATTACACTCTAAGTGCTGTATTTGCTCTCCTTTTTGATTCTGCATCCCTAATGCACTGATACTCACCTGCAAGCTGCAATTTTGTCCTAACATCTGCCTGTCCTCCCTGACAGTCTGACTGCATGTTATCTTTGCTTTTTTGCCATCTGTCCTTTCATGAGTTCCTTCACTCCGATTCCTCTTGCCCCCCCCCCCACCCGCCAAATTAGTTTAAACCCTCCGCAACAACTTTAACAAACCTGCCCGTGAGAATATTGGTTCCCCTCGGGTTCAGGTGAAACCCATCCCTTTTGAACAGGTCATACCTCCTCCAGACGTTATCCCAGTGATCCAAGAACCTGAAGCACTGTCCCCTGCACCAGCTTCTCAGCCACGCATTGATTTGCCAAATCATCTTGTTTCCATCCTCACTGATGCATGGCACAGACAGCAATCCAGAAATTACTACCCTGGAGGTCCTGCTTCTCAGCTTTCTAATTTTTTTCTCTAAATTCTCTTTTCAGGATCCCTTTTGCTTTTTCTTCCTATGTCATTGGTACCATTATGTACCAAGGCATCTGACTGCTCTCCCACCCTATCCAAAATGATATGGACGCGATCGAGGACGTCCCTGACCCTGGCACCTGGGAGACAACATACCATCCAGGTGTCCTGTTCATGTCTACAGAATCACCTGTCTGTTCCCCTAACTATTGAATCCCTTATCACTACTGCACCCCACTTCTCCCTCTTTCCCTTCTGCACCACAGACCCATGCTCAATGCCAGTAACCCAGTCTCCATGGCATTCCCCTGGGAGGTCATCCCCCACAACAATACCCAAAATGGTATACTTATTGAGGGGAATGGCCCCGGGAGCATTCCGTGCTAACTGTCTATTCACATTTCCATTTCTCCTGACAGTCCCCCAGCTGCTCGCCTCCTGCAACTTCAAGGTGACTACTTCCCTGCAACCCTAATTTATCTTCTCCCAAAAGATTATCTACTCACTCTCCCGTACAAGCCGAAGGTCATCCAGCTGCTGCTCATGATCCCTGACACGGTCTTCAAGGAGCTGCAGCCGGATGCACTTCACGTAGGTGTTGTTCCCCGGGAGACTCTGGGTCTCCCAGAGCTCCAACATCCGGTATGAAGACACACAACAGCCATTTACTACTCTAGGTACAGTAAGGGGAAGAGAAAAGGAACTTTAGCAGAAGCTTACCCAGAGCCAACGCCTCTTCCAAGCCAAAAACCTGACACTCCTACTCTCACCACTGGCCTGCTCCCAACAATAGTCAAGCTGCTTGTCCCTTCTGTACTTGTAAACACGCATTGCGAACCTGTGAGAAACCTCATCACCATGGCCAGCTCCAGCTGCTGGTTGGTCCGCTGGAACACTATGGACTGAAGAGCCTGTAAAACGCTGGAATATTCTATGTTCTGAAAGAGGGGAGTATACTTGGAATGGTGCTTGCAGGCCTGGCTTCCCAACCTAGATAAGGAGAAACAGTAGAAACACAGACTCAGTGGTCGAAATGGCCTAATTCTGCTCTTATCTCATGTCTTACATTGGAGAAGAGTTGGAAAACTCAGGAAGCAGCTATTATTAAAGCAGTGGTATTTTCTGATTAGTGCACTCCAACATTCCTGGAGTGAAGATAGATTGCGCTATTAGGATCTATGGAGATTATAAGATAACAATCAACAGAGAGGCAAATGTGTACAGATAGCCTTTACCTGTGATGAATGGTTTGTTTGCTCAACTAGAACAAAGACAGAATTCCACAGCACAATGCATGCAGGATGAGCTAGACAAGTATTCAAAGGTGTATCCAAGCTGCAATTAGAACCATTTTTAATATCACCGGCATACATCATGAAAATTTTTGTTTAGTGGCAGCAGTACAATACAATACATAATGATAATAATACCAATAAATTACATTAAGTATATATTTTAAAATAAAATTATATAAATATGCAGAGCAAAAACAGGGGAAAATAGGGAGGTAGTGTTCATGGGTTCAGTGTCCATTCAGAAATCCTACGGCAGAGGGGAAGAAGCTGTTCCTGAATCATTGAGTGCTTGTCTTCAGTGTCCTGTACTTCCTTCCTGATGGTGACAACAAGAAGAGGGTGATGGGGGTTCTTAATGATGGATGCCACTTTTTTGAAGCATCACCTTTGAAGGTGTCCTGGATGCAGGGGAGGCTAGTAACCATGACAAAAGTTTACAGCTTTCTGCAGCTTTTTCCAATTCTGTATAGTAGCCCAATCCACACCAGATGGCAATGCAACCAGTTAGCATGCTCCCTATGGTAGGTACATCTGTAGAAAATGCCCAGAGTCTCTGGAGACAGACCGAACCTGCAACTGTTCATAATAAACACAAGAGGTACTGCAGATTCTGGAAATACAGGTTCAGGAAAAGCAGATTCGTACATATAAAATGGTGGAGAAAGTCAGCAGATCATGAAGCATCTATGGAGAGGAATGAAGGTTTGGAGTTTATCGAGATTCTTCATCAAGGCATCCAAATAACATCACTGGTAGGCCATTGCTGAGATTGTGGGTTAAACTACATTAAAGACATTAAAGCAGCTGTTTTGTCAACATGCTGTGTTGGAAGTGTCCCACATTCATTGTCCTTCCCACCACTGAACACAGCTACACTGAGCACTGCTATAGGTAAGCTCCATCATCAAAGAACCCCACCACCCAGGCCATGCTCTTTTCTTCCTACTGCAATCAGGAAGAAAGTACAGGAACCTTAGGGTTTAGGAACAATTATTACCCCTCAACCATCAGCTCAATTAGAAGGAGAACTCTGATCTCAAACTTCCACAGCTTTGCAGCTAGACCACTTATGGAGGAAGCTTCAGAAGTAAACCTAGAAGGAAAAATCCACAGCTGGAGTCCCTGAGATTGTCCTAAGTTGAGTTCAATGCTGACTGGCAACTCCGGCAACGCTGCTGGTGTCAGACTATAATGGCCTCAGCCATTCCTTTGGATTCATTAACTACATGGAGAGGGGGAGCTTGCTGCATGGGAAAAAGCTTACTCTCCGTATTGTACTGCCCAGGCTTGCATATCGAGACAGCTAGGATACACATGTGTGGTCCACCCTGCCCAATTCAGATATGTACCTTGAAAATAAATTTACTTTGAACATTTTAGAACTTTATTCCAAGTATTCACTGTATACTAACTGGCCCAATACAGTAGACTTTGTCCGTGGGATAGAATAAGTGGGGATATTTTACAGAGGACAGCGATGAGTCAAGAAGTCTGCCAGGAGTCAGAGGACAAAAGGTACAGAAATACAACTGAGAAATTACGGGTGCATCATTGATGAGAAGGAATTTCTTTAGCTAGTGCATGGTGAATCTATGGAATTCATTACTACAGATGATTGTGGAAGCCAAGTCACTGGGTATACTTAAAGCAGAGGTTGATAGGTTCTTGATTAGTCAGGTTACAGGGAGAAGGCAGGAGAATGGTATTAAAGGATGGAATAATAAAATGGTGGAGTAGTTCAAAGTTCAACGTATAAAGTAAAAATTATTATCAGAGTACATATATGTCACCAGATACAACACTGAGATTCATTTTTCTTGGGCATAGTCAGCAAATCTATAGAATAGTAATTATAACAAGATCCAATGTAATATCAACCTGAGTGCAGAAGACAGCAAGCTGTGCAACTGCAAATATAAATAAATAACGAGAACATGAAATAACAAAATAAAGAGTCCTTGAAGTGAGATCATTGGTTGTGAGAGTATCGCAATGGATGAGCAGGTGAGTGTAGCTATCCCATTTTGTTCAAGAGCCTGATGGTTGAGGGATAGGAATTGTTCCTGAACCTGGTGGTACGAGTCCTGAGGCTCCTGTACCTTCTAGATCAGGGATGGCCAACCTGTGGCACATGTGCCAAAAGTGGTGCATTGGATGATTAGAAGTGGCACATTGCAGCCCAGTGATAATAATAAAAAAGTAAGCCTACTCATGCAAAAAATATTAACCAAAAACTGACTTCTAGAAAAAAGTAGCTTAGAGCTAGAAATGGGTTTTACTGAGACTAAATCTAAAACTTAGCAATTATTTTTAGCGATTTTATTATTTTGTGCACATCTTTTGGCGAATGTTATCTTCTTTCACATTAATCTGTTTTCAATTTTTAAAAAAATGTTCAATGAGTCAAACTAGGAAAGAGGGACTTTTGTTCTGCAGTCATTCCATAACTGTTTAATACATGTTTGATACTTGTTTGATCCTGGGGCGCCAGGCGTCTGCACCAGTGGTGCGTCGCAGGTTTTTGCCAGTCAGTTTACAATTGACACTCGTGTGCTATGGAGTTGTGTTTTGGTCGTCCTTTGTGAACATTTGCAGTTTTGTAATTTTTTGAAAATTAAGCCTTGTTTTTACATTCAGTTACCCATCACAGTGCAAAAGAAAATGAGCAGAAGAAAAGCAGAAAGTAATAGTAAGCGTGAATTCAATGAACAGTGGGAAAATGAGTTCTTATTTGTAGCGGGTCCATCAGGAAAACCCATTGTGCATTGTTTGTGAAAACACTTTCTCACATAATAGAAGACATGATCTTAACAGACATGATAAAACACAACATCAGACTGAAACAGAAGGAAAACTGAAGCTAGTGCTTGGGTCTGAGTTACAGAAAGAATATGTGATTAAAAAGAAGGAAGAATTCAAAAGAAGACAAAATATATTTGTTAAAAGTCTCATTAAGGTAAATAATGTTTATCTTTTTTTATATTAAATCAATATATCATGAAAAAATACTAAATATATCTATATTAACATATTTTTACAAGAATTGAATGGGGGTACAAGTGTTGTATGTTGCATCTGAACTTGTGCGTGAAAAAATTGATGCATGGAATGTAAAACTTTGGCCACCCCTGTTCTAGATAGCAACGTCAAGAAAAGTGCATAGCCTGGAGAGCGAGGATCCCTGATGATGGATGCTGCTTTTCTATGGCAACATTTCATGTAGATGTGCTCAATTGTTGGGAAGGTTCTATCTGTGATGTACTGGGCCGAATGCACTACCTTTTGTATGATTTTCCGCTCAAAGGCATTGGTGTTCCCATATCAAACCATGATGCAGCCAGTCAATACACTCTCCAGTGCACATATAAAGAATTTTGTCAAAGTTTTTCATTTCATGCTGAATCTCCACAGACTCCGAAGGAAGTAGAGACCTGATCAACTAATGGCCTAATTCTGTCATATGGTCTTATGTATATTCTGGATACCCAGACAGTAGAGCCCAAATGTGAAGGTCCATACTCCCTCAAGACTGACTGGCAAGATATGTTTGCCTGCACCTATACATCGGACTCCTCCTGCAACCCATCAGTGGAAGGGGAACTTCCTGCCATTGCTTGTGCAATCTTTGTTGGGGTTTTTCAAACAAAAGTTACTAGTTTGAAATTTTTTAATATTTGAAATTTTAAACTGTTTTTGAATGTTTGCAAGTGTGAGCAATATTCATAAGACCTCAAGCTGTCTGACTGCCTTGCAGGCAGATTCAGCATCACCGGCTGTTAAAACATTTCTGTGGGATTTAAGGCATCGAGTAATCTGCTGGTGGAATTTAGAGGATCGAGCAGCTCCTACATATTATAACCTTATAGACTCCATTCTGACTTTGATTTTTTTTTATATACTGATGTCTTGGTCTACATAATAATTTTTCTCTTCACTGTCTCGTAAACTCTAAGTATAATTGATGTTCTGCGTGTTGCCTGGGCCTACGTGCCTGTGATATTGCTGCAAGAAAGGTTCTCATTACACTTGTACCTAACCACACTTGTGCACATGACAATGAACTTGACTTGACTTTCTTAGTGGAGATTGCTGAGGCTCTGACTTATTGGGAAGTTTGTGGTTGAGTATTACATGCGCCCCAGAGGGATTTGCAGATCATCTCCACCACACATGCTACTCCACCAGCCATTAAAATCTACAATCACACTTAACTTTTATGTGCCCAGAATTGTTTCAAGCTGAGAACATTTGGACTATAAACCGATCTGCCACAGAGAGTTGTGGATTAAGTCACGGTGTTCCTGTTTTCTTGATCTGCTCTGTTCAGATTCTTCCCAAGAAAAAATCAACATCAGTATGAAAGGCTGTGTAAATTTACAGCTGGTAGGTTGCCTGGAGGTCCATATTGCAGCCATATGGACTTATGTGCTGCCTTCCTCAAAGTCATAACTCGTACAAATAGGAAATGTTTTCACCCTCTCCGTGTTTTGACCATTTACGGCCATCGACATCACAGCGTGTATCCGAAGCAGATGTTTTAGTGTCTTCATTGTAATTGAACCCACAATCCGAGCATAAGCAATGGCCTAGTAACGATATAAACTACAACATGGATGGTCTTAAGCCCAGCTGCAAAAGGAGGAAGGTTGGGCATGGGACTGCAACCCCAACCCTTAAGAACCCAGAGTTAAATGAAAGCCAATGGACCTCATCCCTGGAAATCAGAATCGGGTTAACTATCACTGGCATATGCTATGAAATTTGTTAACTTACAATGCAATACATAATAATAGAAAAGAAAAAAACTGTGAATTACAGTAAGAAAGTATATATATTTAAAGGAGTTAAATTAAATAAGTAGTGCAAAAATAAAAGTAGTGAGGTAGCATTTATGGGTTCAATACCCATTTAGGAATTGGATGACAGAGGGAATAGGCTGTTCCTGAATCATTGAGTGTGTGCCTTCAGGCTTCAGTACATCTTTTCTGATGGTAGCAATGAGAAGAGGACATTCTACAATTGTATTTCTATGTTATATTGACTGTCCTGTTGTACATACTATTTATTACAAATTACTATAAATTGCAGATTGCACATTCAGATAGAGACATAACAAAAAGATTTTTACTCCTGGTATACGTGAAAGATGGAAGGAATAAAGTCAATTCAATGTCCTGGATGATGGATGCCATCTTTTTGAGGCATCGCTCCTTGAAGATGCCCTAGATACTATAAAGCCTAGAGGGACGAGAAAGAATCTTCACCTGGAAGACATATGAAGTCATATGGTGAAAGCTGCAAGTTGGTAGAACCCACGGGGTCAATCGACCTTCTATCATAGAGGACCACCACAAGACTGGCGGAGGACAGAGAACTTAATGAATACTTTACTTCAGTATTCACTATGGAAAAGGATCTTGGCAATTGTAGTGATGACTTGCAGCAGACTGAAAAGCTTGAGCATGTAGATATTAAGCAAGAGGATGCACTGGGGCTGATGGAAAGCATCAAGTTGAAAAAGTCTCTGAGACCAGATGAAACGTACCCCAGGCTACTGTGGGAGGTGAGGGATGAGATTGCTGAGCCTCTAGCAATGATCTTCACATCATCTATGGGGATGGGGAGGTTCCAGAGGTTTGGATGGTTGCAGATGTTGTTCCCTTATTCAAGAAAAGGAGTATGGATAGCCCAGGAAATTATAGACCAGTGAGTCTTACTTCAGTGGTTGGTAAGTTGATGGAGAAGATCCTGAGAGGCAGGACTTATGAACATTTGGAGAGGTATAATAAGATTAGGAGTAGTCAGCATGGCTTTGTCAAGGGCAGGTCATGCCTTACAAATTTTTGGAGAATGTGACTAAACACATTGATGAAGGTAGAGCAGTAGTTATAGTGTATATGGATTTCAGCAAGACATTTGATAAGGTACCCCATGCAAGGCTTATTGAGAAAATAAGGAGGCATGGGATCCAAGGGGACATTGCTTTGTGGATCCAGAATTGGTTTGCCCACAGAAGGCAAACAACGGTTGTAGACGGGTCATATTCTGCATGGAGGTCGGTGACCAGTGGTGTGCCTCAAGGATCTGTTCTGGGACCCCTACTCTTCATGATTTTTATAAATAACCTGGATGAAGAAGTGGTTGGATGGGTTAGTAAATTTGCTGATGACACAAAGGTTGGAGGTGTTGTGATTAATGTGGAGGGTTGTCAGAGGTTACAACAGAACATCGATAGGATGCAAAACTGGGTGGAGAAGTGGCAAATGGAGTTCAAACCCGATAAGTGTGTGATGGTTCATTTTGGTAGGTCAAATATGATGGAAGAATATAGTATTAATGTTAAGACTCTTGACAGCATGGAGGATCAGAGGGATCTTGGGGTCTGAGTCCATAGGACAAACAAAGCTTCTGCACAGGTTGACTCTGTGGTTAAGAAGGAATATTGTTCTTTGGACTTCATTGACCCTGGGATTGAGTTTAAGAGCCGAGAGGTTATGTTACAGGTATATAGGACATTGGTCAGACCCACTTGGCGTACCGTGCTCAGTTCTGGTCAACTAACTACAGGAAAGATTCGGAAACTATAGAAAGGGTGCAGAGGAGATTTACAAGGATGTTCCCTGGATTGGGGAGCATGCCTTATGAGAATAGGTTGAGTGAACTTGGCCTTTTCTCCTTGGAGTGACTGAGGATGAGAGGTGACCTGATAGAGGTGTATAAGATAATGAGAGGCACTGATCATGTGGGTAGTCAGAGCCTTTTCCCAGGGCTGAAGTGGCTATCATGAGAGGGCACAGTTTTAAGGTGCTTGGAAGAAAGTACAGAGGAGATGTCAGGGTTAAGTTTTTTGTGCAGAGAGTGGTGAGTGTGTGGAATAGGCTGTTGACAATGGTGGTGGAGGCGGATATGGTAGGGTCTTTTAAGAGACTCCTGGATAGGTACATGGAGCTTAGAAAAATAGAGGGCCATGGGTAACCCTAGGTAATTTCTAAAGTAATTACATGTTCCGTACAACATTGTGGACCGAAGGGCCTGTATTGTGCTGTAATTTTTCTATATTTCTATGATGGACAGATGGACGAGAGATTGAAGCAGACATAAAAAGCTAGAAGATGGAGTCACAAGACATTTTGCAGTTGCTGGAAATCCCAGGCATTGCACAAAATTCTGGAAGAATTCAGCAGTCCTGATATAGGGTTTTGGTCTAAAATCTTGACTCTTTATTTCCTTCCATAGATGCTGGCTCTCCTCCTGAGTTCCTCCAGCATTTTGTGTGAGAGAGAGCAGATGGATCGAGGTGGGAGTGTGGACAGAGGGTGAATGAGGATAGGAGGTTGAGAATTAGTCTGGTAAGTGATCATTGCTCTCTGTCTATGAGAAATAGAAACATAGAAAATAAGTGCAGGAGTAGGCCATTTGGCCCTTCGAGCCCGCACCACCATTCAGTATGATCATAGCTGATCATCCAACTCAGAACCCTGTATCTGCCTTCTCTCCATACCCCCCGATCCCTTTAGCCACAAGGGCCATATCTAACTTCCTCTTAAATATAGCCAATGAACCAGCCTCAACTGTTTCCTGTGGCAGAGAATTCCACAGATTCACCACTCTCTGTGTGAAGAAGTTTTTCCTCATCTCGGTCCTAAAAGGCTTCCCCTTTATCCTTGAACTGTGACCCCTCGTTCTGGACTTCCTCAACATCGGAAACAATCTCCCTGCATCTAGCCTGTCCAATCCCTTTAGAATTTTATACATTTCAATAAGATCCCCCCTCAATCTAAATTCCAGTGAGTATAAGCCCAGTCGATCCAGTCTTTCTTCATATGAAAGTCCTGCCATCCCAGGAATCAATCTGGTGAACCTTCTATGTACTCCCTCTATGGCAAGAATGTCTTTCCTCAGATTAGGGGACCAAAACTGCACACAATACTCTAGGTGTGGTCTCACCAAGGCCTTGTACAACTGCAGTAGAACCTCCCTGCTCCTGTACTCAAATCCTTTTGCTATGAATGCCAACATACCATTTGCCTTTTCCACTGCCTGCTGTACCTGCATGCCCACCTTCAATGACTGGTGTACAATGACACCCATGTCTCGTTGCATCTCCCCTTTTCCTAATCGTCCACCATTCAGATAATAATCTGTTTTCCAGTTCTTTTCCTGTATTCCTTTGAAATATATCCTTCAAAGGTAGGAAGAAATTATCTTTTCTTGCTCATACCATTGGGCAGAAGGTACAGGAGCCTTAAGTCTCACACCATCAGGTTCAGCAACGGTTCTTACCTTACAGCCATTTGGTTCCTCAACCAATGTGGATAACTTCACTTACCTCAATACTGAACTGATTCCACAACCTATATATAGCTAGGGTGCCTGAGACCTTTGCACAGCACTGTATCTGTCAATGTGGAGCGGAGAGCGAGTTTGTAAATCTTGCGAGAACAATGGATGTAGGGAATGGCGAGGGTGGAGTGCCGTGGGAGGGAAGTGGAACAGGTGACAGGGAAGAAGCGGCAAGGGAGGGGGATGGGGGGTGTGGCATGGGTGCAGACACACCCAGTCCTGAGACACCAGGCAAGGTCATTTGGTTCCAAACAATTGGTTTAATGATCATTACAGAATGTCTCTCAGTTGCAACCTGCTCCCTCCCCTCCTGCTAGCCTTATAATCTTCCAGATCTCTATCATTACGTAGTTTTTTGGAATCTTTCATAAGCTTTTCTTTTCTTCTTGACTAGATTTTCAACAGCCTTTGTACACCACAGTTCCTGTACCCTACCGTCCCCTCCCTGTCTAATTGGAACGTACCTATGCAGAACGCCACGCAAATATCCCCTGAACATTTGCCACATTCTGCCGTACATTTCCCTGAGAACATCTGTTCCCAATTTATGCTTCCAAATTCCTGCCTGATAGCTTCATATTTCCCCTTACTCCAATTAAACACTTTTCTAATGTATCTGTACCTATCCCCCTCTCCAATACTATGGTAAAGGAGATAGAATTGTGATCACTATCTCCAAAATGCTCTCCCACTGAGAGATCTGACACCTGACCAGGTTCATTTCCCAATACCAGATCAAGTACAGCCTCTCCTCTTGTAGGCTTATCTACATATTGTGTCAGGAAACCTTCCTGAGCACACCTAACAAACTAAACCCCTTGCTCGGGGGAGATGCCAATCGATATTTAGCACCATGACAAACCCTGTTATTATTACGCCTTTCCAGAATCTGTGTCCCTATCTGCTCCCTGATGTCCCTTTTACTATTGAGTGATCTAACTGAAAAAAAATCCTTCACCCCCCTTCTTGGTTCTGATGTCACGTTACTGGTGTCTGTTCACCCCTCCTCCTCTCCACTTCATGCTGCCTATCTCCCATCCGGGATACACTCTTTTCTCATTGCAACCTTCAGGGAGGAGGTTCAGGAGCCTGAAGACGCAAACTCAATATTTTAGGAACCATTTCTTCCCCTCCACCATCAGATTTCTGAATGGTCAGTGAATCCCATGAACACCTCATTAATCTTCAGCAGGTCAGGCAATCCTAAAGAAGGTACTTGGTCCGAATCGTCAACTGTTTACACTTTTCCACAGATGTTGCCTGTATTTTGTGTGTATGTTGCCTCTGGATTTGCAGCATCTGCAGATTTTCTCGTGTTTGTGATATACCTCACTTATCCCCTTTTGAACTATTTATAATTTAATTGCAATTTACAGTCATTTCACCCTACTAATCCTCTTTTGCACAATTTTTGTTGCAACTGAAAGTAATTTTTTTTCTTGCATTATACTGAAGAAGATTAGCTTTACTTGCCACATCAAAACAGACAGTGAAATGTCACATTTTGTGTCAACTGAAATCATAGAAGATTGTGCTGGGCAGCCCAAAGATATGCCACATTTCTCCGCCAGCATATCATGCCCACATTTCATTAACCCTAACCGTACACTGTTTGGAATATGGAAGGAAACTAGAGCACCCAGAGGAAACCCATGTGATCACGGGAGAATGTATACTCTCCTTCCAGGAAATGGCAGGAATTGAGCTCCGATTGCTGATTGCTGGCGCTGTAAATCATTATACTAAACACTACATAGTGCAGACACAAAATAACAAATTTTATGTCATAAAGACCATATGACCATTAGATGTAGGAGCAGTATTGGGCCATTTGGCCCATCGAGTCTGATCCATCATTTCATCATGGCTGATCTATTTCCCTCTCTGCCCCAATCTCCTGCCTTCTCACCGTATCCCTTCTTGCCCTGACTTACCAAGAATCTATCAACCTCTGTTTAAATTCCTCCTCATCTCTGTTCTAAAAGGACACCCCTCTATACCCTGTGCCCCCTGGTCTTAGACGTACCCCCCTCCATCGAAAACATCCACTATATCAAGGCTTTTAAACATTCGACAGGTTTCAATGTGGTCATTCTTCTGAATTCCATCGAGTACAGTCCCGGAGGCCATCAAGCACTCCTCGTATGACAAGTCTTTCAATCTCTAAATCATTTTTGTGAATCTCCTCTGAATCCTCTCCAATGTCAGCACATCCTTTCTTAGATCTGGGGCCGAAAACTACTCACAATACTACTCCAAGTGAGGCCGCACCAGTGCTTTATAGAGCCTTAATATTACATCCTTGCTTTTATATTCTATTCAGTGATAATAAACCTGATTCTGATTCTTTCCATATTTACCTGTTGCTTCCATACTTCAGTGTTAATAATCGTAATTGAATTTGTCACAATAATTGTACAGTTATGGGAAACAATTTTGTTGCCACTAAACTCAGATTTTATTCAATTGCCTGTGTAAAATAAGGCATTTGATTCAAATTTTATTTAAATCAGAGGCTTGACAAATCTTGTCCTGCCTTACTTCCCTATCAATAAACCCAAGACTTAGAATATAAAAATGGTTTCTAATATTTAACATTTCAGTATGAGATAGACAGTGAAATGGAAATGATGGAGTTGAAAATCTTCATTACTATGCAGGTTGAAGTGGAAAGTACATCTATTGAAAGGTGATGGTGAATTCTTAACTACCCAACACAGGTTTATGCAAATTAAGTTCAGTTTATGCTCAAAATCATGTTCAAGATTGTTTAATGTCACTTCCAATACACAAGTGTAACAGAGACGAAATCATTGTTACTCCAGATCCGATGCAGCACAAAAAATACACAGTAAGAACACAATCATGAAAAGTATAATAAATATAAATACATTAGATAGCTTATGTACAGAAACATGAAGAAGTCTTCAGATGCTGGAAATCTAAAGCAGCACACACAGTACACGGCAGGTCAGGCAGCATCTCTGGGAATGTGTAAGTAGTCAATGTTTCAGGCCAAGACCCTTCTTCAGCTTGGTGCAAGTACGTTTGAGTGCAGTTTGTGGACTGGTTCAAGAGAGGTAAACCTGGTGGTGTGGGTTCTGAGGAGGGTACCTCCTTTCCTTCCTCCTTCTTTTCTTTGCTGGGTGCTCATGATATTAGCAATCATTTGACAGTGACAATCAGAAACCAGGAAGCTGTCCAGTTGATTGCCTCGTGGTTACCCTTCAATTGATGTTTTTCATTGGAAGTTAATTAAATAGATTTTTTTTTATCCATTTTACACAATCCCACAAAAATCAATGTTTGGCCTCTCTTGGTTTATTCTGAGCTGTGTAGCTGTGAGTAATTATTTTAAAAAGCTTGAGATTTCAGGTGAAATTTTCACCACAATTTTGGCATTCAAAACTGTAGAACTTGTTGACATCTCTCTGTCTCTGCCTTATGTACAATTCGACCATAAGACCAAAAGACGTGGGAGCTGGATTAGCCATTTGGCCCATCAAGTCTGCTCTGCCAGTCAATCATGGCTGATCACTTTTCCCCTCCTCAGCCCCACTCCCTGGCCTTCTCCCTGTAAGTGTTGATGCCATGTCCAATCAAGAAGCTTTCAAGCTCTACCTTAAAAACACCCAATGACCTGGCACCCATAGCAGCCTATGGTAACAAATTCCACAAATTTCTCTGCATCTCTGTTTTGAAAGAGTGCCCCTCTATCCTGAGGCTGTGCCCTCTTGTCCTAGACACCCCACCAGAGGAATCACCATTTCCACATCTACTCTGTCTAGGCCTTCCAACATTTGAAAAGTTTTGATGAAATCCCCCCTCATCCTTCTAAGTTCCAGCAAGTACAGATCCAGAGCTATCAAACGTTTCTTGTATGATAACCCTTTCGTTCTCTGAATCATCCTTCTGAACTTCCTCTGAATCCTCTTCAATGCCAGCACACCTTTTCTTAGATGAGGAGCCTAAAACTAATCACAACACTCAAGGTGAGGCCTCACTAGTACCTTATAAAGCCTCAACATCACATCCATGCTCTTGTATTCAAGCCCTCTTGAAATGAATGCTAACGTTGCATTTGCCTTCCTCACCTCTAACTCTACCAGCAAGTTAATCTTTAGGGTGTTCTGCACAAGGACTCCCAAGACCCTTTGCATCTCAAGTTCTTGGAGTTTCTCCCCTTTTAGAAAATAATCTGCACATTTATTTCTACTACCAAAATGTGTGACTTAATCTGTCTAAGTTCTTCTGCATCCTCCTGTTTCCTCAACACTACCTGCCCTTCCACCAATCTTCATATCATCTGCACACTTGGCAACAAAGCCATCTATTCCATCATCTAAATCATTGACATACAGCATTAAAAGAAGTGGTCCCAATACTGACCCCTATGGAACAGCACTAGTCTCCGGCAGCCAACCAGAATAGGACATTTTGTTCCCACTCACTGCCTCCTACCAATCAGCCAATGCTCTAACCATGCCATTAACTTTCCTGTATACCATGGGCTCTTAACTTAGTAAGTACCCTCAGTTGTGGCACCTTGTCAAGGACCTTCTGAAAGTCCAAATATACAACATCCGCTGCATTCCCTTTGTCTTTCCTACTTGTAATCTCAAATAATTCCGACATGTCTGTCAGGTAAGATTTTCCTTTAAGGAAACCATGCTGACTTTGTCCTAAACTGTCCAGTGTCACCAAGTACTCCATAACCTCATCCTTAACAATTGACTCCAACATCTTCCCAACCACTGAGATCAGGCTAATTGGTCTATAATTTCCTTTCTGCTTCCTTCCTCCTTTCTTAAAGAGTGGAGTGACATTTGCAATTTCCTGGTCATCTGGCACCGTGCCAGAGTCCAGTGATTTTTGAAGGATCATCATGAATGCCTCCCCAATCTCTACCACTTCCTCTTTCAGAATCCTAAGGTGCAGTTCATCGCATCTGGGTAATTTATGAACCCTTGGGTCTTTCAGCTTTTTGAGCACATTCTCCCTTGTAATAGTAACTGAACTAATTTCTTTTCCCTCACATCCTTCAACACCCAGCAAGCTGCTAGTGTTGTCCACGGTGAAAACTGATGCAAATACTCACTTAGTTCACCTTCCATCCCCAGCCTCATTTTCTAGTGGTCCAATATTCACTCTCATCTCTCTTTTATTTTTTACATACTTGAAAAATACTTCTACTATCCACTTCGGTATTGCGGTTAGCTTGCATTTATATTTTATTTTTTCCCTCCTAATAATACTCTGTAGGTTTTTAAAAGCTTTCCAGTCCTCTGTCTTCCTGCTAATTTTTGTTTTGCTGTATGCCCTCTCTTTTGCTTTTACGTTAACTTTGATTTCCCTTGTCAGCCTAGCCCATCCATTTCAAGGTTTGATGTGTTGTACATTCGGAGATGCTCTTCTGCACACCACTGTGAATATTTGAGCTAGTGTCATCTTCTTGTCAGCTTGAACCAGCCTGGCCATTCTCCACTGACCTCTCTCATTACCAAGGCATTTTTACCCTCAGAACTGCCTCTCACTGGATATTTTTATTTTGTTTTTCACAACATTGTCTGTAAACTCCAGAGCAAGCGTTCCCAACCTGGAGTCCCTGAATCCCTCAGTTAATAGTAGGAATCGAAGGCATTAAAAAAAGTTTGGGAACCTCTGCTGTAGGGACTGTTGTGTGTGAAAATCCAAGGAGATCAGCAATTTCCAAGATACTCAAACCACGCCATCTGGCCCCAATAATCATTCCGTGGTCAAAGTCACTTAGATCACATTTCTTCCCCATTCTAACAACTGAACCTCTTGACCATGTTGGCATGCTTTTATGCATTGATTGGCTAATAAAGTGTCCACTGAGTGTATCCTCGCCTGCTTTGTTAATTTGTTTTCACATTAAACACTTGGAGATCATTTAGTCCAATCTAGTATCTTGTGTTTTCTGCTCTTCACTGATTGTTGGACCATACATGAGGCATATAATGGGGCTCCAGTACAACTCGTTCTAAGGAGGTCTCAAATTTCTTGCAGGATAATATAATTTGACATTTTGCTGCAATGGTTTCCTTTCTTTAAGAACTGACAAGTTCCAAATCAAGGATAAGTAAAAAAATTATCTTTTAGTATTAGGAAATTCTACAAAAAGTAGTTGATACAGCCCTTTCTATCACAGATAAAGTCTTCCCCACCATTGAGCACATCTACAAGAAGCAATGACATAGGAAAGCAGCATCCATCATCATGGACCCCTGGCATCGAGACCCTGCTCTCCTCTTGCCGCTGCCTCTAGGCCCACACCATCAGCTTCAGGAACAGTTATGACCATTTAACCACCAGGCTCTTGAACCAGAGGAGATAACATCACTCAACTCCACTCACCCTCAATACTGAACTGTTCTCACAAACTATGGCCTCACTTTCAATTGTTCCTCATCTCACGTTCTCGATATCTATTGTTTATTTATTTATTATTATCCTTTCCTCTTTGTTTGTATTTGCACATCTTGTCGTCCACCTCTCTTTGCTTTTTTGTCTGTCTTTGCATGTATGGTTTGTCGTTCATTCTGTTGTTTTCTCATATCTACTGTAAGAATATGAATCTCTGGGTAGTATATGGTGACATAATAATATATTTTGATAATAAATTTACTTTTAACTTTGAAGTGGTCACAGATCCAATTTTCTCTTAGTACATTAATGGAGATCAGTCTACAGAGGAGACCTCAAATAGATATTTGGACATTTTCAATATGATGCAACGCCATTCTCCCAGGCTGAAATGCTCTATATTTCCTACTGGAAGGAAGGCACATGAGCTGCTGAAAAAGCAGACCCTGAGCCTGCTCCCTATTTTCCATTTTATCATAGGGTGGCATGGTAGTGAAGCAATACTACAGCAGCATTGGTAGCATAGTGGTTAGCCCACGCTTTACAGTGCAGGTGATCCAGGTTCAATTCCCACCACAGCCTGTAGAGAGTTTTTACGTTCTCCCTATGAGCATGTAGGTTGCCTCCAGGTGCTCCAATAACTCCCACTGTCCAAAGATGTACCGGTCGGTAGGTTGATTGGTCTTTGTAAATTGTCCCGTGATTAGGCTAGGGTTATATCGGGGGATTACTGGGTGGGAAGGGCCTGTTCTGTGCTGTATCCTACCAAAATGAAACAAAAATATCAGTTTCACTAATGCTACAAAAACATACCTTTTTGTTCTTCCATAACAAACTGATGACTATAGGAAACTGGAGAGAACAGGAGTGCCTAATTATAATTCAAATTCATGGTGATGAATAAGGCTATACAATGCCCTTTCAAAATCTTCACTGCAATTTAGCAGATGGACCTTCAAAACATCTCCTGTTGACTTGATAAGTTAAGATGCACTTTGGATATTCAAGAAGAGATCAATAACATAAAATATGTAAACCGAGACAAGATTTAATCTCTGAGTGTGAACTCACGGAGGCTTTGCAGCAATTAAGATGCCTCTGTGTGTCTGTAAATCCCTCATTTAGAACTTCTGGAGCCGGAGCAGTTCAGATTTCAGAATTCCATTTTAACAGAAGGAAACATGACCTGCGATTGTTATGTTGGCGATAATCCACAATGCACAGTGTCACCTGAGATTTTTATGGCACACCTCTTTTTGAATTAACCCAGTCTGGTCAATGGGGAAATTGCTTGCTCAATACATATCTTAATTGAACTGCAGATTCAACAAAATTTCTGTAGGTCAGGAGCTGACGTACACTCACTTCTATAAATGGCGGCACTATCCAGTCAAATTACTCAATATAAAATATAGAACCTCGGCATGTTCTGAAATAAAGAGTGAGTTAAAAAATGCTGAAACTTCATCACATTTGTGTTATTAACCCATAGATTGCTGCTCCATTTCATGGTATATTGGTATACTTTGGTAATGGTTCACAGTATATTTGTTGCTATATTTGTGGGATTTTGATCAGGTGGACCTGCAGTCAACAAACAACACAGTGCTCTATAGAAAGAAAACTGAGCTTCTGGACTGTTTCCGCCACCAAGCACGTCTTTCTTACCCTCCCACTTTCCATTGTCTACAGGGATTGCAACCTATGCTACTCCCTTGCCATTTGTCCCAACCCACCGATCTCCCTCCTGGCATTTACCCTTGCAAGTGGAACAAGTGCTATAGCTGCCCTACACCTTCTTTACCACCATTCAGGGCCCTAAATAGTCCTTCCAAGTGAGGCAATATTTCACCTGTGAGTCTGCTGGGGTCATATACTGTGTCTAGTGCTCCTGGTGTGGCCTCCTGTATATTGGTGAGACCCGACATAGATTAGGAGACTGCTTCTCCGAGCACCTATGCTCCATCTGCCAGAAAAGTGTTATCTCCAGTGGCCGCCTACTTCGATTCTACTTCCAATTCCCATTCCAACATGTCAGTCCATTGTCTCCTCCACTGCCACAAAGAAGCCACACTCAGGCTGGAGGAGCAATGCCTTATATGTGGGTAGCCTTCATCCTGATGGCATGAACATCGATTTCTCAAACTTCTGATAATTGCTCCACCCCCACCATTTCCATTTCCATTTCCCTCTCTCACCTATCTCCTTATCTGCTCATCACCTCCCTCTGGTGCTCCTCCCCTTTCCTTTTCTTCCATGGTCTTCTACCCTCACTTATCAGATTCTTTCTTCTCCAGCCCTTTATCTCTTTCACCAATCAGCTTCCCAGCTCTTTGCTTCACTACTCCCCCTCTCCTGGTTGCACCTATCACCTACCACCTTGTACTTCTTCCTCCCCTCCTCCCACCTTCTTACTCTGACTCCTCATCTTTTTTCCAGTGCTGATGAAGGGTCTCTGCCTGAAATATTACTCTTTTCCATAGATGCTGCCTGGACAGTTTCAACGACTTTGTGGTTTGGTCAACTATATTCTGTGTTTTTCACTCTTTTTTTGCTGTTTGTGCAACTTGTTCATTTTTTTGCACATTGGGGATTTGATTTTTTTAACAGTTCCACAGTGTTTCTTTGTTTCGTGGCTGTCTGTGGGAAGACAAATCTCAGGGTTGTATATTGCATAACAAATGTACTTTGAATCTTCGAATATGCAATTCGACATAGGTTCATGTGAATATTCATGTCAGGTGACAAAGGACAGGCGCGGTCCAGGCAATGGAGATGGGTAATGAAGGACGTTCACAAACGAGACCTCCACTCTGAGCCTGAAAGACAGCAATGTGTTTGAGTGATGATGGACATGTGCGCCCCAGGCTTCTGCTTCTGCCAGTGACCTTCTAAGCATGAAGCTCAAGGACCATTGAATCAGCAAGCACAGAGTTTGGACCCAGGGGCTGGGGTCCCAGGAGTTGAAACTGAAGATTGGAGTTCGACTGGTGATCAGTCATCAGACGTCAAAGCCCAAATGCCAGAGCCTGGAGACTGGAGGCTTGAGGTGGGTGGAGGGGAGGGAAGGGGTTTGTTTTGCTGTTGTTGTTTTGGTGCTTGTTGAGTTCTGTGGAAGTGCTGGCCCCAGCATAACTCATTTGTATTGGTTATTCACACAAACAACACGCACTTTTCAATGTACATGCCATAAATAAATCTGAAACTGAATCTATTATCTTCCTAACAAAAGAGAGGCTGTGATAATTATAACACCTTCCTGACCAAGCAAATTGATTCAGCAAATGTTTTGGATTCACCTCTGGGAGTCAGTTATGACTCTGCAGCGGTGGCCCACAACCATCAGGCTCCGGGACTGGCTTCCCTCGCCTCCCCAGCACCATGGCAGTGGTCTCACTTTCGGGGGCGCAACAGTTTGATGTTTAATGTTCTCTGTGTTTGTTACGTGTTTACTTTTCATTCTTTACATGACCTGTCCCTTTTTTTCACATGTTGAAAGTTTGATGGAGCGGGGCCATTTCTTTAGAAGAGTTCTGTTGTGCTTCTTGGTTTTGTGGCTGCCTGAACGAAGATGAACTTTCAAGTTTGTATACTGTATAAAGGATTCAAAATACATTTATATCAAAGTATACAACCCTGAGATTCATATTCTCCACAAACACCCACAAAACAAGGAAAATCAAGTAAGAATATCATGGAACACATTCAAAGTAAGAAAGTTCAACAGCGTGCATGGAAAAATAAAACAAATCACGCAAACAGCAACAAGAAACTCACCCCTCCCTGCAAAAAACAAATCACTCAGACAGCAACGGAACATCAACACCTCCCCCACGCACAAGCGGCAACAAGAAAAAACAAGCGCACAGAATATAGAGGAGAAAAATTGAAGAATCGATATCTATATTGAGTTCAGCCCAGCGTTCACTACCTACAGGCTGCCCCAGTTCGAAGTGGCCCAAAAATAGCCACAGGAAAAGGACCAAAACACACATCATAATGTGAACTACAGTCCAATCCAGAAACCACATCGATCAAACCTTGTGTCCGTACCATGCTCCAATAACATCGAGGAGAGAGAGGACATTCAAACATAGCGGCAGTGAGTGAGAGGGAGAGAGAGAGACTGTCAACGCAGACACCTTCTTCCGACAGCAGCGAGCAAAGGCTGAAAGATGGTGCTGGGCACTCTTCTCTACTTCCACATTCACCTCTATGTTGTCAATCATCCTCAACACTTTAATCAGTGAGAAATGGAGCAGATCATGGTCTTGCACCCCATCTCCAGACTTCTCGGCTTCAAGGCCGCTTACCTCCTGGAACTTTATCGGAGACAGCAAAGTGCCAGATCACTAAATCAGCCTGAGAACAAAGGACGGCATCAAATTGTAGATCACAGTTTCCAGCAGCACAAGATATATTTAAGGGAACAAAAAGATGTAAAAGAAGTGAAAGAAGTAATTTTGTGGACCATCTGGAGAATCTCCCTTGTGATAGCATCATTCACTGGTATCACCTTCTTACATACTTCAATGATAAAGCTACTTTAAACTTTCTTGAAAAGTTTCTTGCTAAAGAACTTGCTATCATCAGATAGACCAAGATTTGCAGAAAGAGAAAGATAATTGCATCTGCCCAGATCAGTTGAATATGTTCGTGTAAGTGTTAATGGATGAAGAAAGCATTATACAATCTTCCACTTGTGACTGGGAAAAGCTGGGAATATCTTTACAATAAAATAAGAAGTATTGAGATCACAGCCCCCTTTTATGTCTGTCCCAGCTTTTTGTTCATGTATTGTATTATACCATAATAAAATGTTGAAAAGTGTATTACAGTCCTTATGTACACAATGTTGTGCCAACCCACATAAACCTGGGTGTCAGGGTGGACATACATCTCTACCAAAGGGTCAGTAGGACACTCCTGCCCTCCACTAGCCTGCAGGTCGCCTTTGGGCAAGTGCAGCACCTGCATAGCCCTGGGATCAGGGTCACCTGACGCTATGGGAGCAAGTGGTGGATGGTTATATGGGCAACCGGTGCATATCACAAGTTCTGGTTATGTGACCACTGATACCAGGCAGACAATCCCTGATGTGTATTGATAATGACTGGTGGAGTCACCCATCTTGTAAAGACACTGCCCAGAAGAAGGCAATGGCAAACCACTTCTGTAGAAAAATTTGCCAAGAATACTCAGGTTCATAGAAGGGTCATGATCACCCATATCATACAACATGACAAATAATGATGATAAGACCATAAGACTTAAAGATATAAAAGCAGAATTAGGCCTTTTGGCCCATCATGGCTGATCCATTTTTTCCTTTCAGCCCCAGTCTCCTAACTTCTCCCTGTATCCCTTCAGGCCCTGACCAATCAAGAATCTATAAACCTCTGCCTTAAATATACATAAAGACTTGATCTCCACAGCTGCCCGTGCCAAAGAATTCCACAGACTCACCACCCTTGGGCTAAGGAGATTTCTCTTCATCTCTTTTCAGCAATCTCTTCCCTTGCCTCATGGAGCAGCCTGGGGAATATTCTGTCAGGCCCCGGGGACTTATCCGTCCTAATGTATTTTAACAACTCCAACACCTCCTCTCCCTTAATATCAACATGCTCCAGAACATCAACCTCACTCATATTGTCCTCACCATCAACAAGTTCCCTCTCAGTGGTGAATATCGAAGACCTCGCTCACTTCCACATCCTCCAGGCACATCTTCCCACCTTTATCTCTAATCAGTCCTACCTTCACTCCTGTCATCCTTTTGTTCTTCACATAATTGAAGAATGCCTTGGGGTTTTCCTTTACCCTACTCACCAAGGCCTTCTCATGCTCCCTTCTTGCTCTTCTCAGCCCCTTCTTAAGCTCCTTTCTTGCTACCCTATATTCCTCAATAGACCCATCTGATTCTTGCTTCCTAAACCTCATGTATGCTGCCTTCTTCCACCTGACTAGATTTTCCACTTCACTTGTCACCCATGGTTCCTTCACCATACCATTCTTTATCTTCCTCACTGGGACAAATTTATCCCTAACATCCTGCAAGAGATCCTTAAATATTGACCACATGTCCTTAGTACATTTCCCTGCAAAAACATCATCCCAGTTCACACCTGCAAGTTCTAGCCTTATAGACTCATAATTTGCCCTTCCCCAATTAAAATTTTTCCTGTCCTCTCTGATTCTATCTTTTTCCATGATAATGCTAAAGACCAGGGAGCGGTGATCACTGTCCCCCAGATGCTAACCCACTGACAGATCTGTGACTTGACCCGGTTCTTTACCTAATACTGGATCTAGTATGGCATTCCTCCTAGTCGGCCTGTCAACATACTGTGACAGGAATCCATCCTGGACACACTTAACAAACTCTGCTCCATCTAAACCCTTGGAACTAATCAAGTGCCAATCAATATTAGGGAAGTTAAAGTCACCCATGATAACAACCCTGTTACTTTTGCACCTTTCCAAAATCTGCCTCCCAATCTGCTCCTCAATATCTCTGCTGCTACCAGGGGGCCTATAGAATACCCCCAGTAGAGTAACTGCTCCCTTCCTGTTCCTGACTTCCACCCATACTGACTCAAAAGAGGATCCTGCTACATTACCCACCCTTTCTGTAGCTGTAATAGTATCCCTGACCAGTAATGCCACCCCTCCTCCCCTTTTCCCCCCTCTCTATCCCTTTTAAAGCACTGAAATCCAGGAATTTGTAAATACATTACAAAGAGCGAGTTGCTTGAGAAAAACACAAGGAACTTGAAATGATCAAAGACTGTTATCAAACAACAATTAAGCAATTCAGGAGCTCTGAAACATTCTCTGGTTCAATGCTAAAGCCCAGGGAGCTCATTGTGTCAGAGAGTTGCAGACTCAACTATCTCTATCATGGACACTACCCTTCCCACAATCGAGGGCATCTTCAAGAGGTGGTGCCTCAAAAAGTAGTCATCAATGAGTAAGAACCCTCACCATTAGATACAAGCCTTCTTGCTGTTACTGCCATCAGGGAGGAGGTACCGGAACCTGAAGGCATACATTTAATGATTCAGAAATAGATTCTTCTCCTCCACCTTCAGATGGTCCATGAACACCACTTAATTATTCCTTTCTTTCCACTATTTAATTTGTTAATGATAGTGATTTTATGTCTTTGCACTCTACAGCTACTGCGAAGCAACACATTCTACATTAAATCAGCAGTTGTAATAAATCCAATGCTGATTTAGATTCAGACATCCAAAGTTCAAAGTATTTTTTTAACAACGTGTATATATCACTGTATGTCACTTTGAGATTCACTTTCTTTGAGGCTGTTACAGAAATATAAAGAAATATAATAGAATTAACAAAACTGTAAATACCTAATACTTATAAAGAACCCATATGCAAAAGAAGACAAATTCTGCAATAGCTTTTTGAAAAAGTAAATAAATGGTACTAAGAACATGAGGTATAGTAGATGTCCTAATTTCATGAATATTGGAGGAATCCCAAATGGGCATTGTAACTAAACTAAGGATTCATTTACCATACCATATAAGGGGGAAAATACACTCAGTGGCCACTTGATTAGGTACACCTTTACACCTGTTTATTAATGCAAATATTTAATTGGCCAATCATGTGGCAGCAACTCATAAATAAATGTATGGTCAAGAGGTTTAGTGGTTGTTCAGACCAAACATCAGAATGGGGAAGAAATGTGATCCAAGTGACTTTGACTGTGGAATGATTGCTGGTGCCAGATGGGGTGATTTGAGTATCATAGAAACTGCTGATTTCCTGGGTTTTCACAGAAAAGTCTCTGGAGTTTACAGAGAATGGTGTGAAAAATAAAATAAACATCCAGTGAGTGGTAGTTCTGTTGGCAAAAATACCTTGTCAATGAGAGAGGTCAGAGGAGAATGGCTGAACTGGTTCAAGTAAGAAGGTGACAGTAACTTAACCACATGGTGGTTATTAACTTAACTCTATTAACTTATTAACAGGAACTTACATAAACAGTGGTGTGCAGAAGAGCATCTCTGAACACACAGCACATTTGAACCTTGAAGGGGATGGGCTACAGCAGCAAAAGACCTCACCAGGTTCCACTGGGTTCCACTCTCCTGTGTTTTTCTAGTGATAAAGCATACAAATATTTTCTTAACAGTGTCATATTGAGCTGCCGTTCAGAGTGATTATTACAAACATAAATGGAAAATGTTTCAGGTGATGCTGTGACCATTCTGTTTCAGAACAGTGATTGTGTAAAAGAAAGATTACACTTGCTATGGAATACAACCCTCGATAGAGAAATACAAACCGATAGATTTAAGTGGTTCTTTCCCATCTCCATCTACTTATGTTTCATCTGTAACAATGAGTGTAGAATCAAACTTCTCTCTATTATTGTCATATTAAAACCTGTTTGTCAGCATATTCCATTTCTTATTCGTTTTGTTGTAACTTTTGCCTCATCGATAAGGCTTTGTGAGCATGAATCTCAGTTATTTCCAGGCTTTCTCCTCACTATCCCACATGTTGCTAGCTTTTCACTGTGTTTCACTTCCTCACCCAGTGGCAGATTATTAGTCTTTTCCTCAGACCAAAACTATACTCATTTCCATTTTTCTTCATTCAAAATGGCTACTTGACATTTAGTTGAAAGCAGCTGTAAAAATATTTCACACTCAGCATTTTCCACTGAGTGTAATTCTTCAACAATTCCAGGAACGAAAGGGTTAATGTATCAGGAGCATTTGCTGCTACTGGGCATGTACTGAGTGGAGTTTGAAAGGGGAATTCCATTGAAGCCAAACAAATATTGAAAGACCTCAAGTGGATGTGGAGAAGACATTTCCTGTATTGAGGAAGTCTATTACCAGAGGGCACAGCCCCAGAATAGAAGGACATCCACTTAGAACAGAGATGAGGGGGTTTTCTTTAGCTAAAGGGTGGTGAATTGATAGAAATTGCAGATGGCTGTGGAGGCCAAGTCATTGAGTATATTTAAAATGGAGGCTCATATTTTCTTGATGAGTGAGCATGTCCATAAAACCACAATACCATAAGACATAGGAGCAGAATTAGGCCAAACAGCCCATTGAGTCTGCTCTGCCATTCCATCATGGCTGAGCCCAGATCCCACTCAATCCCATTCTCGTCATATCCTTTGATACCCTGACAGATTAGAAAGCAGTCAAGTTCTGCCATAAGTATATACATGAAGTGGGCCTCCACCATAGTCTGTGGCAGAGCATTCCACAGATTCACTGCTCCCTAGCTAAAATAAAATTCCATAAGACACAGGAGCAGAATTAGTTCATCTGACCCCATTCAGTCTGCTCCACTGTTCAATCATGGCTGATCCTTTTCTCTATCCCCTCCTCAACCCCAGTTCCCGGCCTTCTCCTTGTAACGTTTGATACCATGTCTAATCAAGAACCTATCAACCTCTGCTTTAAATACACCCAATGACCTGGCCTCCACAGCTGCATGTAATAGAAAATTCTGCAAATTCACTACCCTTCGGCTAAAGAAATTCCTCCGCATCTCTGTTTTGAAAGGGCGCCGCTCTATCCTGAGGCTGTGCCCTCTTGTCCTAGACTCTCCCAACATGGGAAACATCCCTTCCCCATCTACTCTGTCTAGGCCTTTCAACATTAGAAAGGTCTCAATGAAATCCCCCCTCATCCATCTGAATTCCAGCAAGTACATGTCCAGAGCCATCAAACATTCCTCGTATGATAAACTTTTCATTCCTGGAATCATCCTTGTGAACCTCCTCTGAACCCGCCAATGCCAGCACATCTTTTCTAAGATGAGGAGCCCAAAACTGTTCACAATACTCAAGGTGAGACCTCACCAGTGCCTTATAAAGCCTCAGCCTCACATCCCTGCTCTTGTATTCTCGACCTCTTGAAATGAATGCTAACCTGGCATTTGCCTTCCTCACCACCGACTCAACCTGCAAGTTAACCTTCAGGGTGTTCTGCACAAGGGCTCACAATTTCCTCTGCATCCCAGATTCCTGGATTTTCTCTGCAGTTAGAAAATAGTCCACATGTTTATTTCTACTATCAAAATGTTCTCGACACCAAATCCTGCGGAGCACCACGAGCAGCCAACCAGAAAAGGAACTTTTAATTCCCACTCACTGCCTCCTACCAATCAACCATTGCTTGAATCATGCCAGTAACTTTCCCGTAATACTTTGGGCTCTTAACTTGGTAAGTAGCCTCTTGTGTTGCACCTTGTCAAAGGCCTTCTGAAAGCCCAATATACAACATCCACTACATTCCCTTTATCTATCCTACTTGTAATCTCCTCAGGGCAGGGTTCCCCCTGAAGTAAACCATGCTGACTTTGCACTATCTTGTCCTGTATCACCACATACTCCGTCACCTCATCTTTAACAATTGATTCTAACATCTTCCCAACCACTGAGGTCAGGCTAACTCATATATAATTTTCTTTTTTAAAGAGTGGAGTAACATTTTCCTCCTTTCTGAAAGAGTGGAGTAACATTTGTAATTTTCCAGTCCTCTGGCACCATGCTAGATTCAAATGATTTTTGAAAGATTATTTCTAATACCACTACAATCTCTAACGTTACCTTTTTCAGAACCCTGGGGTGCAGTTCCTCTGGTCTGGGTGACATATGTCACTTCAGGTCTTTCAACTTTTTGAGCACCTTCTCTCTTGTAACAGTAACTGTACCCACTTCTTTTCCTTCACACACTACAACATCAGGCACACTGCTGGTGTCTTCCACAGTGACGGCTGATGCAAAATACTCATTTAGTTCATTAGCCATCTCCTTGTCCCCTGTTATTATTTCTCCGGCCTCCTTTTTTAGTGGTCCTATATCCACTTTCATTTCTCTTTTATTTTTAACATACTTGAAAAAACTTTTACTATCCACTTTGATATTATTTGCTAGCTTGCTTTCATATTTCATATTTTCCCTTCTAATGAATTTTTAATTGCTCTCTGCGGGTTTTTAAAAACTTCCCCATCTTCCATCTTCACACTATTATTTGCTTTGCTGTCTGCCCTTTCTTTTGATTTTACAATAGCTCTGACTTCCCTCGTCAGCCGCAGTTGCACTATTTTGCAACTTGTTTATTATGTCTCCCCTCTCTCTTTTCCCATATTAGGGAGAGCGAGAGACTATGGTATGTCAAATTACTGGGTGAACGAGTAGTCTTTGGGGTGCTGTGAGTCTGTGTCTTTATCAATGCTTTGCTGCATGCTTGAATGCTCGGTGGGGAAATCAATGCCTTTTTGCTAGTGAGCGTGGGGGGGGGGGATCATTGTTTTGCTGCTGCTTATGCATGGGAAAGGGAGCTGGGGGGGGGCTTTGGGGTTCTAACATTAAACTGTCATTCATTCTTTGGGGCACTTTTCTGTTTTCGTGGATGGGGTTGCAAAGAAAAAGAATTTCAGTATACATTTCTCTGATATCAAATGTACCTTTGAAACCTTTGAAATTTATTGTCTTTAAGTTTTGTTTAAGTTTAATTCCTGTGTAGTTTTGGCTTGATGCTTGGGGTCATTGTCTTGCTGGTTAACATAAATCTTCTCCATAGTCACAGCTCTCTTGCAAATTGCATCAGATTTTCCTCCAGGATTTCCTTGTATTTTGCCGCATTCATTTTACCCTCCACCTTCACAAGCCTTCCAGGGCCGGCTGCAGTGAAGCATCCCCACAGCATGATGCCACCACCGTGCTTCATGGTAGGGATAGTGTATTTTTGATGATGTGCGGTGTTTGGTTTAGTCCAATGGCCAAAAATCTGAATTTTGGTTTCATCAGACCATAAAACCTTCTTCCAGCTGTCTTCAGAGTCTCCCACAAGCCTTCTGGTAAATTCAAGCTGAGATTTCATGTTAGTTTTTTTCAACAGTGGCCTTCTGTTTGTCACTTTCCCATAAAGCTGTGACTGGTGAAACACCCGGGTAACATTTCTTGTATGCACAGTATCTCCCATCTCAACCACTGATGTTTGTTCCTCCATCAGAGTTGTTATGGGTCACAACCCCCCTTGCACAGTCACTCAGTTTTTGAGGACGGCCTGCTCTAGGCAGATTTACAGCTGTGCCATATTCCTTCCATTTCTTGATGATTGACTTAACTGTACTCCAAGGGATATTCAGAGCCTTGGAAATTTTCTTGTATCCATCTCCTGACATGTGCTTTTCAATAAGCTTTTTTTTCGTGGAGTTGCCTGCAGTGTTATTTTGTCTTTGCAGTGTAGTTTTTGACAAGATACTGACTCAGCAGCAGTAGGACCTTCCAGATACAGGCATATTTTTACTACAATCAATTGTAACACCTTGAATGCACACTGGTTTCCAAAAGCAGATCTCTTTTTAACTAATTATGGACTTCTAAAGCCAATTGGCTGCACCAGTGATAATTTGGTGTGTCATATTAAAGGGGGTGAATACCTATGCGATCAATGGGTTTATGTTTTATATTTGTAATTAAATTAGATCTCTTTCACTTTGACACAAAAGAGTCTCTTTCTTTTGATCAGTGTTAAAATAAAAGCCAAGTTAAATTTACTGTGATTCAATGTTGTAAATCAATAAAATGTTAGAACTTCCAAGGGGGTGAATACTTTTTATAGGCACTGTATGTCGTCTTATGTTGCATTAACCTAAAGGGAGAGGAAATTTAATGTATGGAGCTATTTCTTTCAGAGCAATGACTATACCCTCTTATCACTATGTATTGATCTGTTGTCTGTGCATGTGCTGTTATCTACACCTGTGCATTGTCCTCTCTCTCTAGTTGCAATGTGAATACCCATTTAAAGCCATGTGTGCTTTAATTGGTCTGTAGTTGTGTACACATACACCAATATGTATATCATCCAGATTCCTCTGTCCATTTTAAATCTTCAGTCATCAGAACTGCACTGTGCTGCTTCGGGTAGAGCAGAATGGCTCAAACGTCTCTTCTCCGGCCGCTAAAAAGCAGGGATCCTGCAGCTTGAGGCCTCAGCTCACTGAGTGCCGCTAAAAAATGTGCAGTCGGCCACAACAGAGCTTGTCTTCTGCCAAGCAAAGTTCCGGGAGGGCAGCTCTGACTCCATTCTGGATCACGTGCTGTATCTCCTGGGAAATTGCCATCCTTGTTTTATTTTTAAAGAACTCCATGCAGCAAATGCCTGAGCAAGTTTGTACAGTCCTTGCCAATGAACCCATGATGTTGCTGAAATGGCCGATAGTCTACATTCAGCTGAGCTGCGGTACATAATTCCTCCTCCTTCCTCTACCTCAATAAGCCTGGTCAGTAATGACACCCATGGCTGTGAAATTGAGGATGCTGGGCCTGTAGTTTTACCACACTTGCTTTGGTATGAACGCTGGAAAGTGCTGACCTCCTTGCAGCTTTGACAGTCCCAGCGGGTCAGGATGTCAGCCGCCAGGGTCATCTACCGTTCATTACAGACACCCTTTCTGGGTGACCTTTCTTGTGTGACACGTACTCAAGTGAGCGTGCTGCTGATGAAAGGCAAAGAGCAATGAAACCTCACTAGAAGCCGCCAACAACCGCAAGATCCAGACTTACGGGTATAACGGGCGACACTGCTTCAGTGGGCGACGTTACACATGGGACTTCATCCTGGCTCAAGTGGTTAGACTGCAGATTTCTAGTGTGGCCAAGGTTGATTTTAAAAGCTGCCAGCTTGTGGAAGTCAAGGACTTTGGGTTATCACCCTGCTCCCTAGTAAGTTCCCCAGAACAACTCTGCCAAACGCATGCACCACTGCATGTGAGTTTACTCGAGGGCTGGGCGAGTCCCTAAAACTCACCCAGCCCACACTTTCAAACTACAGTCACAAAACATGGGATGGAGCACCACATTCCCACAACTGTCCATGCCTGTGCGCGAAGATTGGACCCACAAAAGCTGGCCACTGCGAAGACTGAATTTGCAAACATGGAAAGATTCGGCATTGTATGCCAGTCGAATAGCCCCTGGGTTTCACTTCTCCATATAGTCCCTCAGTCCAATGGTGATTACTAACTTCTTAACAATCCACGATCATTACCCAGTCACCCAGTCACATCAACAGTTTTCAAAGGTTCAAAGGTCCAAATTAATGTCAGAGAAATGTATACAATATACATCCCGAAATGCTTTTACTTCACAAACATCCACGAAAACAAAGAAGTGCCCCAAAGAATAAACGACAGAGAAATGTACGAACCCCAAAGTGCCCCCTCAGCTCCCCTCCCTCCCCCGCATAAGCAGCAGCAAGCAACAATCCCCCCCCCCCACTAGCAAAAAGCAAGCTTCAGCATGGGCACCGAGCACTCAAGTGTCAGCAAAACAATAGCAAAGACACAGCCTTGCAGTTACCCCAAAGGCTTTACGTTTCACCCGGTATTTGACATACCACAGGTTCACGCTCTCCCTAATGAGGGAGAAGGGTGTGTCTCTGCTTTCCCAGTGAGCAGGGGGTCATAACAAATAACTTGCTGGTTTACAATGCTAAAAGTCCTTTAATTCACTTTTTCTGAGCTCTGTTCTCAAAGGCCACAAAGATCATGGGTCTTTGGGCACACAGCAGTAGATTTAGTAGATCATGAGGACATGATTTGAGAGTTAGGGGGCAAAAGTTTAAGGGTTACTCAGAGAGTGGTAGCTGTGTGGAACGAGCTTCCAGTAGAAGTGGTAGAGGCAGGTTCGGTATTGTCATTTAAGGTAAAATTGGATAGGTATATGGACAGGAAAGGAATGGAGGGTTTTGGGCTGAGTGCGGGCCAGTGGGACTAGGTGGGAGTAAGCATTTGGCATGGACTAGAAGGGCCGAGGTGGCCTGTTTCTGTGCTGTAATTGTTATATGGTTATTTTCCAACTCCCCCAATGACACACGGATCTCCTGCTGTGACACCGACCTTCGATCTGCCCATCTCCAGAGCCCCGAGATCTTAGGCAGCATTGACTTAGCAAGAAGTGATGCCCAGTTCTTATACTGCAGTTCCAGGTGTGCCGTCATCGAAGGGAATTAGCAGTAAATGGGAAATTAAACGGTCGGCATCATGGCGTAATCAAAGGAAATCCGGAGCAAGATAGGGAATTAACGACCAGGACCATGACACAGAACTGCTCCAGAAGAGAACCTGCAATCCTCCATGGCAGAGTTGGTATTTGGGCAGCCATTACAAGTTGCAGGTGATCTCACTCCTGACACCATGTCTGACTGGTTATCCTCTCAAAGTGTTCCCTCCTCCTCAGTAAATTCAAAATTCAATTCCATTTTACTGATTCCTACCTCCCATCAGGGTGTACATCACTCTGGGGTTCCTGTTCTGCCTCGTTTGTTGCCCACCATGATGCACACCAACATCGCCTGAGGCCCCCTTACAATGGCTTGATCTGCATTGTGGAGTGGGGAGAAAAGACTTTTATCAGAGGCAAGAGGGGCAAACCTGAACGTATTTCAGTAGATCACTAAACCGGCCCACCAGGATTTGGGGTATTCCGCTGCATGCCCCTGAGCATCAGAACATGACCGTGAGTGTGTCAGTGCGCCTCTGGGTGAGCCAGCGACTCCTGTGGTTCCTCCACCCATGGAGCATGGGACCTGAGCCGGGCAGCTCATCCGAACTCCAGACAAGTGCACAATACCAGTTTCCGTGAATTCTGTGGGACCTGTGTGGGGGGATATAATTGGTAGAAATGTGCATAATTCACTACAACTGACATTGAGTTGGGGATTCACTTTAAGAGGCTGATCTGATGTGATGATGTTATTACGTAAAGATCTTAACATGCTTTTATGTTTAGGTTTTGTAGTTCAATAAAATGTGTTATGGGTTTCATTAAAAATAAAACGCCTCACTTCATTCTATTTGTGAAAACCTACATTGATGTCACCAAGCAACACACTTCTATTTTATTTAGAGATACAGCACAGTAACAGGCCTTCTGGCCCAGGGAGACCATGACACCCATTACCCCTATTAACCTGCTGAGCCGCAGGGCCCCAGAATGTGAGAGGAAGCTGGGGCACTCAGAGTAAACTCACAAAGTCTAAGGGGAGAGCGTACAAACTCCATACAGGCAGCATCGGGAATTGAACCAGGGTCACTGGAGCAGTGCTAGCGTTATGCTAACCGCTACATTGCCATGCCACCCTATTTCATGACATACATTAGTAATGATAAATCTGATCTATAAAATATTTAAAATTATTTAGCTATGGAGTGGCACAGTAGCATTTACAGTACTGACAGCCCAGGTTCAGTTCCCCTCACTGGCTGTGAGGAGCTTGTACGTTCTCCCCGTGACCACGTGGGTTTCCTCGGGGTGCTCCAGTTTCCTCCCAGAGTCCAATTGGTACATTCATTGGACGTTGTAAATTGGCTGTCGTTAACTTGGTGCGTTGCTCTGTGGTGCAGCCGGAAGGACCAGAAGGGTCTACTCTGCGTTGAATCTCAATAAATAAATAAATTGAAATAAGTGTTTGTCCCTGTGGTTCTGAAAGCCAATGCAGATGAATAGTTAATTTCCACATTCTCCCATGGTCCACTCTCTTCTCCTAACAGATTCCTTCTTCTTCGGCACTTTACCTTTTCCACCTGCCCAGTTTCTCACTTCATCCCCCCCCCACCTCTCCTACCCACCTACATTCCCCATCACTCGGCTTTACTTACCACCTGCCCAGTTTCTCACTTCATCCCCCCCCCACCTCTCCTACCCACCCACATTCCCCCTCACTCGGCTTTACTTACCACCTGCCAGTTTGCCACCTGCCACCTTCCCCTGCCCCACTTTCGTACTCTGGCTTCTGCCACCAAGCTTTCCAGTCCTGGGTTTTTATCTGTGCCAGCAGGGACCCAGAACTTTCTCTGTGTATCCACAGAGTAGGAAAGTGAAATTTAAGCACCATTCTGTCTCCTGATTCAGCAGTGACTACGGAGTGAGGAGATGGTACCCATGCCATCTCTCCACGTTATCACCTGTGACTGAGTAGTTAGTGGAAATGGACCGATCTGAGTTGTATGTGAAAATGTGCTCATTGGCTGAAAGCATTGAGAGACAGCACCATCACAACATCATGTCAATCAAGTCAAGTCAAGTCAATTCACTTTTACTGTCATTTCAACCATAACTACTGATACAGTACATACTAAAAATGAGACAACATTTTTCAGGACCATGGTGTTATATGACACAGTACAAAAACTAGACTGAACTACATTAAAAAAACAACACAGAGAAAGCTACACTAGACTACAGACCTACACTGGACTGCATAAAGTGCACAAAAACAGTGCAGGCATTACAATAAATGGTAAAATATGAAAGAAAATGCAAACGTTTGGTCATTTCAAAGATTCAAAGTACACTTATTATTCAAGTATGTATGCAGAAAATGACACAGAGATTCATCCTCCTGCAGGCAGCCATGGAACAAAGAAACTACATGGAACCACTTCAAGTGAAGATCAAACACCCAACACGTGAAAAACAATGAACTGTGCAAATGGCAAAAAGTGAGCGAACAACACATAGAACATTAACCAGTAGTGTTCCGTTTAGTTCAGTTCAGTGCCGTGCTGCTAGACAATGCAGGTCGCAGGGTCGGTCTTCGCTGAAGTGGCCCGGTCCACATTGGTTACCCTGATCAAATCGCTCAATAACTGGAAAGAGAAAAAAGATTAACCATAATCCAGGAACAATGCAACATGAGTCTCAAAGCCCCCCAAAATCAGCCCACAGCCACATAGATCTATCCTGACAACGTGGATCCCAAAGCTTCTGCACTTTCCTCCGGCAGCAGCTAGCAAGAGGGAGAGGGAGATTCGTCAAACACAGGCAGACGGCACCAAACACCTGCCATCTCAATTTAAACATTTGATTAAGGAATGTAATATAAATATTTTATTGACTGTAGTATACTGGACAATTTGGCTAAGAATATCCTATTGCAGGTCAGTTGACTAAGCAGCATTACATAATAGGTTATTTGAGAATACAGAACAGAGAAAGATACAGCACCATATAGGCCCTAAGCCCATGATGTTATGCCAAACTTTAAACCTTTTCTGAGATCAATCTAACAGTTCTGTCCCTCATAGCCATCCATTGTCTATCATCCAAGTGTCTAAGTATGTCCCTTATACATTCCTAGCACTACCCATACACCCACCACTGTCTGTGTAGAATGAAACTACCTCTGACATCCCACCCCATGCTTTCCTCCTATCACTTGAAGGGTATGTCCCCTCATGTTAGCCCCTTCTGCCCCGAGATAAATGTCTCTAGCTGTCCCCTCGAGATATGCTTCTCATCATCTTGTATACTAATGATTAAAATCGTATTCATTAACACTGAAGGCAGGCCACAAGTTACAATGGGTTCCATTCCTGAGATTTCAGCCAGCTGCATCCCGGGCAGTAGTCTTCTTACCATCGAGGACATCTTCAAAATGCAATGCCTCAAGAAGATAGCACCCATCAGCCAAACAGGGAGGTTTGAACATCTCAAAAACTGCTGATATCCTGAGGTTTTCAGGCACAACAGTCTTAGAGTTTAAAGAGAATTAAAGAGTTTAAACAACCACACATAACAAAAGTGGTGTGCAGAAGAGCATCTCTGAATGCACAACATATCAATCCCTGAAGTGGATGGGCTACAGCAGCAGAAGACCATGAACACACACTCAGTAGTCACTTTACTAAGTACAGGAAGTTTCTACTAAACTGGCCACTGAGAGTGTATAAAATCAGAATTACAAATTATATCAGCGAAGTGGAATTTAGATTTAAGTAATCGTTTCCATGTTAATGGTGCTTTTTTGTCATTTTGATGGATAGATTATGTTTCAAATAGTTTTAAATGCATTTGCAGAGAGGTAATGTGCACAAATCATTTGTGGAAAATCCTGAATATCACTGTTGTTACACTGTGCTATAAATGATTGATCTGATCAATATGTGCAGGAGCTAATTACTAATCTCAGTGAATCAGTTTTGAGTTGATGGAAACTACGAATATTCCCCACAATACAGCAGGGATTTTATGCAAGTAGGAGAGCAGGTACTATGATCATGCATGTTTTCTTGAGTTTGGAGAATTAAGTGAAATAGCAATTTCGGTCAAGTGTTCTTGCCAGCAGAAATGTACAATGGAAGTAAAGCAATATTCTTAGAGACACTCTGTGGCCACTTTATTAGGTACAGTTATAAACCTGCTCATTAATGTAACTATCTAGTTGGCCATTATGTGACAGCAACTCAGTGAAAAATAGCATGCTGTCACAGTCCCGACCATTAATTCCCCATTTTCTCCTAATTCCTTTTGATGCCGACACACCTAGTTTTCATCAAGACCTGCAGCATTAGAACTCCGGCTTTGCACCCACTAGTTGCCAGATCGTTGGTTTTGCCAGTGTGGTCATTAATGCTCCTGGTCGCTTAGGATTGAGTGTCCCAAGCTTTGCTTCAGTACCGAGAATTACCTGTGAAACTCAGTCTCTCTGTGTCAAGATTAGTTTTCTAAGTTCTACTCCAGTTCTGAGGTTTACCTGTGAAACCCAGTCTCTCCGTGTTAAGATAAACTCTGCCTGACTGCTGCATTCCTGCTTTCCCTCCTGTTTGCCTTCCAATGCTCATGCCTGCATCTGCATCCTGACTAAATCTGCGTGCCTGTGTTCTGCACTTGGGTTCACCTCGTTCGTTGCAACACATGTAGACACGGTCAAGAGGTTCAGTTGCTGTTCAGACCAAACATCAGAATGAGTAAGAAATGTGATCTAAGTGATTTTGACCATGGAGTGATTGTTGGTGCCAGATGGGGTGGTTTGAGTATCTCAGAAACTACTCATCTCCTGGGATTTTCAGGTACAACTATCAAAGTACGTATACATTTTAAAAATGTGAGATTTGTCTCCTTACAGGCAGCCCCAAAACAAAGAAACCCAAAAGATCCCATAAAAAAGATGTGAAGTACCCAAGAAAAAACAAATCATGCAAACAATAAAAGTAAACAAGTAGCATTCAGAATGAAAATGAGGCCATACACTTGAAGCCTGGAGCAGCCGGAGGAGGCCACAGCCTCAGCCTCAGTTTAGCACAAAGCGGAGTAAAGGTTGCAGAGCGTACAGCAGGCCACAGCCTCAGTATCAGTTCAGTGCAGAGCAGAGTATAAGTTGCAGAGCAGTAAACAACTGGTCCGACCCTTGCCCCTTATCCTGACACACTGCCTTCTCAGTTCATCTGTCCACGTATTTAAATAATCCAAACATTGGGTCATTCCCACGCTAGAACCTGAGCTCTATCGCATCGATACACTTTGGGTCTTGATCCCACCGCCATGTTTTGATCCATACCCAAATTTTCCAAATTGGCCTGTTGCTTAGATCAATCAAACCTTGCTCTCAGTTTAGGTGGACAGTCCTCGAATCAGCCTCTCCTCCGCTCCACTCACCCTGACTTTGCCTCAAACATTCCTCAACCTTGCCTTGACTTTGCTTCACACTTGAACGCTTCAACCCAGCATTCAGCCTTACCTTTATTTACAATGTTCTTTTACCAGAAGTTTTACAAGAAAAGTGTTATTAATGAAGCATTTAGTTGTATTCTTTGAATTGTTTGTCACCAGTAAGGAGATACTTCACCAGCATCATTGAAAACCAAAAGGTAACTCAAATAACCATGCATTACAACAGTGATGTGCCAAAGAGCATCTCTGAAGGCACAATACGTTGAACCTTGAAGTAGATGGGCTACAGCAGCAGAAGATCATGAACAGACACTGAGTGGCTGCTTTATTAGGTACAGAATACAGCTGATAAAGTGACCAGTTGGTGTACATTAATTTGAATTGTGTTGCACCACTTCGTTCAGAAAAGTAACCAATGAGCAATTGCATGCGGTTATGTAATTTGCCAGCTCTATGACATCAATGGGACATTCAGATGAGTTTGACAAATCTGCCAATGGCCCCATGATATATACATATCAAATCACATCAAGTATAAAGACCATTTTGCAAATCCAGCCCCTTTGCTTTGAAAATGATATATCACTTGGAACTCAGGGTTGTCTTTTTAGAATGTTTTTACCTAGTATTAGTAAAAGAACTTGGGGTTTTCTTAGTTTTGCAGACAAAGGTAATGACAGGAATTACATATTTTACTGAAACAGGCATCAAGTCAGTATAAAATCTTGCCGACACACAAGTGTAGAAGTCAGCAAAGTATATTGCTATACTTTCAAGTAGGAATATATGTTTCAAACAGAAGTGAGAGAATTATATGTGAAATTAAAAGTTTTTGATTAATTACTGTAGGTACAATCTGTGTCTGTATCTGTAAACACTTGTCATTTGGATTCTTAAACAATTACACCCTCTGTCTCTGCCTGCAAGTGGCTGGGAAGAAGTTTGAAAGACAGAGCTCCAAAGCTTCTGAGGAAAACTAGAAGATTGTGCAAGCAGGGTGGCAGCAAAATTTAGGACATGTGTTCTCAATTAAGACAGAAGTGAAGAGTAACTTCTTCCCTCAGTCCACTGCAAGGAGTTGTGTCCAACAGGTCAGCCAGCACAGTAAAGAGAGAAGCCGGTTACAATATCAACTATCAGACTCCTGAACTTCTGAACTGATTCCACAAATTATACACTCACTTTCACAGATGCTACAACTCCTGTTCTCAATTTTTTTTATTATTATGTATTTTTTTCTGTTTGCACAACTTGTTGTCTTTTGGTTATTTGTCATCTTGTGTGGTTTTTCATTGTGTTACTTTGTATTTACTGTGAATGAAAAAGAAAATGAATCTCAGGGTTGTACATGGTGGCATATATGTACTTCGATAATAAATTTACTTTGAACTTTGATTTAGAGATCGTACAGGCCATTGTTAAAAGCCTATTCTTCTATCCATTGCTTGCAAGGTGATCATCAGATAATCCCCTTTGTACCTGACCTGACTACATGTCACAAATTCATGCCATAGATCATTAATTGCAGATATGCAGAGAGTGGAGAAACAAAGAAATTTTGTCATTCTACATTATAGACCCAAGGCAAATGCTCCACTTGATATCAGGCAAGTACAGAGATGACGTTTCTGCGCAGGCATTCATAATCTTAGCGTCAACGGCCAACACAGCCTGGGATGTGATGTGGACAGCCCACAAGTGTCACCACACTTCTGGCACCAGCATGGCATGCCCACTACTTACTAATCCGAATCCATTCATCTTTGCAATGTGGGAGGAAACTGGAGCACCTGCAGGAAATTCATGTGGTTACGGTGAGAATGTACAAACTAATTACAGAACTGAACGTGGGTTGCAGGTGCTGTAATGGTGTTACGCCAACCGCTTTGCTCAGTTACCAAAACTGCAAACAATACTCTGAATCGTTTCGGAAAGTGGTGAATATTGGTGACTCAGGTTGGGTAGTTTATCAAACTTGGCAATTAGCTTACAGACATTGCATCATCAGTCACATCCTCAGTGGGCAAATATTGGTATTTCTCTCTGGAAGTGCTCATGTTTATATAGGCTCCTTAACCTATGACCTCTAAATCTAATCTCACCCAAAGCTGGCTTGCATTTAGTCATCACACTTTGATTTTATATAAACACAAAGTACACTGCAGATGCTGTGGTCAAATCAACACGTAGAAACAAGCTGGATGAACTCAGCTGGTTGGGCAGCATCCGTGGAAAAGCAACCAATCAGGTCAACTCTCATCCTCCGTCGCTCCAAGGAGAAAAGACCGAGTTCGCTCAACCTATTCTCATAAGGCATGCTCCCCAATCCAGGCAACATCCTTGTAAATCTCCTCTGCACCCTTTCTATGGTTTCCATGTCCTTCCTATAGTGAGGCGACCAGAACTGAGCACAGTACTCCAAGTGGGATCTGACCAGGGTCCTATATTACCTTTCAGCAACATTACCTTTCAGCTCCTAAATTCAATTTCACGATTGATGAAGGTCTTCTTAACCACAGAGTCAACTAGCGCAACTGCTTTGAGTGCCCTATGGACTTGGACACCAAGATCCCTCTGATCCTCCACACTGCCAAGAGTCTTATCATTAATACTATATTATGCCATCATATTTGACCTACCAAAATGAACCACTTCACACTTATCTGGGTTAAACTCCATCTTCTCAGCCCAGTTTTGCATCCTATCAATGTCACACTGTAACCTGTGACAGCCCTTCACACTGTCCACAACACCTCCAACCTCTGTGTCATCAGCAAATTTACTAACCCATCCCTCCACTTCTTCATCCAAGTCACTTATAAAAACCATGAAGAGTAAAGGTCCCAGAACAGATCCCTGAGGCATTCCACCAGTGACCGACCTCCATGCAAAATGTGACCAGTCTTAAAACACTCTTTGCCTTCTGTGGGCAACCCAGTTCTGGATCCACAAAGCAATGTCCCCTTGGGTCCTGATGTACTATCAATAAATCTCGGAGACAAGAGGAGAACGATAAGCTTTTATTAGCAGCAAACGAGACCACTACATCCTAGAGACTGAGGGAGGAGCAATGCCTCCAATTGCCTTTATACTGGGGTCTGTGGGAGGAGCCACAGGAGCAGTCAGCAGAGAGGCGTGTCCAGACCAGTATACATAGTTTACCACAGATCCCATGCCTCCTTACTTTCTCAATAAGCCTTGCATGGGGTACCTTATCAAATGCTTTGCTAAAATCCATATACACTACATCTACTGCTCTTCTTTCATCAATGTGTTTAGTCACATCCTCAAAAAATTCAGTCAGGCTCGTAAGTCACAACCTGCCCTTGACAAAGCCATGGTGACTACTCCTAATCATATTATACCTCTCCAAATGTACATAAATCCTGCCTCTCAGGATATTCTCCATCAACTTACCAAACACTGAGTTAAGACTCACTGGTCTATAACTTCCTGCGGTATCTCTACTCCCTTTCTTGAATAAAGGAACAACATCCACAACCCTCCAATCCCCTGACACCTTTCCCATCCCCATTGATGTTGCAAAACCATGGGAAACACTTTCCACATCTCTGTCTAGGCCTTTGAATATTTGAAATGTTTCAATGAGATCCCCCCTCATCCTTCTGAATTCCAGCGAGTACAGGCACAAAGCCATCAAATGTTCCTTGTATGATAACCCCTTGATTCCTAGAATCATCCTTGTGACCTCCTCTGGACCCTCTCTAATGCTAGTACAACTTCTCTAAGATGATGGCCAAAACTGTTCACAATACTCAAGGTGAGGCCTCACCAGGGCCTGATAAAGCCTCAGCATCACATCCCTGCTCTTGTATTCTAGACCTCTTGAAATGAATGTTAACATTGCATTTGTCTTCCTCATCCCAACTTAACCTTCAGGGTGTTCTGAGCAAGGACTTGCAAGTCCCTCTGCATCTCAGGCTCCTGGATTTTCTCCCAGTTGAGAAAATAGTCCAGGTTCAGTTCTGCTACTGTCTGTAATGAGCTTGTAGATTCTCCCTGTGACTACATGTGCTTCCTCTGGGTCCTCACGTTTCCTCACGCATTCCAAAGTATAGGGGGCTACAACAAAGAGAGGGCAGACAACAAAGCAAAAATTAGTGGGAAATGAGAGGATTGGGAAGCTTTCAAAAACAGAGAGCAACTAAAAGAATCATTAGGAGGGAAAAGATGAAATATGAAAGCAAGCTAGCAAACAACATCAAAGTCAATAGTAAAAGCTTTTACAAGTATGTAAAAAATAAAAGACAGATGACAGTGGATAAAGGCCCACTATAAAATGGGGCCAGAGAAATAATAATGGGGGGCCAAGGAGATGGCAGACGAACTAAGTGAGTATTTTTCATCAGTCTTCACTGTGCTAGATGTTGAAGCATGCGAGGGAAGAGAAGTGAGTGCAGTTACTATTACATGGGAGAAGATGCTCAAAAAGCTGAAAGACCTAAGGGTATATGTTACCCAGGCCAGATGAACTGCACCCTTGGGTTCTGAAAGAGGTAGCAGTAGAGATTGTAGAGGCATTAGTAATTATCTTTCAAAAATCTTTGGACTCTGGCATGGTGCCACAGGTCCGGAAAATTGCAAATGTCACTCCACTCTTTATGAAAGGAGGAGTGCAGCAGAAAGGAAATTATAGACCAGTTAGCCTGACCTCAGTGGCTGGGCAGATGTTGGAGTCAATTGTTAAGGATGAGGTTATAGAGTACTTGGTGACACAGGACAAGATAGGACAAAGTCAATGTGGCTTTCTTGAGGGAAAATCTTGCTGACAAATCTGTTGTAACTCTTTAAGAAGATTACAAGCAAGTTGTAAAGGAGATTCAGTGGATGTTGTAGTTGTATATTTGGATTTTCAGAAGGCCTTTGACAAGATGCCACACAAGAGGCTGCTTACCAAGTTAAGAGCCCATGGTATTACAGGACAGTTACTGGCATGATTACAGCATTGGCTGATTGGTAGGAGGCAGCGAGTGGGAATAAAAAGATCCTTTTCTGGTTGGCTGCCAGTGACTAGTGGTGTTCCACGGGGGTCGGTGTCGGGAACACTTCTCTTTATGCTGTACATAAATGATTTAGATGATAGAATAGATTGCTTTGTTGCCATTTCCAGATTGATACAAAGATTGGTGGAGGGGCAGGTAGTGTTGAGGAAACAGGTAGGATGCAGAAGGACTTAGACAGATGAGGAGAGTGGGCAAGAAAGTGGCAAATGAAAAACAATGTTGGAGAATGCATGGTTATGCACTTTGGTAATAGAAATAAACATATAACATATAACAATTACAACACGGAAACAAGCCATCTCGGCCCTTCTAGTCCATGCTGACGCTTACACTCACCTAGTCCCACTGACCCACACTCAGCCCATAACCCTCCATTCCTTTCCTGTCCATATACCGATCCAATTTTACTTTAAATGACAATACCGAACCTGCCTCTACCACTCCTACTGGAACATGTGGACTATTTTATAAACAGAAACTGCTGCCTTATTTCAGCTCATACACACCAGGCCACTTCCGTCCTGCACCTTTCAGACAGCAGTTCACACTGCAAAAGTGTCAGTTTGTACCAGCGGTTCAACAGCTGATCTGAAAAGAAAAATTAGAGGCTATTAATTGTAGTGATCATTTACCAGAAAAAGTGTAATTAATAAAGTACTCAGTAGTTTTGTTTGCCAACAGCAACTCAGCACAGCGCTTCACCAGCACCATCTTAAACCAGAATTTAAAAAGAAATAAAATACAAAATAAATTTGAGTCAGAATCATACATCCAGATCCTTATGGATTTATGACTGATGCTAGGTTAGAAATATAAAGTAGCAGGTGCCATCTTATTTGATCAATGTAAAGGCTGTTTCAAAGGACATCTCCACCTCAGTGAGCTTGAAGAAAATAAGCAAACATCTTAACGATGATACTCAGACTCCTTTCTGTTTTGCATCAAGCTATAACATGTTCATGTTGAGAAAAATCCTTTCTGAAGTCAAACAGGAGTAAAAAGAAATTCTATCAAAATAAACGAAAGAAAGCAGAGATCATAAACACAAGAGACTGCAGATGCTGGAAATCCAGAGCAACACATTCAAAATGAGGCAGGAACTCAGCAGGTTAGGCAGCATCTATGGAGGGGAATAAACAGTCAATGTTTCAAGCTAAGACCCTCTTCAGGATTATAAAGGAAGGAGGCAGAAGCCAGAATAAGGTGGGAAGAAGGTGTCATAAGCCCTGCGGGCCTGTGCACCTGTGTCTGTTAATTGTTGTCATATTGAAAGTCATTAAGCCCTTCTGCATTTTATTTAATTTAATCAGCTTATTTTGACTGGCACAGGATTTCTGCATTCTGTGATTATTTAAATATGAATCCTGATTAGTGCTTATCATGGGGTCAAAGCCAAAGTTTGACTTAGTAACCGAGTATATACATATCACCACATGCAATCCTAAGATTCTTTCTCCTACAAGCATAATTGGAAAAGTTATGGAACAGTAACTGTAAACAGGATCAATGAACAACAAACTGTGCTAATGCAAATATAAATAAACAGCACTTAATAATGAGAACGTGAAATAACAAGATAAAGTGTCCTTAAAGTGAGACCACTAGTTGTGGGAACACCAAAATTAGAATGAGTGTAGTTATCCCCATTTTTGATCAAGAGCCTAATGGTTGAGAGGTAGTAAGTATTTTTGTACCTGGAGGTGCAAGCCTTGTGGCTCTTGTAACTTCCACCTGATAGCCACAGCGAGAAAAGAGCATGGCCTGGGTGGTGAGGAACGTTGACGATCCTTGTATTTCTAAAATCATTGTGTTGCTTAGTTAAAGCATTGGTGTTCTGTTGGAATTCCTATGAATAAACTCTTGTTTCTGTCTCTACCTGGGAGTCTGCCTTTCCTCCACACCTGGGTTTTGTCATTTGTCAGCGCACACCGCAACAGAAGGAACTTGTGCCGTAAATAGACCCAGCGGACGTTCAAAGGGGCTTGGATAACAGTCGGCCGGAGGTGAGTGCGCCTCCTAGTTTCAGCGCTTGTCCCAAGGACACATTCGAGTTTCCTGAGGCTACCCCGAGTTTCTCAAGTCCATATTCCAAATTAACGTTCTGGGCGTCTCCAGTCTACATTCAAGGTCATTAGGGTTTTCCGGACAGAAACAACAGCCATTGTTCACCATTTTCAAATGATATTTTGCTTGCCAATGAACAATGTGTGTTTCTGCATTTGAGGTATCCCTGCTGTTACATGAAACAGCCAATCCCCTTCAAGCTGTTCTTTGAAATTTAAAACAGAGATCTTCTCTATTGGTATGATCACTTTCTTTTACTTATTCTTTTTTAACATACAAATCAGAGTTGAAGCTGAGATTCATCCTTTAAGATGTTTCATTATTTTCTTCAATCCTGCTGAGCTGGAGATGTCACTGCTGGTTCAACTTCTTGGGCTATCTCCAGCGGCTCCAAAAAGCTGAAATTTGCATGATAACAGCTTAAAGTTCAAAGTAAATTCATGATCAAACTACAGATATGTCACCATATACAACCCTGAGATTAATTTTTTCATGAGCATTCACAGTAGAACAAAGAAATAAAATAGAATCAATGAAACTCTGCACAGAATCATCCCATCTGCTGACCTCAATACTTTGATTTATGAAGGTCATTGTGCCAAAAAATTTCATTACAAGCCTATCTACCTGTGACGCCACTTTAAATTAATTATGGACCTGTATTCCAAGATCCCTTTGTTCTACAGGATTCCTCAGTGCCCTACTGTTCACCGTATAAGATCTACCCTGGTTGGTCCTATCGAAGTGCAACACATTGCACTTGTCTGCATTAAATTCCATCTGCCATTTTTCCAGCTGGTCCAGATCCTGCTGCAAGCCATGATAACTTCTTCAGGACCTCCAATCCTGGCAACATCCTTGTTAATTTTCTCTGCACTTTTTCAACCTTACCTATATCTTTCCTGTTGGTGGGCAACCGAAACTGCATACAGTATTCCAAATTAGGTATCACCAATGTGCTATACAATGTTAGCATAACATTCCATCTCCTAACCCAGTATTCTGACTTATGAAGGCCAATGTGCCAAAATATTTTTTTATAACTTTCTCTCCCTGTGATATCACTTTCAGTGAATTATGGACTTGTAATCCCTGATCGCTGTTCTACCACAGTCCTCAGTGCCCAACTGCTCACCATGTAAAACCTTTCCTGGTTGGTCCTCCCAAAGTGCTCACCTCTTACTTGCCTGCATTAAATTCCATCTGCCATTTTTCTAGCTGCTCCAGACCCGGTTGCAAGCCATGATACTGTAGCTTTCCTCGCTGTCCACTACGCCCCCAATGTTAAATTAATAAATATATTTAAAAAATATTAGCAGTGCAAAAGCCAAGAAATTTTGTAAGCAATTAAACCAAATCTGGAGGCAGAAGTGAACAGTTTCCAAAACTAAAAAGGACATTGTAAACACAAGAGACTCTGCAGATGCTGGATATCCAGAGCAACACACACAAAATGCTGGAGGAACTCAGCAGGTCAGACAGCATCTATGAAAATGAATGAACAGTCAACATTTCGGGTGGAAACACTTCATTGGGACCTTTTGGGTCTCAGCCCAAAACATTGACTCTTTACTCCTCTAAATAGTCCTTTACATCTGACCTGCCAAATTCCTCCAATATTTTGTGTGTGTTAATCAAGATTCAACCTCTGCCTCCTACCTCCAAGCCAATTTCAGATCCAAACTAAACAAAGCTCAAGGCAAAAGTGGAACAGCTTCCAAAAGCAAGAAGCAAATAAAGAGGTCAGAATTGGGAAGCATCTTGGCAGCAGTGGTAAAGTGTGAAGAATCAAGTCGGAATTCAGTGACTGAGCTGATTATCAATCTAGTCTCGTCTCTGGAACTGCATTCCATTCCTTGAATAGAAGACTCTTCATTTGGACTCAGGGTGCATCACAACATCTTTGGAGACAGCAGTAAGATAGCTAGAAGAGCTACTACTCCACAGATTCAGCAGCTACCATTCAATCCCAACTTGGATTTTCTTTCTGTTTTCTCCTGACTGTTGTTCTGCCTCAGATGAGGTCAGCCACTCTTCCAGGAATACATCTATAGGCAAAACAACATCCTTCATGATGTTACTGGCCTCTCTGATTCTGAATTCGAAGTCGTCAACATTGTTATGCGTCGTGTTGTATAACATCGGAGATCTGACCTAGATTTATTATCACTGGCATATGTCATAAAACTTGTTAACTTTATGGCAGCAGTATACGATCAATAATAATAGAGAAAAATAAGTTAAATTAAGTATATATATGTCTATGTCTATTGGCTGTTGCTGCTGTCTGTCTGTTATCTGCTTGTTATTTGTTGACTGTTGCTTGTTGTTTGCTTATTGTCTGTCAGTTTGACTGTTTATTCTGTGCCTATTTGTTGCCTGATTGTTGCATGTGGTCTGTTGACTGACTGTTGTATGTTGTCTGTCAGTTGTTTGTGGTCTACTGTCTGTCTTTTGAATTTTTGTCTGCTGTCTGTCTATTCTCTGCTTGTCTGTTTGTTGTATGTGGTCTGTTGTCTGTCAGTTGTTTGTGGTCTGTTATCTGTCTTTTGACTTTATGTCTGTTGTTTGTTATCTGTGTTGTTTGTTGTCTGTTCCTTGTTATTTGTTGTTTGTTGTCTGCTGTCTGTCTGTTGTTTTCTAACCTTAAAACCATAAGACATAGGAGCAGAATTAGGCCATTTGGTCCATCAAGTCTGCTCCACCATTCAATCGTGGCTGATCCTTATTTTTCACCCTCCTCAGCCCCTCTCCATGGCCATCTCCCAGTAACCTCTGATGCTGTGGCCAATCAAGAACCTATCAATCTCCACCTTAAATACAACCAATGACCTGGCTTCCACAGCTGCCTGTAATAACAAATACTACAAATTCGCCATTCTCTAGCTAAAGAAATTCCTCTCCATCACTGTTTTAATTAGGCGCCCTTCTAGCCTGAGGCTACACCCTCTTGGCCTAGACTCCTCCACCATGGGAAACATCCTTTCCACTTCTACTCTGTTTTGACCTTTCAACATTCAAAAGATTTCAATAAATCCCACACCCATCTTCCTAAATTTCAGCAAGTACGGACCTAGATCCATCAAACTTACCTCGTTTGATAACCCTTTCATTCCTGGAATCATCCTTGTGAACCTCCTCTGGATCCTCTCTAATGCCAGCACATCTTTTCTTAGATGAGGAGCCCAAAACTGTTCACAATACCCGAGGTGAGACCTCCCCAGTGCCTTATAAAGCCTCAGCATCACATCTCTGATCTTGTAATCTAGACCTCTTGAAATGAAAGCCAACACTGCATTTGCCTTCCTCACTGCTGAGTCTACCTGTAAGTTAAACTTTAGGGTGTTCTGCACAAGGACTCTGCAGTCCCTTCGCCTATCAGGTTTTTGGATTTTCTCCCCTTTTAGAAAGCAGTCTTCACATTTATTTCTTCTACCAAAGTGCATGACCATGCAATTTCCAGCATGATATCTCATTTGCCACTTTCATGCCCATTCTCTAAATTTGTCTAAGTCCTTCTGCATCTAACCTGTTTCCTCAAACCCAACTGCCCCTCCACCAATCTTTGTATGATCTGAAAACTAGGCAACTAAGCCATCTATTCCATCATTTAAATCATTTAAATACAGCATTTAAAGAAGTGGTCCCAACACCGATCCCTGCAGAATATCACTAGTCACAGGTAGGCAACGAAAAAAGGATGCCTTTATTCCCACTTGCTGCATCCTACCAATCAGCCATGTCCACCAACCATGCCTGTAACTTTCTTGTAGTATCATGGACTCTTAACTTGGTAAGCAGCCTCATGTGTGGCGCCTTGTCAAAGGCCTTCTGAAAGTCTAAATGTACAACATTCGCTGCATCCCCTTTATCAATCCAGCGTTTTGAGCACCTTCTCCCTGTATTAGTAATTGCACTTATTTCTCTTTCCTCCCACCCTTCAACATCTGACACACTGCTAGTATCCACAGTGAAGACAGATGCAGGATACTAATTTGGTTCATCTGCTGTCTCCTTGTCCCCAGTTATTCTTTCTCCAATATCATTAACTAGTGGTCCTATATCCACTCTCCATCTCTCTTTTACTTTTTACATACTTGAAAAAGCTTTTACTAACCATTTTGAAATTGTTTGCTAGCTTGATTTTATAATTCATTTTTTCCCTCCCAATGATTCTTTTAGTTGTTATCTGTAGGTTTTTAGAATCTTCCCAATCCTCTGTCTTCCCACTAATTTTTGCTTTGTTGTATACCCTCTCCTTTGCTTTTATATTAGCTTTGACTTCCCTTGTCAGTAACAATTGTACTATCTTGCCATTTGAGTATTTCTTTGTTTTTGGAATACATCTGTTCCTCACCTTCTTCATTTTTCCCAAAAACTCACACTATTGTTACTTTGGTGTCATCCCTGCCAGCATTTTCTTCCAATTTACTTTGGCCCACTCCTCTCTCTCATATCAACACACACAAAATGCTGGTGGAACTCAGCAGGCCAGGCAGCATCTACAGGGAGAAGCACTGTCAATGTTTCAGGACCCTTCATCAAGACTAACTCATATCACTCTCTCATATCACTGTAATTTCTTTTACTCTGATGAAATACTGCTACGTCAGACTTAACTTTCACCCTATCAGATTTCAAGTTGAACTCAATCATGTTGTGATCTCTGCCTCCTAAGGGTACTTTTACCTTAAGCTCCCTAATCAGCTCCAGTCCATTACATGTCACACAACCTCTAGTAGGTTCAACAATATTCTGGTTTAAAAAGTCATCTCTTAGGCATTGAACAAACTCACTCTCAAGGTTAATTACCACCAGATTTTCCCAATCAACCTGCATATTAAAATCACCCATAACATTGTCCTTTTGACGTGCCTTTTCCATTTACTGTAGTCCACAGTCTAGCTACGGCTGGGAAGCCTGTATATAACTGCCATCAGGGTCCTTTTACCCTTGTAGTTTCTTAACTTAACCAACAAAGATTCAACATCTTCCAGTCCGATGTCACAGCTTTCTACTGGTTTGAAGTCATCGTTTTCCAACAGAGCCATGCCACCCCCTCTGCCGAATTTCCTATCCCTCTGATATAACATGTAACCTTGGACATCCAGCTCCCGATTATAACCATCTTTCAACCACGATTCAGTAATAGCCACAACATCATACCTGGCAACACAGTGCAACAAGATGATCCACCTTATACTCTCTACATTGAGATATACCATGTGTATAAAAATATTCACCTTCCTTGCAAGTTTACCTGTTTTAAATTGAATCACAGTGGATTTAATTGGGCTTTTTTGAAACTGATCAACTGAAAGAGACACTTTTATATCCAAGCGAAAACAGATCTCTATGAAGAGATCTAAATTACTTACAAATATAAAACACAGTATCATTGATTATATAAGTATTCACACACTTTAAGTCAATGTTGAGTAGATGCATCATTGGCAGGTATTTATAGCCTTGAGTCTGTGTGGATAGGTCTCTATCAGATTTGTACATCTGGGCACTGCATTTTTTCCCCATCCTTCTTTACAAAACTGTTCAAATTCTGTCAGATTGCACTGGGATCGAATGAACAGCCATTTTCAAGTCCAGCCACAAATTATCAATTAGATTCTAACTTGGCCACTCCAGGACATTAACTTTGTTTTTTTTAAGCCATTCCTGTGTAGCTTTGGTTTTATCCTCAGAGTCACGGTCTCGCTGGAAAACAAATCTTCGCCCAGGTCACAGACTGCATCAGATTTTAATCCCGGATTTCACTGTATTTTGCTGCATTCATTTTATCCTCTAATCTACTTTCACGAGCCTCCAGGGCCTGCTACAGTGAAGCATTACCACAGCATGATACAGCCACCCATATGCTTCACAGTCGGGCTGGTGTGTTTTTGATGATGTGCACTATTTGGCTTATGCCAAACATAGCGTTTAGTCTGATGGCCAAAAAACACAATTCTGGTTTCAACAGACCATAGAACCTCCTTCCCACTGACTTCGGAGTCTTTCACATGTCTTCTGGGAAATTCTAGCCAAGGTTTCATATGAATTTTTATTCCATCTCTTTGGCAATCTCCCATAAAGCTGTGACTGGTAAAGCACCCGGGCAACATTAGTACGCACAGTCTCTGCCATCTCAGCCACTGAAGCTTGTAACACCTCCAGAGCTGTCATATGTCTGTCGGTGGTCTCACTCTCTAGTCCCCTTCTTGCATGGTTACTCAGGATGGCCTTCTGTAGCTAGGTTTACAGCTGTGCCATATTATTTCCATTTCTTGACGATTGACTTAACTGTACACCAAGGGATATTCAGTGACCTGGAAGTTTTCTTGTATCCACCTCCTGGGTTGTACTTATCAATAACCTTTTCGCCACGTTGCTTAGGAGTATTCTTTTGTCTTCATGATGTAGCTCTTGCCAGGATATTGACTCATCAGCAGTTGGACCTCCAGATACAGGTGTATTTTTACTACAATCAAGTTTGACTGTACACAGGTCTTCAAAAACACAACTCCATTTGATTAATATTGGGACTTCCCAAACCAATTGGCTGCTCCAGTGTTGATTTGGTGAGTCCTCTTAAAGGGGGTGAATACTTACGCAGTTTGTAGTTATTTTTTATAGTTTTTGTTAATTTAGTTGTACTTGTATTTTGTAGCTAATTTAGATCGCTTTGTAGAGATATGTTTTCACTTTGACATGGAAGTGTCTTTCTCTGTTGATCTGTGTCAAAAAAAACAAATTAAATCCATTGCTGTAAAACAATAGAACATGATAGCTTCCAATGCGGGCGAGTACTTTCTATAGCCACTGTAATTTGTTTGTGGTTTGGTGTTTGTTTGTTGTCTATAAGGAGTTTGTACGTTCTCCCCATGAGCACATGGGTTTCCTCCGGGTGCTCCAGATTCCTCCCACGGCCCAAAAATGGTAGGCTTAATAGGTTAAATGGGCTGTCTGAGCTTTTTGAACCAGAGAGATTTGTTTCTGGTCTCTAAATGAGAATAACAGAATATTCATCTAATCTGAGGGCAAGGACCCTCATTACCATTTCCTGCGGACTTTTCTGTAGAATGCTTCTTCCTTATCCCCTTCTTTGCCCTGGGCAAAGACTGTGGCACAGTGGCATTGTCTGCCCAACATTTGAAGTGTTCCTCACTGAAGTGTACCGCAGTGCCCTCCTGAAGAGACCCTTGGCATCTGCCATTTATTGCAGCCATAACTTCATACACAGAGCACAATTAAAAACCCCTGTCTATGGGACTGATGGTCACAATGGTTCTGAATTGTTTTCCTCTCATTTTGAAGAGAATAATTATAAACATTCAGACACCTATACAAGTCTGAAGTTTACTGTAATAAAATTCAAAGGGGATAACTTGCCATCGACAACACCTGCTGTGAGGAAAGTTTTTGTCTGAGACGAAGAAGCAGATTAAAGAGCTAGAAGAAATGAGGCAGAATAGGATAATGAAAGATCTATTTTAAATACTCTCCAAGTGCACGGTAAATCAGTTCTCACTTCAACTGAGAAGCAGTTCAATATTATCCCATTCTCGTCTTTCTTTACAGGAAGTGCGATCCGACATCTTAGTTCAAGCCACAAAGTGGGAGGTTTCCTTTACAACTTGCAAGTACGAAGAAAGTGACAGCCTTTCTGTTATTCATACAGAATGAGAGTACTGTAAGCATTGTTTTATTATACTTAGAGATACATCATAGTCACAGGCCCTTCTGACCCATGGGCCAGAGCCACCCAATCACACCCATGTGTCCAATTAGCCGATTAAACTTTGGGATGTGGGAGGAAACCAGAGCACCCGCAGGAAACCCCTGTGGTCACAGGGAGATTGTAGACTCCTTACAGACAGCAACGCGCATTGAACCCTGGTTGTAAGCACAATAATAGCGTTATGCTAACCACCACGCTTCTGTACACCCTATTTTATTTTTGCTTCCAATTGCCTCCAGACTGTTGAATTGACTAATGTGTTTAGCCACTCTCAAGGGTAAGAAGGAACCATTAGACCATAAGACCATATGTTACGAATGTGCCACATCTTTGAAGGGCCGAAGGGTACAAAGTAGCCCCCTCCTTTTCGAGACTCGCAAGGTCACTATTAATTCAGGTCTGGGACCCAGGAAATGAGAGAGAGACATCCAGAATACACAGGCTTGGAATGTGTCCTGGCCTCAACAAGGCGGAACCATTGATAACAGCTATTCTCTCTTGGAGACGGAATTGTGTATTGAGTACTGTACTATTCATTGAAACCCTCAGGGGACGACCAGAGTGGGCTGGTTGAGGGATTGCATCATCCCAACCTGGTTGACATCTGAGACCCTGTGAGTAAGGATAAAAGAGGGTCTGGGGAACAACCCCTTTAGACACACCGGGAGAAACGTATGAGACCGGTGGAGGCTTGTGTGTGTGTCCATCCTTGCCTGGATGACAAGTCTTCCATGGAACGGCCTCGCTAAAGGACAAATACGGATCAAGATCGGATAAAGGAAAGCCGGCAAGTTTCTAAAATCTGTCTCTCTCCAACCAAAAAGCTGCAGTCTGAATGAACTGAGTGACTTTTATATTTCCATCAGACAATACATTATCCCCTAGACAATGATAGAGCTTATTTCTTAGTGATTATTATTGTACCCGGACTTTTAGATTTAGTATTGACGACGTATATTATCTGTATGTTTGCATTGATATTATTTTTGTGTATTTTTACTAATAAATACTGTTAAAAATAGTGCCATCAGACTTCAACGGACCTCTCTATCTTTGCTGGTAAGTGACCCAGTTACGGGGTTCGTAACACATAGGAGCAGAATTAGGTGAATCAGTCTGCTTTGCCATTTCATCATGCTGATCCATTTCCCTCTCAGCCCTAATCTCCTGCTTTCTCTTTGTATCCTTTATGCCCTGACTAATCATGAATCTATCCATTTCTGCCTTAGATAGAGAGCTCCAAAGCCATCAATTTCTCCTCATATGATAAGACTTTCATTCCTGGAATCATTCTCGTGAAGCTTCTTTGATTCCTCTCCAACATCAGCACATCCTTTCTTAGATAAGGGGTCCAAAACTGCTCACAATTCTCCAAGTGTGGCCTCACCAGTGCATTAAAAGGCCTCAGCATTATATCCTTGCTTTTATATTCTATTCCTCTCAAAATGAATGCTAACATTGCATTTGCCTTCCTCACCATAGACTCAACCTGCAAATTAACCTTTAGGGAATCTTGCATGAGGACATCTAAGACTCTTTGCACCTCAGAGTTTCGAATTTTCTCCCTGTTTAGAAAGTAGACTATGCTTTTATTTCTTCTAACAAAGTGCATGACCATACACTTCCTGACAATATACAGTTGGCCCTCCTTATCTGCGAGGAATTGGTTCCAGGACCTCCTGCAGATACCAAAAAATGCGGATGCTCAAGACCCTTATATAAAATGGTGCAGTATTTGCATAGTTTTGGCGTGTGGCCTAGTGGGTAAGGCATCAGACTAGTAACCTGAAGGTCACTGGTTCGAGCCTCAGCTGAGGCAGCGTGTTTGTGTCCTTGAGCAAGGCACTTAACAACACATTGCTCTGCAACGTCACTGGTGCCAAGCTGCATGGGTCCTAGTGCCCTTCCCTTGGACAACATCGGTGGCGTGGAGAGGGGAAGGCCTGCAGCTTGGGCAGCTGCCGGTCTCCCATACAACCCTGCCCAGGCCTGCGCCCTGGAAACTCCAGGCGCAGATCCATGGTCTCTCGAGACCGACGGATGCCACCACCGGTATTTGCATATAACATACGCACATCCTCCCGTATACTTTAAATCATCTCTAGATTACTTATATTACCTAATACAATGTAAATGCTATGTAAATAGTTGTTATACTGTATTGTTTAGGGAATAATGACAAAAAAAAAGCTGTGCATGTTCCTCTCGCTCGCAACACGCAGCGAACGAACGAGACGTGAGGCGAACAATGATCAAACAACAAGTAAAACTTTTAATCATCTCTAGGTTACAGAACTTATAACACTTAATACAATGGAAATGCTATGTAAGTAGTTGCTACACTGTCTTGTTTAGGGAATATTGACAAGAAAATAATCTACGTTTCTCTCGTTCACAACACAAGCAGCGAATGAACGAGATGCGAGGCGAACAATGATCAAGCAATGAGTGAAACTTGTAATACCTGTACAGTAGTTGTTAGACTGTCTAGTTTAGGGAATAAGGACGCTTTGGAGGAGCTCAATAATACTAAAGTCAGGAGCTGTGGAGGTTGAGGGCTGAGGATCTTCAAGCGTTGAACATTGAGCCTTCAGAATTGCAGAATTGCAGCTCCTCTGGGAACGCTGCTGCGACCTCAGCATTAGCCGATGCTGATTCTCCCGTGATTGTTACATTCTTGAGGCTGTAGCGCTTTACATAGCCAGCCAGCCATCCCTTACTAGCCTTAAACTCTTTTCTCTCGCTCTCATCAACCCCATCACAGTAGTGCTCATAGAGACTAAGAGCTTTTTCACGTATAATTTGGCATCGATGGGGATATGCTTCTGTGACATGTCCTCAGCCACTTAACGCTTTCTCAGTCTTTGCAAGCACTTTATCACGAACCAGAGAGACCATTTTTGCCGTTGTAGGGGCAGCACTTCCACAAATTTCAGCTTCTTTCTGCTTTTTTGTGTGAATGCTCGATTTGTTCTTACTGACCTTACGGCCCACTTCGGAATGCAACATGCCACTTTTCTAAAGATCTAAGATTTCTACTTTCACGACGAGAGATAGCACTTTACGCTCCCCTTAGCCTTTGAGGAATTGCTTTGATGACCTAATTGCTTTTTAGGAGACATTTTTTCACAGCAACAAAGTAGCGAATGAATGAGACACGAGGTGAACAATGCTCGAATAACAACTGCTGGAAGAGCACTTCCAGGTTCTCCCGATCCGCAGTTGGTTGAACTTGTGCATGCGGAACTTGTGAATAAGGAGGGCTGACTACTCCATCTGCCATTTCTTTGCCCGTTTTCCCAATCTGTCCAAGTCCTTCTGCAGCCTCCCTGCTTCCTCAACACTACCTGCCCCTCCACCTATCTTCATATGGTCTGAAAACTTGGCCACAGAGCCATCAAATCAGTCACCCTAATCATTGACATATAATGTAAAAAGAAGTGGCCCCAACACAGATCCATGTGGAACCCCACTCATCTCTGGCAACCAGCTAGAAAAGGCTCCCTTCAATCCCACTCTTTCCCACCTGCCAATCAGCCTCTGATTTGTCCATGCTAGAATCTTTCCTGTAATTCCACGGGCTCTCATCTTGGTAAACAGCCTTATGTGCGTCACCTTGTCAAAGGCCTTCCGAAAATCCAAGTACACTACATCAACCGATTTTCCTTTGTCTATCCTGCTTGTTACTTCTTCAATGAATTCCAACAGATTTGTCAGGCAAGATTTTTCTTGAGGAAAGCATTCGGATTACGGCCTATTTTGTCATGTGCCTTCAAGAACCCTGAGACCCCATCCATAATAATCGACTCCAACATCTACCCACCCACTGAGGTCAGATTAACTGGCCTATAGTTTCCTTTCTTCTGCCTTTCTCCCTTCTAGAGGGTGGAGTGGCATTATCAATTCTCCAGTTTTCCACAAACATGCCAAGACCTAATGATTCTTGCCAAGATTATTACTAATGACTCTATAATATTTTCAGCCACCTCTTTCAGAACCCTGGGATGTACACCCTTTTGTCCAATTGACATATCTACCTTAAAACCTTTGAGTTTGCCTCTCACTTTTTCCTGTGTAATAGCAATGGCACTCAGTCATGTTCCCTGACACTCACAGACTTCTGGCACACTGCTAGTGTCTTCCACAATGAAGACTAATGCAAAATACTTAATTAGTTCATCCACCACTTTCTTGTCCCCCATTACTACCACTCTAGAGTCATTTTCCAGTGGTCCAATATCCACTCTTGCCTGTCTTTTATTCTTTTATATATCTGAAGAAAATCTTTGGTATTCTCTTCAATACTATTTTCAAGCTTATCTTATTATTTCATCTTTTTGATTGAGCGATCTGGTGGTTTGCAGTCTCCAAGGTTTAGAGTAGCATAAGTGGCCTGGAGGTGGGCACAAGTTCATGATCAACACCATTTCTTGCTGATCTCGCCAATTAAAGCATGAAGCAAGATTGAAATCAGCAGGGGAACGTGAGCAGGTATTCAGCACCATCTACCTGTCGTTGACTGGTCTCACTCACTGCTCTCAGCAGAAAGTGCTTGTATCTGAACTGGTCTTTCCCTCCTCATTCAATGCCACCAGAGAATGGTGCCAGAGTCTTGGCTCTTAGGCATAGTTTAATCGACACAGTTTGTGTATTAGACAATGTTCATGTTCTACTGTGTTTCCTCTTTTTGATTACTCCTTTTTCATTGCTATTTTGGGCAATTTAGATCTGGGCAGACAGGCTCTGCTGCCTGCAGTTAACGGACAGCACAGCGTTAAATTGAACTGAACTGAACAAATGTAATGACTCTGTGGTTTGATGTTTTACATTCTCTACTTCTCCCTTGTTTTTTGTCACTTGCGAGATTTGTTCCATTTTATTGCGTGTTTGGTGTTTGCTGTTTTCTTTCAAAGGGTTCCCTGGTATCTCTTTGTTTCACGGCTGTCTGTGGGGAAGACGAATCTCAGGAATGCATACTGCACTCATACTTTAATAATAAAAGAACTTTGAATTTTTTGAATCTTCCCCCCCCCCATGATTTTTTTTAGTTGTGTTCTATTGCTCTTTAAATAGTTTCCAATCCTCTAACTTCCCACTAATTTTTGCTCTATATTATGTCTTTCTTTGCTTTTGTGGGGATTGTCAGTCATGGTTGTGTCATTATGATGGCAGTTTTGCCAAGGCAGTAAGAAGGCAGCTCTCCATGAATCCTCAATCTGCTGAGCTCCTCCAGCAGATCTCTTGTTGCTGTATGACACCTTGTCTCCTTCAGTGTTAAATTCGATCATCTTTAACCTCAGCATCAGTTTCTGGCACTAGCCTAGAACCCTCTCATCCTTTATTAGCTTAAAACCTTTTTATGTCTGTCATCAACATCTCCATCAAGTGAACTTATGAGGCATGCTAGGTGAAGAACATTCTTCTATCTCAGTCCAGTTGAGGTCAGAGACAGAACTGGATGCACAACAGCTCTGGCAGGGTTTGCAGGCCATTACTACCTCAAAACAAAACATAACCTTATTAATAGCAGGGCAACACACACACAATGCTGCAGGAACATAGCAGGCCAGACTGCATCTGTCGAAAAGAGTAAACTGTCAACACTTCAGGCCAAGACCCTACATCGGGACTGGAAAGAAAGGGGGAAAGTTGGCGTAAGAAGGTGGGGGGAGAGGAGGAAGAAGTACTAGGTGGCAGATGATAGGTGAAACCAGGGGAGGGGGTGAAAGTGAAGTAAAGAGCTCGGATGTTGATTGGTGAAAGAGACAAAGAGCTAGCGAAGGGGGAATCTGATAGGACCAGACAGAAGGCCATGGAAGAAAGGGAAGGGGGGGCACTAGAGGGAGGTGATGGGCAAGTAAGGAGATAAGGTGAGAGAAGGAAATGAGAAGGGAAAGGGGAGAGGGACAATTAACTTCAAAAAATTAATGTTCATGCCATCACGTTGGAGGCTATCCAAATGGAATATAAAGTGTTTCTCCTCCAACTTGAGTGTGACAGTAGAGGAGGCCAAGGTCTGACAAGTTGGAATAGAAGTGGGAAGTAGAATTGAAATGGGTGGAACTGGTACACCCTGCTTTTGTTGGTGGATGGTGTGTAAATGCTCGGCGAAGTGGTCACCCAATCTACGTCAGGTCTCACTGATAGACAGGAGGCCACACCAGGAGCGCTGGATACAGTAGATGACCCCAACGGACTCACAGGTGAAGTGCCACCTCAGCTGGAAGGACTGTTTGTGGCCCGGAATGGTAGTGAGGGAGGAGGTGTTGGGGCAGGTGCGGCACTTGTACCACTTGTTCTAGCAGGGTAAGTCGAGGGAACACATACCAATCCTCACTAAGAAATCAGAAGGGGAAAGGGTGAGCAGTTTAAAATTCCTGGGTGTCAACATCTCTGAGGATCTATTCTGGGCCCAGCATATTGAAGCAATTACAAATGGAATGCCCTGGTTCATATTTTCACTTATTTTGCTGTACGTATTTCATTTTGACAGCTCTGTAAGAGCAGTCTGTTCTGTTTTTATGCCTGTTTGAGTTACTGTTGAAGATAAGAGAGAGGAAAAATGTGTGCCATCCGATTAGGATGGTCAGATTAAGGAGAGGTTACTCTGGTGAGGTTGGGCTTGGAGTCATTTTCGAGAGGAGATGAAGAGAGAAGACGCTGGGGAGAACTGTTCATAGCGTACGATCCGGTGAGGAACCTGTTTGTTCGAGATGGACTGCGAGCGACGTTCGGAAGGTGGTGTGTGCTTTCATGTTGACCGAGGGCCCAGCGTGTGAGTGACAGAGAAGTTCAAGATGAGCTCCAACTGGTGCACATTTGACTGTTTAATTAGAATGAACCCTTTTCTTTTTGTTATTCTTTACTAACCCTTTAGTTTAGATTCATAAATGGAATCCCTTTAATCGTATGCAGTGTACTGCCTGTTATTTTGTGGCATTATTTTGAAACAGGGTAGCGAATGACACAGCATCCACACAAACCGGGGTTTGGGGTGGGATCGAGCACCCCTCAGTCTCACGAGTTTGCCAGGGCCCGAGGTTGTCTTCCCCAGACTTACACAGCCAAGGAAACCAGGGTAGTTCACAAAGAAGGCACCATAGCAGCTATAATTCATTAGCAGTTTGAGGAGAAAAGGTTTGTTACCGAAAACATACACAAATAACCCCCTTGCAAATTTTCATGTTTTATTGTTTTACAACATTAAATCACAATAGATTTAATTTGACTTTTTTTGACATTGATCAACAGAAAAAAAAACTCTTTTGTGTCAAAGTGAAAACAGCAATTGGTTTTAGAAGTCACATAATTATTAAAATGGAGATCACTGTCTGCAGTCAAGGTGTTTCAATTGACTTTCATAAAAATGCACAGGTATCTGTAAGGTCCAACTGATAGTGAGACAGTATCATGTCAAAAACTACACCATGAAGCCAAAAGAACACTCTAAGCAACTCCACAAAAAGTTTATTGAAAAGTACAAGTCAGGAGATGGATACAAGAAAATTTTCAAGTCACTGAACATCCCTCAGAGTACTGTTAAATCAATCAAGAAATGGAAAGGAGATGGCACAGCTGTAAATCTGCCTAGAGGAGGCCGTCCTCAAAAATTGAGTGACTGTGCAAGAAGGGGACTGGTGAGGGAGACCTCTGACAAGCTTCAGTGGCTGAGATGGGAGAGACTGCGCACACAACAACTGTTGCCCGGGTGTTTCACCAGTCACAGCTTTATGGGAGAGTGGCAAAGAGAAAGTCACTTTGAAAAAACTCTCATGAAATCTCAGCTAAAGTTTGCCAGAAGGCATGTGGGAGACTCTGAAGTCAGCTGGAAGAAGGTTCTATGGTCTGATGAGACCAAAATTGAGCTTTATCGCCATTAGATCAAATGCTATGTTTGTTGTAAGCCAAACACCACACATCATCAAAAACACACCATCCCTACCTAAAAGCATGGTGTGGGGCTGTTTCACTGACACAGGCCCTGGAAGGTTTGTGAAGGTAGAGGGTAAAATGATTTCAGCAAAATATGGGGAATTCCTGGAGTCTCATGGAGACGTAGGGAGACTGCATGGAGCCTCATGCAGTCTGCAAGAAAATGCAACTTGTGAGAAAATTTGTTTTCCAGCAAGACAATGACCCTAAGCATGAAGCCAAAACTACACAGAAATGTCTTAAAAACAATACAGTTAATGTCCTGGAGTGGCCAAGTCTGAGTCCAGATCTCAATCCAATTGAGAATTTGTGGCTGGAGTTGGAATAGGCTGTTCACTCACGATCCCCATGTAATCGGACAGAGCTTGAGCTGTTTTGTAATGGAGAATGGGGAAAAATTGCTTTGTCCAGATGTGCAAAGTTGCTGGAGTCCTATACACACAGACTCACTGCTGTAACTGCTGCCAATGGTACATCTACTGAATGCTGACTTGAAGGGGGTGAGTAATTATGCAATCAACTATTTTGTGTTTAATAATTGCAATAAATTGGTTTTCTCTTTGACAGGAAAGAGTCTGTTCTGTTGATAGTGACCAAAAAGCCAAGTTAAATCCGGGGGTGGGAGGGCTGAATACTTTTTATATAGGGTGTGTGTGTGTGTGTGTGTGTGTGTGTGTGTGTGTGTGTGTGTGTGTGTGTGTGTGTGTGTGTGTGTGTGTGTGTGTGTGTGTGTGTGTGTGTGTGTGTGTGTGTATAAAATAGTTAAATTAAGTAAGTGGAACAAAACAGAAAAAAAAGTACTGAGTTAGTGTTCATGGGTTCAAGGTCCAATCAGAAATCAGTTGGTAGAGGGGAAGAAGCCGTTCATAAATTGCTGAGTGTGTGCCTTTATGCTTCTGTACCTCCTCCCTGATGGTAGCATTGAGAACAATGCATGTCCTGGGTGATGGGGGTCCTTAATGATGGACGATGCCTTTTTGAGGCATCACTCGTTGAAGATGTCCTGGATACCATGGAGACTAGTGCCCATGATGGATCTGACTGTGTTTACAACTCTCTTCAATCCTGTGCCAGAGCCACCCCTAAACCAGACAGTGATGCAGGCATTTAGAATGCTCTCCATGGTCCATCTGTAGAAACTTTTGAGTATCTTCTCAAACTCCTAATTAAATATAGCTGCATGGATATGTTGGGCCTAGGATAGATCTTCAGAAATATTAACTCCCAGGAACTTGAAATTGCTCACTCTTTCCGCTTCTGATCCCTTTGAGGACTGGTGTGTGTTCCCTAATCTTACCCTTTCTAAAGTCCACAATCAGTTCTTTGATTTTACTGATGTTGAGCGCAACCTCATTGCTGCTGCACCACTCAAATAGCTGATATACCTCACTCCTTGACTGATGATTTTAGGATTGTGAACTCTGATTCTGCTGCAGGCTCTCAGCCCGAAGCAAGAACTGTTCACTTCTCCACAGATGCTGCCTGACCTGCTGAGCTCCTCCAGCATTTTGTGTGTGTTGCTTGGATTTCCAGCATCTGCAGATTTTCTCTTGTTTGTGATTGAACCTCTGATTCTTATGCTTTTCACATTTCAATTCACATATACCTGCTCTAACATTTCTTGTTGGGTCACTCTGAAATTCCACTTTTCCTTTTGCTAACAGTGCTGAAATTTGTTATTTTTCCAATAGTCAGTCTTAAAAACCTCAGCCTGAAATGTCAATCATGCATTTCCCTCCATAGAAGCGGCCTGACCTATTGAAGCCCTCCAGCATTTTGTGTATGAGTCGGGTTAGGATTGGTATGTTGTGGTCATGTTATGTTGGCACCGGAAGTGTGGCTACCCTGAGCACATTTTCAGACAGTGTTGATTGTTGACGAAAATGAAGCAATTCACTATCCTATTTTTTATGTGCCCGATTTTTATGGTGGCCAAGTGGTTAGGGTTCAGTGCTTTTATCACCACTGCCCGGGTTCAAATCCTCATCAGTGAAGATTGTGAAGGATTGGCCCACTGGCATAGTAGTTAGCAGAACACTGGCACGGTGCCGGCGACCTGGGTTCAATTCCCACTGCTGTCTGTAAGGAGTTCATTCTCCCCATGACCACGTGGATTTTCTCTGATGCTCTGGTTTCCTCCCACAGTCCAATGACATTCCGGTTAGTAGGTTAATTGGTCACATGGGTGTAATTCTTCAGCAGTGCAAGCGCGTGTAAGTCGGACTGCGAGGCAGCGGGAGCATTTAAAGAGAACAGTTAGATGGAGTGAGCAACGGAGTAGAGGGAGACAGAGTAGGAAGGCTTTGTCTCGAGAGACTGAGGACGAGCTTCACTCCAAGTGAGGTAAGGCCGGGTAAATTCCTTTAAAAGGAGAAAGTTTCAAAAGTTGAGGCAAGTATTGGGTAGGTCACGGCAGCTGAGATCGGCCCCGTGCTTTGTTCATCCTGCAGCATGTGGGAAATCAGGGATACTTCCAGTGTCCCTGACGACTATGTGTGCAGGAAGTGTGTCCAGCTGCAGCTTCTGGCAGACCGCATTGAGCATCTGGAGCTGCGATTGGATTCATTCTGGAGCATCCGCGATGCTGAGAAAGTCATGAATAGCACATTCAGTGAGTTGGCCACACCGCAGGTAAAGGCTACACAGGCAGAAAGGGAAGGGTTGGCCACTAGACAGTGCAGCAGTAGGCAGGTAGTGCAGGAGTCCCCTGAGGTCATCTCCCTTCTAAACAGATATACTGTTTTGGATACTGTTGGGGGAGATGTCTCATCAGGGGAAGGCAGCAGCAGCCGAGTTCATTGCACCATGGGTGGCTCTGTGGCACAGGAGGGAAGGAAAAGGAGTGGGAGAGCTATAGTGATAAGGGATTTGTTTGTAAGGGGAATAGATAGGAACTTCTGCAGCCACAAATGAGACTCCAGTATGGTATGTTGCCTCCCTGGTGCAAAGGTCAAGGATGTCTCTGAGCAGCTGCAGGACATTCTGGAATGGGAGGGTGAACAGCCAGTGGTCATGGTGCACATAGGTACCAACGATATAGGTAAAAAAAAAAACAGGATGAGGTCCCACAAGGTGAATTTAGGGAGTTAGGAGATAAACTAAAAAGTAGGACCACAAAGGTAATAATCTCTGGATTACTACCAGTGCCATGTGCTAGTCAGAGTAGAAATAGGAGTATATTTCAGATGAATACGTGGCTTGAAAAATGGTGCAAGGGGGAGGGATTCAAATTTCAGGGGCATTGGAACCAGTTCTGGGGGAGGTGGGACTGCTATAAACAGGACAGTCTGCACCTGGGCTGGACTGGAACCAAAGTCCTATGGGGAGCGTTTGCTACTGCTGTTCAGGAGGACTTAAACTAATGTGGCACGGGGATGGGAACAAGTGCAGAGAGACAGAGGGGTGTAAAATGAGGGTAGAAGCAAAAAGTAGTAAGGTGAAAAGTAAAAGTGGTAGGCAGGCAAATCCAGGGCAAAAAGCAAAAAGAGCCACTTTTCAACATAATTGTATAAGGGCTAAGAGTGTTTTAAAAACAAGCCTGAAGGCTTTGTGTGTCAATGCGAGGAGCATTCGTAACAAGGTGGATGAATTAAATGTGCAGATAGTTATTAATGAATATGATATAGTTGGGATCACAGAGACATGGCCAGGGTGACCAAGGATGGGAGCTCAACATCCAGGGATATTCAATATTCAGGAGGGATAGACAGGAAAGAAAAGGAGGTGGGGTAGCATTGGTGGTTAGAGAGGAGATTAACACAACAGAAAGGAAGGACATTAGACTGGAGGATGTGGAATTGATATGGGTAGAGCTGCATAACACTAAGGGGCAGAAAACGCTGGTGGGAGTTGTGTACAGGCCACCTAACAGTAGTAGTGAAGTTGGGGATGGCATTAAACAGGAAATTAGAAATGCGTGCAATAAAGGAACAGTAATTATAATGGGTGAATTCAATCTACATATAGATTGGGTGAACCAAATTGGTAAGGATGCTGAGAAAGAGGATTTCTTGGAATGTATGTGGGATGGTTTTCTGAACCAACACGTCAAGGAACCAACTGGAGAGCAGGCCATTCTAGATTGGGTATTGAGCAATGAGGAAGGATTAGTTAGCAATCTTGTCATGCGAGGCCCCTTGGGTAAGAGTGACCATAATATGGTGGAATTCTTCACTAAGATGGAGAGTGGCATAGTTAATTCAGAAACAAAGGTTCTGAACTTAAAGAAGGGTAACTTTGAAGGTATGAGACGTGAATTAGCTAAGATAGACTGGCAAATAATACTTAAAGGGTTGACGGTGGATATGCAATGGCGAGCATTTAAAGATCGCATGGATGGACTACAACAATTGTTCATCCCAGTTCGGCAAAAGAATAAACCAGGGAAGATAGTGCACCCATGGCTGACAAGGGAAATTAAGGGTAGTGTCAAGTCCAAAGAAGAAACATATAAATTAGCAAAAAAAAGCGGCACTCCTGAGGACTGGGAGAAATTCAGAGTCCAGCAGAGGAGAATAAAGGGCTTAGTTAGGAAAGAGAAAAAAGATTATGAAAGAAAGCTGGCAGGGAACATAAAAACTGACTGTAAAAGCTTTTGTAGATATGTGAAAAGAAAAAGATTGGTCAAGACAAATGTAGGTCTTTTACAGTCAGAAACAGGTGAATTGATCATAGGGAACAAGGACATGGCAGACCAATTGAATAACTACTTTGGTTCTGTCTTCACTAAGGAGGACATAAATAATCTTCCAGAAATAGTAGAGAACCGAGGGTCTAGTGAGATGGAGGAACTGAGGGAAATACATGTTAGTAGGGAAGTGGAGTTAGGTAAATTGAAGGGATTAATGGCAGATAAATCCCCAGGGTCTGCATCCCAGAGTGCTTAAGGAAGTAGCCCAAGAAATAGTGGATGCATTAGTGATAATTTTTCAAAACTCCTTAGATTCTGGATTAGTTCCTGAGGATTGGAGGGTAGCTAATGTAACCCCACTTTTTAAAAAAGGAGGGAGAGAGAAACCGGGGAATTATAGACCGGTTAGTCTGACATCGGTGATGGGGAAAATGCTAGAGTCAGTTATCAAAGATGTGATAACAGCACATTTGGAAAGAGGTGAAATCATCGGACAAAGTCAGCATGGATTTGTGAAAGGAAAATCATGTCTGACGAATCTTATAGAATTTTTTGAAGATGTAACTAGTAGAGTGGATGGGGAGAGCCAGTGAATGTGGTATATTTAGATTTTCAAAAGGCTTTTGACAAGGTCCCACACAGGAGATTAGTGTGCAAACTTAAAGCACATGGTATTGGGTGTATGGTATTGATGTGGATAGAGAATTGGTTGGCAAAGAGGGGGAGTAAACGGGACCTTTTCAGAATGGCAGGCCGTGACTAGTAGGGTACTGCAAGGCTCAGTGCTGGGACCCCAGTTGTTTTCAATATATATTAATGATTTAGACAAGGGAATTAAATGCAGCATCTCCAAGTTTGCGGATGACACAAAGCTGGGCGGCGGTGTTAGCTGTGAGGAGGATGCCAAGAGGATGCAGGGTGAATTGGATAGGTTATGTGAGTGGACAAATTCATGGCAGATGCAATTTAATGTGCATAAATGTGAGGTTATCCACTTTGGTTGCAAGAACAGGAAAACAGATTATTATCTGAATGGTGGCCGATTAGGAAAAGGGGAGGTGCAACGAGACCTGGGTGTCATTGTACACCAGTCATTGAAGGTGGGCTTGCAGGTACAGCAGGCAGTGGAAAAGGCAAATGGTATGTTGGCATTCATAGCAAAAGGATTTGAGTACAGGAGCAGAGAGGTTCTACTGCAATTGTACAAGGCCTTGGTGAGACCGCACATAGTGTATTGTGTGCAGTTTCGGTCCCCTAATCTGAGGAAAGACATTCTTGCCATAGAGGGAGTACAAAGAAGGTTCACCAGATTGATTCCTGGGATGGCAGGACTTTCATATGAAGAAAGACTGAATTGACTAGGTTTATACTCACTGGAATTTAGATTGAGGGGGGATCTTATTGAAACGTATAAAATTCTAAAGGGATTGGACAGGCTAGATACAGGAAGATTGTTTCCGATGTTGGGGAAGTCCAGAACGAGGGGTCACTGTTTAAGGATAAAAGGGAAGCCTTTTAGGACCAAGATGAGGAAAAACTTCTTCACACAGAGAGTGGTGAATCTGTGGAATTCTCTGCCCCAGGAAACAGTTGAGGCCGGTTCATTGGCTATATTTAAGAGGAAGTTAGATATGCCCCTTGTGGCTAAAGGGATCGGGGGTATGGAGAGAAAGCAGGTACAGGGTTCTGAGTTGGATGATCAGCCATGATCATACTGAATGGCGGTGCAGGCTCGAAGGGCCGAATGGCCTACTCCTGCACCTATTTTCTATGTTTCTATGTTTCTAATTGTGTGGCTCATTGGGCCAAAGGGCCTGTTACTCTGATGCTTGTCTAAATAAATAAATCTCTCTGGATGTTTTGATGTACATGACAAATAAGGCTAATCATTAATCTAATCTGGCCGGATTTCCTGCATCTACAGGCTTTCTTGTGTCTGACATTATAAGATTTGTTTTCTGAAGTTTTCATGTGGGCAAATGAGTGAAGATGCAGTTAGCGTTGACTGACATTACAATTACAATTTTCACATGTACACGTCATTTGGAGATGCAAACCTGAAATCATTCCCTTATGATGTGATCATTTGTCTTCTAGTAGTCTTCAGCAAGTTGTTCAAGTGTTGTTTTACAGTGATTCCAATTTATAATACCATCAGACCACAAGATCTAGGAACAGAAAGAGGCCATTAGGCCCATCAAGTCTGCTACTCCATTCCATCATGACTGAGGGGATAACCACTCAACTTAAGTTGCCCCAACACTGAATTGTTCCCACAACCTATAGACTAACTTTCAAGAACTCTTCATCTCATCTTCTCTTATTATTCTTTCTTTCTTTTGGTACTTGCATATTTTGTTGTTTTTGTGCATATTGGCTGCCTATCCTGTTGGTGTGTTCGTCCGTTGATTCTACTATGGTTATTGGATTTATTGAGTATGCCTACGAGAAAAAGAATCTCAGGGCTGTATGTGGTGACATATATGTACTTTGATAATGAAATTACTTTGATCTTTCATTTATCATCCCTCTCAACCCCAATCTCCTACCTTCTCCCCGTAACCTTTGATGCCCTAACTAATTAAGCATCTATCAACTTCCACTTTAAATATACCTAATGACTCGGTCTCCACAGCCGTCTGTGGCAGTGAATTCCACAGATTCACCACCTTCTGAAATTCCTCCGCATCCCTGTTCTAATGGGACGTTCTTCTATTCTGTGACTGTGGCTCCTTGCCCTAGAATCCCTCACTATAGGGAACATCCTCTCCATATCCACTCTGTCTAGGCTTTTCAATCTTCGATAAGTTTCAATAAGACCACCTTTAATTCTTCTAAACTCCAGTGAGTACAGGCCCAGAGACATCAAATACTCCTTATACATTAACCCTTTCATTCCTGGGATCGTTCTTGTGATATTCCTCTGGAACTTCTCCAAGAACAGACCACCCTTTCTTCGAAATTGGGCCCAAATCTGCTCATAATATTCCAAGAATTGAGCACCACTGTAGTATAGTAGTTATCATGACACATCTCAAGGCATCAGAATTTGGAGTTCAATCCCAACATCCTCTGGAGGGAGTTTTTATGTCTTCTCCATTGAATGCTTGGGTTTCCTCCAGATGCTCCAGTTTCCTCCCACTGTCCAATGACATCCTGCTTCATAAGCGAATTGGTGATTGTAAATTGTCTTGTGGTTAGGCTATGGATAAACAGATGGGTTTGCGGGCAGCGCAGCTCTAAGGGCCAGAAGGGACTGTGCTGTGTTGTATTTCCAAATAAATAAAAATAATGAGCTGTCTGACCAATGCTTTGTAAAGCCTCAGCCTTGCGTACAACATAAATACCTCGCCCTCCACAGAAATGAGTGCTCATTGGGAAAAGCACTTGCTGCTACTTGTGAATAAGGAATGAAAGGATATAATGTTACGAATGCTGTCAGGGTAAAGGAATTTGGATTTGTTCTATAAAACAAAACATTGTTCGACTCGTCATGAGAATAATTATGACGGCTTACAACAATGGATTTTTTTTTGTTGGCTTGCAAACAGAAGCAGTCCTTCGGGCAAGGGGTTTTCTTAAATAAGACCAAAAGACATAGGAGCTGAAATAGGCCATTTGGCCCACTGAGTCTGCCCCTCCATTCCATCATGGCTGATTTATTACCACCGTCAAACCTTTTCTCCTGACTTCACCCCATAAACTTTGATGACCAGACAATAATGAGGAAATACCATAAGAGCATAAGATATAGGAACAGAATTAGGCCATTTGGCCCATCATGTCTACTCTGCCATTTCATCATGGCTGATCCATCTTCCTTCTCAGCTCCAATCTCCTTCCTTCTCCCCATATCCCTTCATGTGCTGACTAATCAAGAATTTATTGACTTCAGCCTTAAAAATACCCAAAGACTTGGTATCCACAGCTGCCTGTGACAACGAATTCTACAGATTCAAAGCTCTTCAGCGAAATTTCTCATCTCCGATCTAAAAGGACGGCCCTCTATTCTGTGGCTGTGCCCTCTTTTCCTAGACTCCCTCACCCTAGGAAACAAATGAGCAAAGATACTCACTTAGAACACAGAATATACTCTCAGTGGCCGTTTAATTGGATACTTCCTGTATCTAATAAATTGGCCACAGGGTGTATGATCATGTTCTTCTGCTGCTTAGCCCATCCACTTCAAGGTTTGATGTGTCATGCATTCAGACATAACCTTTGGTGTACCATTGTTGTAATGTGTAGTTATTGAGTTACTATCATATGCCTGTCAGCTTGAACCAGTCTGGTCATTCTCCTCTGACCTCTGTCATTAAAAAAGCATTTTCATCCACAGAAGGGCCACTCAGTAGATGATGTTTTGATTTAGCACCATTCTGTATAAACTCTAGAGATGGTTGTGTGTGGAAAAACCCAGGAGATCAGCAGTTTCTGAGATACTCAAACCACCCCATCTGGCACCAACAATCATTCCACTGCCAAAGTCACATAATAACATTTCTTCCCCATTCTGATGTTCGGTCTGAATGACAACTGAACCTCTTGAGCATGCCTGTTTGCTTTTATGCATTGAGTTACTACCACATGATTGGTTGATTAGATAGTTGCATTAACGAGCTGGTATACAGCTGTACCTAATAAAGTGGCCATAGAGTGTATAGTGTAATTCTAATGGAAAGTACAATATACTTACATACTTGATTTTTTTCAGTGTGGCTAGATTTCAATTATATAATCACCAATCATTGCAAAATGGAAAATAAAATGTATATTTTAAGATACTTAGCTATATAATAGGACTCCACTTTCCACCAACAGTCCAAAGACGTACTAGGATAGGTTAATTGGTCATTATAAATTTTTCCATGATTAGCTTAGTCGGGGTTGTGAGATTGAGGGGCAGCATGTCTTGAAGGGTCAGAAGGGCCTACTTCATGCTATATCGCTAAATAAATAAACTCTGAAACAATTTCTGTTGGCCCTTAGCCAGATCCTTCTAGAGGAGCACAATGGCCTGGAGAGCTACGTTGGCTGGAGTTAGAGTGCCAGGCTCTGCCTCTTGGTAGAGTCACCTATGCCAAACAGGTCAAAGGGTAGAGATCGGACTAAGAGTGGGCCATCGGTCCTCCAGGTTCAGAGGGTTCAGCTCAGGGATAACAACCCTAACTGGGGAAACAAAATTGTTACGTAAACATCAATGACAAACCCTTCTGCATCTGAGTACAACGGTATTCCGGACTCGCTACCTCGGACTTGCGTGGCTGACAGTAGTGAAAACCTAGAGGAAGGATACCCTGAACATCGCCAGAGTTGGAGGAGCTTTATTGCTGCCCTAAACACCACCAGTGCAACAGAGAGTAAGGAAGTAAATTTAACCAGGTACAGCCAAGATTATTGAGAGAAGTGAGGCTATACTGTGAGGTTTTATTTTCATGATAACACTTTGCATCATCCTGACCATTTAGCAAACATCGTGCTGGAGCAACATTGATGCAAAGGATGATTTTTTATATTGATAAATAATGAATGAGGAATGATGTTTGCATAATGGTGAAGATAATTCATCTTTTACAGAATACGGTGTAACTGCAGCATCTTATTTATTTATTTATTTATTTATTTATCTATCTATCTATCTATCTATCTATCTATCTATCTATCTATCTATCTATCTATCTATCTGGAGATACAGTGCAGAACAGGCCCAGCGAGTCCACACCGCCCAGCTACCTACCTATTTAACACCAAGCTTATCACAGGACAATTTACAATAACCAATTAACCTTCTATCCTGTACATCTACGGGCTCAGGGAGGGAACTGGAGTACCCACCATCACAGGAAGAGCATAAAATACTCCTTACAGACAATGACGGGAGTTGATCTCCAAACACCAGTGCCTCAAGTTGTAAAAGCACCACTGTTAGATAAGCACAAGCACTATGACTGAAGAAAAGGTGGTTGGAGTCAGTCACAGCACTTTCATGCAGAAGTGTTTATTTGGTGTGTCATAAAACCAAGTTTACAAAAATTAGCAAAAATAGAGAAAACAACCTGCCAATATTTACATAAGATACCAACCAGAAAGCACGATTATAGCAACGTACTATGTCCATTGTGGGCTCCCGGCAGCTCAATCTCTCTCTCTCCTCAATGGAGAGCAATTCACCTCATTTTTTTAGGCACCAGGACGTACCATTTTTAATAAGCCACCAAGTTAACTTAAGACTACACATGAATCAAAATATGATGCACCCCACAATGCATTTACAGTCATATTACAAAATAAACAGAATTGTCAACCTTAAACACAGTATACAAACAACATTTACAGATTTACACATCCCACTAGGATCTCTCCCTGCAAACAAAACTGTTGAATGTCTCAGTTACAAAAAGGCCAATTGCATTCAAAGGGATGCCTGCGATTTCTGTTGCGATGCAGAGCTAGTATTTCAGGCTGGAGTCGAGAGCAAATTCAGGTTGGCAACTTGAGCCAGGCTGATTTAAGTTTCCTGGCCAGATTTGCACTTGAAATTAGCAAAGAAATGAAACATCCCACCGTGTATGTCAGGAAGGGCACCAGAAAGCCAAAGTCATTGGGACCCATTATTAGAATATACCAGGGAGGACACTGAAGTGCACACACTCGACGCAATGACAGCAGAATGACAAGGGGTGTGTGTGTGTGTGTGTGTGTGTGTGTGTGTGTGTGTGTGTGTGTGTGTGTGTGTGTGTGTGTGTGTGTGTGTGTGTGTGTGTGTGTGTGTGTGTGTGTGTGTGTGCGTGTGTGTGTGTGCGCGCGCGCCTGTACAGCATTCTCCAACACAGTTGTGCTGCTGTGCTACCGTGGCACCCTAAAATATGGATCACTCTACGAATTTGCATGTCTTAAGACCATAAGACACAGGAGCAGAATTAGGCCATTCAAACCATTGAGTCTGCTCCACCATTTCATCATGGCTGATTTATTACCTGTGGTGAACTACATATCCCTGTCTGGACACGCCCCCCCCCGCCCCGACTGCTCCTGTGGCTCCTCCCACAGACCCCGGTATAAAGGCGATTGGGGCCACAGACCCTTCCTCAGTCTCCAGGATGTTGTGTGATGGTCACTTGCTGCTTGTGCTGTCTTCTAGCCAATAAAAGCCTATATCTCGCCTCACATCTCCGAGTTATTCATGGTGCATCATTACTCTTCCCGTGCTAACCTTCTCTGTATCGTTCCAATTTTCGTCTATGTGTTGCTGAAGCAAAAAAAATTCTGCTCCTGGTGCTTTTCATACACTATTACATTCTTACAGTCATCCATACAAAAAGTGTCAATTGTTACTTTAGTTTTATGGGCTCTTTGAGAGCAATCCATATATGTGTAAATCAAGATGGGAACTTGGAGGCAAGAGAATTTATTTCTTTTCTCTCTGGCACTTTAATCACTTCCAATGTGAGGACTTCTCCCTGCAAACAAAACTGTTAAATGTCTCAGTTACAAAAAGGCCAATTACGTTCAAAGGGATGCCTGCGATTTCTGTTGCGATGCAGAGCTAATATTTCAGGCTGGGGTCGAGAGCAAATTCAGGTGGGCAACTTGAGCCAGGCTGATTTAAGTTTCCTGGCCAGATTTGCACTTGAACAAAGTCACACTTTGCGCACAGTGCATTTGGAATACTGGCCATCAATCTGCCGCCAGTGCGGTCGTCCATTGTGGGCTCAGCTCACGGTGAGCGGGCAGGTATGATTAAAACTGTTGGAGGCAAGGTTTCTCTGTGTGGCTCTGTTTCAGAGGCTGCGAGGATGCATGATATCTGGTTACGTTTTTAATGAGAGGCTGTGGCCAAAAGGAATCAAATTTACACAGAAAACACCACAAATGGTGCATGAAATTGTGTTCATTTGTCAAAGTAACAAGGGTAATAAACTTAACTGTAGCAGGAAAAATTTCACTGTTCTCTTCTAGTGCTATTGGTCATATCATATAAGTACACAAAATATTAACTATAAATAATAACAAAACAAAGTTAATATTATAAACATACAAAATGGGCACACTCAAAATGCTGGAGGAACTCATCAGGTCAGGCAGCAGCTACAGAGAAGAATAAAGAGGTAATGTTTAGAGACAAGACTATTCTTCAGGCAAACTGAATGTAACAAACAGTAAAGTTAACTTGTCTTGTTGCATACACCTATTAGGGTGCATTCTCCAGATACCTTATGAGGTAACCGTAGCCTTCAGCCAGGAGCAGATGTCATCAGGTGGTTCCCAACCTTCACAGAGTGTTTCGATCCTTAACCACGACACTCCCCAGTTGGTGGGCTGGCAGTGGTGGCCAAATCACTGCCCATCTGCTCCTGGCTTCCAGCTTCCCTCCTCTCTCCTACTCCAAATCCAACAAGAGGCTCGTTCTGCCTCTTCCCCCATCCTACGAGATGCTTGATTTTTGCTCCTTTCATCCAGGCCAAGAGCTGACAACAACCACCATGCTGATTTGGCTGGGAAACCTCTGCAGCTGATCTCCACAGTGAAGAGGGCCTCTTCCCATCCTTCCTCCCATGGCACCGTCAGCTCAACCAGAATTATTTTCCGGTCTTCAGTTGACCTCAATACAATGTCCAGACGGAGGGTTGTGTGCACCACCTCCAGGAACTGCAGCCTCCTTCCCACATTGACTCTCATCTCCCAGGACCTGGTCATTAGCAGCAGATTTGACTTTGGTTGTTTGGTTATGAAAGGCCTGGCTCCCTCTTTGATGAAGGTGATGGCCTTCCTCAAATCTGTGCCAGCATCCTCTTCTTGCATCTCTCTCGCTCTAGTGTGTCAGCAAGAGCCAGCAGCACCTTATCATGGCGCCACCTACACCGTCCTTGAATTAGAGCTGTTTTACACCCGGACAGTACATGAGCCAGTGTCCCCTGCTGACCACAGAGCTTACAGTTCCGGTCCTCTCTCATCCCCCATGTGTACAGATGTATTGGCGAAGGAAGGGTGTCATACACAGATCGCAAGAGGCAGGAAATATGGAAGGACCCCAGTCTTCATAACTCTGCCCATGAGATCACTTACTTATGCACAGCATCTCCAGGAAATTTCTCTGCAACTTGCAGTAGACGGAATTCATACTTGGTTAAACTCTAAACAAAAACCACAATGATTTCTGCAGTTACATTTTTTAAGAAGAGTATCTGCTCAGAAAACTGCACTGACTAAATGATACAATGCTTAAGCAACACAGACAAAATGCTGGAGGAACTCAGCAGGTCAGGCAGCAACTATGGAGAGAAATAAAAAGCCAATGACTTGGCTGAGACCCTTCATCAGACGAGGCAGAAGTTTCCACCTATCACCTCCCAGTTTCTCACTTCCTCCCGCGTCCCCTTACTCTCCTATCTTCCCTGTTACCTGACTTCATTTATCACCTTCTAGCCTGTCCTACTTCTCCTGCTCTCATCTTCTTAATCTGGCTTCATCCTCCTTCCTTTCTAGTCCTGATGAAGGATCTCAGCCCGAAATGTTAACTGTTTACTCTTTTCCATAGATTCTATCTGACCTGCTGAGTTCCTGCAGCATTTTGTGTGAGTTGCTTTGGATTTACAGCATCTGCAAAATATCTTAGCTTTGTAAAGTAAGTTATGTACTTCATTATTGAATACAATTAGTAATGTCAATTAGGAAATTCTGATGCAGAAACCTAACCAAAAACTCAATATATAAAAATATAATTTCCGATTAGCTACACCTGAAAACCTTTTCTTAAACTAAGAAACTATAGAACATCACAATACTGAAAAATTTTGTTCAGTCATCAAGATTTGTCCAATATTTATCTCCACAGGAACAAGGCCTGTGATTACGCCCCATATTTTAACAAATAAACTGCTTCAGAGCGAATTCCATTTGACAGGATATTATTGACAATGGCAGGCTGTGACTGAGAATTTGTCCTTTTATATTAATCAGCCAGGTGGTGAGAGCAGTACCTGGCCAAGTGAAGAATCCAGAAGATATTAATTAATTGTAACTGTAAACCAGTTGGCAAACTTCCCAAACAAATGGTGGTGCCAGGAGGCAACTTGCCAACTTACAATGCACCAGTTTCTTAAAAACCTGTCTCCTAAATGGAAACTTGACTTCTTCTCTGTGCTTTGTCACACTGTGAACGAAGCATTTTTGGGACTGTAACACAATTCACGGTGTAACCTCAAAGCTCAAAGTTCAGATTTATTATCAAAGTATGTCTACCGTATATTTACAACCTTGAAATTCATCTTGTAAAACAAAGGAGCACAATTGAATCCATGAAAAACACGACACACGACAATGACCAACACATATCCAATGTGCAAAGGAGAAAACGCGCAAATAGTAACGAATTGAACAGATAATACTGAGAACGTGAGCTGCCAAGTCCCCAGGCTGCGGAGTCAGCTCAGCACTGAGATAAGTGAAGCCAGTTGAGGAGGCTGCTGGCTGCAGGGAGACAAATGAACCTGGTGGCGTGTGGCCCAGGACTCCCGCACCTCCCGCCTGATGGTAGTAGCGAGAAGAGATGGAGATGGTCAGACACAAGCAGACAGCGCTGAACACCTGTTCATTTACAACCTTCTATTTTTTATATGCAGAATCTTCTTTGTCAACATTGACAAGAAAATTTTCATAGGATTCCGGCAAATGTAATAACCAGGATCCTCTGCGTAAATTCATCTTGTTCTCCCCTTGCCCAAGTGTTTCATTAGATTCTGTAGTTCAGGATATCTTCTCAAACTTTATCCACAATGGATGTGTTCACATATTATTTTAAAGATTTATTATTGCAATGGATACACAGTGCATTGGTTTATCATAAACATAAGAGATTCTGAAGATGCAGGATCCTGAGCAACACATAGACACACACACACAATGCTGGAGGAACTCAGCAAATCAGGCAGCATCTGTGGAGAGGAACAAACAATCGACCTGAGATCATTCTTCAGGTTTATTATTGTCACAAGATTCCTTTCGGTTGTTAGACCCAGGGGAGATAGTGGAGATAAGCTCCCGCTACGTATGAAATGCTCCCAATAATGTGCACCTCAAATAGTCTCTGACAACCAAGCCCAGCTGCTGGCCTTCATGTGTGGCTTGGCTAATAAACCCAGCAGAAGTGTTTCGACTGGCAAGAGAAGGGGCAAGGGGGATTACTGATGCCTTGAAATCAGTTGCTTTGGGCAGATGGGACTTAACAGCTGATGTTAGCAGCTCATCTAGGAGAAGGAAAACTCTAACCTCAAATCTCTGCTGCCTTGCTGCCAGTCAGAACGCTCTCCTCACTATATCTGTTGAAATCTGCGAATGTCTTTGGTGACATTATATGTGATTTCGAAGAAGGCATGGACTAGATGGGCTGAAGTGCCTGTTTCTGTGCTGTAAAGCTCCACAACTCCGAATGTGGAGTGTAGAATGGACCCTCTGAGATGATGAGACCTAGGAAGTTGACGTTGCTCACCCTGTCCACCACCAACACCTCAATGAGGATTGGATTGTGTTTACCCAACTTCCCCTTCCTGAAGTCCACATTCAATTCCTTGCTCTTGCTGACATTACATGCAAGGTTATAAGAGTAGAATGGTTATAACTAAATTACGATAGGTTTACAGAGTGCAGATTGCAGTGAGTCACCACACTCAGTTGCCATTGATCTCCTATTAATGGAATCAAAGAATCACAGAACACCACAGCACAGAAGTAGGCCCTTTGGCCCCTCTAGTCCAAGCTGAATTGTTACTAGTCCCATTGACCTCCATACCTCTCCCATCCATGCACCTTACAAATTTCTCTTAAATGTTGAAGTTGAACCGCATCCACAACTTCTGATGGAAGTTCATTCCACACTATTACCACCCTCTGAGTGAAGAAGTTTCCTCCCAGATTCCCCTTCAATATTTTACCTTTCAGACTTAACTCAGGACCTAGTTCTAGTTTCACCTAACCTCGGTGGAAAAAGTCCGCTTGCATTAATACTATCTATGGTACAGCTCTCATAATGTCGTGTACCTCGATCAAAACTCCCCTCACTCCAGGGAATAACCTTCGAACCTATTCAACCTTCCTCTATAACTCAGGCCCTCAAGACCTGGAAGCATCCTGGTAAATTTTCTCCATACTCTTCCAATCTTATTTTCAGCTTTCCTGTAGGTAAGTGACGATAACTACACACAATACTCCAAATTAAGCCCCACCAACATCTTATACAACTTCAACAGAACTTCCCAAGTCCTGTCCTCAATACTTTGATTTAAGATTATTAAAGCTATAAAAACAAACCGCATGTCACTGTTTTGCTATTTTAAATGCGGCAGCTGCGGTTCAGTTCAGCTGAAGGCTCAGATGAGAAGCGCATCCAGCTGCCAGCTCAGACCATCAGTGCCGCCCTGTCTGGACATCATTAGCTGAAGATCAGCTTGACCTGCCCATTATCTGTAGCATCAAAGAACATGGACTGAATTGCCTCTAATTCTTGCAGTTTACTGAATACTTTAACCAGATACTTTTGAGTTTTCACATACCTGAAGGCACACACTCAACGATTCTGGAATGACTTCTTCCCCTCTGCCATCAGATTTCTAAATGGACACCGAACCCTCAAACACTACCTCACTACTCTTTTATTTCTGTTTTTTGTACTACTTATTTAAATTAGTGGCACCTGCACTGGACTTTGAGATGAGTTCGAATCCAGCTGGCTCCTTGCATGCTTTATCTGTGCTGTATATAAATATATACAGACTTACAGTAATTCACGTTTTATTCTATTATTATGTAGCTCTGTTGCTGTTGGTGTTCCTTTCCACAGCTTGTGGTGCAGCAACCTTGTCACTTCCTTTGCATTTGTCTGTTTTTTACAAGGCCAAGTTGCTAGCTTGATGCTCAACCCAGCACAGATGGAAAAGAGCTGGCTGGATTTGAACCCAGGACAACTCGTCTGAAAGTCCAGTGTGGATGCCATTACACCACTGCCCAGCTAATTACATTGTGCTACTGCCATAAAGACAACAGATTTCACGATATATGCCAGTGATATTAAACCTGATTCTGATACTGCCTGTTTTCCTAATGATTCTATAAAGATGTAAACAGGAGCCACACAGTAGGATAGGGGTTAGCTTTATGACAGCACCAGTGGCTCAAGTTCAATTCTCACAGCTGCCAAAAAGAAGACTGTGCATTCTCCCTGTGACTGTATAAGTTTTGTTGTTTCCTCTCATGCTTCAAAGACATGCATTACGGGTTGGTACTGGTCACGTGGAGCTGCTACCTCTGATCTCCAGAAGAAGACGGCACCAGCGAACAATGCCGCCAAGGGCGACATCCTCCAGACAGTTCACGGAACTACTTCTTTAACTTTTTTCATGTCTTTTTTTTCCCCTTTCAAATGTGATTCTGCTACAGTTGGAGCCAGTGACTTACATTTTGGTGGTGTGTTTTCAGGCCGACTGAGCGATCTGTCGCTTTGCTGTTTCCAAGGGTGTTCTGTGGGGCTTTGAGTGAAATGTGTGGTGTTGGGGTGAAGAAGCCTAGAGATGGGGATTCTTGCCAATCGGAGCACTGAGGAAGATTGAAATCATCATGTTGTGTGTGGAAGAAAAGCGGATGTTCAGTGCTGCCGATGAGCCTCTCTCTCACTGCTCCCGGGGGACGGTCCCTGTGTTCGAATGATCTCTCTCTCCCTTGTTGTTGTCGGATGATGCTGCAGGAACTCTGGTCTTGGGCAAGGTCTAATTGGCACAGTCTGTGGATTGGCCTATGTGGTTCAGCTTATGATGTGGCTCTGGTTTCTGGTCTCTCCTTTATTTATTACTGTTTTGGGAGAGTTTCAATTGGGACAGCCTGCAGTTAGCAGGCACTGAGGTGAAGAGAAGATGCCCAGACACCTTCGATTCTCTGTTTTATATTCTGTGCTTTTTGCTCTTTTTTCGTTTGCTGCTTGTGCGATTTTTTTGCATGTGGAGTGGGGTTTTAATGTTTTCTTTGAGCAGGTTGGTTCCCTGGTTTTCTTCGTTTCATGATTGTCTGTGGGGAAGACGAACTTCAGGGTTGTATACTGCACAATAAATGTGCTTTTTGATTTTTGATACCTCATTGATTCTCTAAATAAATAAAAATGGACATGATTGTTTCATTACAAACAGGAAAAAATCTGCACATGCTGGAACTCCAAGCAACATACACAAAATGCTGAAGGAGTTCAGCAGGCCAGGCAGCATCTATGGAAAAGAGTGCAGTCAACGTATTGGGCCGAGACCCTTTGGCAGGACTAGAGTAAAGAAGAAGAGTAGAATTGAAAGGCATGGAAGGGGAGGAAGAAACACAAGGTAATAGGTGAAACTGGGAGGGGGAGGGGTGAAGTAAAGAGCTGGGAAGTTGATTGGTGTGTTACAAAGCTGGAGAAGGAGGAATCTAATAGGAGAGGACTTATTATATGGAGAGACATAATTTGATCAGAGATTGTCAAAGGCAGGTCATACCTTACGACCCTGATTTAATTCTTTGAGCATGTAACAAAACACATTGATGAAGGTAGAACAGTGGAAGTAGTGTATATGGACTTTAGTAAGGCATTTGATAAGTTCCCTATGTAAGGCTCATTCAAAAAATAATGAAGCATGGTATCCATGGGAACATTGCTTTGTGGATCTAGAATTGGTTTGCCCACTGAAGGAAAAGGGTGGCTGTAGATGGTTCATATCCTGCTTGGAGGACCGTGACCAGTGGTGTTCTGCAGGGATCTGTTCTGGGGCCCCTACTCTTCATGATTTTTATAAATGACTTGGATTAGGAAGTAGAAGAGGTGGGTTAGTAAGTTTGCTGAAGACACAAAAGTTGGGGGTGTGGTGGATAGTCTGAAGGGTTGTCAGAGGTTACAGAGGGACATCAATAGGATGCAGAACTGTGCTGAGAATTGGCTGATAAGCGTGAGGTGGTTCATTACGTTAGGTCAAATTCAAAGACAGAATATAATATAAATGATAAAACTCTTGGCAGTGTAGAGGATCAGTGAGATCTTGTGGTCCATCTCCATAGGACACTCAAAGCTGCTGCACAGGTTGACTGTGTGGTTAAGAAGGCGTACGGTGCATTGGCCTTCATCAACCATGGGTCTAAGTTCAAAACCCATGAGGTAATATTACAGCTTTATAATACCTTAGTTAGACCCCACTTGGAGTATTGTATACAGTTCTGGTCACCTCATTACAGGAAAGATGTAGATACTATAGAGAGAGTACAGAGGAGATTTACAAGGATGTTGCCTGGATTGGGGAGCATGCCTTACGAGAATAGGTTGAGTGAACTTGGCCTTTTCTCCTTGGAGTGATGGAGGATGAGAGGTAACCTGATAGAGGTGTATAAGATGATGAGAGGTATTGATCGTGTGGATAACCAGAGGCTCTTTCCCAGGGCTGAAATGGCTAACACGAGGAGGCATAGTTTGAAGGTGCTTGGAAGTAGGTACAAGGGGCATGTCAGAGGTAAGTTTCTCACACAGAGAGTGGTAGGTGTGTGGAATGCACTACCAGTGAAAGTGGTAGAGGTGGATACAATAGGGTATTTCAAGAGACTCTTGGATAGGTATATGGAGCTTAGAAGAATAGAGAATTACAGGCAGTTTCTAAAGTAGGTTACTGTCTGGTATGGAGGGTGGGGGGCTGCTGTACAGGGCCCAAAGAAGCTGCAGAGGGTTATAAAGTTAGTCTGCTCCATCTTGGGTACTCGCCTACAAAGTACACAGGACATCTTCAAAGAATGGTGTCTCAGACAGGTACCGTCCATTATTAAGGACCTTCAGCACCCAGGGCATGCCCTTTTCTCACTGTTACTATCAGACAGGAGGTTCAGAAGCCTGAAGGCCCACACTCAGTGATTCAGAAACAGCTTCTTCCCCTCTGCCATCCAATTCCTAAATGGACATTGAGCTCTTGGACACTACCTCACTTTTTAAGTGTATATTATTTCTGTTTTTGCATGAGTTTTAATCTATTCAACATATGTATACTGCAACTGATTGATCGATTGATTTATTATTATTGGTATTAATTTACTTATTTCTTATTTTCTTCTATATAACGTATCGCATTGAACTGCTGCTGCTAAGTTTACAAATTCCATGACACATGCCGGTGATAATAAACCTGAATCGGATTCTGATTCTGATGGTTGGCATAACATTGTGGGCCAAAGGACTCGTAATGTACTCTAGATTTATAAGTTTCTAAGACAGAAGGCCATGGAAGAAAGAAAAGTGGTGGTGAGGCGGCAGGAACACCAGAGGGAGGCAATGGAGATAGGGTGAGAGAGGGAAAAGGGGAGGGGAATGATGAAGGGGAGGGGTCATTACCAGAAGTTTGAGAAATTGCTGTTCATGCCATCATGTTGGAGCTACCCAGTTGGAATAAAAGATGTTGTTTCTCCAACCTGAGTGTGGCCTCATCACAACGGTAGAGTAGGCCCTGGTTAGACATATCAGAATGGGACTGGGAGTGTTTTTGTGTGATTAGACATGATAATAAACAATGGACAGAGGTTGAATAGTATCTTCCAAAGAGGATGCATGAAACAGAAGGTACCCATTCTGTTGATCTTTGAAGAAGAGTGTCGATTGGTCAGAAATCCTGATGCACACTTAACTGACTTTAGGAATAAGTGAACTGATGTTTTCAAGACTGAGTTGTCACTGGATCATTTTACTTAATGATCCTATTTTACTTTTCTGATTCCTTTTACTTAAGGAACTGGAACAATTGAACTGAAATGCTGATCTTCTGCGATCTAACTGAATACTAGTGCAAGGACTGAATGTCATATTCCTTTCTCTGAAATGTTGTGGGTGCTCACATAGGAAGTAATTGACTGGAAGTTAAGCTGTAAGAGAAGCAATCTGAACTGTTTTCCATCAGCAGCCGAGAAACAGCAAGGCAGAGCGTGGAAGGAGAACTATTTTGGTCCTCCATTTGTTTTAGCCAACTAGCTGAAATGAGTCATAAAAATACTTCTTGCATCAAGGTCAAGTCAAAGCCAACATTTATTAACAAGGTACCTAAATGCTATTGATGTTATCTGATCTGCGGAATAATGTTCCTTCTATTTTTCTTTACAGCAGCACCGATCAACCATTGCTCTGAGCAGGGAATTTTTACACAGCCTGAAAATACGCGGCACTTTAAACGGCATCAGTCTTCAGCAGTTTATTAACAACTTCCATTCTGTGTTTATTGTTACAATTTGTAACAGTGCTGTAAATTGAAACACTGACAATGTAAACACGTTGAAGCTCTAAAATGCTTCAAAGTAAAAGTTGTGGTACATTTATTATTTATAAAATATATGTATTATCACATATTTAACTACAAGGTGTTTCACAATTACAGTTTCTATGAAAAATATTCACACCCCTTGAAAGTTTTCATGTTTTATTGCTTTACAAAATTGAATCACAGTGGATTTAATTTGGCTTTTTTGACACAAAGTAATTGCATAATTACTCACCCCTTTCAATTCAGTTTTTAGTAGATACAATTACAACCTTGAGTCTGTGTGGATAGGTCTCGATCAGCTTTGCACATCTGGACACTGCAATTTTTTCCTATTCTTTTTTACAAAATTGCTCAAGCTCTATCAGATTCCATGGGGTTCGTGAGTCTCTTCAAGTCCAGCCACAAATTCTCAATTGGATTGAGGTCTGGACTCATATTTGGCCACTCCAGACATTAACTTTGTTGATTTTAAGCCATTCCTGTGTAGCTTTGGCTTTATGCTCGAGGTCATTGTCTTGCTGGAAAACAAATCTTTTCCCAAGTTGCAGTTCTCTTGCAGACTGCATCAGGTTTTCCTCCAGGATTTCCCTGTATTTTGCTGCTTTCATTTTACCCTCTTCCTTCACAAGTCTTCCAGGGCCCGTTGCAGTGAAGCATTCCCACAGCATGATGCAGCCACCACCGTGCTTCACGGTAGAGATGGTATGTTTTTGATTATGTGCGGTGTTACGCCAAACATATCATTTAGTCTGATGGCCAAAAAGCTCAATTTGGGTTTCATCAGACCATAGAACCTTCTTCCAGCTGACTTCAGAGTCTCCCACATGCCTTCTGGCAAAATCTAGCCAAGATTTCATGTGGATTTTTTTCAACAGTGGCTTTCTCTTTGCCACTCCCCCATAAAGCTGTGACTGGTGAAGCACCCGGGCACAGTCTCTCCCATCTCAGTCACTGAAACTCGTAACTCCTCCAGAGTTTTCAAAGGTTTCTTGGTGGCCTCCCTCACTTGCACAGTCACTCAGTTTTTGAGGATGGCTGCTCTAGGCAGATTTATAGCTGTGCCATATTCTTCCCATTTCTAGATGATTGACTTAATTGTACACCAATCGATATTCAGAGACTTGGAAATTTTCTTGCAACCATCTCCTGACTTGTGCTTTTCAATAAACTTTTTGCAGAATTGAATGTACTTTTGTCTTCATGGTGTTGCTATTGCCAGGATACTGACTCACCAACAGTTGAACATTCCAGATCAGATGTACTTTTACTACAATCAATATAAACACATTGACTGCACACAGGTATCCAAAAACAGATCTCTTTGTACCTAATTATGTGATTCATAAAACAAGCTGGTGGCACCAGTAATTTGGTGTGGTATATTAAAGGGGGTGAATACTTATGCAATCAATTATTTTCTGTTTTATAATTGTAAATAATTTAGATCACTTTGTAGAGATCTGTTTTCATTTTGACATGAAAGAGTCTCTTTTTGTTGATCAGTGTCAAAAAGCCTGATTTGTCCACTGTGATTCAATATTGCAAAATAATAAAACACAAAAACTTCCAAGGGGGGGATGAATACTTTTTAAATGTGCTGTATATTAACATAGATTTCAAAATTATGTTAGCAGAAATTCACAATTATATTCAAACTATATAAAAGAACATTTCAGATGGAGGGCAATTGGGAGCATTTCAATTACTGCGAAGCCATGCATTCATGCTGCTTAGAGGGAACAGTGACTATTGAGTTCATATATGTCACCACATCAACACACAAAAAGCTGGAGCAACTCAACAGGTCAGGCAGCGTCTATGGAGGAGAATAAACACCAAACATTTTGGGCCAAGACTCTCCGTCAGTGCATTGGCCCAATATGATGACTGTTTATTTCTGTCCATAGATGCTGACTGACCCGTTGAGTTCCTCCTTTTGTGTGTGTTGCTCTAGATTTCCAATAAATGCAGAACCACTTGTATTTATGTTCCACATGCTACCTTGAGAAAATAAAGAAATGTAATAGGATTTATGAAAAACTATACCGAAAGGCTGACAGCCAATGTGTAATCGAAGCCAAACTGTGCAAAGAAAGAATAATGAATATGAGGAGTAGAGACCTTGAAAGTGGAATTGGTTCAGAGTTAAGGTGAGTGAAGTTATCCATACCGGTTCACCATTTTGTAAGGGGTCTACACGTCTTCCCCATGTAATGCATGGGTTTTCTCTGAGTCTTCTGGTTTCTTCCCACAGTCCAAAGAGATACCATGTACGTTGATTGATGATTGTAAATTGTTCCATGAATGGATTAGTATTAATTGGGTTTGGCAGGGGCTGCTGGGGTGGCCCAGATCAAAGGGCTGGGAGGGCTGTATTACTAAATAAATATATGGTGACATACAGGATATGCTCTCCGAGGACCCGAACCTCGCCATGGTTTGGAGGCTTGTGTGCCTCAATGTGCCAGAGAGCTATGTTGGCTGGAATCAGGGTTCCTGAGAGGATCACCTGTGCCAAACACGTCAAAGTGTAGAGGACAGACCAAGAGTGAGCCATTGGTCCTCCAGGTTTGGGAGTTCAGCTCAGAGCCAGCAACCCTGACTGGTAAATCAAATTTGTTATGGAAACAGTAATGAAGAATCCTTCTACATCGGAGTGCAATGGTATTCCTGAATCTCCACCCGGAAGTGGCATGACTGGTAGTAGTGAAAACTGAGAGGAAGCTACTGACATGATGAAGGAAGCTCTGAACACCAGCTGAGATGGAGGAGCTTCATCACTGCCCTAAACACCAGCAACATAATGGGCAACAAGTAAGAAGTAATACAGGTATATGTACCTCATTAATAAATTCACATTGACTTTTGATGTTGATGAATCAATTTACAATGATGAGATTTATCTCCCATGTGCCTAGGCTTCAGAAAGTAGGCTAGTATTGCCAAGGATTTTGTCAGCTTCCATCTGCCTCTGATCTATGTCCACACTGTGAGACCAAATACTCAAGTGATGCTTTATGATGCTCAGTTCCACCTCATTGACAGAGCTGTGGTATCCAACAAGTCAAGTATGGAAACCTGAAAGTTAGGTCAGGTGCAGTGCTGTTCAAATGGAGATTGGAAACAGATGATTACTTTCTGTTTTCATTGGCTCTTTTTGGAGGGCAGTTCTTGGAAGCAAGCAGAGAACCGTCCATCGCCACTAAGTCTCGATAAGCATCTACTCCATGGTCAGGAAATTCTCAATCCAACAGTTTCTTTGGTGGTCTTTTTAAAATGCCATAATTGCCTTGGAAACTGGTAAGGAGCCATAGCTGAGTCTCAAAAGTTGTATATTTAAGAATACCAAATGCTCATCTGTGCAGCTGGTGTTTTAGATTAAACCTACCATCATTTTAGCAGAATGCTTTTGTAAATCCATGGACCACACAGGGTGTTTGGAACTGAGTGTGGAATACTAAATAGGGGCATGAAATCAGAGTACAGTTAAGCTTGAGATGTTTGATATCTCAGAAATGAGATATCTATAAATAAGGATGAGAAAAAATTATTTGTGTACACTAGGTCAAACAATGCAATAGGTTATGATTCAAAAAAGGAACTGTGGCATTTTGTAAAGGCAATAATATTATTGGTACAGTGCCAACCAATGAGAGACACAAAATAGGCACAGAGAAGCTGAGAAAAGGTTAATGAACCTGTGCACCTCTGGGTGATAGCTTGATAATTGGAGTTAGCACACAAATTCATTATGTTCAATCAAGCCAGAAGGAAAGACAGGTTCTTTTTAGTGTTACTGGAGATCACACTTGGTGTTGGGTGTGTGGTGTGACACACTCCACTGATCAGAGAACAGGAAGCAGACTGCAGTTAATTCCGCACAGCTGTAGCAACAAGAAAGTGATACCCTAGCTGGTGAAAACAGGACTACAATCTAGAACATTACTGGAAATGAGAGCCTATTAAATCAAAAGGTCTCATTTGGAGTATTGGGAGCAGTTTTGGGCCCCTTATCTAAGAAAGGATGTGCTGAAACTGGAGAGGGTTCAAAGGAGGTTCACAAAAATGATTCCAGGATTGAAAGGCTTGTCATATGAAGAGCGTTTGATGGCTTTGGGTCTCAGCTCACTGGAATTCAGAAGAATGAGGGGTCACCTCATTGAAACCTACCAAATGGTGAAATGCCATGGATGTGGACAGAATATTTCTGCATCTTTTTCCAATCCTGTGCCATGACCCCTCCATACCAGATGGTGATGCAACAGTTAGAATTCTCTCCACAGTACATCTGTAGAAATTTGTGGGTGTCTGTGGTGACATACCAATTCACCTCACATCTTTGTTTTAGCATATAATTATTGTACTTCCAGCAATATCCAGGGCACCTTCATAAGGCGATGACTCAAGAAGGCAGCATCCATTATTAAGGACCTCCATCACCCAGGACATGCCACCTTTTAATTCCTACCATCAAGGAGGAGATACAGGAGTCTGAAGACACACACTCAATGTTTGTGTCAGAGGAACAGCTTCGCCCCTTCCACCATCCATTTTTCTGAATGGACAATGAACCCACAGACAACTCTTTAGTATTTTTTCCTCTCTTTTTGCACTACTTACATAATTTAATTTTTATAGGTTTTTCTTATGGTAATTTATAGTTGAAATTCTTATGTATTGCAATGTGATGCTACTGAAAACAACAATTTTTATGACATTCTGTATGTCAGTGATATGAAAACTGATTCTGATTCTGAAAACATAGGGTGTGGTATTCTTATACCAAGCAGGGGAACATAAACAGATTATAATAGGAGTATAATTCATCAATGATTATTGTCTGGGAAGCACAAATAACACTTCCAGAGATGTCAAAGCAGTTACATTTTTGTTCTAGGATCTCAGCCCAAAAATGTCAGCAGTTCCATTGCTGCTGCCTGACTTACTGAATTCCCCCAGCATTTTGTGTGTGTTCCTCTGGCTTTCCAACATCGGTAGAATCTCTTGTGTTTATATTTCATATTTTGTACCTTATTATAACATTTCAAGTAGTATTAATATCTAGTACATCATTTAAATTAAAACATGGAAGAATATTTAAGAATGACAAATTAAAACACTCTCTCTTTAACTTTTTTTCCTTTCACAGCTTGCTTATGACCTATGCTATTTATAGCATAGAGGTATACATTGTCTCTTTGTTCAGATAGTTTAGAGCAAAAATATCTATCTGATTTTCATATCTATAACATGGCTTGCCTCCCATTGCATGCAGTTTTATCCACTTCAAAGAAATTAAGATGAAAAGAAGTTATATTAAAGTGATAAGCAGGAGAAAACTTCTTCAATTGCAATACATATTTTAATGCACTCCTGCTTTTTCTATTATCATTATCATCATCCCTACTGCTTCATGCTCCCTCCCCTCACCCTTCCCTTCCCCTTTCCCCAACTGTGATTCCTCTCTCCCTGCCCCCTTCTCACACCCAGTCCACAATCGTCATCATCATCATTTTCTGCCGTGTTGTATGATGTGAGCAATCATGCTCTCTGACTGTAATTGTTCTTGGCAAGTTTTTCCTCAGAAGTGGTTTTCCATTGCCTTCTTCTGAGCAGTGTCTTTACAAGATGGGCGACCCCAGCTATTATCAATACTCTTCAGAGACTGTCTGTCTGGTGTCAGCAGACGCATAACCAGGACTTGCGACATGCACCAACTCATCATCAACATGCTCATAATACCAACCACCACCTGCCCCCATGGCTTCGCATGACCCCGATCAGGGGGTAGCGATAGCAGTCTCAATAGTCAGGGGAACAGACAGGAGATTCTGTGGACATGATCAGGACACCCGAATGGTATGTTGCCTCCCTGGTGCCAGGGTTAGGAATGTCTCATATCACGGCCACAACATTTTAGAGGGCTAAGGAGAGCAGCCAGGTGACTTGGTATATATCAATACCAATGACATAGGAAGGAAAAGCAAAGAGAATTTAGAGATCTAGGTAGAAAGCTGAGAAGCAGGACCTCTTTCTGGATTGCTGCCTGTGCCATGCACCAGTGAGGGTAGAAACAGGATGATTTGGCAAATTAATGCCTGGCTGAGAAGTTGGTGCAGGGGGCAGGGCTTCATGTTCTTGGATCATTGGGATCCCTTCTGGGGGATGTACGACCTGTTCAAAAGTGACGGATTGTACCTGACCCAGGGGAAACCAATATTCTCTTGGCCAGGTTTGTTAGAGCTGTTAGGGAGGGCTTAATCTAATTTGGCAGGGAGGTGAGAACTGGAGTGAAGGGACTCAGGATAGGACAGATGGTAAAAAAGCAAAGATAGTGTCAGTCAGACTGCTAGGAAGGGAAGGGCAGGCAGATGATAGGACATAATTGCAAGCAGCAGGGTGACTATCAGTGCATTAGGGATTTAGAGTCAAAAAGGGTAGCAAATACTTATGAGTTAAATACTTGAGTTAAATATTTATGTAATTAGTTTTGCTACAATAAGTGTATGGGACACTGGAAAAATGTTGAATTTCCCCTTGGGGATGAATAAAGTATCTATCTATCTATCTATCTAAATACAGTACTCGATGTGCAATATCTCAATGCACAGGGTGTAAGAAATAATGTGGATGATCTTATTGCATAGCTACAGATTGCCAAGTGTAATGATGATGTTGTGGCCATTACTGAACTGTGGTTGCAGGATGGTTGTAGATGGGAGCTGAATGTCCAAGGTTACACGTTGTACCAGAGAGATAGGAAGGTCAGCAGAAGGGATGGCATGGCACTGCTGGTAAAGAATGGAATCAAATCAGTAGAAAGATGTGACATAGGATCAGAAGATGTTAAATCCTTGTCAGTTGAGTTAAGAAACTGCAAGGGTAAAAGGATCTTGATGGTAGTTACATTCAGGCCTCCCAATTGTAGCTGGGATGTGGACAACAGATTACCACAGGAAGTAGAAAAGTTGTGTCAAAAGGACAATGTTATGATAGTTATAGGAGATTTCGACAGGTAGGTTGATTAGGAAAATCAGGTTGGTAATGGACCTCAAGAGAGTGAGTTTGTTGAGTCCTAAGAGGTGGCTTTTTAGAACAGTTTGTCGTTGAGCCGACGGGTGGATCAGTTATATTGGATTGGATGTTATGCAATGAACCTATTGACTAGGAACCTTAGTGTAAAAGGACGCTTAAGAGGCAGTGATCACAATATGATTGAGTTCAACTTGAAATTTGACAGGGAGAAAGTAAAGTCTGTGGAAGCAGTATTTCAGTGAAGTAAGGGAAATCACAGTGGTATGAGAGGGGATTTGGCCAAAGTAAACTGGCATGTGTGAGTTTCTAGGAATAGTGGGAAAGGTGCAGGACATGTGTATTCCAAAAACAAAGAAATACTAAAATGGCAACATAGTACAATTGTGGCTGACAAGGGAAGTCGAAGCTAATGTAAAAGCATAAGAGAGGGCATAGAACAAAGCAAAAATTAGTGGGAAGACAGAGGATTGGGAAGCTTTAAAAACCTACGGAGAGCAACTAAAAGAATCATTAGAAGAGAAAAGATTAAATATCAAAGCAAGCTAGCAAACAATATCAAAGTGAACAGTAAAAGCTTTTTTCAAGTATGTGAAAAATAAAAGAGAGATGAGAGTGGATAGAAGACTGCTAGAAAATGAGGCTGGAGAAATAATAACAGGGGCCATGGAGATGGCAGATGAATTAAATGAGTATTTTGCATCAGTTTTCACTGCAGAAGACACCAGCAGTTTGCCAGCTGTTGAAGGATGTGAGGGAAGAGAAGTGAGTGCAGTTCTTATTACAAGGGAGAAGGTGCTCAAAAAGCTGAGATGCAAAGGGACTTGGAAATCCTTACGCAGAACACCCTAAAGTTAACTTGTAGGTAGAGTCAGTGGTGAGAACAACAAATGCAATGTTAACATTCATTTCAAGATGTCTAGAATACAAGAGCAGGGATGTGATGCTGAGGCTTTATAAGGCACTGGAGAGGCCTCACCTTGAGTATTGTGAACAGCTTTGGGCTCCTCATCTTAGAAAAGATGTGCTGGCATTGGAGAGGGTCCAGAGGAGTTTCACAAAGATGATTCTGGGAATGATAGGATTATCATATGAGGAACATTTGATGGCTCTGGGTCTGTACTCACTGGAATTCAGAAGGATGAGGGGAGATCTCATTGAAACCTTTTGAATATTGAAAGCCCTAGACAGAGTAGATGTGGAAAGGATGTTTCCCATGGTGGGGGAGTCTAGGACAAGAGAACACTGCCTCAGGATGGAGGGGCGTCCATTTAAAAACATGATGAAGAAAAATTTCTTTAGCCAGAGCCCGGTGAATTTGTGGAATTTGTTACCACAGGCTGTTGTGGAGGCCAGGTCATTGTGTGTATTTAAGTCAGAGCTTGATAAGTTCTTGATTGGACACAGTATCAAAGGTTACGGGGAGAAGGCCAGGGAGTGGGGTTGAAGAGGGGAATAAAGGATCAGCCATGATTGAATGATACAGCAGACTTGATGGGCCAAATGGCCTAAATCTGCTCTTATCTATCATGGTCTTATGGACTAAGCAGGTGCTACACCTTGCCCAAGGGTGACTTGGGGTCTAGCGGAGGGAAGGATTCACATCCATCTGTTTTGGTAGAGTTGTATCTCCACCTGCCCACACGTTTTCCAGCAAATAGTTGGAATCACATCAGACTGGCCGTCGGGAAGGGGCCATGATCTTATCTGCTACATGAAAGCTTATCTACCCAAAAGGAGGTCTCTTCACAATGTCATAGTTTTCTTTTAAATTAAATGAAGACCTGCTTTTGTGCATCTCCATCCACAGCTCAGATGCACAAAGTATGTCTTATGGTCTCAATTGAGATAGTTTTCCTTATTTATATCAACACCTCCACCCATTAATGCACTCCACCAGCATAACATTCACATCACCTGTTGTCACTTTATGTCACTAATCAGTCTATGTGTGACAGAGCATGTCTGCCACAAGTAATTTCTTCCTCCTTCCCCCCTCGCCCCACCCCACCCACAGTAGCCCTGTATTTCACAGTATCCCTGTCTGGCAGGGCTGACATGGTGATTATCAGGTGCACACATGACGCTAACACACAACATGGGCTCTTTTGTTTGTACTTGCACACCCCAGAACTTTGACACATCCTGTTTGCTGTTGCCTCCAGTTTCAGGAAGGGGACCTGAGTGATGAGTGAGGTGTCTTAGAAGGTGCCTGTTTGTGGTGGCACACGCTTGGTGCTGGCTCAGTGGAAGAGTTCATTTTGGGGGATGGCGGAGAGTGCTGCTCCTGGAATACGGTCAGTTGTTGATTGATTTTGCTGTGCAATGTCATTGTGATCTCATTCTGAGGAATGTATATGTGAACACTGGGGACTGGAAAGAGGGAGATGAACTCCATTGTTTTGTGAGGTTGGGTAAGTTGAGGTGAGGTGACCAATTCAGAATCAGAATCAAAATCACCGGCATGTGTCATGAAATTTGTTAACTTTGGAGCAGCAGTTCAACGTAATACATAATATAGAAGAAAAAAAGTAAATAACTAAATAAAAGTAAGCAAATAAATTACAGTATATGTGTATACAATATGTATATAATGTACAATTGCCATATATGTGTATTGAATAGATTAAAAATCAGGCAAAACCGGAAATAATATATATTAAAAATGTGAGGTAGTAGTGTTCATGGATTCAATGTCCATTTAGGAATTGGATGGCAGAGGGGAAGAAGCTGTTCCTGAGTCACTGAGTGTGTGGCTTCAGGATTCAACAGTGAGAGAAGGACATGCCCTGGGTGCTGCCTTTCTGAGTCACTACTCCTTGAAGATGTCCTGGGTACTTTGTAGGCTAGTACCCAAGATGGAGCCAACTAAATTTACAAGCCAGTACAGCTTCTTTTGGTCCTGTGCAGAAGCCCTCCATACCAAACAGAGATGCAGCCTGTCAGAAGGCTCTCCATCCTACATCTATAGACATTGTTGAGTGTATTTGTTGACATGCCAAATCTTTTCAAACTCCTAATAAAGTATAGCTGCTGTCTTGCCTTCTTTATAACTACATCAATATGTTGGGACCAGGTTAGATCCTCAGAGATCTCGACACCCACGAACTTGAAACTGCTCACTTCTGAGGATTGGTACGTGTTCCTTCGTCTTACCCTTCCTGAAGTCCACAATCAGCTCTTTTGTCTTACTGACATTGAGTGCCAGGAGTGGCACCATTCCACTAGCTGTCTGCTCACTCTTGTACACCCTCCTGTCACCACCTGAGATTCTACCAACAATGGTTGTAATGTCAGCAAATTTATAGGTGGTGTTTAAGCTATGCATAGCCACACAGTCATGTGTATATAGAGAGTAGGACAGTGGGCTAAGCACACACCCCTGAGGTGTGCCACTGTTGATTGTCAGCGAGGTTACTACCAATCCACACAGATTGTGGTCTTCCAGTTAGGAAGTCGAGGATCCAATTGCAGAGGGAGGTACAGAGGCCCAGGTTCAGGAACTTCTCAATCAGGATTGTGGGAATGATGGTGTTAAATACTGTGGTATAGTCGATGAACTGCATCCTAACATAGGTGTTTGTGTTGTCAGGTGGTCTAAAACCATGTGAAAAGCCATTGAGATTGCATCTGCCATTGACCTACTGTGGTGATAGGCAAATTGCAATGGGTCCAGGTCCTTGCTGAGACAGGAGTTCAGTCTAGTCATGTCCAATGTCTCAAAGCATTTCATCACTGTCAATGTGAGTGCTACTGGGTGATAGTCATTAAGGAAGCTCACATTATTCTTCTTTGGCACTGGTATAATCGTTGCCTTTTTGAAGCAAATGGGAATTTCCGCCCAGAGCAGTAAGAGGTTGAAAATGTCCTTGAATACTCCCGCCAGTTGGTTGGCAGAAGTTTTCATAGCCTTACCATGTACTCCCACCTTGCCAAGGTTCACCCTTTTTAAAGAAGCCTAACATCAGCCTCTGAGACAGACATCACAGGGACACCGGGTGCAGCAGAGATCTTCACAGCTGCAGTTAAATTCTCCTTATAAAGCATCAGTATTATATGTTCTGATCCAAAACCAGACCACAGGAAATGGTATTGCAGCTCTAAGACCTGAGGCATTCAGATAGCAATGGAGCTTACAACTGTCAGCCACCAGTTTAAATTATTGGAGTATGTAAGTACAGTACCCTACTCAACATTTACAAAAGGTTTACTCCCATTGCCAAAAATAATTCTTAGGTTTGCATGTGGTGACATACATATACATTTTTGTTTTTTCTTAAGCCAGTCATCCCTTACAGGGGTATAGGTGGCCAACAGCAGCTCATCAAGTCAAGTCAAGTCACTTCTTATTGTCATTTTAAACAAAACTGCTGGTACAGTACACAGCAAAAATGAGACAACGTTTTTCAGGACCATGATGCTACATGCAACAGTACAAAAACTACACTGAACTATGTAAAACAACACAAAAAATGACACTAGACTACAGACTGATGATTGTCTAGTAGACTAGTAGACTACAGACTACTAGACTACAGGACTGCACAAAGTGCACAAAACAGTGCAGGCGTTACAATAAATAATAAACAAGACAATAGGCATAATAGAGGGCAATAAGTTGGTGTCAGTCCAGACTCTGAGTATTGAGGAGTCTGATGGCCTGGGGGAAGAAATTATTACCTAGTCTGGTCATGAGCGCCTGAATGCTTCAGTGCCTTTTCCCAGATGGCAGGAGGGAGAAGAGTTTGTATGAGGGGTGTGTGGGGTCCTTCATAATGCTGTTTGCTTTGCGGATGCAGTGTGTGGTGTAAATGTCCGTGATGGCGGGAAGAGAGACCCTGATGATCTTCTCAGCTGACCTCACTATCTGCTGCAGGGTCTTGCGATCCGAGGTGGTGCAATTTCTGAACTAGGCAGTGATGCAGCTGCTCAGGATGCTCTCGATACAACCCCTGTAGAATGTGATGAGGATGGGGGGTGGAAGATGGACTTTCCTCGGCCTTTGGAGAAAGTAGAGACACTGCTGGGCTTTCTTTGCTATGGAGCTGGTGTTGAGGGACCAGGTGAGATTCTCCATCAGGTGAACACCAAGAAATGTGGTGCTCTTAACGATCTCTACCGAGGAGCAATCGATGTTCAGTGGAGAGTGGTCTGTCTTGGGCCAGTCTTTCAAGTCCAGGTGTTGCCCATCTATACGTCTTCTGGGTGAAGATTCTTCATCTCCCAGTGATAAGATCTTTGGAGCTGCTGTTGGCGTTTCTCTGGCACTATGCTTTTGCGGGATGGGGTTGCTAGCCCCATGCCAACCCCCCTCCTTTTGCAGCCGAGCTTGGGAACCATCCATGGTGGAGTTGACATATATGCACTTTGATAATAAAAAATTTTACTTTGAACTTTGAAAACATGTGGTAGACTAGTCATCAAGGGAAACAGAATATTTACCTGTAAAGTCAATTTCTGTGAGCAATTTACAAAAGAATGGTTATTTGAAAAACATTACAGAACAGTATTCTGATGAAGTTCTAACTGTAACCATAAATCTGCAAAGAGATAACTGATATTTAAATGCAGGATTAGATTGCTGACATGTAATCGCTCCTGAGTATCTGTGCTTCTTATATTTTTATGGAAAGCTTTTATACAGATGTGATAAATTTTTATATTACAATGACAGACATCACCATTAAGAAATGATGAACAATGTGCTCTTACCAACTGTAGTTGATAAAAGACTTGAGAATGGGAAATAATCCTGCAAGTCGCTTCAGAAATAATTCGTAACTGATGAAATGAAATAACTTGGCTGTCTACAAAGAGCAACAGACTCATAGAGCGATACATTACAGAGCCAGACCATTCCACCCAAGGAGTGAATACTGATCTCAATGTCCACACAGTTAGTCCCTTATATCCCTTTGCCCCACCCCTCAAAATGGATTCAAGAATATGTTCAAATTCTCCTTGAGAAAGTGTAACATCCTCATTGACTTCCAGGAATCAGAATCATGTTTAATAGCACCGGTATATGTTGTGAAATTTATAATCTTTGTGGTAACAGTACAATGCAATACAGAAAAATAGAAAAAAATGTGAATTATGGTAAGTATGTATACTGTGCATTAAATAAGTACTTCAAAAATAAAAAAAATTAAAAAAAACAATTAGTGAGGTAGCTTTCATGGGTTCAATGTTCATTCAGAAATTGGGTGGTAGAGGGGAAGAAGCTGTTCCTGAATCATTGAGTGTGTGCCTTCAGGCTTCTGTATCGCCTTCCTAATGGTAGCAAGGAAAACAAGGCATAATGTGGGTGATGGGGTTCTTTAATGATGGATGCCGCCTTTTTGAGGCATTACTCCTTGGAGATGTCCTGGATAACATGGTGGCTAGTGCCCATGATGGAGCTGACTAACTTTACAAATCTCTGAAGCTCATTTCCATTCTGTACAGTGAGCCGACACCCCCCCCCCCCCCCCACCACCCACCAGACCATGATGCAACCAGCGAGAAAGTCCTTCATGGTATATCTATAGAAATTTGCGAGTGTTTTTGGTGACATACCAAATCTCCCCAAACCTCCTAATGAAATATGGCCACTGCCGTGCCTTTGTAGCTGCATCGATATCCTATGCCCAGGATAGGTCCCCAGAGATGTCGACACACAGGAATTTTGTCACCCTTTCTACTTCTGATCGCTCTATGTGGATTGGTGTGCATTCCCTCGCCTTACCCTTTCTGAAGTCCACAATCATTTCTTTGGTCTTGCTGACATTGAAAGCAAGGCTGTCTGGCCCATAGCCACTCAAGGTGAAGAAGATGATATTGAGAACCAATGTTTGTGCATCAGGTGGACACAGGAACCCTGTTAAGCAGTAGAAGGATTGGATCATTTGATATGTTACCTACCTTTCCATGCTCCACCCCGTCAGGCATCTAAAGTTTAGCTTTATTTGTCACATGTACATTGTAGTCAAAAAACACTTCTTCACAAGTGCAGCAGCACTGCACTTGGAATTTTCCCCTCTAGTTACACAGGGTGATGGAAAATTGGGCTTCACTGAGCCCTGTGTCTCCCCACGTCTAACTGCTGACGGCGCATCTCATGCCGGGAGATGAGAACCATAACCAAATAATGTCATCACCTGCGGCATAAGTTTATTCGACAAATACATTTACATCTATTATGAATTTGCTGTGAGGTGTTGGCCAGAGTGTGACATGTAACAAAAATCAGCAACGTTCAACAACTATAAAGAATAAAGAAAGATAAAAAATTAAAGTCTGAGGTTAAAGTGCTGATATGGAATAAAATGTGCACAAATATATAAATATCAGCAAAGTTCAAAGTAAATTTGTTATCAAAGTATATATATATCACCACATACTACCTTGTGATTCATTTTCCTTCAGGCATTCATTGTAGAATGCAGAAAAGCTATATGCAAGTAAAGGCATGGTAGTGTAGTGGTTAGCACAATGCTTTGCAGAACAGGTGACCCGGGTTCAATTCCCACCACTGCCTGTATACATTCTCCCCATGACCACGGTTCGGAGATGTACCATTTAGGAGGTTAATTGGTCATTGTGAATAGTCCCATTATTAGGTTAGGTTTATATCGGGGTATTGCTGGACCGCTCAAAGGCTCAGAGGAACCTGTGTTGCACAGAATCTCAAAAAAAAATTAAAAGGCTCACAAGCATGTACTTACAATTTAAACAGCCAGAGGTGGTTTAAAGTGTTTACAGTGTCATGCAGTGCCATCACCTAGCGGGGGTTATCCAAGTTTTCAAAGTAATTCATGAGTACTCGTGATTGCTGCCCTGTTCCCATTGAAGAATGAACTCTGCACATTGAGAGGATCGGTTGGAACTTCTGGAGCACTCTGCATTGTTAGTCGCACCTATTTCATGGACTCTGTAAGAATTCTAACTCTGCCATGGATGGTCCCAGGCCTGGCTGCAAGAGGAGGAGGGATGGGCATGGGCTAGCAGCTCCATCCAGTAAAAACCTAGAGCAATAGAAAAGCCAACAGAAGCTCCATTGATCTCATCCCTGGGAGAGGAGGAATCTTCAACCTGAAATTCTGGCCCGGGACAGAGGACTCTGGTGATCTACTGCCTGTAGCCTGCGTCCCAGAAAAGTTATGGGTTTCAGCAAGTTCTAAGAATTACAAAATATTTTCATTACAGCATTGCAGAGGAACATTACACCAAAGGGGAGAGATTTTTCATCCTCCACATTCTTCCACTACTTTATTCCATTACATTTTTCTACAGTGTAACAGAAAGAAACAATACCATATGCCCATCATCATCTACATAGATGTACACATCTGCATGGAGCGTTGTCACAGGAAAGTAGTATTCATCATCAGGGACCATAACCAACCAGAACATGCTCTGTTTCCACGACTGCCAACAGGAAGAAGTTACAGGAGCCTCAGGACTCACACAGCCCGGTTCAGGAACAGATATTAACCCTCAACCTTCAAGCTATTGAACCAAAGGGAATAACTTCACTCAACATCACTTGCCCCATCATTGAAGTGTTCCCGTAACAAATGAACTCACATTCAAGGACTCTTCATCTCATGTTCTAGATTTATATTGCTTGTTTATTCATTACTGTTGCTTTTTTTTTGAATTTGCAGTTTGTTGTCTTGTACACTCTGGCTGAATGCTCTGGTTAGAAACATAGAAAACCTACAGCACAATACAGGCCCTTTGGACCACAAAGTTGTGCCGAACATGTCCCTACCTTAGAAATTATTAGGCTTACCTATAGCTCTCTATTTTTCTAAGCTCTATGTACCTATCTAAAAGCCTCTTAAAAGATCCTATTGTATCTGCCTCCACCACCATTGCGGGCAGCCCATTCCACGCACTCACCACTCTCTGAGTAAAAAACTTACCCCTGACATCTCCTCTGTAACTACTCCCCAGCACCTTAAATCTGTGTCCTCTTGTGGCAGCCATTTCAGCCCTGGGAAAAAGCCTCTGACTATCCACACGATCAATGCCTCTCATCATCTTATACAACTCTATCAGGTCACCTCTCATCCTCCATCGCTCCAAGGAGAAAAGGCAGAGTTCACTCAACCTATTCTCATAAGGCATGCTCCCCAATCCAAGCAACATCCTTGTAAAACTCCTCTGCACCCTTTCTACAGTTTCCACATCCTTCCTGTAGTGAGGCGACCAGAAATGAGCAGAGTACTCCAAGTGGGGTCTGACCAGTGTCCTATATAGCTGCAACTTTACCTTTCGGCTCCTAAATTCAATTCCACAATTGATGAAGGCCAATACACCATATGCCTTCTTAACCACAGAGTCAACCTGCGCAGCTGCTTTGAATGTCCTATGGACTCAGAACCCTAGATCCCTCTGATCCTCCACACTGCCAAGAGTCTTACCATTAATACTATATTCTGCCATCATAGTTGACCTACCAAAATGAACCACTTCACACTTACCTGGGTTGAACTCCATCTGCCAATTCTCAGTCCAGTTTTGCATCATATCAATGTCCCGCTGTAACCTCTGACAGCTCTCAACACTATCTACAACACCTCCAAACTTTCTTACCCATCCACCACTTCCTCATCCAGGTCATTTATAAAAATTACAAAGAATAAGAGTTCCAGAATGAGTCACTCCACTGGTGACTGACCTCCATGCAGAATATGACCTGTCTACAACCACTGTTTGCCTTCTGTGGGCAAGCCAGTTCTGGATCCACAAAGCAATGTCCCCTTGGATCCCATGCCTCCTTACTTTCTCAATAAGCCTTGCATGGGGTACATTATCAAATGCCTTGCTGAAATCCATATACACTATATCTACTGCTCTTCCTTCATCAATGTGTTCAGTCACGTCCTCAAAAAATTCAATCAGGCTCATAAAGCACAACCTACCCTTGACAAAGCCATGTTGACTACTCATAATCATACTATACCTCTCCAAATGTTCATAAGTCCTGGCTCTCAGGATCTTCTCCATCAATTTACCAATCACTAAGGTAAGACTCACTGGTCGATAATTTCCTGGGCTATCTCTACTCTCTTTCTTGAATAAAGGAACAACATTCACAATCCTTCAATCCTCCAGAACCTCTCCCATCCCCATTGTTGATGCAAAGATCATCGCTAGAGGCTCAGCAATCTCCTCCCTTGCCTCCCACAGTAGCCTGGGGTACATCCCATCCAGTCCCGGCAACTTATCCAACTTGATGCTTTCCAAAAGCTCCAGCACATCCTCTTTCTTAATATCTACATGCTCAAGCTTTTCAGTCCACTGCAAGACATCACTACAATCACTAAGATCCTTTTCCATAGTGAATACTTAAGTAAAGTATTCATTAAGTACCTCTGCTATTTCCTCTGCTTCCATACACACTTTCCCAGGGTCACACTATTCTTTCACTTCTTATCATCTTGCTCTTCACACACTTGTAGAATGTCTGGGGGTTTTCCTTAATGCTGTCCGCCAAGGCCTTCTCATGGCCGCTTCTGGCTCTCCTAATTTCCTTCATAAGCTCCTTCCTAGTAGCCTTATAATCTTCTAGATCTCTAACATTATCTAGCTCTCTGAACCTTTTGTAATCTTTTCTTTTCTTCTTGACTAGATTTATTACACCCTTTGTACACCACTCTTCCTGTACCCTACCATAACTTCCCTGTCTCATTGGAATGTATCTATACAGAGCTCTACACAAATATCCCCTGAACATTTGCCACAATTCTTCTGTACTTTTCCCTGAGAACAACTATTTCCCATTTAAGCCTCCAATTTCCTGCCTGAAAGCTTCATAATTCCCCTTGCTCCAATTAAACGCTTTTCTAACTTGTCTGTTCCTGTCTCTCTCCAGTGCTATTGTAAAGGAGATAGAATTTAGATCACTATCTCCAAAATTGCTCTCCCACTGAGCAATCTGACACCTGACCAGGTTCATTTCCCAATAACAGATCAAGTACAGCCTCTCCTCCTGTAGGCTTATCTACATATTGTGTCAGGAAACCTTCCTGAACACACCTAGCAAACTCCACCCCAGCTAATCCCCTTGCTCTAGGGAGATGGCAATCGATATTTGGGAAATTAAAACCTCCCATCACGACAGCTCTGCTACTATTACACCTTTCCCAGATCTGTTTCCCTATCTGCTCCTCGATATCTCTGTTACTATTGGATGGCCTATGAAAAAAACACCCAGTAAAGTTAGTTGGGCCATCTTCCATAGATTCTGTTGTGGTTATTATTCTATTGAGTTATGAGTGTGCCCACAGGAAAATGAATCTCAGGGTTGAATATGGTGACATATATAATAAAATTTATTTTGGACTTTAAACTTGGATGTTTACTGTGAACCAAAATGAGGTGCCATGTTATTTTCACCAGTGATACTGCAGAAAGGCACCAAAGAAGACAATTTTGCCCATGAATTTTCTAAGATGTTGATGAGGCCTAAATTGGAGAATGCAGTTCAGATCACCTACCTCCTGTGAAAACATCAGTAAGATTGAAAAAGTGCAGAGAAAATTTACAAGGATGTTGTCAGGACCAGAGTACCCGAGTTGTAGGGAAAGGTTGAATAGGTTAGGACTTTATTCTCTAGAGCGTAGGGGAATGTGGAGAGAACCAATTGATGTATACAAAGTTATGAGGGGTATAGATATGGTAAATGCTAGTAGGCTTTTTCTACTGAGGTTGGATGAGACTAGAACTAGAGGTCCTAAGTTAAGAGTGAAATGTTTCAGGGAAACTTGAGGGGGATCCTCTTCACTCAGAGTGGCGGGAGTGTGGAATGAGCTGCCAGCAGAAGTGATGGATGTGGATTTGAATTCAAAACTTAAGAGAAATTTGGATATGCATATGGATGGGAGGGGTATGGAGGGCTATGGTCCTGTGAGATATGCACAATAATAATTCAGCACAGTCTAGTTGGGCTGAAAAGCCTGTTTCTTTGCTGCAGTTCTCCATGACTTGATGAACAAGTTGTCTAGCTGAATTACCCTGAACTTTACCAGACCCTACACAAAATGCTGGAGGAACTCCACAGGTAAGGCAGCATCTATGGAGAGGAATAAACAGTCAGTGATTACATAAATCATTGTAATACATAATGATACATAATTTACATAATACATAAATGATCTGGATGATGGGGTGGTAAATTGGATTAGTAAGTATGCCGATGATACTAAGGTAGGAGGTGTTGTGGATAATGAGGTGGGTTTTCAAAGCTTGCAGGGAGATTTATGCTGGTTAGAAGAATGGGCTGAACGTTGGCAGATGGAGTTTAATGCTGAGAAGTGTGAGGTTCTACATTTTGGCAGGAATAATCCAAATAGAACATACAGAGTAAATGGTAGGGCATTGAGGAATGCAGTGGAACAGAGAGATCTAGGAATAACAGTGCATAGTTCCCTGAAGGTGGAGTCTCATGTAGATAGGGTGGTGAAGAAGGCTTTTGGAACGCTGGCCTTTATAAATCAAAGCACTGAGTACAGAAGTTGGGATGTAATGTTAAAATTGTACAAGGCATTGGTAAGGCCAAATTTAGAATATTGTGTGCAGTTCTGGTCACCGAATTATAGGGAAGATATCAATAAATTAGAGAGAGTGCAGAGACGATTTACTAAGATGTTACCTGGGTTTCAGCACTTAAGTTACAGAGAAAGATTGAACAAGTTAGGTCTCTATTCATTGAGGGGGGATTTGATCGAGGTATTTAAAATTTTGAGAGGGATAGATAGAGTTGGCGTGAATAGGCTGTTTCCATTGAGAGTAGGGGAGATTCAAACGAGAGGACATGATTTGAGAGTTAGGGGGCAGAAGTTTAAGGGAAACACAAGGGGGTATTTCTTTACTCAGAGAGTGATAGCTGTGTGGAATGAGCTTCCTGTAGAAGTAGTAGAGGCCAGTTCAGTTGTGTCATTTAAGGTAAAATTGGGTAGGTATATGGACAGGAAAGGAGTGGAGGGTTATGGGCTGAGTGCGGGTAGGTGGGACTAGGTGAGATTAAGAGTTCGGCACGGACTAGGAGGGCCGAGATGGCCTGTTTCCGTGCTGTGATTGTTATATGGTTACATGGTTATTTGGACGGAGACCCTTCTTCAGGACTTTTTCTGGACTTCCAGCATCTGCAGAACTTCTGGCATTTGTGATCACCTTTTTATTTTCCCAGACATTTGTGGGAGGAATTCATTGTCTCTTCCATGCTTATTTAGATTTACTTTCTTTTTATACAGCTGCTTATCATTCAGTGAAGATGAACAACCTGGCCATTTAAGATAACCAATGTGACAAAATTTAAATCAGACTAATTTCCTGAGGGCTAATACAAAATGTCAGGGAAGTAATCACAAACTACTAATGGCATCTGAACATTGTGTCAGCTGTAAATTGTTCACTTTTAGCTCTTGTGATTTATGATATCTTACAGAGTCATAGAAAAGTATAGTACAGAAACAGGTCCTTTGCTCTATCTAGTCCATGCCAAACTATTTAAACAGCGTACTCCCATCGATCTGCACCGGGACCAGAGCCCTCCATACCCCGATCATCCATCTACCTATCCAAACTTCTCTTAAATGTTGAAATCGAGCTGGGATGCACCACTTGTGCTGGCAGCTCATTCCACACTCTCACCACCTTCTGAGTGAAGAAGTTTCCCCTCATGTGTCTTTTACCTTTCACCCTTAACCCATGACCTCTGGTTGTAGTCCCAACCGACCTCAGTGGAAAAAGCCTGCTTGCATTTACTCTATCTATACCCCTCAGAATTTTGTATACCTCTATCAAATCTCCCCTGAAACCCTGGATGAAATAGCTACTGTAATCTCTCACAGGTCTCCATGCACTAAATGGCATCAGTTTTCACTTCACTTGTGTGACACTGAATATCCATGTCATATGTAAATGCTGCTCACACTCATTTGTTTTTACAATGCATGATTATAAATAAATGTACGTTTATCTTTCATTTGGTAGAAGGCATATGCAATCATGCTGAAGGATTTGGCTTCTAAATGTAAAAAGGAATTGAGAGGAGGAAGCCACTCTACAGCACATGGGGACCCTGCAGAGTAATGTTTCCCAGTCAGAGTGGAATTATTTTATGAGGAACAGGAGAAAATCATTAGGAGTTCAACATTTGGTATTTTCTAACAAGTGGAGCAGATCTTACAAAAAGCCAGAGATGAAACAAGACATTAGAACCAGACAAAATAAAGTACAAATTCAACTGACTTTCATTTCTACACATGGAATGAAGATTTCAATGAGTAAGAAAACAAATAAAAGGCTTTTTTGACTTTTCAATGTTTACACATTTCAGAATCAAAATCAGGCATGTGATGTGAAATTTGTTAACTTAGCTGTAGCAATTCAATGCGATACATAATCTAGCAGACAGAAAAAAATAATAATAAATAAAATAAACAATAATAAGTGAACAAGTAAATGAATTATGTATATTGAACAGAGTTTTAAAAACATGCAAAAACAGAAATACTGTATATTAAAAAAAAGTGAGGTAGTGTCCAAAGATTCAATGTCCATTCAGGAATCAGATGGCAGAGGTGAAGAGGCTGTTCCTGAATCGCTGAGTGTGTGCCTTTAGGCTTCTGTACCTCCTACTTGATGTTAACAGTGAGAAAAGGGCATGTCCTGGGTGTTGGAGGTCCTCACTAATGGACGCTGCCTTTCTGAGACACCACTCCCTAAAGATCTCCTGGGTATTTTGTAGGCTAATGCCCAGGATGGAGCTGACTAGATTTACAACCCTCTGCAGCCTCTTTCAGTCCTGTGCAGTAGCCCTTCATACCAGTGATTCAGCCTGTTCCTTCATCTGACCCTTCCTGAAGTCCACAATTAGCTCTTTCAGCTTACTAATGTTGAGTGCCAGGTTGTTGCTGTGGAACCATTCAATGGTTGTATCGTCAGCAGACTTATAGATGGTGTTTGAGCTATGCCTAGCCACACAGTCATGTGTATAAAGAGAATAGAGAAGTCAGCTAAGCACACACCCCTGAGGTGCGCCAGTGTTGATCGTCAGCATTGGACTTGAACTGTCTTTGTGAAACTTAGTGTCAATAAAAGTGCGAATCTGCTTTATAGTCTCCAAGTTCAAGAAGGTGGGATCATTGTGGTTAATCTAATCTATGCAACCATTTCTTAAAGGAGTCAGAATCAGGATTAGGGTTTAATATCATTAGAGTATGTTGTGAAATTCGTTGTTTTGCAGCAGCAGTGCAGTGCAATACATGGCAAAAAATTACAAATTACAATAAGAATATATATATATAATAAAATATAAAAGAGAAACATTGAGTTAATGTTTAAACCAAAAGCAGGAGGAACTCAGCAAGCCAGGCAACATCATTAGACAAGAGTCAATAGTTGACGTTTTGGGCTGTGATCCTTCATCGGGACAGGGAAGAAGATTATTATTGTTCATTGAGATACAGCACGGAATAGACCCTTCCAGCCCTTCGAGCCGTGCTGCCCAGCAATCCCCCGATTTAATCCAAACCTAATCTCTGGACAACTTACAATGACCAGTTACCTACCAACCGGTACATCTTCGGAATATGTGAGGAAATCAGAGCACCCAGAGGAAACTCACACAGTCATGGGACGGACGTACAAACTCCTTACAGGCAGCTGTGGGAAGTGCATAGGTTCATTGTTCATTCAGAAATCTGATGGCAGAGGGGAAAAAGCTGTTTCTCAAACATTGATTATGCATCTTCAGGCTCATATACCTCCTCCTTGATGGTAGAAATGAGAAGAGGACATATCCTGGATAGTGGGGATCCTTAATGACGGATGCTGCCCTTTTGAGGCATCACCTTTTGAAGATGTCTGGAGGCAGGAGAGGCTAGTGCCCATGATGAAGCTGGCTGAGCTTAGAACTTACTGCACCGTTTTCTGATTTCCCTGTGGTGGCCCCTTCATACCAGATGGTGATGCAACCAGTTAGAATGCTCTGCACGGTACATCTGCAGAAATTGACCTAAGTTTTTGATGACATACCAACTCTCCTCGAACTCCTAATCAGGTTTGAAAAATGTGTAACACACACAAAATAGATCATAAGACCATAAGGTATAAGAGCAGAATTAGGCCATTTGGCCCAACGATTTTGCTCTGTCATTTCATTGTGGTTGATCCATCTTCCCTTTCAGCTCCATTCTCCTGCCTTCTCCCTTCATGCTTGTCAGGGTCCGGTCCGGCCCAGAGCCCGTGTTCTGGGTCTTGATCCGGTCCGCGATCTCCGGACTCCGGGTATTGCAGCTGTCCCTCCCATCACCCTTGAGCCCGTTAGGATCCTCCTGGCTTTAGGAGGCACACCTGTGGCCAATTCAGCTGCAGGTGTTTATAAGGGGCCTTGGGACTGAGACCAGGCGGGTGGTCGTTTGTTCCATATCCTGCTCTCTGCACTGCTCCGCATCCTGTTTACCCTGCCCGTGTTCTGACCTGCTCCACATCCTGTTTACCCTGCCCGGGTTCTGACCTGCTCCGCATCCTGTTTACCCTGCCCGTGTTCTGACCTGCTCCGCATCCTGTTTACCCTGCCCGGGTTCTGACCTGCTCCGCATCCTGTTTACCCTGCCCGGGTTCTGACCTGCTCCGCATCCTGTTTACCCTGCCCGGGTTCTGATCTGCTCCGCATCCTCTTTACCCTGCCTGGGTTCTGATCTGCTCCGCATCCTGTTTACCCTACCCGGGTTCTGATCTGCTCCGCATCCTGTTTACCCTGCCCGGGTTCTGATCTGCTCCGCATCCTGTTTACCCTGCCCGGGTTCTGACCTGCTCCGCATCCTGTTTACCCTGCCCGTGTTCTGACCTGCTCCACATCCTGTTTACCCTGCCCGGGTTCTGACCTGCTCCGCATCCTGTTTACCCTGCCCGTGTTCTGACCTGCTCCGCATCCTGTTTACCCTGCCCGAGTTCTGACCTGCTCCGCATCCTGTTTACCCTGCCCGTGTTCTGACCTGCTCCACATCCTGTTTACCCTGCCCGGGTTCTGACCTGCTCCGCATCCTGTTTACCCTGCCCGTGTTCTGACCTGCTCCGCATCCTGTTTACCCTGCCCGGGTTCTGATCTGCTCCGCATCCTCTTTACCCTGCCCGGGTTCTGATCTGCTCCGCATCCTCTTTACCCTGCCCGGGTTCTGATCTGCTCCGCATCCTGTTTACCCTGCCCGGGTTCTGATCTGCTCCGCATCCTCTTTACCCTGCCTGGGTTCTGATCTGCTCCGCATCCTGTTTACCCTGCCCGGGTTCTGATCTGCTCCGCATCCTCTTTACCCTGCCTGGGTTCTGACCTGCTCCGCATCCTGTTTACCCTGCCCGGGTTCTGACCTGCTCTGTATTTGTTCTGTACAGGTTGGTCTTGTCCCCTGCTTTTCTCAAATGCGCTGGTCCCGCTGCTCCGCCCGTTTTGCCTTGCTCACACTGTCGCACTGTCTGCCTGCCACTCCCGAGTTACCTGGGGATCACGGCTGTCGTGCTGGTCACCCTGGACCTGATCCCCGTTCTACCCCTTTGCCTCTGTCGGGCAGCTCAGGCTGGCCTGCAGCTGCCCGCCGGGGTGTTCTGCCCCTTCTGACCCCCCCCCCCCACTTCCAATGGGTTGTGCCCCACACCTGCCTTGGAGTCCACGTCTTGCCCAGTTCTCCATGTTTCCGCCTGGGAGGCGGCCCTACCCGGGATATATGTGCCCTGCCCGGGGGGGGGCTCTCCTCCCGCCAAGCCATGTACCTCAAGACCCCGCCTTCTGCCTGACCTCTGGAATCCTGCTCTGCCTCGCCTGATTCTGGAATCCTGCTCTGCCTCGTCTGATTCTGGAATCCTGCTCTGCCTCGCCTGAACTCTGGGATCCTGCTCTGCCTCGCCTGAACTCTGGGATCCTGCTCTGCCTCGCCTGATCTCTGGGATCCTGCTCCGCCTGCCTGAACTCTGGGATCCTGCTCCGCCTGCCTGAACTCTGGGATCCTGCTCCGCCTGCCTGAACTCTGGGATCCTGCTCCGCCTGCCTGAACTCTGGGATCCTACTCCGCCTGCCTGAACTCTGGGATCCTTCTCCGCCTCACCCGAACTCTGGGATCCTGCTCCACCTGCCCGAACTCTGGGATCCTGCTCTGCCTCGCCTGATCTCTGGGATCCTGCTCCGCCTGCCTGAACTCTGGGATCCTGCTCCGCCTGCCTGAACTCTGGGATCCTGCTCCGCCTGCCTGAACTCTGGGATCCTGCTCCGCCTGCCTGAACTCTGGGATCCTGCTCCGCCTCACCCGAACTCTGGGATCCTGCTCCACCTGCCCGAACTCTGGGATCCTGCTCTGCCTCGCCTGAACTCTGGGATCCTGCTCTGCCTCGCCTGATCTCTGGGATCCTGCTCCGCCTGCCTGAACTCTGGGATCCTGCTCCGCCTGCCTGAACTCTGGGATCCTGCTCCGCCTGCCTGAACTCTGGGATCCTGCTCCGCCTGCCTGAACTCTGGGATCCTGCTCCGCCTGCCTGAACACTGGGATCCTCCTCTGCCTGTCCGACTTAGACTCTCTGTCTGTCTGAACCCCAGCATTACCCCTTGCATGCCATGGCATCCCCCTCCTGTCCTACCCCTAGTACTTCAGTGCCTGCGTCCTGCACTTGGGTCCATTCCTGTTCCCGCTCCTGACAATGCTTTGACCAATCAGGAATCTATCAAGCTCTGTCTTAAATATATGGAATGGCTTAGCTCCCATTACTGTCTGTGGCAAAGAATTTGGATTATTGTGGTTGAGCATTAATGTAATTTTTCTTTTTCATTTGAATGAAGCTGTAATGAATTACTTTAACAAATACACACTTTTTAAAAGTTTCATTAATGTTGTTCTCAAGGGGTACTGGGTTGTGCCTTGGCTAAGAGCACCATTCATTCATCCTTGGATATGGGTTCATATCCAACCTCGCAAAGTAAAATGAGATTCTTTCTTTGTGTTTGACGGCTTTTGAGGGTCTTAGCTTAAATGAGTATGGGCTGTCTCAGTCCAGCTCCCAGTTGGTATGAAGCAACAACACTTAACTGCCCAAAATTCAACAGTCTGGTTAATCTCAGTGACAAAGGTGATGAGGGTTAATGAATTGTGTGTGAAATGGAACTGTCTGGCTGACATGGGCACAGGGCACTCTTCAAATCTTCAGACTGAAACATTTTGCTAAACCTTGTAAGAGCTGAAAAATGTCTCAAATTGCCAGCAGCTAATGTGGAAAAACAAATCTGGAATTAAATGATATAATCACTGGTAGTAAATTTAATTACCTAAATTTAATATTACCTGAACTCAGCAACAACAAATATTACATTAAACAAGTACATTATAAATGTATCTTTCCTTTCACTGTATTAGTCTTGCAGTACGTAATACTCAGCGAAAGACTGTATGGTTCTACAGAGCAGCTTACTTGAGTTCATCTGCAGAAACAGCTTAATTTCTACCTTTACTCACAAACAGGAGAAAATCTGCAGATGCTGGAAATCCAAGCAACACACAAAAAGTGCTGGAGGAACTCACCAGGCCAGGCAGCATCTATGGAAAAGGGACGTTTTGGGTCGAGACCCATCATCAGATCTGTACTCTTTTCCATAGATGTTGCCTGGCCAGCTGAGTTCTTCCAGCAATTAGTTGTGCACAGAGGAAATCACCTTGCCTGGTGATGAAAGGTTTGTGACCTAATCTCAAAGCTCAGTGAGCAACCCTACAACAAGTATTCATCTATTTACTGAGATAGGGAGTATTTTATTTACTGAGAAATGGAGTATTGATCTATTTATTGGAATATGGAGTATTTATCTATTTACTGAGATAAGGACTATTTATCTATTTATGGAGATATGGAGTATTTTATTTACTGAAATATGGAGTATTTATCAACTTATTGGGGTATGGAGTATTTATTTACTGAGATATGGAGTATTCTATTTACAGAGGTATGGAGTATTTATCTGTTTACTGAGATAGGGAGTATTTTATTTACTGTGATATGGAGTATGTATCTACTTACTGATATATGGAGTATTTGTCTATTTATTGGAATATGGAGTATTTATCTATTTACTGAGATATGGAATAGGCCCTCCTGTCTCTTCCAGCAGTGGCACCCAGTAATCCCCCAATTTCATCTGAGCTTATCACATGACAATTTGCAATGACCAATTAACCTATCAACCGGCACCCCTTTGGACTGCGGGAAGAAACTGGAACATCCAGAGGTCACGGGAGAACATATAAGCTCCTTACAGGCAGCGGTGGGAAATTCAGTGTTAAGCCTGAAAGCTGTGCTGAAGCACAACACCAGTTCCCACCCTTCAATACCAACCAGCTCTGCAGTGAATGCGGCGTTCGTTTGTCAGGGTCAACCATGGATGCTGCTTCCTAGCTGTCCAGAGGCGTGATCCTGGGCAGTACAATATGGAGAGCAAGCTGTTGCCCGTGTAGCAGGCTCCTCCACTCTATGCATCTGATGAAGCCAAAGGAATGGCAGAGTGATACATTTTGGCACCAGCAACATTGTGGGATCTACTAGTCAGCATTGGACTCAACATAAGGACTCCAACTCAGATTTTTCCTTCGTGGTTTATTCCTTAAGCCTTCCCCATGAGCGGGTATAGCTGCAAGGTTTGAGATCAGAGTTTTCCTCCTCCTAGATGAGCTGCCAAATATGGCTGACTAGTCCCATCAGCCCAAAGTGACTGGTTTTAAAGCACAAGAGTCAAGGGATATGGGGAGAAGGCAGGAACGGGGCACTGATTGTGGATGATCAGTCATGATCACATTGAATGGCAGTGCTGGCTCAAAGGGCCGAATGGCCTACTCCTGCACCTGTTGTCTATAAGTAGTCTGCCTTTGCCCCTTCTCCTCTCAGTAGAAACGGTTCCACTGGGCTTAGCAGCTAAGTCCAGGAGCTGGACTTGGTAGTCAGAGGCTATTCGAGTCACATGCCATTGGAAGCACTTAATAGGTAGAGGGAGCTTGTCTACAGCAACTACATCTGTGGTGAACTGAAAGTAGCAGTGCTGCTGCTACTAGCAATACAGCTTGGATACACCAGATACTGTTGTCTCATTTCTGAATGGGCTATCCATACTAAACTCTCAGTATGTTAAAAAGAATTGGTCATTCCATAAACAGTCGGCTCCAGGGCAGAAAAGTGTGACATATAAGCCACTTGAAACCCCAATAAAAATTAGTCACAGAATCATTTTTGAAAGAAGAAGCAAAAGAAGTTCATGATTAACCATTAAGTATCCTGTTCTTTTGACAGCCTTATAAAAATGGTCTCGTAGAGTTCAGCACATCTCTTTCAGGGAAGAGGTTAAGTCATTGAAAGTGCAGGGCCACCTTACTTAAATTCACAATTAACTGGTAGCATTGAAATCTATGAACAGTCAAGCATGTACTGTATTCCTACTTTGTCATATATGTCAAGGCAGTGAATTTGTGGAACTCATTTCTGTATGTGGCTGTGGAGACCAAGTCAATGGACGCATTTAAAGTTCAAATTTTAAAATAAATTTGTTGTCAAAGTACATATACATCACGATATACAACCCAGAGATTCATTTTCTTGTGAGCATACTCAATAAATCTATAGAATAATAACCATAACAGAATCAATGAAAGACTACCCGACCAGGCTTCCGACTAGCCAAAGTGCAGAAGACAACAAACTGTCCAAATACAAAAAGAAATAATAATAAATAAATTGCCAATAGATATCAAGAACATGAGATGAAGAGTCCTTGAAAGTGAGTTTGTTGGTTGTGGGAACATTTCAATAATGGGGCAAGTGAAGTTGAGTTACGTTATCCCCATTGGTTCAAGAGACTGATGGTTGAGGGGTAGCAACTGTTCCTGAACCTGGTGGTGTGAGTCCTGAGGCATTCTACCTGATTCTAACAGCAAGAAAAAACCATGAGCTGGCTGATGGGGATCCCCGATGATGGATGCTGTTTTCGTGCATCAGCACTCTCTTTAGATGTGCTCAATGGCGGGGAGGCTTTACCTGTGATGGTCTGGGTCACATCCACTTCCTTTTATAGGATTTTCCATTCAAGGGCATTAGTGTTTCCATACCAGGCCATGATGCAATCAGTCAACACACTCTCTACTACACATCCACAGAAATTTGTCTAAATTTTAGATGTCATGCTGAATCTCCACAATGGGAAGAGTGATTGGTTCTTTATTAGTCAGGATGTTAAAGGTTACAGGGAGAAGGCAACAGAATGGGGATGAGAGGGTAATACATCAGACATGATGAATGGCAGCTCAGACTTGAGCTGAATGGCTTAATACTGCTCCTATCTCTTATGGTCTTATATCTAGATTTTCAAAAGACCACTGATGCACCCCAATATGTAAGCTTATAATAAGATTTATGACACATTAGAAAACTGTAAATTGAAGAGATAATTGAACTTTAACATTAATGAATGTAAAATATTGATCTTTGAAATGAAGACTATAGATGAAAGATTAGCTTTATTTGTCACATTTACAGTGGAAAAAATATATACAGTAGCGAAATGTGTCATCTATGCCAACGATCAACATGGTCCAAGAATTTTGCTGGGGGAAGACATCAGATATCTCCACATTTCCAGTACCAACATAGCATGCCCCCAGCTTTCTAACCTTATCTCACTTGTCTTTGGAAAGTGGGAGGAAACTGGAGCTTGTTGAGGAAACCAATGCCATATTTAAGTTTGCTGATGATACCACTGTTGTTTTCTAAATCTAAGGTGGTGACAAATCAGCAGATACTGTAGGTGGAAGATTGAAAATCTGACTCAATGTCAGCAAAACCAAGGAGAATATTATTGACTTCAGGAGGAGGAAACCAGAATTACAAAGAAATGGCAGCATCTTTACTTCCGTAGAAGTTTGCAAAGGTTCAGCATGACATCTAAAACTTTGACAAACTTCTATAGCTATGTAGTGAAGAGTATATTGACTGGTTACATTATCACCTGCTATGGAAACATCAATGCCCTTGAATGGAAAAACCTACAAAATGTATTGGCTATGACCCAGTCTATCACGGGTAAAGCTCTCCCCACTATTGAGCACATCTACATGAATGCTAACACAGAAAGCAACAGTCTTCATCAAGGACCCCCCACCACCTAGGCCATGCTCTTTCCTCTCTGCTGCCATCAGGAAGAAGGTACAGGAACCTCAGGACTCACACCACCAGGTTCAGGAACAGTTATTACCCCTCAGCCATTAGGCTCCTGAACCAGAGGGGGTAACTTCACTCACCCCCCTCACTGAACCATTTCCATAACTTATCGATTCTCTTTCAAAGATGCTTCATTGCATGTTCTCAATATTTATTGCTTATTTATTTATTTATTTGTTTGTTTGTTTGTTTGTTTATTTATTTATTTATTTATTATTGCTATTTTGTTCTTTTGTATTTGCACAGTTCATCGTCCTTTGCACACTGGTTATCATCTGTCCTGATGGGTGAAGTCTTTTATTGATTCTATAACGTTCCTTGTATTTACTGCATCTGCCCAAAAGAAAACAAATCTCACAGTTGTAGTGGTGACATAAATGTACTTTGATGATAGATTTACTTTGAACTTTGAAACCCACATGGTCACATCTAGAGATCTCTCTATGGTAATAAGGTCAATTATAAGTTGACACAATTAGCCCATGGACATCATCAGAATTCAAGGTTCAGAAGCAGGTTAGTTATTGTGTATTTACTATTTTAGTACTATATGAGTAATATTGTAAATATATTGTTTGACTAAGCATTCTTTATTGGTTAAATAGTTCATTATGTGATATATGTAAATTACATGAATGTCACACGTTATCACGCCACCACATCACATGTGTGCACCTCACTTAAAGTGAAAACATATCTAAACATACACAAGTTATCTCCTGACTCTGTGTTTTTACTCTTGATGAGTTTTTATGCTTTGGAGTTACAAAATATAACAATTACCATTGATATAGGTTGTGAAATTTGTTGTTCTGTGGCAACAGAACAGTGTAATATATTAAAAACTGTAAAAAATATAAATAGTGTGAAAGAGGAATAGCGGGAGAGTGTTTATAGACTCATGGACTGATCAGAAATCAGATGGTGGAGGAGAAGAGCTGTTGCCTGCCTAACACATACAGCCTTTGCACCCAGACTCAGGAGGTGATGTGAGTACTAATTCACTTATCTCCTGCCATGTTCCCAGCAAAAGCAATGCACAGTGGAGAGGATGTTGTTTCTAAACTTTGGGAAAGGCATGTCCCGTCGGACTCCAGGGGCAAGGGTGCTATAATGAATCAGTGCACCACAGGTGGGGTACCAGTCTAACTACAGGGATGTGAGGGAGGTAAGGTTAATTGAAGTATAAAGAGTAATAACTGGTGTGGGATTCAGTACTCCTGTACTTACTGCCCAATGGTGTTAGCAAGAGGAGAGCATGGGCTGGATGGTGGGGATTATTGATGATGGATGCTGCTTCAATATAAATGCCTGTGAGAAAATGAATCTCAAGGTAGTATAGTATATGGTAATAGAATATGGTTCTCTGATAATAAATATACTTGGAACTTTGAACTTTAAAATAAAATATAAGCTGAAAGGTTAAGTTAGATTTAATACCAGAACTGCATGAATGATGAACACTGACCTAATATTCAGTTCCTGTAAGCATTTTCTATGTTGTTTCTTGATGATAAGTTGCACATAATGCAGTACTCAGAAAATCCAGTCTGTTAAAGAAATTGGGTGACTGAGGACCAATTTGTCAGCTTTTAGACTGATCAGGACCCTAATGCTTGGGTAAGGTAATTTTCCTTATTTTTATTTTATTTAGAGATACTGTGGGGATCAGACCCTTCCAGCTTCACCACAGAGCCTCACCACTCAGCAACACACTGATTTAATCTTAGCCTTATCACAGAACAAGTTACAATAAATAAAGTCATTTACTGGACAAGAAATGTCTAAGAGGAGCTGTGTGGCCGCTTTAAGAGCTATCCCTCTGTGTCAGTGTTATTGCAATAGAAAGGGTTTTCCTAAACTCTTTGAGAATAAAATGTAAAAGAAGAAGAAGATATGGAGAATTTTTGAATTGCAAGCAAATGGAAAGAAAAGGTAATGTGGTAGGTTATTAACCTTTGAGAGAGGTAAATTATTAATAGAGCTTGAATGGTTAAATAAAAACTGCATCTACCACTTGTGCTGGCAGCTCGTTCCACACTCTCACCACTGTCTGAGTGAAGAACTCATGTTCTTGTATTCATGTTTATCACGTATATTCATGTATATCATGTTCATGTTCTTCCCTCATGTTCCTTAAGCATTCCACCTTTCACTCTTCACCCATGACTTCTAGTTGTTGTCTCAGGCAAGATCAATGGAAAAGCGTGCTTGCATCTAACCTATCTATACCCCTCATAATTCTGTACACTTCAATCAGGTCATCCCTCAGTCTTCTACATTCCAAGGAATAAAATCAAGACTTTATACTTTGGCTGTTGGTTGGGTCACCCATGTCAAACAGGTCAAAGAGTAGAGACCAGACAAGGAGTGGTCCACCAGGCCTTCAGGCTTGGGAGTTCAGCTCAGGACTAACATCCCTGATGAGTAAAACAAAGCTTTTACGGAAGCAGCCATAATGAATCCTATATCTGAGCTCAATAGTACTGTTGAGCCTCCGCCCGGGATTTGCATGACTGACGGTAGTGTAAACCGAGAGGAACCTACTGACATGATGAAGAAACCCCTGATCATCGCCAGAGGTGGAAGATCTTCATTTCTGCCTTAAGCACCAGCAGCGTAACAGGCAGTAAGTAAGTAAGAGCTGGTTTACTTACTGTTGGCATGTGGAGGCATTCTTGGAAATGATTTTATCTTCTGCATGGACTGTGGTTCATATCCGTAGTGGTTATATTATAACAGTCAACAGCTCAGGTAGTCCTTGTGAACAGAGAGTTACTGCTTAGGGTGGATGACCTTCTGTTGGAATGATTCTTTCTGCAAAGTCAATACCTCTGAATATTAAATGCTCTCTCTCTCCACAGGTACTGCCTGGCCCACTGCTGTGTTCCAGCATTTTGTTTATCAGACTCCTACCAGCTAAGATTTACTTGTTTTTTTGAGAGATTACAAGAGATAACTTGAGGGTGAGGGATATTATTGACAATTTAGAAAAGATGAGCTAGGTTTCAGAGAGTTAAGTACACCACAGGGTGTGTGGTAAGGCCTCTAGCAGAAAAGCTGAAATAAAATCCTAACCACTAATGGGGAAGAAGAAGCAATTTGAGTTCATTTTGGTATTTGCTCGTGTCCACGAATGACTTCTTCTTGACTTAGCTTCAAAGCAACCCCATTTACATTACCTGTCTATCACTTCCCTCTGGTGTCCTTCTTATGGTCCACTTCCCTCTCCTATCTGATTTCTCCTAATTCAGCCCTCTAGCTTTTCTGTTTATCACATTACAGCTTCTCACTTCATCCTCCCACACTCCCCCTACCCACCTGCCTGCCCCCTAACCTGGCTTCACCTGTCACCTTTCCACTAGTACTGCAGCTCCTCCTCTCCATCTTCTTATTTAGCTTCTTCTCACTTCCTTTCCAGTCCTGAGGAAGGGTCTCACCCCAAAATGCCAAATCTTTATTTCTCTCCTGACCTGCTGAGCTCCACTTGTTACTCATTGTGTAACCCTCAAGTTCGGCGGGCTGCGTTAGTCTAGGGGAAGACAGTCGCCGCCCCAGCCAAATGGATCAGTCTTGTTTGTGTGGATGTTACATGATGTGTTCCCTTGTTACAACTCAGTACCACAAAAGATCAGACGGTACACCATATGCAATTAAACAACTGCGCTTCATAATTCTGAAGTTGACTATAGAGATAGTACAGAAAACAAAAAGAGAAAGGACCCATTTCAATTAAACAGTCTATTGTGCACGTTGGAGCTCACAGTTTTCTGTCAATTAGTTCCCCATTGATTTCCTCCAAGCATCGTTGACTCCGCACTCTCGCTCCAACTCCACTCCGTCCTACGGTCTACACGCTCACTCTTCTCATGTCTTCTCTCTCCATCTCTCGTTGACAAAAAGGACCATGAATACCTCCTCTCAGACACTCAAGAAAGAAACAACATGCCTCTATTGGACGGTGCACATTCCAAAGCCCCTGTTATCTCCAGTCATAACCCAAACACTGCTGCTGCAGAGAAACCATTACCTTAGCAGTGAAACCTTACAGAGCTTTACAATTGTTAGCCTGATTAATGTGGCAACACAGTCACATGATGGTTAGTGTAACGCTGTTACAGTGCCAACACCGGGGTTTAATTCTACTGCTGTGTGTAAGGAGTTTGTACCATAAGATATAGGAGCAGGAATAAGTCATTAGGCCCATCAAGTCTGCTCTGCCATTTCATCATGGCTGATTCATTTTCCTCTCAACCCCAGTCTCCTGTCTTCTCTCCATACCCCTTCATGCCCTGACTAATCAAGAATCTATTAACCTCTGCCTTAAATATACCCAACGAGTTGGCCTCCACAACTGTCTGTGGCAAGAATTCCACAGATTCACCACTCTCTGGCTAAAGTAATTCGACCTTGTCTCCATTCTATAAGGATGGCCCTCTATTCTGAAGCTGTGTCCTCTGGTCCTGGACTCCTCCACATATGTGACAATGCAGGTTTCCTCCAGGAGCTCCTGTTACCTGCCACATGTCAAATATGTATGGGTTACTAAATTAATTGATCACAAACGGTAGGTGTAATTTAGCAGTGCAGGCTCTTTGGGCTGGAAGGGTGCTAACCAGCTGTATGTGTTAGTAAAAATAAAACAAATTAAAAACACTTGAAGCTGGTGGGCTGAAAACTTTGTCTCTTAAACCAATGGGGATAAAATCATTCGACTTCACTTGCCTCATCATTGAAATGTTCCCACAATCTACGGATTCACTTTCAAGACTCTTCATCTCACGTTCTGAATATTTATTGCTCATTTATTTATCATTATTACTTATTTTTGCATTTGCACACTTTGCAGTCTATTTGAACACCCACGTTGGGCAGTTTTTCATCGATTTGGTTATGGTTATTATAACACCATAAGACACGGGAGCAGAGCTTGGTCACTTGACCTATCAAGTCATTTCATCATGGCTGATCCAAATTTCCTCTCAGCCCTAATCTCTTGCCTTCTCCCTGCAGCTCTTCATGCCCTGATCTATCATTCTATAGATATACTTAGTATGCCGACAAGAAAGTGAATCTCACAGTTGGATATGGTGATATATATGTTCCTTGATAATAAATTTACTTTGAAATTGGAAACTTAAGGTGAAGGTTCATTTTAATGTATATTCTGAGCAACAGTCTTCAAATAATTGCACGAGACTTTAATCGGAAGTGTTTTGTTGCTAACTATTACTTCAGTGATGGCTTATGATGCAGTAGTTCTCTTAGCTGAAGAGGGAGAAATATTCTTCTCAGAAAACCATGCTCTAGGCCTCTTAACAGGTGTAGCTATTGATTAAATAGCTCATAGAAACCACAAGTGTACTAATGCTGATTTTGCCTGTTTCTCCTTTTGGCTGATCTCGCATTGCTCAATTTTTTTGTGATTCAGCATACAAGTTTATTTGTCACATATTTATTAATTTTATTTTTATTTAGAGATACTCAGCAGAACAGGCCCATCAGACCCAACAAGCCGCACCTCCCAGTAATTCACCTGTTTAACACTAGCCTAATCACAGGACAAGTTATAATGCTATACTGTGGGAGGAAACCAGAGCACCCAGAGAAAATACATACATGGCAAAAATGTACATACTCCTTACAGACGGTGCTGGAATTGAACTCAGAACTCTGAATGCCCGAGCTGCCACAGTGTTGCGCTAGCCAATACACTACCATGGCGTCATGTCTATGTCAAAACATACAGCTAACAACCAACAGGAACAAGGGTGTGCTGGGGGCAGCCTGCAAATGTCAACAGACATTCTGACACCACAATCCTTGACAGCACAACACAGAACAAAACAAAACAACAGCAGAACAATCCCTGTTCCTCCCTTCCACCTACCACTACACAGTCCAAACGTCAGGCAGGCCTCTAGTGTCCAGTAGTCCAGATAAGGAAACAAATAATCCTCTGGTGCGTCCCCCTTGCCCTGTTTAGAAGTAGCACATTTGGTGGCAACAGTTCATAGGATCGTCAGTACCCTGTGTGTAAGAGTGGAAAGGGGGTGGGCTTGTTGTTGGCTCTTGTTGAGTAAAGGTATGCTTGCCGGGCCCCAGCAGGTCAAGCACTGTCTATGGAAAGGAATAAATAGTCAATGTATTAGGCCGAGAGTCTGGTGAAGGGTCTTAGCCTGAAATTTTGCCTGAACTGCCCAGTTCCTCCAGCAAGTTAGGTAGCCTCCACAGAGAGGAATGAACAGTTTGTAAATAAACCAACTTCGGTAAACGTCTTGGCCTGCAACTTTGACGGAAACCCTAAAACTTCAGATAGATGTAAGAAGGAGAAATATCCCAATAAAGGCAGTTAGTGTTGGATCAGGTTAATGAAGGAGTGGGTTAGGATAAATAGCAGGGTCAGGTGACATTGAATCTTCAGTCACGAGACCAAGAAATACAAGACAAATAACTTTCCCATTGCCCTGCATAATTACATCCTAACCAAAACAGACATGCTTTTCATCTTCTCGGTCCATGGGAAAAACAAAAGCCTGGGTCTGGGTCACCTGGGTAAGGATAGCTGATGTTAAGAGACCCGGAACACTAAATATCTCCAAGTTACATCACAGATGATGTGCCTGTGGTGAACTACATATTCCTGTCTGGACATGCCCTCTGCTGACTGCTCCTGTGGCTCCTCCCACAGACCCCTGTATAAAGGCAATTGAGGCCTGAGCCCGGCCTCTCAGTCTCCAGGATGTAGTACGGTGGTCACTCACTGCTTGTTCCTTCTTCCAGTCAATAAAAGCCGATATTTCGCCTTTACGTCTCAGAGTGAGTTATTGATGGTGCATCAATGCCTCAGTGCACACCATGTCAATAAATGCAAGTCATTTTGGACCAACTTAAAGAAGGTGTGGGCCAGATCAAAGCGACAGGGTTGAGTGACAGTGAATCTCCATGAACAAGATCAAGAAATACAGGAGGGATCATTTTCCCACTGTCCACATAATTATGTAATGGCATCCTTTCCATAGGTGCTGCCTGACCTGCTGAGTTCTCCTGCATTTTGTGAATTTCTTGTGACTCAGTTCAAAGGTTCAAAAGTTTAATTTAATGTCAGAAAAATGTATACAACATACATCCTGAACTTCTTTTTCTTCACAAAACATCCACAAAAACAGAGAAGTGCCCCAAAGAATGAATGACAGTTAAACGTGAGAAACCCAAAGTCCACCCCCCCAGCTCCCCCCCATGTGTAAGCAGTGGCGAGCAACAATCCCCCCTCCCCCCGGCAAAACAAAAAGCACACCCGCTACCGAGCACAAGCCTGAGCTAAGCGACAGCAAAGACACAGACCTTGCAATTCCCCCAGAGGCTATCGCAGTTCATCCGGCATTCGGCAGCCCACAGGTTCTCTCTCTCCCTGGCAAGGGAGAGGGAGGTGTCCCCCATTTTCACAGCAAGTGGGAGACATAACAACAACCCGCTGGTTTATGATGTTAAAAATTCTGTTTTGTCGCTTTTTTTTACGAGCTCTGTGCCTGAAGATCACAAAGATCTCGGGTCTTCAGTCCCACAGCGAAAGATTTACCGGCCTCCCCAATGACACACGAGTCTCCTGCCGTGACACTGACCCTCGATCCGCCCGTCTCCAGAGCCCTGAGCTCTTAGGCTTCTGATTACTAGGCCGCCTCTCAGGCCAAACCCTTGGTGTGCCGAACACTGGCAGGTCCTGAAACCCCGAGAACAGGTCCCGCAAAGAACCAAAGACAGTGAATAACTCCAGGTCAGGGTCATCAAAAGAACCCTGAATGGGAAAAATAAAAGATGGAAATAGGCTTGCTTCTGAAGATGAAGATGAAGAGGCTTGTTTCTGAAGGAGCCACCATTTAGTGCCATCTTAACTCCACCTCTGCCTCCAAATTAGCAGGTCTAATTTGAACACAGAATATAATATAAATAGTAAGGCTTTTGGCAGTATGGAGGATCTGGGAGATCCTTGGGTCCGTGTTGATAAGACACTCAAAGCTGTTGTCTAGGTTGACAGTGTTTTTAAGAAGGCTTATGGTGTGTTGGCATTCATCAACTGTGGAGTTAAGTTCAAGAGCCGAGAGGTAATGTTACAGCTATATAGGACCTTGGTCGGACCCCACTTGGAGTACTGTGCTCAGATCTGGTCACTTCACTACAGGAAGGATGAAGATACTATAGAGAGAGTGCAGAGGAGATTTATGAGGATGTTGCTTGGATTGGAGGGCATACGCTATGATAATAGTGTGAGTCAACTTGGCCTTGGTGTGAAGGGCCTGTAATTCGCTGTAAGTTTCTATGTTCTATGTTCTGATCTTAAAATAAAGGGTGATTTCATCTGAAAGGGATTGTGCTTCTTAACCAAGTAGTGGGATGATTTAGATGAAAGTAATCGGTTTAGGGTTGAAGTGGTCTCTGGGCTGTTCTCTTTGGGACTAAAGAGGGTCAAGAGATTATAAATGAAGAGTTGGTTTTTTTAATTCAGACATTTAAAAATACACTTAGTGTCCATTTTATTAGGTAGAGTTGTGTTCTGCTGCTGTAACCCATCCACTTCAAGGTTCAAGGAGTTGTGCATTCAGAGATGCTCTTCTGCACACCATTGTAGTAACACATAGCTGTTTGAGTTACTGTCACCTCCCTATCAGCTTGAACCAGTCTGGCCATTCTCCTCTGATCTCTCTCATTAACAAGGCGTTTTCACCCACAGAACTGCAGCTCGTTGATGTTGTTTTTCACACCATTCCCAGTGAACTTTAAAGAATTTTGTGCTTGAAAATCCCAGGAGTTCAGCAGTTTCTGAGACACTCCAACTACCCTGTCTGGCACCAGCCATCATTCCATGGTCAAAGTCACTTAGATCACATTTCTTCCCCATTCTGATGTTTGGTCTGAACAACAACTAAACTCCTTGATCATGATCGCATACTTTTATGTATTGAGTTGTTGCAACATGACTGGCTGATTAGATATTTGCATTAACGTAGAGGTGCACCTAATAAAGTGGCCACTGAGTGTAATTGTATATAAATCTGCTTTAGTCACTTTCCCTCTCCTGCAGCTAAAATAGGTTATATCTTTTCCATAAATGACTCTCATCAGATAATCTCGAAGGTGTCAATATCTCTAAGGATCTGTCCTAGACCCAACATATCAATGCAGTTACAAAGCCGCTGTATTTTATTAAGGACCCCGATCATGTAGGACCCCCATCACCCAGGGCATGCCTCGTTCTCATCACTACCATCCAGAAGGAGGGATAGACACCTAAAGGCACACACTCAGTGATTCAGGAACAGCTTCCCTCTGGCATAGCATTTCTGAATGGACACTACCTCACTACTGTATTATTTCTATTGTTACTCTACTTATTGAGGTTAACTGTTTTATATATATACTCACTATAATTCACATTTTTTCTATTACTATGTATTGCATTGTAATGCTGTCACAGAGACAACAAATTTCACAATATATGCCAGCAATATTAAACCTGACTCTAAGATAGACCTGCAACCAATTAAAAGTCATTTGCTGTAAGTTAAAATTGTTTCTATAGTGTAGAGCTATAGGGGGAGAAACATAGATTTAATACTTCCTTTTAAATATATTAAAATTTTGTTTAAAAGTACGGCATGAAGTTTCTAAATGGATTCAAGGCAAGAAAGTGATAAAGAGAATGTTGGCAAATGAATTTTAACTCAGACATCCCGCCAACTAACAGGGTGAGGTTTGTGTGTTACTCAAGGGCTCTGCTTTGTTTATGGAAGAGAACATACTGTCTGAGTGTGCCAGTGGTAGTTTTAAGGAGAGAAAAGTACTGTGATGTCAATTTTAGGTAACTGTTGGGCAGGCCAAGTTTGAAGGAAGATTCCTAAATGAAGAATGTAACGATATAAGATTTATAGTGCTTTGCAAAGTTCTTAGGGGTGTGCATATATATTTTAAAAAATTAAAAAATACTAATTTCATGACATGTGGGTGATTATACATCTGATTCTGATATGGGTCTCTATTCCAGACTGAGAGTGGGAAGGGGACAGAGAGAGGGGAGGGAGCGGGAAACGCCAGAGTGATGTTCTATAATGACCACTTAACCAATTGTTTGGAATCAAATGACCTTGCCTGGTGTCTCAGAGTTGGGTATGCCTGCACCCACACAACTCTGCCCATCCCCCACCCTGGCACTCCTTTGCCTCCTGTCCCACAACCGTCCAGCAGCCATTCCAACATCCTTTGCCCCTGCCAGATTTACAAACATGCTCTCCACATTGACAAATAGGTAGTACTGTGTGAAAGTATTAGGCACCCTAGCTATATACTGCCTGAGACTTTTGTACAATACTATGTATTTGAAATTAATACTTTTTGCCTTTACTTATGTTTTGCTGGTAGAAATTGCAACATCTTTTCTACCCGGTATGCAATGTTCAGAATTACAGACATCAATATCATGTTAAATCTTATATGTTGTCATGGTGATAAATAACAGGCCATTCACCCACCCCCTACAGAAATCAAATCTTGGGTCACATGGATTAAATGATACGGTCAGAGCACTTGCGTTGATTTTTGGGTGGGAGATTATGCTCGAGAAATATACTGGAATTCTTCAAAGAAATAATTGTGCTGTGCTTCAAGAAAGGAGTTATGTGAATATGGTTGATGAGGAGCTTTGATGCCCTGCCATTGTTTGCTTCAAGATGTATAATGTGAACAGCAAGCTCCTGAGATGAAATTAAAACAGTATTTGGAATTTGAGTTGCATGAACAACATTCAAAAGTAAACATCAGCAATGTTTGTTTTAAACATAAAAAGGAATTTGAAGCTCTTGATGGGGATAGCAAGTAGTCTCAGAGATTTCCACTGCCAGTTGTGTATTCGGCTCTAAATTTTGGAACAATTATAAAAGCTGCCATTTTTTATAATTTTTTAATTAAACAAAATATACTTTATTCAAAAATAAAATTAGATACAATAAACCATTCCATGACTCTCAGTCCTTTACAAATGTTTCCATTACAGTCTTTACATTCCCACACTTTTGCCACCCAGGTGGCACTCTGTTATTCCATATTTACATACAGTGGTTTAGGGGTATACACCCCGCCACCCACCCCTCAACTCTCACGGGAGAAGGACCCTAGACTGTGGTCCTTCCCCACCGGGCCCTTGCGGTGGCTACACCGAGTTTGAGTGGGTCCCTCAGCACGTACTCCTGCAGCCGAGAATGTGCCAGTCGGCAGCATTCTCCCACGGACATCTCCGTGTGCTGGTAGACCATCAAGTTTCGGGCCGACCAAAGAGCATCTTTGACCGAGTTGATGATCTGCCAGCAGCACCGGATGTTGGTCTCCGTGTGCGTCCCCGGGAACAGCCCGTAGATCAGAGAGTCCTCTGTTACGCAGCTGCTGGGGATGAACCTCGACACAGCCCCTTCCATGACCCTGTTCCGCCATTTTTTATAATTATGCAATCTTTTGCAATTATAAACATGGACACTACCCACCTTGCAAACTCTACACGCCAGTACCGCACCATGGGACACCACGGTAGTGTAGTGGTTAGCACAAGGCTTTACAGTACCAGCAACACTGGTTCAATTACCACTGCCCCCTGTAAGGAATTTGTATATTCTCCCTGTGACCCCATGGGTTTCCTCCCGCAGTCCCAGGATGTAGCGACTGGTAGGTTAATTAGTCATTGTAAATTGTTCTGTAATTTGCTAAGGTTAAATCAGGGGTTGCTGGGCAGTGTGGCTCAAAGAATTGAAAGGGCCTATACTGTGCTGCATCTCAATAAGCCTTCTGGAAAGCACTATAGTACTATTAACACAAAAAACTTACAACATCTTAAAAGTTTCTTCCATCGAATAGTCAATCTGATCAACCATTCAAATCACCCACCTCCTCACACCCTCTACCTATTACCCCTGTCACTACACTGCACATAAATCAATTTAAAACACTGTTTATACTGCTGTTTACTTGTAAATACATGCTGCTATTTATGTATTTGTGCACATTTTATTCCATATCTGTACCTCAAATTCTAACTTTATTTTTTATAATACTTTATTCTTTATAATTGTGGAATGCTGTTTTTTATTGCATGTCGTGCCCTGACCAACATGCCTCAGCAAATTCCTAGCATATGCAAGAGTATCTGGTGAATAAAGTTGATCTTTGATTTTTTTACTGGGCCTTCCTGATGATCCTCTTGCTGTTCCCTATTTCATTGGATCTCCTCTTGTGATCTCCTAGTATTACATGACCCTATGTTTGCAGCTGCCTCCATCTTTAGAAATATTACAGCATGGCATATTTGAGCAATAAGGTACATGGCAATGTCTTGGAAGATGTGTGAAAGGCACCCTGTGATGCTATAAATATCTTTTATTGCTCAGCCCCTTTTGCACCAAAGGGTAAACTCTTAGCCTGCCTGTCTTTCTCCTGTAACTCAGGAATCCTCATATAGCCAGTGCAAGCATAGCATGCTTACAACATTTACATCAAACCCATGCATCTATGGAATATGGGAGGAAACCAGAGCACCTGGAGGAAGCAGACACAGTCATGGATGTCAATATCTCTAAGGAACTAATTTGGAACCAACATATCAATGCAGCTATCATGAAGGCAAAACAGTGGCTATATTTCATTGGGAGTTTGAGGAGATTTGGTATGTCATCAAAAAACTCCATGAATTTCTAAGACTTTCCTTGGAGAGCAATCTAACCAGCTGTTTGGTATGGGGGAAGGAGGCTACTACACAGGATCAAAATAAACTGAAGAGAGTTGCTCCATCATGGGGACTAGCCTCCATAGTATCCAGGACATCTTCAAGGACTGGTGCTTCAGAAAGACAGCGTCCATCGTTACGGATCTATGTCACCCACGACATGCCCTCTTCTCATTGTTAATCTCAGGAGTAAGGTACAGAAGTCCGAAGGCACAAGAACAGCCCGCTACCATCAAATTTCTAAATGAACATTAAACCCATGAACACTACCTCACTACTTTCTTTAGTTCCTATGTTTTCAATACTTATTTAATTTGACTATTTAATACACGTATACTTACTGTAATTCACAGTTATTTTCTCTCCGTGTATTGCATTGTACTGCTGCCGCAAAGCTAACAGATTTCATAACGTATGCCAGTGATATAAAACCTGCTTCTGATTCTGAATATACAAACTCCTTACAGACAGTAGAAGGAATTGAACCCCTGATCAGTGATCACTGCTGTAAAGTGTTGCACTAGCCTCCATGCTATCATGCAGTGATATTAAGATGCAAGATCATAATGGTCAATTTAACAACAGATACAGAAGCAATAAGAAAGGGTCTCTGTCATTTTCCAGTAAAACTGAAGGGCAGGGAAACAGGAGATGAAAATGGACACATTGGGTTCAGGAACCATTATTACCCCACCCCACATTTCTACATTGTCACTAATATTGCACCCCTTCCATTAACCTTCAATGCAGCAGGTTTTGATTGACAGAAGTGATTCTGAAACTGGCACGTTTCATGGCAACCATCATCATTGGTATTTGCAAGGAAATTTATTGTGGAATAAATTTGGATCACAGGTGTTACAAAATAACTTGGTTTGGTGACCAATCTTTTGCATCCCTGTGACATTGCCTGAGATTAAAGTAAAACATGTTTGCATATGAATTTGGAGCACGACACCAGAAGATGATTTTTTTCTGACATTTAGATTTACATTTTATGCGGACTGCTTATAGGACTTTGCTCACCTCGGGTCTGTTTTGAAGTTTCATTATTGGGGATAGGATGTTGCATAGTTCAGGAAAAAAAGAGATTATCTAGTTGTAAAATAGAAAATTTACAAGGATGCTGGCGAGACCTGAGTCAAGGGGAAGGTTGAATCTGGACTTTCTTTTTCCCTAGAGTGAATGGAGATTTGATAAAAATATACAGAATTAAAAGGGGTATACAATACTGTGTAAAAATCTTAAGCACATATACAGTTAGGGTACCTAAGACTTCAGCAGAGTACTGAAGATCAGTTAAAATAGGAAGGTGGTTGGGGAACAGAAAGATGAGTATTTAGCTTTGTATTAGCTCAGTAGTATTAAGTGTTACTTGGTAAATAGAAAGACATAGTACTGTAGATAGGGTAAATTCAAATAGGCTTTTCCCACTGTCTGTCGGTGTTTGTCTGTATGTCAGTGCCTCTGTGTGGCTGTATGTGTGTCTGTCTGTTTGTGTGTTGTGTGTGTGCCTCTGTGTGACTGGAACTAGAGGTCATGGGTTAAGGGTGAAAACATTGACAACCTTCTATGGCTGTGTGGTGAAGAGTGTATTGATTGACTGCATCATGGCCTGGTATGGAAAAACCAATGCTCTTGAATTGAAAAGCCTGCAGAGTAGTGGATATGGCCCAGTCTATCACAGGCAAAACCCTCCCCACCATTGATCACATCTACATGGAGCACACTCGCAGGAAAGCAGTATCCATCTTCAAGGACCCCACAATCCAGACCATGCTGTCTTCTCACTGCTGCTATCAGGAAGAAAGTATTGGAGCTTAGGGGCCTACCCCACCAGGTTCAGGAATAGTTATTACCCCTCAACCATCAGGTTCTTGAACCAGAAGGGATAACTTCACTCTGCTTCACTGAAATGCTCCCACAACCTATGGACTCACTTTCAAGGATTCTTCATCTCATGTTCTCAATATTTATTATTTATTTGGTTTGTTTTCTTTTGTTATATTTTGCATAGTGACTGTCCATCTGATTGGGTGCAAGATTTCATTGATTCTATTGTGTTTCTTGGATTCACTGTGAATGCCTACAAGAAAACGTATCTCAGGATTGTACATGGTGGTGTAACAGGACGTAGGTAATACATTTATTTTGAATTTTGATATATTTAATGGGAACATGGGAATGAATTTCACTCGGAGGGTAGTGCGATTGTGGAGCGAGCTGCCAGCATAAGTTGTGTGTGCAGGTTTGTTTGAAACATTTAAGAGAAGGATGAACATGGATGAAAGGATATAAAGGGCTACAGTCCAGGTGCAGGTCAATGGAACAGGACAGAATAACATGTTCTGCATGGACTAGGTGGGCTGAAGGGCCTGCTTCTGTGCTGTAGTGTTCTATGACTCTATAATGCTTTTAATGAATATTGGGATTCAAATGCAGCAAAAACTCTTGACTAACGAGGCATTAATCATTTAAATTTAAGGTTCAGTACACCAGATACATTTGTACATGAACCTTGGTTATTTTATTTTAATTTATATGTTCATTATCCATCACAAGGTAATTATGAACAAAGAGGGCCACTTGGTACAACAGTTCAACCATGCAGAAAGAGCCAGGAGCTCCACGTTGCTGCATCCAATTATAACTACAATGATCATGTCACCACCATTCTATTCAGAAATTAACTCCATATTAATACACACAAAATGCCTTTGTTTGAAGTAGCAAGTGAGAAAGTGACATCTTGCAAGGCAGGAGCCATTTGCAAACAGCAAATTTTCTCAGGATTAAGTCATTTTTTTGAAGTAGTGTGTGCGAGAGTGACATGGTGCGGGGCAGCAGCCATTTGAAAACTACAAGTCCCATCAGGAGTGAGTCTTATCTGAGCCAAAAAAAATTAGGTGTAATTGGAGCGGCCATTGCGTGAGTGGGCCAGTGTTAGACTGGCCAGGCTTGGTTCGACAGCCTTCAGCGAGAATATGTAGAGGCTACGGGTGCTGAATCGTTCGGAGTCATTTAGTTGATTGTGGAACTTAAGCTTAAGATGCTAGAGCCAGAAGTATAACAAGTGGAGGCAGGATGGTAGAAGGCTTTGGAATGCTCCTCCTATAAATATGGGACTATAGGGTACCAAACAATTTTCTTAATGGCTGTATCTGTGGGAAGTACACCCAAATTCAGCTCCTGACTGACAAGGGCAAAAACCTGAAGATTGAGCTAGATGTATTCAAGATGATCCAGGAGATTGAAAGCTGAGAAATGAGGCTTTTACTGAGATTGTGACATCCAGAGTACTGGCTCCAGATGGTGGTTGTGTGGCAACTAGGAAAAAACAAAGGGAGTAAGCAATCACTGGAGGTTCCCCTGTGGCCAGCCCCCTCAGGAACAATCATAGGCTACCCCTTTGGATATAGCTGACCTACCAGGGTAGCCGACAGGCCAGTGGCAATGTGGCCAGCTCTGAGGGTCAGATAATGCAATAGTGATAGAAGGATCGATAGAGGGGTGGACAGGAGATTCGGTAGCTGCGAAAAAGACACCAAGATGATGTGTTGCCTCCCAAGTACTAGGGTCAAAGATGTCTCAGAGAGGCTAAAGAATATTCTCAAAAGGGAGGGTGAGCAGTCAGGGGTCATAGTGCATATTGGCACCATTGACATGGATAAAAAAGGGGAAGAGGTCATCCACAGTGAGCATAGGGAGTGAAGGAAGAGATGAAGAGCAGGACTTCCAAGGTAGCAATCTCTGGATTGTCCTTAGTGCCACCAGCTAGTCAGGGCAGGAATAGGATGATAGCATCAATGAATGAGTGGCTGAGGATGTGGTGCAGGGGATGGGGTTTCAGGTATCTGGGTCATTAAAATCACTATTAAAACCATGAGAGCAGAAGATATAGGAGCTGAATTAGACCATTTGGCCCATCGATCCACTCCACCATTAGAACATAGCTGATCTATTTTTTTCTCTCAGCCCCAATCTCCTGCCTTCTCCCCTTCATGTCCTGACTAATCAAGAATCTATCAATCTCTGTCTTAAACAAAAAAATAAAGAATTGGTCTCCACAGCCACCTGTGGCAATGAATTCTACCCACTGGCTAAATAAATTCATAAGAACATAAGAAATAGGAGCAGGAGTCAGCCATCTGGCCCGTCAAGCCTGCTCCGCCATTCAATAAGATCATGGTTGATCTGGTCATGGACTCATCTCCACCTACCTGCCTTTTCCCCATAACCCTTAATTATTATTTTATCAATCCCTGTCATAGTTTTGCATGCTTCTATAAGATCTCCTCTCACTTTCTGAATTCCAGCGAGTACAGTCCCAGGCAACTCAATCGCTCCTCATAGTCTAACTTCCTTATCTCTGGAATCAACCTGGTGAACCTTCTCTGCACCACCTCCAAAGGCAGTATATCCTTCCTCAAATTAGGAGATTAGAATTGCATGCAGTACTCCAAATGTAGACATGGAATCAAAGATTATGGAGAAAAGGCCAGGAACTGGGGTTAAAAAGGAGACAGAAAAAAAATGATCAGCCATGATTGAACGGCGAAGCAGATTCGATGTACCAGATGGCCTAATTCTGCTCCTATGTCATGGCCTTATGTGTCCTCAGCAGTACCCTACACAGTTGCAGGATACTTCCGTGCTCGTAAACTTAATCCCTCTAGCAATGAAGGCCAACATTCCATTTGCCCTCTTGATAGCCTGCTGCACCTGCAAACCAACCTTTTGTGATTCATGCACAAGCATTTCCAAGTCCCTCTGCACATCAGCATGCTGCAATGTTTTACCTTTTGGATAATAATCTGCTCTTCCATTATTACTTATAAAGTAGATGACCTCACATTTACCAACATTGCACTTCATCTGCCAGACCCTTGCCCACTCACTTAACCTATCTGTATCTCTCTGCAGACTCTCCATATCCTATACACAATTTGCTTTTCCACTCAATTTAGTATCTTTCTTACTTTTTCAATCTTTTTATTAAATTTCATATATAAAAAAAACATAACATAGTATTGTATTAAATAGGTTATGAATACATTAGACTTAGAATTAAATTAGTAACAAGATAACAATATCTTATTAAGCTATCAGCAAAAAAAGATCGTACAATAATCAATCTAACCTATAAAGAAAAAGATTATAAAAAAAATAATCATCAAAAGAAAAAAATATATAAAATACAAGAAAAAATGTATATTAAAATAAATTAAAAAAAATAAACCTAAACTAACATGGGCAATAATAATAGTTTATATGTATATGATAGTGTCAGAAACTCCGGAACTCCATACCTGAACAAGAATAAAAAGAGTAAAGGTCTGGAAGAAGCCAAATTAATTCATATGAAAGTGTCGAATGAACGGTCCCCAAGTTTCTTCAAATTTAATTGATGAATCGAAGATAGTACTTCTAATTTTTTCTAAACTTAAACAAGAAATAGTTTGAGAGAACCACTGAAACGTGGTAGGAGGATTTACTTCTTTCCAATTTTGTAATATAGACCTCCTGGCCATTAATGTTACAAAGGCAATCATTTGTCTAATTGAAGGGGAGAGTCGACTATCATCTTCATTTGGTATACCAAAAATTGCAGTGATAAAATGAGGTTGTAAATCAATATTCCAAATTGAGGAAATGGTAGCAAATATGTCCTTCCAATAATTATGTAAGGTAGAACATGACCAAAACATGTGGGTCAATGAAGCCGTATCTAAATGACATCTGTCACTCAATTTAGTATCATCAGCAAACTTAGATACACTACACTTGGTCCTGTCTTCCAGTTCATTAATGTATATCATGAACAGTTGTGGGCCCAGACCGACCCCTGTGGCACACCACTCAAACTGATTGCCAACTAGAAGAACACCCGTGTATCCCAATGCTCTGCTTTCTGTTGGTTAACTAATTCTCTATCCATGCTGATGTATCACCCCTAACTCTATGTAACATTATCTTATGGATTTGTCTTTTGTGTGACACCTTATTGAATGCCTTCCAGAAATCCAAGTAAATAACATCCATCTGTTCTCCTCTATCCTCCTCATCTCCATTCTAAACAGACATCCCTTTCTTAGACTCTCCCCCAAAGGCCTTTCACAATTCAATAGGTTTCACTGAGAACCCCCCCCCCCCATTCTTCTGAATTCCAGTGAGTACATGTGCACATGGTCTTCATATGCTCATGAGTTAATGTTACAGCTACATAAGCCCTTGGCCCCATGAAGTAATGTTACAGTGGTCGGACCCCACTTGGAGTTCTGTGTTCAGTTCTGGTCAGCTCACTACAGGAAGGACGTGGATTCTATAGAGAGAGTACAGAGGAGATTTACAAGGATGTTGCCTGGATTGTGGAGAGTGCCTTATGGGAACAGCCTTTTCTCCTTAGAGCAACGGAGGATGAGAGGTGACCTGATAGAGGTGTATAAGATGATTTGAGACATTGATTATGTGGATAGGCAGAGGCTTTTCCCAGGGCTCAAATGGCTAACATGAGAGTGCATAGTCTTAAGGGGTACAAGGGGGATGTCAGGGGTAATTTTCTCACGCAGAGAATGGTGGCAGTGGTGGAAGCGGATACAATGGAGTTTTTTAGGAGCCTCTTAGATAGGTACATGGAGCTCAGATAAGTCGAGGGCTATGTGCTAGGGAAATTCTAAGCAGTCTTTAGAGAAGGTTACATTATCGGCACAAAATTATGGGCAGAAGGGTCTGTAATGTGCTGTAAATTTCTATGTTCTATATTGTTATGTTCATATGACTAGCCTTTCAATTCTTGAGGCAAGGGTCAATATTCTATTTCCCTCCTCTAGGCCCTACACCTCCCCTATCTCTATTACTGGGCTTCGGCCCTCTCTTTCCCCCCATTCCTGATCAAGGGTCTCGGCCCAAAACGTTGGCTACTCTTTTCTCACGGATGCTGCCTGACCTGCTGAGTTCTTCCAGCGTTCTTTGATCCACAGCATCTGCAGTTGTATTTTTGTGTTTATATTCCCCTTGGGTTTTTGTATTTTCTCATTTGCCTTAAGTAACATTTCTATTTAGCTCTCTAAATCTCCCTGTTTTTTGTCATATAAAAAATCCTCTATACCTTGAGTCAAAGTGGGTGATTTTGCTTTTCATTTACCTGCATTTCACCTGTCCTTTGAAAGCATCCATATCTCTTTGGAGTCTCCTGCTCCCATCTATAATTTATATTGCCACCTAATTTGGTGCTGTCAGTAAACTCGATTGATATCTCAATATCCTTTCACCAACGTTATTTTTAAATGCAGGCCCCAATTTTGTGGTCGATACGATGGTTAAGACGTTCAGCAGTGGATTTAATCATATCAGGAAACTGACAATTCTCACATTTCTCTACATGTTTAACATATGTTATGAAGGCCATGGTTTCTCATAAGGTTGCATACATTTTCTTCCCTTTGATGTTGTCAATTTTGCACATTTGCATAGTTTTCAGTTCTTTCTCATTCATATCACTCTATCTGACAAATCATTTAAGATAATTTTTTTGCCTTCCTTTGCTTTTTTGCTCCTGTCACTGTTTATCAATGATTCAGTCTGTAATCTGATCTCCGTGGCCACTTTATTAGGGATACTTCAGCTGTACACTCACTATTAATGCAAGTATCTTATCAGCCAGCATGGCAGGGTGCAGCGACCTTCCCTTCTCTCCGTGAGTACTGTGTAGCTCTTGCTTAGCCAACCAGTCAGGGTCACGTGAAGCCCTGGGAGCAGGTAGTGGATTGTTGCATATCACAGGTCCAGGCAAAACAGCCTCTGAAGAGTATTGATAATGGCTGGGGTTGCCCGTCTTGTAAAGACACTGCCCAGAGGAAGGCAATGCCAAACCACTTCTGCAGAAAAAATTCCCAAAATCAGTCCTGGTCATGCAAAGACCACGATCATCCACATGAAACGAAGCGGCACATAATGAATGAATGAATGAATTAGCCAATCATGTGGCAGCCACTCAATGCATAAAAGCATGCAGACATGGTCAAGAGGTTCAGTTGTTGTTCAGTCCAAACATCAGAATGGGGAAGAAATGTGATCCAGGTGACTTTGACCGTGAAATGCTTGTTGGTGCCAGACAGGATGGTTTGAGTATCTCAGAAACTGCTGATCTCCTGAGATTTTCCTGCATACCAGACTCCAGTTTACAGAAAATGGTGTGAAAAATGAACAGGAAACAAATCCAGTGAGCAGAACTTGTGTGGTTAATGAATGAGATCAGAGAAGAATGGCCAGGCTGGTTCAAGTTAACAAGAATGTTACAGTAACTCAAGTAACCAGGTGTTACAACAGTGGTGTGCAGAAGAGTGTTTCTGAATGCACAACATGTTGAACCTTGAAGTGGATTTGTGACAGCAGCAGAAATCAGAGCATACACTCAGTAACCACTTTACACTTTATAACCACAGGAGATACTGAATAAAGTGGCCACTGAGCGCATAAATCAGTTTTCTTATAACGTTTTTCTGGAATTCGTGAGATACTTAAGAGCCACATTGTTGCTAAGCTATCATAGCACTAAAACGACCAGTTCTCCCTCTTTCCTTGTTCTGACAGTCATAAATCTGTTGAAATGTCAGCTTTCTTTTCCACAGATGCTGCCTAACAGCGTTTCCCGCACTTTCTCTTTTTATTTCTGATTTGTTATGATTAATCAGGTTTATAGTTTACAAGACAGGTTTAGTAAGTTTGCAAATGTGACTAAAATAGATGGTGTCATAGACAGTGAAGGTTTGTATAATAGGGTAGGGCCTAGTGCATCGATTTACCAAATCAGCAAGCACTCATTAATCGGGGCAGGGGTTCAATTCTGCCACTGTCAGTAAGGAGTTTGAACGTTCTCACCATGACCACATGGGTTTCCTCCAGGTGCTCCACTCAACCCCATATATCTGCCTTCTCACCATATCCTTTGATGCATTGACCAATCAGGAAACTATTGACTTAAACCTTAAATACACCTACATTCTTGGCATCCATCACGGTCTGTGGCAGAGCAATATGCAGATTTACTACTCAGGTTAAAAAATATGCCTTCTTCACTCTGTTCTAAAAGGTCTCCCCCTCAATTCTGAGACTATACCCTTTAGTTCTAGATACCCCCTCAAGAGGAAACATGCTCTCCACATCCACTATATCTAGTCCTTTCAACATTTCATAGGTTTCACTGAGATCCACCCCCCCCCCCACATTCTTCTAAATTCCAGTGAGCACAGGCCCAAACCTGTCAAATGGTCCTCATATGTTAACCCCTTCATTCCCAGAATCATCATCATGAACCTCCTCTGGACTCTCTCCAATGACGACACATCCTTTCTAAGATATGGGGCTCAAAACTGTTGACAATACTCCAAGGGCAGCCTGACTGGCATCTTATAAAGGCTCAGCATTATCTCATTTTATATCCTGTTCCCCTTGAAATAAACACCAACATTGCATTTGCCTTCTTTACCACAAACTCAACCTATATATTAACCTTCTGGGAGTCTTGCACGAGGACTCCTAAATCCCTCTGCACCTCTGATGTTTGAACCTTCTCCCCATTTAGATAATAGTCTGCACTTTTGTTCCCTTTTACAAAAATATATTATTATACATTTCCCAATGCTGTATTCCATCAGCCACTTTTTTGCTCATTCTTCCAATTTGGCTAAGTCCTGCTGCAATTGCATTGTTTTCTCAGCATTACCCACCCCTCCACCTATCTTTACATCAACTGCAAACTTTGCCACAAAGCCATCAATTCTATCATTCAAATCATTGACAAACAATGTGAAAAGTAATGGCTCCAATACTGAACCCTGAAGAAAACCACTAGTCACTGACACCCAACCAGAAAAGGGCCCTTTTATTCCCACTCGCTGCCTCCTGCCTGTCAGCCATTCCGCTATCTATGTCAGTATCTTTCCTGTAATGCCATAAGATTTTATCTTATTAAGCAGCCTCATGTGTGGCACCTTATCAAATGTCTTCTGAAAATCCAAGTAAATGATATCCACTGCCTCTCCTTTGTCCACTCTGCTTCTTATTTCCTCAAAGAAACTCTAACAGATTAGTCAGGTGAGATTTTCCTTCACAGAAACCATGCTGACTTTGACTTATTTTACCATTAGTCTCCAAGTACATCGAAACCTCATCCTCAATAATAGACTCCAACACTTTCCCAACCAGTGAGGTTCGGCTAACTGACCTGTCATTTCTTATTTTTTTTATTTTGCCTTCTTCCCTTTTTAAAGAGTGAGTGACATTTGCAATCTTACAGTCCTCTGGGACCATGACAGAATCAAGTGATTCTTGGAAGATCCTGACCAATGCATCCATTATCTCTTCAGCAACCTCTCTCAGGATTCTGGGATGCAGTCGATCTAGTCCAGGATGCTGATCCACTTTAAGACCTTTCAGTTTGCCTCATACTTTTTCCTTTGTCATAGTAATGGCACTGACTCTTGCTCCGATTACTACCTCTCCAGCATCATTTTCCATTGGTCCAATATGAACTCCCAGCTCCCTTTTACTGTTTAACTTTTGGTGAAAAACTTTTGGTATCCTGTTTTATATTATTGGCTAGGTTGACTTCATATTTCACCTTTTCCCTTCTTATAGCTTTTTATTTGCCTTTTGTTGGATTTTGAAAGCTTCCCATTCACTTCTGCAACCTTATGTGTCATTTCCTTGGCAGTCCTGAACTTCCTTTGTCAGCCACAATTGCCTACCCCGCTATTTGAGGACTTCTTTATCTGTGGAGACTAGCTATCCTGTGTCTTGTGAACAATTCCCAAAAACTTCAACCATCTCTGCTCTGCCATCATCTGCCTATTTCCTTCTCCAATCCATCTGGACAAGCTCCTCTCTCATGCCTTTGTAATTCCCTTTATTCCATTGCAATACTGATACATGTGATTTATGCTTCTGCCTCTCAAACTGCAGTAAGAATGCGATCATATTACGATTACTGTCTCCTAAGGGTTCCTTTACATGAAGCTCCCTAATAAGATCTGGGTTATTACACAACACCCAATCTACGATAGCCTTTCCCTGAGTAGGCTCAAGCACAAGCTGCTCTAAAAGCCCATCTCATAAGCATTCAATGAATTTCCTCTCTTGCGAACCAACATAAACCTGATTTTCACAATCCCCTCGCATATTTAAGTCCCCCATTACAAATATGACATTACCTTTATTACATGTCTTTTCTAGCTCCCTTTGCAATCCCAACCCCACATCTTGGATACTATTTAGAGGTCTATATATGATTCCCATCATGGCTTTTTGACCCTTGCAGATGCTTAACCCACCCACAATGATTCAATATCCTCTGACCTTATGTCACCTCTTTCTAAAGATGTAATTCAATCTCTGACTAACAGAGCCACAAGACCACCTCTGCCTTCCTGCCTGTCCTTTCAGTACAAATATATCCTTTGATGTTAAGCTCCCAACTATGGTCCTCTGTCGGCCACGACTCAGTGATGCCCACAACATCATACCGACCAATTTCTAATAGCGATATGAGCTCGTCCACCTTATTCCGAATGCTACCTGCATTTAAATACAACACCTTCAGTCTTGCATTCTTCACCCTTTCAAATTTAGCCTCTATGGTACAACTTAACTCTTTGCTCTGTCTGCAGTCGTACCAAATCCTTGTCCTTCCTTACATTCATTTTACATCCATCATCTACTTGTAAATCTGCCTGCTCATCCTTAGCTCTATCATGCTGGTCTCCCATCCTCCTGCCATTTTAGTATAAACCACTCTCAACAGCTCTATTAAACCTGGCTGCAAGAATATTGGTCCCCCTCGGATTCAAGTGCAGCCTATCCCTTTCATACAGGTCTCACTTGCCCCACAGGAAGTCCCAATTATCCAGAAATCAGAAACCCTGTCTCCTGCTCCAATTCTTCATTCACACATTTATCTGCCACCTCATTCTATTCTTATCCCCACTGTCGCATGGCACAGGCAACAATCCCGAGATTACAAACTTTCAGGTCCTGCTTCTCGGTTTCCTTCCTAACCTCCTGTAATCTTTTTTCAAGACTTCTTCCCTTTTTCTAGGTATGTCATTGGTACCGATATGTACCACAACTTCAGGCTACTCATCACCCTCCCCCCACCCCTTTTCAGAATATTGTGTCTTAACCTGCTTTGGCTTCCCAAAGTACAACAAATAACACTGATCTAGCTAGAATGCCATATGCCATTAGTTGGCCTATTTACATAGCAAGTCAAGAATAGACATCCTTGCATGAAAGTGCTAAGTGAGTCCAGTCATCTGTTTCCTTCGGTCATAGCACATGTACCAAGCAGAGTACAATCGCATGGATGCCGAGAGTGGAACCACAAGGAGAATGAAGAATGTGGTGAACTGGCCTTCGTCAGTCAGGGCATGGAATTTATGAGCTATGTTTCCTAGGCAGAGATCTATTAACCAAAAATGAGATGGAATAGAGAGTGACAAGATTTTAAACAGACCTAAGGGGTACCTTTTTCATGTAACTGATGAACTGGTTGAGGCAAATAAAATAACAACATTTAAAAGATTCAAAATACTGGATGAGCTCAGCAGGTCAGGCAGCCTCCATGGAAAGGAATAACGAGTTGAAGTTTCAGGCCAAGACCCTTCATTAGGACTTGGCCCAAAATGTCGACTGATTATTCCTTTCCATCGATGCTGTCTGACCTGCTGAGTTCCTCCAATATTTTGTATGCATTACTCTGGATTCCCAGCAACTGCAGAATCTGTCTGTATCTGTACTTGAACAGGTACATGGATAGGAAAGATTTAGAGGGAGATGGTCCAAATGCAGGCGATTGGAAAAGCTTGGATGGGCAGTCTGGTGCTTACAGACAGGATGGCCTAAAGGCCCCATTCTTGGACTTTCACTCTGACTCTTATTTCCAGTATTCCCTGACTATAATATCTTGCAGAATCTGGTTCAGCCTCAAATACTGATCCTTATGAAAATCATGTTGAAACACCACACCGATAAAACAGCAGGGGTCTAGAAGTTCGTGAAAGAGAACCAAGACTTTGATAAAGAAAAGAAACACCAAATACAATAGTTAGCTGTTGAGATGGGAAAAGATTCTACAGATAAGGAAAATAAATAGCATAGGTTCCTTAAAGACAAATTCAAGGAAAATTAGATTCTGCAAGAAGGAAATGCCAAGAAATTAAATAAATTTTGTCCACCTTCACAGAAGAAGTCACGGAAAACATCCTTAAGCCTTTGAAGGACAATTCTAGATTGAGTGGGAAAGAAGAAATCAAAATCGATATAAAGTTAGTACTGATAAAATTAATAGTACTCAGAGGCATTAATTTCCCAGGATCTGATCGTCTGCTATTTATTCTTTCAAGATGGTGACCGCACTGTTTCTCATCCTCTGTAATTCCATACGTCTTAGAATGGCTCCTTCTAATTGGATGTGGCCCTTTACTTCAGAGAGAGTGGAAGGCGAAAACAGATATCTAATTATCTGTTAGCCCAAGTTCAGTACAAGAGGAAATGCTTCATTCTATCGTATTATTGAGGAAGTGGTAACAGGTGCTTGTAAAATAATGTTTAGACAGAATCAACAAAAGCTTATAAAAGGGAATAATGTTTGGAAAATTTGTTAGTTATTTTTGTTTGGAGTTTAACGAGAAGAATGTGTGAGATTTAACTAGCTAATATGAAGTACTTGGGTTTCAGAAGATATTGTTAAAATGTCAAAGAAAAGGTGATGAGAGAACCTATTGACATGAAAGTATTAACAGAAAAAGTTGAAATAAATCATAAAATTTTGGTTTGAGATAGAAACATAGAAAACATACAGCGCAATACAGGCCCTTCGGCCCACAAAGTTGTGCTGAAAATGTCCCTATCTTAGAAATTACTAGACTTCCCCATAGCCTTCTATTTTTCTAAGCTCCATGTGCTTATCTAAAAGACCCTATCATATCTGCCTCCACCACTGTTGCTGGCAGCCTATTCCATGCACTCACCACTGTCTGAGTAAAAAACTTACCCGTTATCTCCTCTGTACCTACTCCCCAGCACCTTAAACCTTTGTCCTCTTGTGGCAACCATTTCAGCCCTGGAAATAGTCAGCCTCTGACTATCCACACGATCAATGCCTCTCATCATCTTATACACCTCTATCAGGTCACCTCTCATCCTCAGTCACTCCAGGGAGAAAAGGCTGAGTTCACTCAACCTGTTTTCATTAGGCATGCTCCCCAATCCAGGCAACATCCTTGTAAATGAGCTTCCAGTAGGAGTGGTAGAGGTAGGTTTGATATTGTCATTTAAAGTAAAATTGGATAGGTATATGGACAGGAAAGGAATGGAGGGTTATGGGCTGAGTGCAGGTCAGTGTGATTAGGTGAGAGTAAGTGTTCAGCACGGACTAGAAGGGCTGAGATGGCCTGTTTCTGTGCTGTAATTGGTATATGGTTATAAATCTCCTCTGCAGCCTTTCTATGGCTTCCACATCCTTCCTGTAGTGAGGTGACCAGAACCGAGCACAGTACCCCAAGTGGGGTCTGACCAGGGTCCTATAGAGCTGCAAAATTACCTTTTGGCTCCTAAATTCAATTCCACAATTGATGAAGGCCAATACACAGTATGCCTTCTTAACCACAGAGTCAACCTACACAGCTGCTTTGAGTGTCCTATGGACTCGGACCCCAAGATGCCTCTGATCCTCCACACTGTCAAGAGTCTTACCATTAATACTATATTCCGTCATCATATTTGACCCACCAAAATGAACCACCTCACACTTATCTGGGTTGAACTCCATCTGCCACTCCATGGAGAGAATTAGGAGCACCAAGTTTCTAGGAGTGCACAGAACAAAGATCTCACATGGTCCTATAACACCACCTTTTTGGTCAATAAACCACAGCAGTGTCTCCACTTCCTGATGAGATTAAGATGAGTGAGGCTCATCCACACCCCACTTTAACCAATTTTTACATGAACAGTGTAGAGAGTGTCCTGAGCGGTTGTAACATCATCTGGTATGGGAATTGCAAAGGATCTAACTACAAATCCCTCCACCATTGGTGGAGGGTCCGGTCGTGTTGAGGAAACAGGTAGGATGCAGAAAGACTTAGACAGATTAGGAGAATGGGCAAGAAAATGTCAATTAAAATACAATGTTGGAAAATGCACTTTGGTAGTAGAAATAAATGTGCAGACAATTTTCTAACCGGGGAGAAAATCCAGGAATTTGAGGTGCAGAGAGACTTGCGAGTCCTTGTACAGAACCCTCTGAAGGTTAATTTGAAGGTTGAGTGGGTGGTGAGGAAAGCAAATGTTGTGTTAGCATTCATTTCAAGAGGTCTAGAATATAAGAGCAGGGATGTGATTCTGAGGCTTTATAAGGCACTGGTGAGGCCTCATCTTGAGTATTGTGAACAGTTTTGGGCCCCTCATCTTAGAAAAGGTGTACTGACTTTGGAGAGGGTCCAGAGGAGGTTCACAAGGATGATTCCAGGAATGAAAGGGTTATTGTCGTCAAACTTGAATTTCTAGGAAGTATTGGGACCTAGTGGCAAGAGAAAATAAAATTTAAAAAGTAATAGCAAGAATCCACTGATAGACCAGATGGAACCCACTGCCTGTGTGCTGCTTCTGCCCGGAACATTGGCGGGGGGGACCCCGCAGCATCATAACAGCATTGGAATCTGAGTTAAGATGCCGAACTTTAAGTAACTTGAGAGATGTTTCATGGAAAAGAGCACTGCCGTCACTGCGTTTGGGTTAGTGCTAACTTTGCCACTGGGATCATCACATGCAGGCGTTTCTCCGAAATGGCGCGAGGTTTAAGAAGAGCTCGCAGACCTTCGAGAGAGTTTGCCCGGTTTGAAAACATAACGGTTAGAGACCATAACGGTCCATTAGAGAAATGGAGACTGTGCAGGTTGGAATTCGTCTACAAAGTCCGAGAGGCAGCCACTTTTTTCACCTTATGACTAACCTTATGACTAACTTATGACTTAGGACTTATGACTAATGACTGGTGACTAGTGACTAAGGACTAATGACTAATGGAACTAACGGAACTATCAAACTGCTGCACTTGTGAAAAATAAAAGGAGGAATAAAAGGAAGAGTTGTTTGGTCATTGAGTGGAATCCAGTTAAAAACCTTCAGGTAGGCGCATTCAATCCCTTTCAAGTGGGGAGGCTGCACATGTTCAAAGAAGGTCAAGGACTCTGACTTGACAGTTATCATAGGAGGAACGTTTGATGGCTCTGGGTCTGTAGTCACTGGCATTCAGAAGGATGATGGGGGATCTCATTGAAACTTTTCCAATGATGAAAGTCCTGGACAGAGTAGATGTGGAAAGGATGTTTCCCATGGTGGGGGAGTCTAGGACAGCCTCAGGATAGAGGGGCATCATTTCAAAACAGAGATGTGGGGTAATTTGTTTAGCCAAAGGCCGGTGAATTTGTGGGATTTGTTGCTACCTGCATCTGTGGAGGCCAGGTGGTTGGGTGTATTTAAGGCAGAGATTGATAGGTTATTGTTTGGACACGGCATCAAAGGTTACAGGAAGAAGGCCAGGAACTGAGGTTGAGGAAAACAAAAAAAAAAGGATCAGCCATGATTGAATGGCGGAGCAGACTCGATGAGCCAGATGACCTAATTTTGCTCCTATGTCTTATGCTCTTATGGTCTAAAAGATTGCTAAAGGATTGAGAACTGATGACAGCTTTATTGGTGTTTCTCTTCCACCCAATGGAGATATTTATCAGTTGTGCTGCATACACAGAGCCCTTAGCATTGTCAATGATCCCTCCCCTCTGTCCAACAATCTCTTTGACCCCCTACCATCAGGTAGGAGGCACTGTACCATTGGGAGAAGAACTGTTAGGATGGGAAACAGCTTCTTCCCTCAGGTTGTGAGATGATTGAATTCCTTAGCACTATCCAAGTCTCATCACATATGAAGTGTTATACTGATTATTTGTAACTTGCATGTACATGCACCTTTTAATTCATTATTTGTAATCATTTTACTTTATGTGTTATGTGTGTGAGCTATATGTACTATATTGTGCACCTTGGTCTGAAAGAACGTCTCATTTGACAGTATACATGTGTACAGTTGAATGACAGTAAACTTGCACTTGCAATTTGAGACTGACTCATAAAGTACTATTGCTATCAGTAGTAGGGTCATTGTTTTTCACAATCTGTTTAAAGATTTGGATGAGATGTCTAAATACATATACTGTATCTCAGCCTGCTGACAATACCACATTTTATGGAAGTTTTACTTGCGAGGAAGTTGAGGGGAGACCTTTATGGCATAAATGAATGAGCATTTTTGTATTTACCTACTCTACCTAATAAAGTGGCCTCTGAGTGTATGTTCATGGTCTTCAGCTGCTGTAGCCATCCGCTACAAGAGTTGACATGTTTTGCACTCAGAGATACTCTTCTGCACACCACTGTTGTAACATGTGTTTATTTGTGTTACTATCACCTTCCTATCAGCTTGAACCAGTCTAGTCAGTCTCCTCTGACCTTTCTCATTAACAGCATTTTCATCTACAGAAGTGCCACCCACTGGATGTTTGCTGTTTTCTGCACCATTCTCTGTAAATCCTAGAGACTGTTGTGTATGAAAATCCCAGGTGATCAGCTGTTTCTGAGATACTCAAACCACCCCATCTGGCATCAACAATCATTCCACAGTCAAAGTCACTTAGATCACTATTCTGATGATTGGTCTGAACAATAACTGAACTTCTTGAGCATGTCTGCGTGCTTTTATGCATTGAGCTTCTGGCACATGACTGGCTGATTTGTATTAATGAACAGGTGTATCTAATAAAGTGGTTATTGTGTGTATTTCCACTCAAAGAAAGTTAAAATGAATTTATTATGAAAGTATGGAATTGGTACCATATGCTACCCTGAGATTCATTACAGGCATTTACAGGAAAATAATCCAACAATATATTATTTATAAGTATACAGGAACAACGACAAATAAACAGCCAATGTGCTAAAGAAGACAAATTGTAAAACTAAAAAAAAAACACTGAGAATGTGAGTTGTTGGATCCTTGAACATGTGTCTACAGGTTGTGGAATCATTTCCGAGTAGAGGTGAGTGAAGTTGTCCACACTGGCTCATAAGTACAATGGTTGAAAGGTAATAACTGATCTTGAGCTTGGTGGTGTGGTACCTAAGGCTCCTGTACTTTCTGCCTGATGGCAGTAGTGAGAAGAGAACATGGCATGGATGGTGAAGTTCCATGGTGATGGATGCTGTTTTCTTCTGGCAGCATTCCATGTAAATATTCTCAATGGCTGGGAGCAGCTTGTCTGCGATGGACTGTATCAACCAGTTTCTGATTGCTTTTCCATTCCTGGATATCCATGACTGCATGGTGGGCCTTGTTGCAACCAATTTGGAAAAAAAATTAGCTGAACCTACGTAAACTTCTATGAAAATATTTTTTAAAGGTGTTGAGTGATATACAGCCTTTTGTATTTAGAGTAGGGACTCTCAATTTTTTATATGCAATGGAGCCTTACCATTAAGCGAGAGCTCCATGGACCCCAGGTTATGAACCACTGATTTAGAGGGCACTGGATACACTTGTACATGAGTCACTGAAATTTGGAGTGTATGTTTAGCACCAATTCTGAAGATAAATGATATTTTGACCTTTACTGCAAAAGGATTTGTGAACAAGCATGAAGATGTAATACTGGAATTACATAGGGCCCTGGTGAGATTTCACCTGGAATACCGTTCAACCTCCGAATTCTGAGGAATGATGAACAGGAAAGCTTCACCAAATTCCCTGGAAGACATTTTTTCTTGGGAAAGTAGGTTCTTCTGAGAGAAGAAAGATTGTATAGATTAGGGCTGCAATGTTGTGTTTGGAAAAGTGACAGATGATTTCATTAAAATATACAAAGTTCTTACAAGACTTATCTTTGATAAACGTCAAGAGAATATTTATCCCTAACAAGGGTAGAAGAAGTGACTCAGTCTTGAAATAAAACTTCATCCGATCAGGATAATTGAGGTTCACCAGGATGTTGTCTGGATTGGAGAGCATGTCTTATGAGAATAGGTTGAGCAAGATAGGGCTTTTCTTTTTGAAGTGAAGGAGAATGAGAGGCAATTTGATAGAGATGCACAAGATGATAAGGAGAATATCACGAGTTTTGGTTATGCAACCACTGACGCCTGGCAGGCAATCTCTGAAGAGTCTTGATAACGGCCAGGGACACCCTTCTTGTAAAGACACTGCCCAGAAGAAGGTAATGGCAAACCACTTCTGTGGAAAAATGTACGAAGAATAAACATGGTCATGGAAAGACCATGAATGCCTACATCAGACAACATGGCATATAATGATGATTATGAATTATATCCATCTCTACTACCTCCACCGGCAGGTCCTTCAACATAAACATTTTTAGTGTGGAAAGGTTACCCCTCAGGTCCCTTTGTAAATCTTTCCTCTCTCATCTGAGAATTATACCCTCTAGTATTGGACTCCCCTATCTGTGAATATTCACCTTATCCATGACCCTCACACTTTTATAAATCTCTCTTGTTCTATCTTGCCTCTAGAATTTTTAACCAGAGGTATCCACAATAATGCATACATTGCTTTTATATCATTGCCAGAGACAGCTGTGAGGGTCAAGTCATTGGGTATATTTAAAGTGGAGGTTAATAGGTTCTTGATTAGTCACGAAGTCAAAAGTTACGGGGGCAAGGCAAGAGAATAGGGTTGAGAGGGATAATAAATCAGGGTGCCAAGGTAGTGTAGCAGTTAGCACAATGCTAATACAGCCTGGGGAGTCAGGGTTCCAAGTACAATTCTGGCAGCGTCTGGAAGGGGTTTCTACATCCTCCCCATGAATATGTGAGTTTTCCCACATACGTTTGAAGGCACACCGGCTAAGCTAATGAAAGTAGGTAGGTTACTAGGTTGGGCAGCTTATTGAGCCAGAAGGGCCTGATCCACACTATATCTCTAAATTAAATAAAATATATAAATATGTCAGCATGGTACAGCAGGCTCGTGGGCTGAATGCCTAACCCTGCACCTATGTACTATGGCAGGGGTCCCAACCTGGAGTCCATGGACTATGGTAGGGGTCCATGCCATAAAAAAAGTCAGGAACCCCTGTCTTACAGTCTTATATTATCTATGAATAAATAAGGATAATACCTTTTAAGTGTACACAACTCATGCAAACTTTCTTCCGCAATATTTTCCACTTAGTACCTGTGCTTGTTGAAAACCTGTCACTTATTATGCGGTTGGCAACATTCCACCACGTATGTGAATGGGTCATGTGATTTGCCATGTCATGCCAGTTCACAGACGTACTACAATCAAAACAGTCTGTGCATTGTGCAAACATATTGTTACTCTGACCTTCTAGATTAAGACTTACTTTTTCCCTGTTTTCATTTTCTTCTCAGCAGGAGAGTTATTGGCCACCTGTGATACAGAAGCTTTGTAATTAGGGGCTGTACATTATACTTCCATATGTCTATGTTCGAAAAGAACGGTCTACTTTTCAAGCTGTAAATCTCCTGTGAACATACGTATATTCCTATTTATTTTGCATTCACAACAATGTCATCGTTTGCCTAATCCATAAACACTGCAACTCTGGGGCATCACGGTAGCATAGAGGTTAGTGTGACAGCATAACAGCTCAGGGTATCGGAGTTCAGAGTTCAATTTCAATGCCATCTGTAAAAGGTTTGGACATCCTTCCCGTGAGTATCTGGGTTTCCTCTATGTGCTCTGGTCTTTTATGTGCTTAGTTTTTGTTTGCAAGATTTGTTTTTTTTCAATCAGGTCAAGTTTATTGTCATTTAACTACATACATGTAAATAACATATATAATGTATACAGAAACAAGGAAGCATTTCTCCAAACCAGGGTGTAAAGCGCAATAATACACAACACACGATAACTTATGAACTTAAGGATAAAATCTATAGTTGAATCACATATAAAAACAAACTGAAGTGCATTAATATTAATATTTTCTCTGTGCACTTTGGGTGTTTGTTGGTCTTTCATTTCAATGGGTTCTTCTGGGTTTCTTAATAAGAACATAAGAAATAGGAGCAGTTGTAGGCCATTTTAGCCCATCAAGCCTGCTCTGCCATTCAATAAGATCATGGTTGATCTGACCATGGACTCATCTCCACCTACCTGCCTTTTCCCCATAACCTTTAATTCCCCTACTGGAGTTGATTACACAAGCCTCTCTGGGTCCAACAAATGCTGGGTGCACACGTGTGTCTTAAACGTTTCTCTTGTGCTGGATTGGGACTGGCACCTACAGGCTGACTCTTGTGCAGGTGCTGCTCTCCAGAGTTGACTCCCTGGAAGACAAGCCAAATTGCCTTCATCTGCATCTGACGCAGAGAGAAATGAGGAACTGCTCCATGCTTGTTCTTGCAGAAATGTGGCTCCAGGACAATATTCCATGCACCATCAGTCTTTTCCACCCAGGGACTTGTGCAAATATTATTTTGTGACTGCAGGTGACTTCATAATTATATGTGCTCTGTGCTATGGGTGGCTGCATATTCTGTGTTTTGCACCTTAGCACCAGTGGAACATTGTCCCATTTTTTGTATACATGTGCATGGTTGAATGATAATAAACTTCAACTTTGAATATGATTGAATCATGGTGCCTTGTTTCCAACAATGAGGATATTGTTTCCGGTACAATCCAAAGCTACTGCCATCAGAAGATTAAGTTTAGATCATAGAACACTAGAGCACAATACTGGCCCTTCAGCCCATGATGCTGTGCCGACCTTAAAACCCACTTTGATATCAATCTAAACATTCCCTCCATTTCTCTTTCATCTATGTACATATCTAAGGGTCTCTTAAATATTCCTAATGTATTTCCCTCTACCACCACCCCTGGCAGGGCAATCACACAACTACTATTCTTTGCTTAAAGAAATTATCTCTAACATCCTCCCCCCCCCCCCATACTTCTATCCAAACACCTTAAAATTACGCACCCTCTATTTGTCATTTCTACCCTGAGAAAGGTCTCTGGCTGACCACTCTGGCTTGTCCCACACCAACCTATCACCAACCGGTTTGTACTCTATTTTCCCCTAGTCCCACCTGCTTATTCTTGTTTCTGTCCTCTTCCTTTCCAGTCCTGATGAAGGGTCTCAGCCCAAAATTTCGACTGTTGATTCCCCTCCATTGATACTGGCTGACCTGCTGAGGTTTTTCAGCACGTTGTGTGTATTACTGGTGACTTACATGTTTTAATGCAATAGAACACTTCAATTTGTTACCTATTTCACATTCTTCAAAGATGACTTTTTTTTTTACAAAACAGATATAGGTTTCTTTGAGTGTTGATCATTAAACATGGCTGGTATACAACTGGAATGATTCTGTCTTCAACAAAATCACCTTAGTGTTTGGTGCAGAATTAGACAGCTACAGAAACAAAGTAGGTAGAATACTGAAATTGCTGTGACACTCAGAATTTCTACAATGAAAAATTGCTGTGGTAGACTAATTCTGAGGTCAATTTATCATCCTTTTGTCTTTTATTGAAATAATTCTGTCTTTTAAAATTATGATTGATCATGTTATTCATAACCCAAAGAATTGTCAAGTATGGCCTTGAAGTTTCCCTCACCCTGTCAGTGAGAAGCTGATAGAAAGTGTAGCATTTATTCAAGATTATAGTGCAATTGCTTCCTCAATATGCATTTCTATCATGGACTGAGTGCGAACAGAAGGAGAAGTGAAAGGGAAGGGAGAGGGGAGGAAGCAGGAAGCCCCAGAGAGACACTCTGTAATGACCGATAAATAAATTTCTTGGAATCAAATGACCTTGCCCGGTGTCTTAGGGCTGGGTGTGTCTGCACCCACACCATCGCCTGAGCTTTGCCTTCCTTCTCCATCACTTGTCCCACGTCTCTCCCATGCAGATATATATATATAAGTCAAGTCAAGTCACTTTTATTGTCATTTCGACCATAACTGCTGGTACAGTACGTAGTAAAATGAGACAACGTTTTTCAGGACCATGATGTTACATGACACAGTACAAAAACTAGACTGAACTACGTAAAAAACAACACAGAAAAACAACCTGGGTGTACATATATATGTATATATGTATATGTGTGTGTGTATATATATATATGCCTAAGGCTTTGCTACAGTGTAGTATGTTGTGAAGTTTCTTGTTTTGTGACTGTAGTACAGTGCATAACCATTTGTTATAAGTACAATAAAATTAAATAAGCAGTGTGAAAGAAGGACAGTGTTGCTAGGTTCACAGACCATTCAGAATCTTGTGATGGAGGGGAAGACACTGTTCCTAAAGCATAGAATGTGGGTCTTCAGGCTCCTGTGCCTCCTCCCCGATGGCAGTAACACAAAGAGGGTAAGGGTATTTAAGGAGACGTCGTTGATGGTGGGGAAGCTCATGCCCATGATGGAGCTGACTGAGCTGACCGCACTCTGCAGCCACCATACCAGTTTTGGTGATGCAACCGATCAGAATGTTTTGTAGAAATCGTCAAAAATCTTTGGTGACGTACTAAATCTCCTAATGAAGTATAACTACAGGCACGATAGCATCAATATATTGGAGCCCAGTACAGATCTTCTAAGATGTCAGAATCTGTGAAATTCTTTGCCACAGGCAGCTATGGAGGCCAAGTCTTTATGCATGTTTGAGACAGTAGTTGATAGATTCTTGATTAGTCAGGGTATGAAGGGATATGGGGAGAAGGCAGGAGATTGGGGCTGAGAGGGAAATTGGATCAGCCATGATTAAATAGTGGAGCAGACTCGAATGGCCTTCGGTATGGATTTGCACGTCCATACCAAAATTCAAAGTAAATTTAACATCAAAGCAGGTGTATGTCACCATACTTTTTCTTCTGGGCATTCACAGTAGAACAAAGAAATACAATAAAATCAATGAAAAATTATACAAAGAGCGAGAAACAACCAATGGGCAAAAGAAACAAAACTGCAGATACAATACTTAATTAATTAGATAGGTAAGTAGGTAGATAAATAATACTGAGAGCATGAGTTGTAGGATCCTTAAAAGGGAACCTGTTGTTTATGGAATCAGTTCAGAGTTGTGGTGAGTGAAGTTATCCTCACCAGTTTAGGAGCCTGATGGTTGAAGTTTACTAACTGTTCCTGAACCTGACAGTGATGCGACCAGCTGTACCACCCTAACTTCATCGTCAAACTGCTTGTGACCACTGCCCTATATGCAAGTGTATGGCCGTGTGTCATCAGAAGCACTGAGGTCATTCAGTTCCCTAGCTAATGCTGTAAGGATGAACAGAAATCTGGCTGAGCTGCAATAACCACTTCATGTGGACAGGGTTATTGCAAGGCACAAAAATGAAAATCACTGCAGATATCTTTCTATCGCAAACGTTAAGAGGAAATAATGATGAGGTTTACATGTCAAATAACCTTGTACACACGCCAGCAACTGAAAGCCCCTGCAGCAATATCAGGACTAGCACTGAGCTAACAAAACTCTCATCTCTGGGCAGGACGATAAAACCACTTTCTATGTTTACAACTCTGACCTGGTCTACTATCTCTTACAGAGAAGGAAGCATTTAAATTATAATCCACACAAAATACTGGTGGAACTCAGCAGTACAGGCAGCCGTCGACGAAATGAATAAACAGTCGACATTTTGAGCCAAGCTGCTTCAAAAAGAAGGGGAAGAGGCCAGAATAAGAAAAAGGGGGAAGGGCAGGAGTACGAGAGCACGAGCTGGCGGGTGATAGGTGAGACCAGGTGGAATGTGGGTGGGGGATGGGATGAAGTAAGACGCTGAGAGGTCTCACCTGGGTCAAACTTCACTTTTGACCTCACCTGAGTCAAACACTAAAAGCTGGAGCATTTAATTTGGACTGGTATTTTCACATTGTACTGGAAGATTTCTGCGCAGTCGGGAGTGCCATTTCTTGGATGAAACATGAAATCAAATCTCCCTCATCTGATTGTAATAGATTTCATGGCACTGGCTCTTAAGTATTTTGGGCAAAGTATAGCCTTCAGCTAAGAAAACATATTATGTAACTATTATCCTGTTTCTGTTTGTGGTGGTTATAGCCAGGGGTGGTAGTGGGGATAAGCTCCAAATGGCGGGCATCTCCAACAGCCTCTGACAACCAAGTCCAACTCTTGGCCTTCACTTGTGGCTTAGCTATCAGGCCTGGAGGAACTGTTTCCACTGACAAGAGAAGGGGCAAAGACGGACCACTGGCATCTCAAAACCAGTTGCTTTGGGAAGGAGGAGTTTGTCAGCCTTGGACAACAGCCCGCCTAGGAGAAGGAAAACTCGGATTTTAAACCTCCACTGCCTTGTGGTCATACCCACCCATGGGAAAGGCTTCAGGAGTAAACTCCGAGGAAGAAATCCGGAGCTGGGGTCCCTAAGGCAGTTTGATGCTGTTTACAACTTCACTCTGGCAACCTCTGTGACGACACTGGTGCCGAGCTGCATCGGCACTTGTCCTTCCCTTGGACTACGTTAGTGATGTGGAGAGAAGGAACCCACTGCATGGGCAACAGCCGGTTCTCCAAATCTTCCCACCCAGGCTTACACTCTGGAGAGGACACAGTCCACCAGAGATGCAAACCCATGATCCCCTGGGATCAACGGCTGCCTACTCTTTGCGAAACCTTCTGGCACTAGCTATATTTGCTCGTAATTTGTCAGCTGTGAACTACTTGAGGGAACCCAAGGTCAAAAAGGATGCTACAGAATACCCAAACTTTTATCAAGGATGAATGTGCTGTACAATGGTGCTGCTCTTGTACTTGCTAGAGTTTATTTTATTATTGTTAATTGTTACTTTATTCATTTAGGGGTACAATACTACTACTACCCTAATACTACTTCCGTCTTATGATCTTACGGATGGCTACTGAGATTATAAATATCTTTAGGAACTGCTGGGACTTGATTGAAATAATGCAGAGAACATTTTCAGGGATATTGCTGGGACTTGAGGACCTGATTGATAGGAAAGGTTGTTTTTATTCCCTGGAGGTTAGGACAATGAAGGCAGAGGTATACAAAATTGTGAGAAGTATACTGTAGATAGGGTAAATGCAAGTAAGCTTTTTCCACCGAGGCTGGAGGAGATTAGAACTGGAGGTCATGGGTTAAGGGTGAAAGGTGAAATATTTAGGGGGAACATAAGGGGGAACTTCTTCACTCAGAAGGTGGTGCAAGTTTGAACGAGCTGCCAATGCAGGTGGTGAATGTGGGTTAGATTCCAACACTTAAGAGAAGTTTGTATAAGTGCATGGATGAGGGAGATTTACCGAACTATGGTCTAGGTGCAGGTTGATGAGGCTCGGCAGAATAACATTTCAGCACAGCCTGGATGGGCTGAAGGGCCTGCTTCCTTTTTGTAGTCTTCTCTGCTTCTAGGACTGGTCAGCAGGTCAGGCAGCATCTGTTGGAGCTTGGAAAGGATGCTTTCTGCTTGGTGCTCATCATGCCAACCCCCATCCACTCCCCAGTACACCTCCTGAACTGAAAGCAAAGTCACCTCACCTCCTGATAAAGCAGCACGTCTCTACTTCAAGTTGAACACTGAATCTTCTGAGAAAGCAGTATGTTATTACTCTGGATTGTACACTGAGTTTAACGATTTCAAATGCCGCTTCAACTATTCATCTTTTCATCTCTCGTTTCGACATCCTTTTTTTTCTCACTTGTCTCATCATTGATTTTTCCACTTCATCACTCTGTCCATCGTTTTTGTTTCTCTTCATCCCCCAAGAAAAAATGTGTTTACTTCTTTTCATACGTGACCTTGCAGTTCTTCCTCCACTGATGCTGTTTGCTCTACTGAGCATTACTTGGTTTGAATTCCTGATTCCCATCAGTATTTTCCTTTTAGAGATATTTTACTCTACACCAGACTACAGAGGTGTCGAACAGCACAGTGCCTGACCACAGCTACCCTTTTCGGGTCTCGAGATTCTCCACTGCCCAGAGTCATCACCTGTATATTTATATATTTAGATATACAGTGGGGAACAGGTCCTCCCAGTCTAACAAGCTGCACCGCCCAGCAATCCACCTATTTAAGCCTAGCCTAATCACAGGACAATTTACAATGACCAGTCAATCTACTAACCGTACATCTTTGGAATGTGGGAGGAAACCACGTGGTCACACAAAGAACATACAAACTTTCTAAAAGGGGGACACTGGAATTAAACTCTGAAATCACATGCCCCAATCTGAAATAGTGCCATACCAACCAGTACGTCCTGCACTCCACACTCATCTGTTCCGGAGGCAGCCTTGCCACCCATTAACACAAACTCGTCTGGGCCTGAAGCAAAGGAGTAATCACAGAGTTTCTCTGCAGCCCTCTGTCAGGTGGGGAGACCTTGGTGGTAACAAGGCCTTTGTGTGCAGTCAGCCATTATCCCAGCAAAATTTGACAAATGGCTATAGTTTGAGGGTGGAAGTGACTCCGTTGCTAAGCGGATTCTTGACAAAGATTGAGATATTTATAGATGTTAAGGGAATTGAGGGGCATGGATTTAATACCAGAAGAAAAGCAACAAAATGAAATATCAACCATTTATCTTACTGAAGAGCAGAGGTAGGAATCAATCAGAATCAGGTTTATTATCGCTGACATATGTCATAAAATTTGTTGCTTTGCAGCAGCCATACAGTAAAAAATATAAAAATTACTGTAAGTTACAAGTAATTTAAATCTAATGAAATGCTCTTGCTAGGGGACGGAACAACGTTATGGGTGAAAGGGAGATTGTGCAGAACGAGAATCAGAATCAGGTTTATTATTGCTGACATACGTCATGAAATTTGTTTTTTTGGGGGAAGCAGTACAGTGAAAAAAATTAAAATTACAAAATAAATAAAATAGAGTAATAGAAGTCTAATGGAATTGACGTCAGCTCTAAATTCATCTGTATGTAAGTACACTGGTATGTACTCTCTGTAACCCATATTGAAAAAGCATTTAAACAAAACATATTAATTATTTTTTAAAAATAAAGTAATTAAAAAGAAAATAATTTTAAATTTATCTTTAGTAAATTAAGTAAAAGTAAATTAGTTTTGAATAAATGAAATAACAGTCTAAATTTTAAGCTAGAGTGAAACATTTAATAATATTCTGGCATCTTCTGCCTACCTATCCAGTCCCGGTGAAGGGTCTTGGCCCGAAAGAGCGACTGCTTATTCATTTCTGTAGATGCTCAAAGTTCAAAGTAAATTTATTGTCAAAGTACGTATCAGTCACCATATACAACTGTGCGATTCATTTTCCTGCAGGCAGACTCAGCAAATCTATAGAATACTAACTATAACAAGATCGATGGAAGATCAACCAGAGTGCAGAAGACAACAAACTGTGCAACTGCAAATGTAAGTAAATAATCGGAACATGAGATAACGAGATGAAGAATCCTTAAAGTGAGATCATTGGTTGTAGGAACAATTCAATGTTGGGGCTAGTGAGCCCAGTGATCCCCTTTTATTTAGGAGCCTGATGGCTGAGGGGTAGAAACTGTTCTTGAACCTGGTGGTGTGAGTCCTGAGGCTCTTGTACCTTCTACCCGATAGCAGTGGTGGGGATCTCCAATGATGGATGCTGCTTTCCTACAACAGCATTTCATGTAGATGTGTTCCAATGGTTGGGAGGGCTTAACCCACGATGTACTGGGCTGATTTTACCACCTTTCATAGGATTTTACATTCAAAGGCATTGGTGTTTCCATACCAGGCCATGAGGCAGCCTGTCAATACACTCTCCACTACACATCTATAGAAGCGCCAAAGTTTTAGCTGTCATACCAAATCTCCACAGACTTCTGAGGAAGTGGAAGCTCTGCCATGCTTTCTTTGCAGGAAAGGTCTTCTGAAATAGTAATACCCAGGAATTAAAGTTGTTAACCCTCTCCGCATCTGATTGTCCAATGAGTACTGGCTCATGGACCTCTGGTTCCACTCTCCTGAGGTCCATAATCAGTTCCTTGGTCTTGCTGACCTTGGCATTCTCCCTCCTATAGCCCGATTCATCATCAACTTTAATTTGGCCAATGACAAAGGTGTCGTCAGCAAACTTAACAGTGGCACTGGAGCTGTGCTTAGCCATGCAGTCATAAGTGTAAAGTGAGTAGAGCAGGGGCCTACACACACAGCCTTGTGTTGCACCTGTGCTGATGGAGATCGTGGAGACGATGTTGCTGCCAATCTGCCTGGCCTGCTGAGTTCGTCCTGCATTGTGTGTGTTAGTCTGGATTTCCAGCATCTGCAGAATCTCTTGTGTTTATTTAAAAATATATTTGCCTTTTAATTTACTTGCTAATGCAAAGACTGAAAATTGCCATTCAGCGTAATTGTAAGAAATGCTGGAGGGTCTCAGCAGGTCAGGCAGCGTCCATGGAGAGAACTAAACAATCGATGTTGATTTATTGAGATACAGTGCAGAACAGGCTGCCCAGCAATCACACTCAAAATGCTGGTGGATCACAGCAGGCCAGACAGCATCTATAAGAAGAAGCACTGTCGACGTTTTGGGCTGAGACCCTTCGTCAGGTCTTACTGAAAGAAGAGATACTAAGAGATTTGAAAGTAGTTGGGGGAGGGGGAAATGCGAAATGATAGAAGACCGGAGGGGGTGGGATGAAGCTAAGAGCTGGAAAGGTGATTGGCGAAAGTGATACAGAGCTGGAGAAGGGAAAGGATCATGGGACGGGAGGCCTCAGGAGAAAGAAAGGGGGAGAGGAGCACCAGAGGGAGATGGAGAACAGACAGGGTGATGGGCAGAGAGAGAGGAAAAAAACAAACAACTAAATATGTCATGGATGGGTAAGAAGGGGAGGAGGGGCATTAACAGAAGTTAGAGAAGTCAAAGTTCATGCCATCAGGTTGGAGGCTACCCAGCCGATATATAAGGTGTTGTTCCTCCAACCTGAGTTTGAATTCATCTTGACAGTAGAGGAGGCCATGGATAGACATATCAGAATGGGAATGGGACGTGGAATTAAAATTAAAGCAGGATCTCCCAGTGGTCACACATTTTAATTCCACGTCCCTTTCCCATTCTGATATGTCTATCCATGGCTTCCTCTACTGTCAAGATGAATCCAAACTCAGGTTGGAGGAACAACACCTTATATATCGGGTGGGTAGCCTACAACCTGATGGCATGAACGTTGACTTCTCTAACTTCCGTTAATGCCCCTCCTCCCCTTCTTACCCATCCATGACATATTTAGTTGTTTGTTTTTTTCCTCTCTCTCTGCCCATCACCCTCTGTTCTCCATCTCCCTCTGTTCTCCATCTCCCTCTGGTGCTCCCCTCCCCCTTTCTTTCTCCTGAGGCCTCCCATCCCATGATCCTTTCCCTTCTCCAGATCTGCATCACTTTCGCCAATCACCTTTCCAGCTCTTAGCTTCATCCCACCCCCATGAGACTAGTGAATGTTCTGCCACCACTCAGATCTGGTCATTAGGACAGCAAGATGTTTTTTTATTTACTGTAGTGTTGAGTGTTTACTGTTTACCAGTGCTGTGCACTACACGTGTTTTGAAATACATTTATTGACTTATTTGTGGTAATATTTGTTTTATGTGTTGTGTGTGAGGGTGCACCATTGCCCAGAGGAACATTGTTTCGTTTGATTGTATGTATGTACCGTCAGATGACAATAAACTTGACCTTGATTTGGATCATGGCGGATCTCACTGAGCACCCGTCGAAGTGAAGATTTAAACTTCTTTGGGATAGACTTACTCGAAGACAGTTCGCTGTGGAGCAGCAAATCAGATTCCATGCCAGGGCGCTGGTGAGTCAGTGAACTCAGTGAGACTTGGCTTGGTCACCAGAAATGCAGCACTACCTTTTACTCGCTGTCTTTCATTTCTGTGTTCAGGATAGAACGTTCACAAGCATGAAACAGCATCACATTTCAACAACTTCAGCAAGATAATATTTTATCAAATGTGTAAACTGTAAGACCATAAGACCACTACGATATAGGAGCAGAATTAGGCCATTTGGCTCATCGAGTTTGCTCCGCCATTCCCCTCCCAGCCCAAATCTCCTGCCTTCTCCCCGTATCTGTCCATACCTTGACAAATCAGGAATTTATCAACCTCTGCCTTAAACATATTCAATCACCTTGCCTCCACAGCTTGCCACGGCAACAAATTTCACTGTCTGGCTAAAGAAATTCCTCCTTATTCCTCCTGCTGTGTTCGACATGAACATCACTCCATTTATTTGTATAAGTATGATGATTATAACTTTGGCCGACAGGGTGGCTGCCATAGTGGTAGCACAGTAGCTGAGCAGTTAGCACAACACTTCACAGTGCCAGCTGTGAGATCAGCGGTTCAATTCCCACCGTTGTCTGTGAGGGCTTTGTACATTCTCCCCACAACTGCACGTCTTTCCTTCAGGTGCTCCAGTTTCCTCGTACGTGCCAAAGATGTGCAGGTCCGGTTATAAGTTGCGGGCGTGCTCTGTCAGTGCCAGGAGCATGGCGACATTTGTGGGGCGATTTGATTCGGTGCGAACAATGCACTTCACTGTCTGTCAGATGACAATGTACATGTGACAAGTAAAGCTAATCTCTTAGAAAAGGGCACTTGCAAGGAAATAGATTACAGGGAGGTAAGTAGGGAGATGGGATTGATAGAATTGCTTTGGGTCCCAGAAGATATTCAATGGCCTACTTTCTATCATAACAAAATATAAAATATATATAAAAGAATATGAGATATATATAATGGATTTCTGTGTCATTAATAATTATAGCTACTGGTAGTCCTTAATTCATGAATTTTCATAATTCCTTTTACCCCCTTAGGGCATGTCTCTTTGACCTAGAACTCTGTCACAACTTGAGTACCACTGTTCATTGGAATATACTGCACCAAAAAAGATACAATGCATCCCATTCAGATTTCTCAGTTTAAAAAATCTGACTTTGCAAAACATTTTCCAGGAATGCCTTGATTTTGTGAATTGAAAAAAATGGTTGAACCTAATGATTTTCAAACCCCAGTGTTAAAGTTTTTTCACTCACAGGCTTCTATAAGCACGCAGTAGAGAGCGTCCTAACATGCTGCATGCTATGGAAACCACACTGCAGCAGGCAGAAAGGCTCTACAACAGGTATTTAAAACTGACCAATGCATCACCGGCACCAGCTTACATGCCATCAAAGACGTATATACCGAAAGGTGTCGGAAAAAGTCCAGTTTTTTTTACGTTATATGTCAATGATTTGGATGATGGAATTGATGGCCTTTTTGCAAAGTCTGCAGGTGATATGAAGATAGGTGGAGGGGCAGGTAGTTGTGAGGAAGTAGAGAGGCTACAGAAATGGTTAGATAGATTAGGAGAATGGGAAAAGAAATGGCAGATGGAATATAGTGTCGGGAAGTGTATGGTCATGTACTTTGGTTGAGGAAATTAAAGGGTTTATTATTTTCTAAATGGAGAGAAAATACAAACATCTGAGGTGCAAAGGGACTTGAAAGTCCTTGTTCAGGATCTCCTAAAAGTTAATTTGTAGGATGAGTCTGTGATGAGGAAGGCAAATGTGATGTAAGCATTCATTTCAAGAGGACTAGAACATAAAACCAAGGATGTAATGTTGAGACTTTATAAAGGATTACTGAGGCCTCACTTGGAGTATTGTGAGCTGTTTTGGGCCCCTTATCCTAGAAAGGATGTGCTGAAATTGGAGAGGGTTCGAAGGAGATTCACGAAAATGATTCCAGGATTGAGTGGCTTGTCATATGAAGAGCTTTTTGATGGATTTGGGCCTGTATTCACTGGAATTCAGAAGAATGAGGGGTGGGCTAATTGAAACCTATCGAGTGTTGAAAGTGGATGTGGAGAGGATGTTTCCTATGATGGAAGAGTCTAAGAATAGAGGACACAGCCTCAGAAAAGAGGGGCATTCATTTGCAATGGAGATGAAGAGGAATTTCTTTAGCCAGAGAGTGATGAATCTGTGGAATTCATTGCCACAGGTGGCTGTGAAGGCTAACTTATTGGGTATATACAGCAGAGGTTAATATATTTTTGATTGGTCAAGGCATGAAGGGATATGGGAGGTGGGAAGGCAGATTAGGGCTAGGAGGAAAAATCGATCAGCTATGATGAAATGGCAGAGCAGACTCAATGGGTCAAATGGGCTAATTCTGCTCCTATGTCTTATGGTTTTACTGGATCCCACCCACCCTGCTTGCGGACTGTTTTTCTCCTTCCATCAGGACCGAGGCTACGTAGCATTGACACCAGGAGCACCAGGCTCAAAAAGAGTACTTCCACAAGCAGTAAGACTGATCAACACCTCCACCCACCACTACTTTATCATTTCCTGTGCCTAACATCATTTTATTGATATACAATCTATGTAGACAGTGTAAGTCATATTATGTGTTTTTATATTTATTGTGATTTTTATTATTGTGAGTTTTTTCGTGTTCAATCATAACAGGAGTAACAATTATTTAGATAGTTGCCGAATTTACTGTAGACAATAAAATATTATGATTAGGCATTTTGAGACTAATAGTAGATTATCAGTGAAATAGAAATTGTCAAGTTTGAATTCATTTTAGCTAGCAGGAAGACGGATCTCATGGATATTGAAAGGTCTGGATAGAGTGGATGTGGAGAAGATGCTTTCTATGGTGGGGGAGTGTTTGACCGGAGGATTCAGTCGTAGAATAGAGGGACACTCATTTAGAATGGAGATGAGGAAAAATTTCTTTAGCCAGTGGGTGATGAATCTGTGAAATTCTTTGCCACAGACGGATGTCCAGGCCAAGTCATTGAAAATATTTAAGGTAAAGGTTAAATAGTTAATTAGTCAGGGTGTGAAAGGTTACGGGGAGAAGTCAGGAGAACAGGGTCGAGAGGGATAATAAATCAGCCATGATGAAACAGCAGAGCTGACTCGATGGGCTGGATGGCCTAATTTTACTCCTAGTCTCATGGTCTTATGATTTTGTTCTCCTTTACACTTGTGCACTGGAAATAACATCAAACAATCTTGGATCTTGTAAAACTCAAATGCAAATTTTAAGGAAATGGAACTGAAGAAGCAACTGAGCAAAAAAATCAAGTATAAAGTATTGTCTTTCAACACTTTACCCTGCTTCAGCAAACAGGAAATTTGCAGTTTAAACTGACAAATTGTATAATCTGCTAAAGGAGCTCGAGGACTTTCATCACAACTTTGACAGCAATAAAGTTCATATTATTTTTTCACTGGCCTCATGGTATTATCAGATGATAGCAACAAAAGGATGAAGTTTCCTCCTTTACGACTTAGAGTACATTGGTTAAGATATTTAGATCAAGTTCCTGCGTGTGATGTTCAAAAGAAGTCATTAATCTGTCAGGAATTTGATCTGAGAAATGTTAAGGCCTGAGAGATCAATCTAACATTACCATTAAAAGCTACTCAACCTTGACCATTTCCATTTCACAGATTATCTACTATTGGTCCCAAAAGGCCTTATCTTGATATTTTATTCTCTAAAGTCAATTTGACACACACACTATACACTCTGACCACTTTATTAGATACCTCCTGTACACAACAAAGTAGCCACTGAGTGTACGTTCATGTGTTCTGTTGCTATAGCCCATCCACTTAAAAACCCAACATACCGTGCATTCAGGGATGATGTGTGCTACAAGTGTTATTTGAGTTACTGTCACCTTCCTGTCAGCTTGAACCAATCTGGCCATTCTCCTCTGACCTCTCAAGGCATTTTTGTCCACTTAACTGCCCCTTTTTTGTTTTCCACACCATTCTGTGTAAAATCTGGAGTCTGGTCATGTGTGAGATCAGCAGTTTCTGAGATACTCAAACCACCCTGCCTGGCACCAACAATCATTCCACAGTCAAAGTCACTTGGATCACATTCCTTCCCCATTCTGATGTTTAGTCTGAACCTCTTGACCATGTCTGCCCTGAGCTGCTGCCACATGATTGGTTGTTTGGATTTTTGCATTAACAAGCAGATGTAGAGGTGTACCCAATAAAGTGGCCGCTGACTCTATGTTCGTTCATTTTAATGGAGAAATTATCACTCCATGGTGTGAAGTAAAAGTCCTGTGTCGAAGGCACCTCCGTGTTCTTCACTTCCTGTTTCCATTACAGGTGCAACCGGGAAATTAAATTTAGAAAATCAGAGACCTGAAAACGCCAGAAAGGTGAAATAAAAGCTGAAAATGCTGGAGATACTCAGCAAGTCAGGCAGCATCTGTGAAGAGAGGAGTATCGTTAACCATACAGATAAATTATCTTTTGTTTTAATAAGTAGAAGCTGAAAATAATACATGATTTTTTTCAGTTGCAGAGAATAAGGAATCAGCTAGTTGATCTTGTAGTGCTGTTAGTGATTTGCAGATATGATGTTGTGGGCATCACTGAGTCGTGGCTGAAAGAAAATCACAGTCGGGAGCTTAACATCCAAGGATGCACGTTATATCGAAAGGACAGGCTGGTCAGCAGAGGGGGAAAGGTGGCTCTTGGACTGAAATCCAGTCTTTAGAAAGAGGTGACATCGGATTTGAACATTTAGGGTCCTGTTCCACAGGGGTTGGTGTTGGGACCACTTCTTTTCACGTTATAGGCCTACAATTTGGGCGATGAAATTAATGGTTTTGTGACCAAGTTAGCAGATGATATGAAGGTAGGTGGAGGGGCAGGTAGTATTGAGGAAGCAGGGAGTCAGAGGGAGGTGAATCTGTGGAATTCATTGCCACAGGCAGCTGTGGAAGGCAAGTCATTGGGTGTATTAGAAGCAGAGATAATTAGGTTCTTGGTTAGTCAGGGCATCAAAGATTATGAGGAGAAGGCAGACCTGATAGGAGCTGACTTCTACTCCAATGTCCTATGATCTTAGGAAGGGGGAACGATTTGAAAAATAAAAGAGATGAATGGAGATGTTATCAGATTGAACGATAGAAATGATGCTGGTGCCAGCTAAGAGAAGAGGATCAATAAGACCAAGGAACTGACTGCGGACTTCAGGAATGGGAGGCCGAGGGAACACACTCACCAGTCAGTGCTCATCGAGGGACCAGCGGTCGAACAGGTGAGCAGTTTCAGGTTCCTGGTTGTTAGAGTCTCTGAAGATCTATCCGGGGCCCAGCACGTTGATGAATATGAAGAAGGCAGATAGTGGCTATCTTTCATTAGGAGTTTGAGGAGATTTGGTGTGTCACAAAAGACTGTAGCAAATTTTTGCAGACAGTTCTGTGGAGAGCATTATGACTGGTCGCATCACCGTTTTGTATGGAGGAGCCTCTTCAGGGATTGTAAACTCAGTCAGCTCCATCATAGGCACTTCCCTCCATACCATTGAGGCAAAAGGCAATACCTCAAGAATGCAGCATCTATTATTAAGGACCCCCATCATCCAGTTCATGCCCTCTTCTCATTTATATTATCAGGGAAGAAGTACAGGCACACTGATATTTTTAGAAGCAGTTTGTTTCCCTCTGCCATCTAATTTCTGAATGGTTGTGATTCTGATCCTGATTTTGAGGGCGGAGGCTTGTTAATTGTTGGCTTGTTAGCCAACCTATTTGGAAGAATCCATAGTAGAATATAAGTTGTATATAAGTACAACTAAAGGTCAAGGGTTAAGAGTGAAAGGTGAAATTTTTAGGGGAACAAGAGCAGAAACTTCTTCACACAGAGGGTTGTGAGAGTGTGGAACAAGCTGCCAGCATAATTGGTGCATGAAAACACAATCTCAAAGTTTAAAAGGAGTTCTGATAGGTACATGGATGGTAGGGATATGGAAGGCTATGATCCCAATGCAGATTGATGTGAGCAGGTGGGTTAAATGGTTCAGCACAGATCCGATGGGCTGAAAGGCCTATTTCTGTGCTGTATAAAGTGCACTTGGTGCTTATGCAGGCATCGGGCAAAAGCACATTTTCTGTACAAGAGCAGTTAGAATTGACAATTAATATTTTTTATATTTATTGAGATGCAGCATGGGATAGGCCCCTTCTGGCCTTTTGAGCTGTGCTGCCCAGCACCCCCCGATTTAACCCTAGTCTAATTGACCAGTTAACCTACCACCGGTACGCCTTTGGACTGTAGGAGGAAACTTACACAGTCACGGTTAGAACGTAGCAACTTCTTACAGGCAGTCGGGAATCGAACCTGGGGTCGATGGTACTGTAAAGCATTGTGCTAACCACTACCCAACCGTGCCGCACCATAATATATATGGGCATGAACAGGCAATAAGTTAATTAAGAGAAAACAGAAAGCTATTCTCAGTTTGTTAATCAATAAATGTGACATGTCACAGAGATCAGAATTAAGTCTGAAACTACTTGCAATCGGTACTAATGACTTAGATGAAAGAATTTACTGATGTTACAAAGATAGATAAGTGAATGAGTTGTGAGACTACAACAGAAAGCCTGCAAAGGGATCTAATTAGACAGTCAGTGGGCTAGAAGTTAGTAGATGGAGTATAATGTCAGAATATGTAATCTTATCCACTTTGAAAGGAAGAATAAAAAAAATTAAATCTTGAAGTACAAAGGGATCTGAGAGTCCGAGTACATGAAAGAGAGAAAAGTCAGAATGCAGAACCAACAAGTAATTAGGAAGCCCAATGAGTATTGGCCTTTATTGACATGGATAGGGAATATGAAAGTATAAAGTTTTGATGCAAAGTTGAGACTTTGAAAATAAATCACTAAAAGGTTTGGATTCAGCCCAGTACCTCACTGGTAAAGCCCTCCCAAAAACTGAGCACATTTACATGAAACATTGTCGTTCAAAAGCAGCATCTTTAACAAAGATCCTCGCCACCCAGGCCATTCTCTTTTCTTGTTCCTGCCTTCAGGTAGAAAGTACAGAGGCTCAGGACTCGCACCACCAACTTCAGGAACAGTTGCTACCCCTCAGCCATCAGGCTTTTGAACAAAAGACGATAACTGCACTCATCTATTGAGATGTTCCCACAACCAATGATCTCACTTTAAGGACTCTTTACCTTGCTATTTCATGCTCTTGTTATTTATTGCTATTTATTTATACTTGTTTCTATTTATTTGTACAGCTGATTGTTATCTATGCTCTTGTTCTTTCATTGATCCTGTTATAGTTACTATTCTATAGATTTGCTGAGTATGCCCACAGGAAGAAGAAACTCAGGGTTGTGGTCGGCACAACATGGAGGGCTGAAGGGCCTGTACTGCACCGTAGTGTTCTATGGTTGTTCGATGGTATGTACTGACATATATGTACTCTGATAATAAACTTTACTTTAAACTTTGAACTTTTTGAACTTTCAGCCAGGGGTTCCCAACCTGAGGTGCAGAGATAAGGATAAAGGTCCATGGGATAAAAAAGGTTGAAAACCCCTGATCTAGAGTATCATGTCTAGTTTTGGAAAGCTGGGCATAGTTTCAAAATAAGGAATCATCTCCAGTTTTATTTCACTGGTTCCCTTCACCAGGTGATCCCAAAAAGAGGGAAGCCATTGAAATAAAACTCGAGGAAAGCACGAGATCCTTTTTAAAAGAATCACCTGTTTAAGATAGAGATAACAAGCAATGTCTTCTCTCAGGTTGTGACTCAAGAATTCTCTCTCCCAGGGAGCTGAGGAGGCAGACTCATTGAATATACTCCAAGCAGAGATAGGTGTGCTGATAACGAATGATATAACCTGGAGCCACAATACCTCCTCACTAGTCAAAAAGACACAGCAGAGTTTACATTTTCTGAAGAAACTGAGCCATTGTAACATGGAAGCAGGTTCACAGGTTTGGTGAGTGAGGCAAAAGACACTGATTATGGATAAGCATATTTATCATTTATTTACAAACAGTAAAATATTCCACCAACCATCTAAGTCCTTGCACCTGAATTACACAGACTACAAAACTAAATATTCATCAAACAGCCAATTAGCTATGAGTGTGCACGGGCTTTCTAAACCTGCAGCATACTTTCCCAAAGGTTCTTCAGCACTGGTCGCTGCCTCATTGTGAAGAGCCCCAGGAGATTAAAGGAAAGAGAGAGAGCCCCCTGCACGTGATATTCTTATTCGTGAGGCATCTGAAACCAGAGACCAGACAGAATGGCTGCATCCTTCAAATGGGCCAATTGACGACCGGCACGATGGAAACTGACAAGTTAATAAACATCCACGTGACAGCCGTGAAAGTCTCCCCGCCCCACTTCTACAGGAGCACCTCTGAGGGTGCCCTGTGTGGCTGCATCATTGTATGGTATGGATGCTACAAAGCATCAGAACTGCAAGACACTACAAAAGGCAGTAAAAACCACCAGTCGGGTCACCAGGACTCCCTCATCCCTATTCATGCAGATGAAGGGCCCAAAGCATTGTTGAAGATCCCCACCACCCATCCCACAATCTTTGTGATCCACTTACCATCAGGAAGGAGGTACAGGACCGTGAGGCTTAGGACTGCCAGGCTAGGTAACAGCTTCTTCCCTCAGGCTGTGAGATGAATGAATACCCTGTCACCACTGAGATCTCGCCACTAGCACAGCGAGTGGTTTATTGTTTGCCTGTGTGGCGCACTGCATATATTTTGAATTATATATTTCATGACCTTCTTTTTGGCAATATTGTGTTTTACGTACAGTGTACATTTTGTGGATGCACTGCGGTCCAGAGGAACGTTGTTTCATTTGGTTGTGTATATGTGCAGTCAGATGACAATAAAATTGAACTTGTTCCTTATGTCATCTTAATCACTCTTCCCAGTTCCTAAAACATTAACCTGCTCCTCTCCCCAAGGATGCTGTCTGATCTGCTCGGAATTTATATCACTTCCTGTTCTTGATTGGATTTGAAGGTTTCACACATTGCATCGCCCGTTCAATCTGTGTTAACTGACATTGAGATTTCCAATATAAAAATGGGTGTAAAATAGAATAAACAGTTGGGCCTTGGGGTAAGTGCTGAACTGATGATGTGGCTTTCTTTGGAGGGTATGAAAATTGATATTTCAACTCATGTCCATCATTTATGCACTTGAGGCACAGCATGTTTAAGAGCTTGTGATCTGAGATGATTTTCACTTTTAACATGATTCATGCTGTTGCTATCAAAATGCACTCAAACAGTAACTATAGAGCAGAATTTCTAAAAAAAGTCAGAAGTTGTAATGAAACATGAGGAACATTATTACAGCCCAGACCATCACAGGAAAAGCCCTCCCCACTATTCACCATACATACAAGGAGTGCAATCGCAGGAAAGCAGCATCCATCATCTGGGGCCCCCACCAAACAGGCCACATTCTCATTTCGTTCCTGACATCAGAAAGAAGGTGCAGGGGCCTCAGGTCCCACACGATCAGGTTCAGGAACAGTTATTACTGTTCTGTATGTCTCACTATGCTTCAACAGGTCGTTCCATTTTAAAATAACTTCTCGCCAATATAATGTTTTGCAACTTCAAAACATTAAACTACTTCAAAGGAAGGCATGGGAAATGCATGTCTAACTTTGAGTTTACTTTAAGCAAAGCATGCCATCAACATGTGCCGCGAGATGACATATGCAATTCACGAATTTATACATATAACCAGTAATTAATTATTGAAACAAACAAGAATGCTTAAACAAGCAATAAATATACAAGATTACTGAAGTATCATTGAAGTATTAGATGCTGGCTCTTGAACCAGCATAGGTAACATCACTCATCCAACACTGAACTGACTGCACAACCTACACAGACTCACTTGCAAGGACTTGATCTCAGTATTATTTATCTATTTATTTATTTATTTATTTATTATTTGTTTCTTGTTATTACTTTTGTACAGTTTGTCTTCTTTTGCACATTGCTTTTTGGTGTGTAGTTTTTCATTGATTCTATTGTACTTCTTTGTTCAGCTATGAATGCCCACAAGAAAATTAATCTCAGGGTTGTATATGGTGACTTATACAGGTTGAACTTTGTACTTGTCCTGAAATTCTGCCGGTAACTTCAAAGACCTTTACAGCCAATACTAAATCCCAGTAAACCGGGAAATGGGTGAAAGGGAGATCAGTCAGAATCAGAATCAGGCTGATTATCATTGGAATATGTCATGAAATTTGTTGCTTTGTGGCAGCAGTACTGTGCAAGACATAAAAGTACTATAAATTACAGTAATATATAAAATAAGTAGTAGGGAGGAGAAATAATGGCTCCACCTCACGGACACTAGCGTACCTTAGGGACGTGCTTAGCCCACTGTTCTGCTCTCTCTGCACCCATGACTGTGTGGCTAGGCACAACTCAGATGCCATCTATAAATTTAATGACAACAGAGTTATTTCTGGCAGAATTTCAGATGGTGACAAGAGGGCCTACAGGAGCTGGCTGATTGGTGTCACAGCAACAATCTTGCACTAAGTGTCAGTAAGACCAAAAGACTGATTGTGAAGTTCAGAAAGGGTAAGACACGCCAGTTCTCACAGACTGATCAGAAGTGGGAAGGGTGAGCAGCTTCAAGTTCCTGGGTGTCAACATCTCTGAAGATCTAGCTATCTATCTTGGACATGACATATGGAGGCAGCTACAAAGAAAACAGGACAGCGGCTATATTTCATTAGGAATTGTGAAGAGCTGGTATGCTATCAAAGACACTCACAGATTTCTACATATGTACTGTGGGGAGCATTCTAACTGACTGTATCACTGTCTGATAGGGGGGTGAGCACTGCACAGGATCAAAATAAACAGCGGAAAGTCACAAACTCAGTCATCTCCGTCATGGCACTAGCCACCATCGTATCCAGGACACCTTCAAGGAGTGATGCCTCAAAGAGATGGCATCCATCATCAATGATCCCCATCACCCTCGACATGCCCTCTTCTCTTTGCTACCATCAGAGAGGAGGTACAGAAGCCTGAACGCACACACTGAGCAATTCAGGAACAACTTCTTCCTCACTGCCATCAGATTTCTGGATGGACTTTGAACCCATGAACACTACTTCACTGATTTTTCTTCTGCTTACTTAGTTGAACTATTTTATATAGATTTTTTCTCACCCTGATGGGTGGTGTGTATGTGTCTTTTTTCCTTAATCTTGGGTCCTCTATCAGAGGCCTGGGAGCTCGAGGGTTTGTTGCAGTATCCTTGCTGTTCCTGGTAGTGAGCTCTTCTGGACTGAGATCTCAGAAGTTGTTCCCAGGGTTTGTAGGAGTTACTCTCCCAGTTCAGATGTCAGCTCCAAGTGATCCTGTCACCACCGGGATTAGTCTGGCTTTAACTTTCAACATCCTTTCCATCTGTTCTTTCAAGCTCTGGTATTTCTCCAGCTTCTCATATTCTTTCTTCCTGATGTGGCTGCCATTTGGGATTGCCACATCTATTACTACTGCTGTCTTCTGTTCCTTGTCCAGTATTACAGTGTCTGGTTGGTTGGGCCATACCGGCTTATCAGTCTGATTTGGAAGTCTCACAGGATGTCATTCTCTGTCATTCTCCGTGACCTTCTTGGGTGTTTCCCATTTGGTTTTGGGAGCGTCCAATCCATACTCAGCGCAGATGTTCCTGCACACAATTCCTGCAACTTGTTTACGCCGTTCAGCGTATGCTGTCCCTGCTTGCATCTTGCACCCTGCTACTATGTGCTAGATGTTTTCAGCGGATTCCTTGCTCAGTCTCCATCTTGGCTCTTGTCTGGTGTGAGAGACCCCTGCTCTCGTGCTCAGTGTCTGTTCCTGTGCAGCCATGAGCATCACCTCTGTGCCATCCCTCAGCCCTGCCATTGGTAGGACTTTCTTGTGTCAGTCACCTCTGATATCTGGTGGTGGGACATCCAGTGCAGTGGCTTGTCCAGCCAATGGCCTCTGGTCCCCTGGCTCGGCTTCACCCACTTCTATATCCATGTCCCCTGCCTGATCTCTGAGGTATTCTTCTGGCAGGTCATCCTTAGGGGCCGTCTTCCTGACGTACTCATGGACGTTTCGTATTTCTTCCAGGACTGTGGCCTTGACACTGCTAAGTCCCATCCTCTTTTATTCCGGCAGGTGTACAGTCACTAGATGTTGGGCTTTGGATGGACTCCTGTGGATGAGAGAGGTAGGAACAAGAATAGTCATGGTCCATGGTCCAGGTACTGGCTCAGATGTTACCCGGATTAACAAGGTCCGTGCCAACGTTTGGGCAACCAGGACCATTTGGCGAGAAATTGGCTACCCAAACAAACTGAAATATATATATATATTCCTGCTATTATTATCTATGTATTGTACTGCTGATGGAAGACAACAAATTTTATGATACATGCTTGTGATATTGAATCGGATTCTGAATGTGGGGAGCATAAAAGATGTAGGATTAGTCTAAATGGATGGTTGGTGAGCCAAAGAGCCTTTTTCTGCGCTGTATCTCTCCAAATAGTGCAAAAGGTGGGGGAAAGTTGTGAGTGAATGAAAGCCTGTGAAAGGCTGAGGAGATCTAGCACTTTTTATCAGTTTAAATCACATACAAAATATTACCAAATGTTAGACCACCTCAGGTCAATCTGGGAAAAGATCTCAAGAACTTTTGTGATATTCTTCAGCACCATATTGGATTTCACCAAGGTGTTTAAGGGACACTTGAGGGGGGGACTTCCTCACTCCGAGGGTGCTGCAAGTGTGGAATGAGCTGCCAGTGCAGGTGGTGGAAGCAGGCTTGATTTCAACACTTAAGAGAAATCTGGGTATGGGCATGGATGGGACAGGTATGGAGGGCCATGGTCCAGGTGCTGGCCAATGGACTGAGGCAGAATAACATCTTGGCATGGGCTGGATGGGCCAATGGTCTGTTAGTATGCTATCGTGATCTATGAATTGACGACTTTGAAATTTCTGAATTTCTGAATGTTTTTGAAATAAGTTTTCTAATTCACATAACAGCTGACAAGGCACTATAGTTTAATTAATTATTGAAATTTTCACATATATTTCTTATTGTAATCTGTCAGTTATCAATTATTATGTATCGCAATTTACTGCTGTCGCAAAACAACAAGTTTCACAATATGTGCAGGTGATATTAGACCTGAACCTGACTCCGATTCTGAGGTGCTCTGTAGTAAATATCCTGACTGGCTGCACTATGGTCTGGCACCACGATTCTACCGCATGGGAAAACCAGAGGCCACAACAGCAGAGGACGTAGCCTGTTCCTTTCTGGCCACACCCTCTGCACCGTTGACAGCATCTACAGGAAGCATTGCCTCAAGAAGTGGCATCGATGATCAAATATCCCCACCATCTGGGCCATGCCACCCTCTTGCTGCCACCCCCGGTATGTGGTACAGAAGTCTGAGACCCGTACCACAAGCCACTTTTCTACAACATGTCAGGTTTCTGAACTTACCCCACTTCAGCAATGGAACACTGCGGGCCACCTCATGCACACCACACATTTGATGTTGATTGTGGCTTGGTATTGATACATCTTGTGTCGGAGAAAGGTTCTGTGTGTTGCTTGAATCCACAAGTCTGTACTGCTGCTGAAAGCGTGAGATTCAATATACCTGTAGCTTACCATACCCGGACCTCATCCTTCCCATCCCTCACCATCCCAATCCATCACCATACCCACCCCTCACCATACCCATCTCTTGCTGTACCCGTCCCTCGCCGTACACGTATCTCACTGTACCCGTGTCTCATCGTACCTCTGTCTGACCGTACCCATCCCTCGCTGTACCCGTCCCTCGCTGTACCCGTATCTCACTGTACCCGTGTCTCATCGTACCTCTGTCTGACCGTACCCATCTCTCGCTGTACCCGTCCCTCGCCGTACCCATATCTCACTGTACCCGTGTCTCATCATACCTCTGTCTGACCATACCCATCCCTCGCTGTACCCGTCCCTCGCCGTACCCGTATCTCACTGTACCCGTGTCTTACCGTACCTATGTCTGACCGTACCCGTGTCTCACCGTACCCATATCTCAGTGTACCCGTGTCTTACCGTACCTGTGTCTGACCATACCCGTCCCTCGCTGTATCCGTCCCTCACCGTACTTGTGTCTGATTGTACCTGTCCCTCACAGTACCCGTGTCTCACCATACCTGTATATCACTGTACCCATATCTCACTGTACCCGTGTCTCACTGTACCCGTGTCTCACTGTACCCGTGTCTCACCGTACTCGTGTCTCACTGTACCCGTGTCTCACCGTACCCATGTCTCACCGTACCCGTGTCTCACTGTACCCGTGTCTAACCGTACCCGTGTCTCACTGTACCCGTGTCTCACTGTACCCGTGTCTGACCGTACCCGTGTCTGACCGTACCCGTGTCTCACCGTACCTGTGTCTCACTGTACCCGTGTCTCACCGTACCAATACCTCACCGTACCCGTGTCTCACTGTACCCATGTCTCACCGTACCTGTGTCTCACTGTACCCGTGTCTCACTGTACACGTGTCTCGCCATGTCTGTATATCACTGTACCTGTGTCTCACTGTACCCGTGTCTCACTGTACCCGTGTCTCGCTGTGTCTGTATATCACTGTACCCGTGTCTCGCCATGTCTGTATATCACTGTACCCGTGTCTCACTGTACCCGTGTCTGACCGTACCTGTGTCTCGTTGTACCAATACCTCACTGTACCCGTGTCTCACTGTACCCGTGTCTCACCGTACCCATGTCTCACCGTACTTGTGTCTCACCGTACCAATACCTCACTGTACCCGTGTCTCACCGTACCCGTGTCTCACTGTACCTGTGTCTCGCCGTACCTGTGTCTCACTGTACCCATGTCTCACTGTACCCGTGTTTCACTGTACCTGTATATCACTGTACCCGTGTCTGACCGTACCCGTGTCTCACCGTACCCGTGTCTGACCATACCAATACCTCACTGTACCCGTGTCTCACCGTACCTGTATATCACTGTACCCGTGTCTGACCGTATCCGTGTCTCACCGTACCTGTGTCTCGCTGTACCAATACCTCACTGTACCCGTGTCTCACTGTACCCGTGTCTCACCGTACCCGTGTCTCACTGTACCCGTGTCTCACTGTACCTGTATATCACTGTACCCGTGTCTCACCGTACCCGTGTCTCACCGTACCCGTGTCTCACTGTACCTGTCCCTCGCTGTACTCGCGTCTCACCATACCTGTTAATGTTTTCATGCCCAGACCCTTTGCCTGGACTCTTTGATATCCATTTGGCAATCTATCGTTTCCAATTTCTAGTGTATACAATTTTTGAATTTACTTGATCTTCATATTACATTTGAAGTCGATTATTTTAAGGTAATTATTCAAGATTCAGGTTTATTTATCACGTATATTGAAACAGACAATGAAATGTGCTATTTGTGTTAAATAGCAACACACTCGAATGTGTGCTGGGCAGGCCACAAGTGCAGCCACGCTCTCTGGCACTGACATAACATGTCCACCAGCGGTAAGGGGAACTCGAGTGGGGAATTGAAGAAGTGGAAGGAGGGATTACCAGAAGTTGGAACAATTAATGTTCATTCCACATGCACAGTACTTTAACCCCAGGACAGGCCTTCAGCCTCTAGTGGACTCAGACTCGGATTGCAGTCATTGACTTGATTTCCCTGCAGAGTCACTGAGATCCTTTCGTTTATTGTGTTTTTTTTTTGGCAGTTTCATCCGTTCTTTCTTTGTGTTTTATTTTTATGCCATTTGCTGAATTGACAATTGGAACATTCATTGGCTCATTCAGATGGCATTCTTGTTCTTAACAAGGAGTTGATCTATATTTGATAGGTATCTATTCCAGATGTCCAAAAACTCATCGAAGGTTTTTTTGAAGATGGTTAATTATCTAATCGTGCCCTCTGTACAATTACATTTTCCTTGCACGGGGCTCCCAGTGAAATCTGAACCTTCTGATTAATGAAGTACAGCCGATTTCATAATTGTGTCATAATTGCTCTTCTTCACTATTTAGCTGAATGTAGATTACATTTTGATCGCTTCCGTAGATTTAGCAGACTTCGAAAAACACAGGAAATGGAAGGCTACCGACGATGAAGTGAGAACAGTGGCATTTTTAAGCCATCAAACAACTGCGTGAGACATACACTCAGTGGCCACTTTATTAAGAATGTCTGTACAGCTACTCATTAATGCAAATATCTAATCATATAACCATATAATAATTACAGCATGGAAACAGGCCATCTCGGCCTTTCTAGTCCGTGCTGAACGATTACTCTCACCTAGTCCCACCGACCTGCACTCTGCCCATAACCCTCCATTCCTTTCCTGTCCATATGGCCCTTGTGGCTTAAGGGATCGGGGGTATGTAGAGAAAGCAGGTACAGGGTTCTGAATTGGATGATCAGCCATGATCATACTGAATGGTGGTGCAGGCTCGAAGGGTCAAATGGCCTACTCCTGCACCTATTTTCTGTGTTTCAATATACCTATCCAATTTTTTTTTAAATGACAAAATCGAACCTGCCTCTTCCACTTCTACTGGAAGCTTGTTCTACACAGCTACCACTCTCTGAGTAAAGAATTTCCCCCTCGTTTTACACTTAAACTTTTGCCCCTTAAATCTCAGCTCATTTTTGAATCTCCCCTACTCTCAATAGAAAAAGCTTATCCATGTCAACTCTATCTATCTCCCTCATAATTTTAAATACCTCTATCAAGTCCCCCCTCAACCTTCTACGTTCCAAAGAATAAAGACCTAACTTGTTCAACCTTTCTCTGTAACTTAGGTGCTGAAACCCAGGTAACATTCTAGTAAATCTCCTCTGTACTCTCTCCATTTTGTTGACATCTTTCCTATAAGAACTGTACACAATAAATATAGCTGTACACAATAATCAGCCAATCATGTGGCAGTAAATCAGTAAGTAAAAGCATGCAGACGTGGTTAAGAGGTTCAGTTGTTGTTCAGACCAAACATCAGAATGGGGAAGAAATGTGATCTAAGTGACTTTGATCGTAGAATGATTGTTGATGCCAGATGGGGTGGTTTGAGTATCTCAGAAACTGCTGATTTTTTGAGATTTTCCTGAGAAATCCTGGGATTTTCACACACAACAGTCTCTAGAGCAGAAGTTCCCAACCTTTTTTATGCCATGGACCCCTACCATTCACGAAGAGGTCCTGAACCCCAGTTTGGAAAACCCTGCTCTAGAGTTTACAGAGAATGGTGAGAGTAACAAAAACCATCCAGTGAGGAGCACCTCTCTGGGCAAAGAAATGTCTTGTTAAGTCAGAGGAGAACAGCCAGACTGGCTCAAACTGACAAGAAGTTACAGAATAGCATCTCTGAAAGCGCCGCACATCACACCTTGAAGTAGTTGGGCCACAGCAGCAGAAGACCATAAACATACACCCAGTAGTTACTTTATCCAGTACAGGAGGTCCATAATAAAGTGGCCACAGAGTGTATATATGCCTATAGAAATTAGGCAAAATAGATTGAGAAGTCAAAGACAGATAAACCATCAACAATTATTTTTACATCAATGTAATTCCTGCTAATACGAGATGGAAAGTAATTGTTTGAAACAAAGAATAACATGATGTACATAAAAATGAACAAATATTTTCATTCTTTTCTTCACCCAACAGATAAACTAATTAAATTTGCAATGGCTGGAGATAATTTAATTAGTACTAATTTCTTTTCATAGTTATAGATTTTATTAACAAGTTGGGGGAAATTAATCATTTCTAATTTACTTGTGCAATAAGAGCCTATGTTACATCTATCCCCCGGTGTTCAAAGTGGATACTTGTCAAAGGTAATATGGTATTGAGGTGTTCAGCTCCGCCCGTGTTCCCGTGTTCTTGGTGTTCCAAGCCCGGCTGTGAAAGGAAGCAGGTTAGGTATAAGGGTAGCAAGCCCAGAGCTGCGGAACACTCAAAGAATTCTAACATTGCCATAGATGGTCAAGGATTCAAAGTACATATATTATCAAAGTATGTATACAGAATACAGCAATCCTGGGAGAGGAAGGATTCCAGGATGAGCTACACCCAGGGATATTGTGAAAGGCTGGCCTAGGATAGATAAACCCTATGCCCAAGTAGGGATGAGGGCCGAAGTAAGTAAGAGGTATTCGGGTATAGGCTGTGTTTTTGTAAATGGAATCTTAGTTCAAAGTCATTCCATGATGTTTGTGGAAGTTAAATGATCTCAGCCTTGTACAATGTGTATGTAAGCCGCCAGAGCTGGAGTTACTCCAACATAGCACATGTGATATTCTTGCTTATCTTTCCTGTAATGTTTGTAATGCTTTTGTGTAATTCCTGTAATGTGAAACTACTGCCATATAGGTAATTTCCCCTGATTCCAGTGGCAACATTTATTGGGAAACTTAAAGAATCCTGTTGATGATTTTCTTTCTGCTATTGTGGTGTAGCAGTTAGCATGACTATTGACACTCGGGGCATCCAGTTCAGACTTCAAGTCTGGCACCAACTGTAAAGAGTTTGTACGTTCTCTCCATGTCCATGTTGGTTTCCTCCAGGTGCTCCAGCTTCTTCTCACAGTCCAAAGACATTCCTGTTAGTTGGTTAATTAGTTAGAATCAGAATCATGTTTAATATTACTGGCATATGTCGTGGAAATTGTTGCATGCATGACGGCAATATATAATAACAGAAAAAACTGAATTACAGTAAGTATATAGTTTAATTAAATATGTAGTGCAAAAATAGAAATAAAAAAACAAGCAGTGAGGTAGTGATGGTGGGTCCCATGTCCTTTGAGAAATCGGATGGCGGAGGGAAGAAGCTGTCCCTGAGTCGCTGAGTACATGCCTCCAGGCTCCAGTACCTCCTTCCGACTGGCAGCAGTGAGAACATGACGTGATCTGGGTGATGGGGGTCCTCAATGATGGATGCCACCTTTTTGAGTCATCGCTCCTCGAAGAAGCTGGTGCCTACCATGGAGCTGAGTAGGTTTACAACACCACAGCCTACTTTGACTCTGTACAGTAGCTTCCCCCACCATACCAGGCAGTGAGCTACATGATTAGGAGAGGGTTACATAGGTGTGTTGCTGGGCAGTGTGGATCACTGGGCTGGAAGAGCTTGTTCCATGCTGTATCTTTAAATAATAAAATAAAATAATGGACAGTAAATCGTAATCAGTGTGTCGGAGTGCACATGATTTCCCTTCAAGCAACGCCAATGAGTGATGATGGTGGAGGAGGAAAAGAAGAAATTATTTCGTTCCTCACCAAGGGGACTCATTTTATAATGAGAAAAGAAAATTGAAAAAAATATAAATTCAAAAATCTGGTAGTTAATAATAAGGGAGACTGCTAAGATTAATTAATACAACTGGGAGTTCCACCTATACACATATTTAAACTAATAGCCTTTGTGTAAGGTGTTAGAAGATTAACCATGGTTCTACCATCATCTCTGTAGGGAGCTTGCTGCCTTCAAATGCTATTGAACTTGTGTTGTGACCTTGCAAGATCTGAGGCTTCACGGAAAGACATGGACTGAAAGGGAACGCACTCCAAATGCTGGAAGAACTTGGCAGGTCAGGCAGCATCCATGGAAATGAATAAGCAGGCAGGGTTTACTCCTGGAATGCAATATTAGTAAAAGGACTGAAAGCTAAGATTGGTCAGAGGTGGAAAAAAAAATGTACCTGCTGAACTACGTTCAATGTCCACTTTACTAGGTATAGGATGTATCCTCATGCTTTTCTGCTGTTCTAATCCACCCGTTTCAAGGTTCAACGTGTTCTGAATTCAGAGATGTTCTTCTGCACATTACTGTTGTAACATGTGGTTATTTGAGTTACTGTCACCTTCCTGTCAGCTTGAACCAGGCTGGCCATTTCTTCCATGATACTGCCACTCACTAGATGGTTTTAGATTTTCAAACCATTCTGTATAAAATCTAAAAACTGTTGTGTGTAAAAATCCCAGGAGATCAGCAGTTTCTGAAATACTCAAACCACTCAATTTGACATCAGCAATCATGCCACAGTGAAAGTCACTTGATCACATTTCTTCCCCATTCTGATATTTTGTCTGAACAACAGATAAACCTCTTGACCATGTCTACATGCTTTTCTGCATTGAGTTGCTACCACATGGTTGGTTGATTGAGGATACATTGATTGATATATCTCCACTCTGTGCTCGAAGGCTAATGACAAAGGATATCTGTGAATGTCAGGCCGTCCCAAGTCGGTGGATCCCAGGATTGGACGTCCATGTAAGCATAAGGTACAAGGGCTGGTTTGTCAGAGCACCCAGCATTCAAGCATAGAATTTGGGATCCTGTCATTGGGTAGTCCAAGGTTTGATACTGAAGTTCGAAGCCCGAAGGCCTATTGGAAGACAGGAAGTTGAAACCCACTGGCTGGAGACTGGAGGCCCGGAGGTCTGTCCTGGACTTGAAGGCCTAGAGGCCTGTCCTGGATTTGAAGGCCTGTCTGTGTGTAGGAGGGAAAGAGAAAGGGGCTTGCCTTGCTGTTGTCGTTTTGCTGCTTGTGATATTTTGTTGTGTTCCATTTTCTTTCTACCAACTGTTGTGGACGTGCTATGTTGCCATCAGAATGTGTGCCATAATTTCTTCTCCCAGCACATCCTTAGGTGTGTAGGTTGTTAACACAACTGACGCATTTCACTGTATGTTTCCATATACTCGTGATAAATCTGATTGAACATGAATCAAAGTACATGGTGTTAATGAGGATGCTGTGGGATTATAGAGGGAAGCACAGTCACACAGCTTTTGGGCTTAAATTTACACTTAGAGATACAGCACAGTATCCGGTCCAACAAGCCGGCGCCCCCAATTACACTCACCTAACTCATCAACCGACTAACTGGAATTAGGAATTCATCCGATTCCTTTGGAAACCCACACAGTCACAGGGAGTATGTGCAGACTCCTTACAGACAACAACAGGAGATTAACACAGGTCACTTGTGCTGTAATAGCATTACACTAACCATTATACTGCCGGTTTCTTTATCTTACTGTGTTGTTTTGTGCTGCATTGGATCTGGAGTAACAATTATTTTATTCTCCTTTACACTCGTGTACAGAAAGTTACATTAAACAATCTTGAGTCTTGAAAAACACCCACGTTAGAAATTCATATTAAATTCTATTGGGGCATTGTGGGATTTGAACTTGATTTCTGGATTGTTTGTTTGTGCCTCGCTCACTTGCCGGTTTGGAACTTAACCAATACACTGTGCCTCAGCATAATTGTAGAAGCTGCTACTTCACAGCTTCGATGATCTAGGTCAAAGATGAGTTCTGTTGTGGAGTTGTCATATTCCCTCAATAACCAATTTCCTCTCACATCCCCATAATATACAAATTAACCTCTGTGTATTTCCTCTAGTGCACAAGCCTTAAGGTTGTCATAGCCAGGCATGGTAATGGGGATAAGCTTCCATCACCCCTTAAATGCTCCCAAAGTTGCACGTCTCAAATAGCCTCTGACAACCAAGTCCAGCTCCCGGCCTACCGACAAAAGAAAGGACAGAGGTAGCTTACTGTAATCTTAAAACCAGTCACTTTGGGCAGCTGGTGCTTGTCATCATTGGCAGCTCCTCTAGGAGAAGGAAATCTCTGATCTCATGCCTCCACTGCCTTTTGGCTCTACCCACTCATGGAGAAAATGTCGGGAGTAAATCCAGAGGAAAAATCCGGAGCTGGAGTCCCTAAGGCAATCCTACGTTGAATTCAATGCTGACTGGCAACTCCTGTAGTGCTACTGATGGTTTTTTTTGGCTGTATTCATGAGTATTCACATATGGTTGAATGACAATTAAACTTGAATTTGAACATATCGGTCTCTGCCATTCCTTTGGATTTATCAGCTGCGTGGAGAAGGGGAGCTTACCAATGGCAAAGCTTGCTCTCCATCTCATATTGCCCTGGCTTATGAAGCGGCTTGCTTATCACTTAGACAACTAGGACGCAACATCCTTGGTTGACCCCAACCAACGGAGGGCCTCAGAGGCAAATGGCAATTTCAGTGGTTGCCCACCAGGATGAAGAAACCAGCATGAAGTTATGTCCCTTTTCTGAAGTGAACGGTAACCCAAAGCCACAGTTGATACAGACTGCACACAGTTCATGGAAATAAGCAGCCAGAATGAAACTGCCTTGCTGTTTCTATCAGATTCAATGGGCATAGGTCAAACTAGTTTTTTTCTGATTTAGTCTTCATCATTACCTGAAGAATTTAAATGAGCTCTTAATGATTGAAAGAACTGCCTACGAAAAAGGCAACACACACAAAATGCTGGAGGAACTCAGCAAGTCTGGTAGCATCTATCATAGTAAGACCATAAGATATTGGAGCAGAATTAGGATATTTGGCCCATTGAGCCTGCTCCACCATTTCATCATGCCCTGACCAATTTCCAATTTTCCTCTCAGCCCCAGTCTCCTGCTTTCTCTTATCCCTTTATACCCTTCACGCACCATCATTATATGCCGTGCCGTATGACATCATCTTTATGTGCCATGTCATATGACATAGCTGATCAAGGTCTCTGACCATGATTGGTCTTGGTAAATTTTTCTAGAGAAGTGGTTTGTCACTGCCTTCTTCTGGGCAGTGTCTTTACAAGATGGGTGACCCCAGCCATAATCTATATTCTTCAGAGATTGTCTGCCCAGTGTCAGTGGTCACGTAACCGGGACTTGTGATATGCACCAGCTGTTCGTACGACCGTCCACCACCTGCTCCTGTGGCTTCACGTGACCCTGACTGGGGGGTTCTAGGTAGGTGTTAACACCTTGCCCAAGGGTGACCTGCAGGCCAGTGGAGGGAAAGAGCGCCTTACAGCTCCTTTGGTAGAGATGTATCACCACCCCACCACTTTTCTATGAAAATGAATAAACAGTTGACATTTCAGGCTGAGACGCTTCATTGGGACTGGAAAGGAAGGGGGAAGACACCAGAATAAGAAAGTGGGGGAAGGGGAAGGAGTACAATCGAGAAAGTTAGAAGTGAGAATGGGAGGGGGATGGGAGATGAAGTAAGAAGCTGGGAAGTAATATGTGGGAAAAGTAAAGGGCTGGAGAAGGAGGAATCTGATAGGAGACTGGACCATGGGAGAAAGGGACCGAGAGGATGTGATAAGTGGTGAGGAGAAGAGGAGAGGTAAGAGGAGGGCCAGAGTGGGGAATAGATGAGGAAAGGGGAAGGGGGAGCAATTAGCAGAAATTGGAGAAATCAATGCTTATGCCATCATTTCCGCATGGATATAAAAAGGAACAATTTGGTGAGAAGCTTTACAACACATCATTACTAAAGCAACTCTGCATATTTGTGATTGTCACTTCCAAGACATTGTATGCAGGAGAATCAAGAGCTTTTGATTCAAGTCGCTACCACCATTAAATATATATGATGTCCATTTATTCTTAGGAATACGATAATGGGACATCTTAATTGGCAGAAGGCTTCTCTGGCTTATGAAACCTACTTTGCATGTAGGTTTGCATTGTACGATGAAGCGTTCCATCATCAATTATTTCTGATGCAGATCAGACTTGCAGAGAGAGTGGAAAAGTGAGAAATTTAGCAGAGCCACCAATTCTGTCTCAGGATGAAGCTCCCTCGAGGACATCAATGGCTGGCAGATATGCTAATATTTAGGCTACTGTCTTTAATTGCGGTGTGTTTTACCTACTGTGTCATAACTGCAGTCAGATCTGAAGCTCTTAACCCAACTTTCGTCATGAGAGAAAAAACTGCAACAGCACTTTTTTCATGTTGAGTAGACAAATGGGCCAGTTTTATCCTGAAAAATAAAAGAAACTGTTGAGGGATCCTCTTACAACTTCCAACAAAAAAGATAGTCCAAGAAACAAGATACTCCAACAAAAAATTTTGGTTTGTACATGGAGATACATGTTTACTTTGACAATAAATTTACTTTGAACTTTGAACAGGTCAGGCAACATTTAAGGAAAAAGGAAAAGAAGTTTAATATTAAACACAGGAGATTCTGCAGATGCTGGAAATTCAGAATTAATGTAAATGAGAATCCCACGTGATCACAGGGAGAATGTACAAACTCCTTACAGACAGCAGTGGAAATTGAACCTGGGTCACTGATCCACTTGCACCAATCAATTCAAAGCTCGAAGTAAATTTTATTATTAAACTACAGATATGCCACCATATATAACCCTCCGAGATTCATTTTCAACTATATAAATAATTCAATGTGATGCAGCATCCAAACCCATTCCCAGTGATTTCCAATGCAAGGCATAATTCTAACATGGTTGTTTCTCAATCACAATTTTATAGTTCTAATGACCTTCATAGACATAAGAGATACTGCAGATGCTGGAAGTCTAGAATAATGCATACAAGGTGCTGGAAATGTAGGTTTTACTGAGGAAGAAATTATTTAATTTTTATTTAGAGATACAGCACGGAAAAGGCCCTTCTGGCCCATTGAGCCAGACAGCCCAGCAAACCACCTATTTAACCCCAGCCTAATGACGGGACATTTACAATGACCAATTAACCTAATAACCGGTACGCCTTTGGGATGTGGGAGGAAACCGGAGCAGCCAGATGAAATTCACATGGCGAGAAGATACACTCCCTATAGACGGTGGCGGAATTGAACTCTGAACTCCGCAACGACTCGAGTAGCAATAGCAGGTGAATATAAATTCTCTCAAGATTCTGTGTTAGTTTTGTCACAGAAAATAAAATATTTTAATATTTCTCATTGTACTCTAGAACTTACAAGTCTATCATGATTTTATGCTCATAAAAAATTAACAATAGCTTTTCCAAAGTGTGAATTTATATTTGTATTAATACTTTTCTTACCCAATGTTCTGGCACAAATGAGGAACATTTTAAGTGGATTTACCTCACTTACGTCAGGAAATGTGGCAGCCAATTTGTGCTCAGCAAGGCTCCCAAACTGCAATTAGCCAAATGACAAGATAATTGGATTTAGTGATGTTGGTCAGGACGTAAACAGTGGTCAGGATATAGTGAGTGTTCTGCTGTTCTACTGAGAATAAATTACCTGGGAGTGATCATCCACTCTGAGGAGAAGTTCATAAGACATTTTCAACTTAAAAAAACAGTTTATCCTCCCAATGATGAAATATAAAGTTTAAAAATGTATTATAGATCACAGAGGTTTTTATTTGCAGCTTCCTCATGATGATAAATCACATGAAGAGACAAATGCTTTATCAAGTCATTGTAGAACTGTCTACAAATACGAATCGTATTTTTAAACATCTCACACAAAATGCTGGAGGAATTTGGCAGGTCAGGCAATATCTAAGGAAAAGAGTAAACAGTCAACATTTTGGGCTGAGACCTTTCTTCAGGACTGGAAAGGAAGGGGGACAAGCTAGAACAAAAAGGTGGAGAGGAGGGGAAAGATGTTAGCTGAAAGGTGACAGGTGAAGCCAGGTGGGTCAGAAATGTGAGGAAGGAATCTGATAAGAGAGGAGAGTGGACTGTAAGAGAAAGGGAAGGACACAGGTGAGAGAAGTAAAAGGTCAGAGTGGGGAATGGAGGAAGGTGGGAGGGGAGTTTTGTTCACTGGAAGGAGAAATTGATGTTCATGCCATCAGCTTGAATGACACCCAGATAAAATACATGGTGTTGCTCCTCCATCCCGAGGGCAGCCTTGTCTTTTTAAAAGATACTTTATCCATATCTAAAAATATATATAAACTGCTTCAAACAGGAAAGTAAAGGCAACATTTAGAGCAAGACAAGACATATATCTGTAACAGGTTTTCATTGTAAACTATACCCACAGGAAGAAGGTACAGGAGCCTCAGGACTTGCACCACCAGGTTCAAGAACAGTTACTACCTCTCAACCAACACATACAAAATGGTGGAGGAACTCAGCGGGCCAGGCAACATCTATGGAAAAAAGTACAGTTAATGTTTCAAGCTGCGACTGAAACGTCGACTGTACTTTTTTCCATAGGTGCTGCCTGGCCTGCTGAATTTCTCCACCATTTCATGTGTATTGCTTGGATTTCCAGCATCTGCAGATTTTCTCTTGCTTGTGATTTGATTACTACCCCTCAACCATCAGGATCTTGAACTAAAAGAGATAACTACACTCATTTGCCCCATCATTGAAGTGTTCCCACAACCAATGATCTCACTTTAAAGTCTTTTTATCTAATTATCTCATGTTCCCATTATTTATTGCTATTTATTTATATTTGCATTTGCACAGTTTGTTGTCTTCAGTACTGTAGTTGATCGTTCATTGATCCTGTTTTAGTTACCATTCTAAAGATTTGCTGAGTATTCCCACAAGAAAATGAATCTCAGGTTTGTATGTGGTGATATACATATACTCTGATAATAAATTTACTTTGACTTTGACTTTCCTAGGTATCTCCTGTATCTACTAAAGTGGCCACTGAGTGTATGTTCATGGTTTCTACTGCTGAAGCTTAACTACTTCAAGTCTGACATGCCATTCCTTATTTACTTGTTTATAACATCACATCTTACATGCAAGTAAGTATTAAAAATACTTGCATTGTTTATTTGTGAAAAAACAAATCACTTCACTTAAGTAAGAAAATTGTCATGAAATATAATACAAAGCATAATGGATGCAGAATCTGTTCTAAGAAATGTTTTGGTGGAAAAATGTAGCAGTAACACTAAAATTAAAGATTCTGTAGGGTATAATCAATCATGGATAAGACAATGTCTTCCTTTATCAGGATCTCTAGAAAAGGTGTTTCAACATGCAAATAACTGATTATAGTCAACCTGATCTATAGTAGATCTCTCCTCTTTGCTTCAGAATTCTAATTTCTGATTGTTCATGCTATGTGCTGTGACAGGCATCAGCTTGTCAATGCTCCAATTTTACACACGTTCTTTAGTTACATTACCAGATCAATAGATAGTGAAAAACATGAATTACTGATTAGTATGTTGATGTATATGACTTTTTTTCTATTGACCCCTTCCTAGAGAATTCTAGCCATTCCTCATTTTTCAGTTCCTAGATATCTCACCTTAAATTTTAAGATTCAAGGTACATCTATTGTCAAAGTATGTATGCGTACTTTATCTGCACAGTCTGTTTCTCTTCATTTTAATTCTCTTTTTGGTTGATGCACTGTGCACTCTAAATTCAGAAGCATATTTTGAAATTTTTGATCTTTTATTTCAGGAAGTATTTATCTTCTGGATACAATGCTAGGAAAATTTTAGAACATTTTGTAAAGGTGTGTACTTATTACAGTCTTTAAGGAGATTACGGTCTTTATGTGATTAGTTATTTCACCCACTCAGCTGCTTGCTCTCCATATTGTACTGTTCTGGCTTAGTATCTACATCCAAGGTCAACCCTGACCAACGGAGACCTCAGTGTTTCGTTTATAATTAGAAAAATTAACAGGTATATTTTAAAGAAACCACGTGAAAATGAGGAAGTGCAACCTGAGAATATATTGCGCTGCATGAGGAATTACAGAATCTTAGAAAAAATTGACAGAGAAGTGGGGGGGGGGGGGGTATCTTGACCCATTGTAATTGCTCCAGTTCTTCGAAGCTGCCTACAAATTAGATTCACTTCCTTGCCTTTTCTTCGTAGCACATAACACGTGTAGGTGGGAGGGAGAAATGGAGTTTATTTTTGTTGTTGTTTGTTTCTTGTTGTGTTCTGTGTTGTTCTGCTGAGCATTGTGGGTATATCATACTAGAGCCAACATGTGTGGTGACACTGGCGGGCTTCCCCCAGCACATGCTTAGGTTGTGTTGGCTATTAATGCAAAAGAGACTGCATGTTTCCATCTTAGCGTGACAAATAAACTTGAATGTTTAAACATTTTCCCATTCAATAATTCAACACTATTTTGCGAGTTAGTATTGAATCTTCTTCCAGTCTACTCATTTCAGTTCACAATGGACAGCTTTCTTTTAAAATAATGTCGTCTCACTTTTGTTCCTTTACAGTTACCACACGGTCTCTGGGTTTCAGTGCAACTCCTTTTGTGAAAGGAATTCATTTATCTTTACTAATTCAGTCAAAACCTTTCATGGCCTTGAACATCTCTATGAAAGCTATTCCAAGGAGAAGAACCAAAGCTTCTTTTGCTCTTTCTCGGTACCATGTTACTAAATTTTCTCCATCTACTTTGATATTTGAAATGTGTGTTGGTGTGGTCTGAGGATATTGAGAAGAGGGCCCAACATAGTTAGTAGAGGATAAATGTAATAGCTTTCTGTGGTTTTCTGTGGCTTTAATTATAAAGTCACAAGTTCAACATTCTTTTAGAATAGATTTCTTAGTTTGTCCTGTCCTAATACTGAGAACATGAGCTGTAAATTATAGTGATTGATCAGCCATGATCTCAGGATGGCGGTGCAGACTCGAGGGGCCGAATGGTCTACTTCTGCACCTATTGTCTATTGTCTAAAAAGTCTTTGAAAGCGAGTCTGTAGGTCATAGAATCAGTTCAGAGTAGTGGTGAATGAATTTCTACTTTATTTATTTGCTGAGATACAGTGTAGAAAAGACCCTTTCAGCCTTTCAAGCTGCACCACCCAGCAATACCCTGATTTAACCCTAGCCTGATCATGGGACAATTTGTAATGACCAATTAACCTGCCAACTGATACACCTTTGGACAGTAGGAGGAAATAAATGAATAAATAAATATTATTTATATATACTGTACTTATTTATATATTTATAGAGGGTTGAATCAGCTTTACCCTCTCACCTCAGCACAGTCTATATATTACCTCAGTATTGCACTGCACTGTAAACTCTTTAAACCATAAAATACATGCTGGTATATATGTATTTATGCACATTTATATTCCATATTGTATTTCAACTAATTTTATTTTTATATAGTTCTTCATTCTTTATAATTGTTGAATACTGTTTATTGTTGCCTGTCACACCTGGACCAACACACCCCAAATAAATCCCAATTCATGTAAGTGTATTTTTTAAAATTTATTAATTTATGGGATGTGGGCATCACCAGCTAAACCAGCATTTATTGCCCATCCCTAGTTGCCCTTGAGGAGGTGGTGATGAGCTGCCTTCTTGAACCGCTGCAGTCCCTGAGGTGTAGGTACACCCACAGTGCTAACACAAGGAAATTTGCAGATGCTGGAAGTTCAAACAACACAAACAAAATGCTGGTGGAACACAGCAGGCCAGGCAGCATCTATAAGAAGCGCTGGCGACGTTTCCGGCCGAGACCCATCGTCAGGACTGACGTCTGCACCCACAGTGCTGTTAGGGAGAGAATTCCACGATTTTGACCCAGCAACAATGAAGGAACAGCGATATGCTTCCAAGTCAGGATGGTGAGTGACTGAGAGGGGGATTTCCAAGTGGTGATGTTCCCAGGTATCTGCTGTTCTCATCCTTCTAGATGGTGGTGGCCGTGGATCTGGAAGATGCTGCCTTAGGAACTTTGGTGTGTTATTGCAGTGCATCTTGTAGATAGTACACACTGCTGCAACTGTTCGTCGATGGTGGAGGGATTGGATGCTTGTGGAAGGGGTACCAATCACGTGGGCTGCCTTGTACTGGATGGTGTCAAGCTTCTTGAGTGTTGACACTTCTGGAGAGTTCTTGGGTGTTGATGATATATGGTGAGTAAAGTTGGTCCTTGATATTTTAGTGCTGTCCTCATTGGGAATTTTCTTTCCTCACTATCCCATGCTTCCTTTTGGGCTTTCTTCCTGTTCATATATTGAGAAAAGTCTTTGATTTCTTGTTTAATGCTGTCGACCCATCTACTTCCTTCTTTTATCTAATTTCTTCTCCAGTTTTGCTCTTTGCTTATGTCTTTGATGAGTAATGAATCATAAGACCATTCCCAAAGAAAGGCTCTTGGCCCAAAATGTCAACTGTTGACTCTTTTCCTCCAGCATTTTGTTTGGGTTACTCTGGATTTCCAGCGTATGCAGAATTTCTCATGTTCAGGAAATGTAAGCATCATTTTCTTGTTAAAATTTGAGTTCTATATCATGAGCAGCACCATCATAATCATCGTATGCCATGTCATATGATGTAAGCAATCATGGTCTTTCCACGACCATGATTATTCTTGGTAATTTTTTCTACAGGATTAGTTTGCCACGGCCTTCTTCTGGGCAGTGTCTTTACAAACGGGTGGCCCCAGCCATCATCAATACTCTCAGGGATTGCCTGCCCAGTGTCAGTGGTCGCATAACCAGGATTTGCCGGCTGCTCAAACTGGCTCCCATGGCTTGGGGGGGTGGGGTATGCTAAGCAGGTGCTGCACCTTGCCCACAGGTATCCTGCAGGCTAGTGGAGGTAAGGAGCATTTTACACCTCCTTCAGTAGAGACCTATCTCCATCTTGTCTCCCACACTCCTAAATAGTTGGTCATAAAAGGAACTCTAGCTTGAGATGCTCTGCTGTTCCCTTTTGTTGCAACATTTCCGGTCTGCATCCAAGCAATTTCTTCTTTAAATCCCTTTGATTTTTCACTGACTGTTTTGTTTCTGCCGATCCTTGATCCAAATCACACTTCTGACCTCCAGAGTGCTTTGTTTGACTTGGGGCAACTAAATTAATCTTAGCATTTTCAAAACAGGAACTTGGAATAATGCTCCCAAAACATTGACTGTTTATTCCTTTCCACTGATGCTACCTGACCTGCTGAGTTCAGTTCCTCCAGCGTTCACTTTAAGAGATAAAGCATGGAACAGGTCCTTCCGGCCTGCTGAGTCACACCACCCAACAATCCACCGATGCAACCCTAGCCTCACCTCAGGGTAATTTACATGACCCATTAACCTACTAACTGCTACATTATTAGACTGTGGGAGGAAACCGCGGCATGCAGTGAAAATCCACATGGTTATGGGGAGAGCATGCAAACTCCTTACAGAGAGCTTTGGAATTGAACACTGAGCTCTAATGCCCTGAGCTGTAATAGCGTTGTGCTTATCTCTACACTGCTGTGGTGTCCATTTTGTGTGCGTTGCTCTGGATTTCCAGCATCTGCAGAATCTCTTGTGTTCAGGAATACTGTTCCTGCTCCCAAATGCTTGCGTACCACTGCTGAAACACTGCTGTATATTTAGTGCACTTCTGTAAAAAATATACTGCAAAAAGGATCTTGTTTTTTATATCTTGCCGCCTAGTTTTGAGAATTAAAAGAATGGATACTTCGATGAGATTTACCGAACATGTGAGGAATCAAACTTTTTCACGACAGGTCTACTATCCCTGGGGTAACCTGGAGGAAGTTAAACATGAAAGAGAAGCCTCAGCAAAATTCGACGGGTTTTAAAAAATTAGTATGGAGATTAAGTGAAATTAACCTGTACCTGGAAGAATTTACTATTTATAAACTGTGCCAATTATATCAAATACAGAACACCGTAAAAACATATCACATTTAAAAACATATTACTGGCATATGTCATGAAATTTGTTTTACGTCAGTATTGCAGTGCAATACATTAAATAGTATAAACCACTATATACACAATATATACACTAAATACGTCGTGCAAAAAAACCAAGAAAATCAAAATCTGGACAAAAATCTGTTTCTGTGATGTCTCTCTTATCGAGCTCACGCTGTACAGGCTACACTGCCCTCTACCCTGGTCACCCGTGTGCCGGAATCCTCCAGTTCCGTTAAGGTGAAGAGGGCCTGTCAAACCTTCCAACTAGAATCAGATGAAGAGAATATAACTTTTAATAAAGGACACTTTGTTATCTAACCAACACTTTCAGAATTTTTTTTCCCCAAATGTGAGTTACCCAAAGCTTCGGTCTGATGCTGGCGGTTGTTTGTCTACATTTGTCGTTTAACGAAATCACCAGGAAAAGCGTCTTGTGCTGCCGGTAAGTATAATTAAAGCGGACGGTTCGAGTCCAGGCAGCGATAATAGTGACTGGCTCTTGTCTCAGAACTGTCGAGCTCCTTTTTGACTCAGGGTGATTCATGCTGTGGTGAGGTGACCCAACAAAGTACCGTGGATGGCAAAAGGAAAAAATAAAACGAAACAGATTAAAAACTCGAAAGACACGCACGCAGAACATGCTGGAAGAATTCAGCAGGTCAGGCAGCATCTATAGAGAAAAACAGTCGACGTTTCGGGCCGAGACCCTTCGTCAGGAAAGTAGACAGTGTATTTGGCGAAAGAGCGCCCGAGTTCTACAATTACTATTCTTAAAATTGTGAAGTCAGTTCGGTTTTCCCAATTCATAGATCAGAAGGTTAATAAATATCGTCCTAAAGGAAATCAAAACTAAAACTGTAGGTGCTGGAAATCTAAAATTGAATTGAAGTGCGCAACTACAATCTAACATAAAATTAGAGCGCTCGTTGTCGGGTGACCTCTGTTCTAAGATGCCTCTGGCGTGGATGTGGGGGAAGCCCTGTGTACTGAAAGGTATTGTCTGGGCGTGCAGTGGACATTGAGGTACGGGACGGGGCTAATAGGCTGAGGAGCTGGAAGATAACGTGTCTCCTTGTTTTCGGGGAAAGCGGCAGAACTGAAATCCGCCTTCTCCATACACCGTAGTAACTGCCTGCACTTCAGCATAGTATTCCGTCAGATATATAAAATAAAACAAATATCTGGTAGTTCACTCTCTCTTTCACTGGACAGCTTTTTGTAACTGTTCAGTCTCTCTCTCTACCCTCGTTCTCTCGACACACTCCCGTCTGGTATCCATCGCTCTTTCAGTTCTTTGTGCACACTCTCTGGGGTCACTTTTTTGTTAAGCCAAAAAAAATCTTGCTAACTCTATTAATCTTTGTCCCGGATCTCATGCGGAGTCAGAGATGTCCCCAGTGCTAATCCCTTCTGGAGTCTCACTAACTGCTGCGCGTGTCTTTTTTACGTCCTGGATCTCAGCGGCACAAAATCCCCTCTCGGTTCAGTCTCACTAACCACGCGTGTTACTGTGTGGACTTGGCTTCCTTGGAGAAGACCAACCCTCCTCCGCCCTTCGCGCCCTCCTATTGGCGGCGCTCCTCCTCCTCTTGGGCCAGGTGCTGTCCTCAAGCCCGTGACGTGAGTGGGCGACGGGGCTGTCAATCCGCGCCGAAACCGTGTGATTGACGTGGCGGCTGGCCGGATCTCCGCCCTCAGCAAGCACTGGGCGCTATTTGAGAGTGTGGAATAAGCTTTGCTCCCAGAGCCTGGGACTTAAAGCACAGAAACGCGGGCGAGTTTGCTGCCAGAGTAGCAGTCAATAACAATAATAATAAAAACCTTTACAATCCAAGCCACCGCTTATACCATGGGCTTCAAGCTCAGCAACGCTCTCTGGATTATCGGCTGCTGCATTTCTGTACTCAGCACCATTCTCACGCATCTGACGCAGGCTGCAAGAGAAGGTAAGAAACTGGAAAGTCTACCTCCTCCTCCTTCCTTTCAGAGACTGCCTGCTTGACCGATCCGCTACTTCTGGACGGGACATGTGGGGATCAGCCCGCCGGTGGAATTCCCCACTCTTTCTCTTTGCCGGGAAGGACATCGGAGCATCCAGCAAGCCAGTGGCACTGGACGCTCCGAGTTGGGCGCGCATTGCACTCTTTACATTTAGTGCCAATAGCCAAGGGAACACACACGAAAAATAGCAATACATCCTCTTTAAATTAGCCGTGCAAAGCGATCTGATGTCTCCTCCTCTTTCGGACGATCGGCCCGCTATATTATTTATTAATTTCGTTTTTTTAAAAAAAAATAAAATCTGCATGCCTTCTTGCAACCATTGCATTTGACGATTTGGAAATCACTCCGGGCCGACACATCACATCCCGAGCACTTGCAGAGAAGTCAGACGGTGGCTGCCGCTTGGAAGTCGCATCTCCGAGCCGTCGTGTCAGAGAAAACTACAGCACAGATACAGGCCCTTCGGCCCACCATTTAAACTGCTTACGCGACCCATAGCCCTCCATACCCCTACCAACCAAGTACCTATCCAAACTTCTCTGAAACGCTGAAATCGAGCTCGCATGCACCAGTCGGTGAATCGTTGCAAACGCCCGAATGCGACCGGGCATCTTTAACGTGGATGTTCGAACCCGCGGGGAGACGTGACACACACAACAGTTGATAGTGGCAGAGTTTCGGAGCAGCCGAGTTCCCTCCTGCTGGGAACGCCGCTGAAAAGTTTTTTTTAATATATATAATTCCGAGGAGTTGGGTTACATTTCGCTGGTCTGCTGTTTCGAATAGCAGACGTGCTGTCGGGGGTAAAAAATAACAGCCGTGCCGCGTAACGGGAGCAGAAAGTTACTTTGAACATTGTTGAGGAAGGAGGACTGGCGAAGATAAAAGCGAATTTTACAAATTGCCAAATTACCCGACCGCCTTGTTGACGAGAAAACGGCGCTGAGGCACAGTCTGATATTTGTACCCTTCACAGTCAGATCCCCTTCGTGGGGCTTTTTCAGCCACCAATCTTTACAAATGAAGGTGTCGCAGTGGGCACAGGGTAGATACAGGACATAGTCGGTTTTTAAGGAGGGTAGAAATTTTCGGGAAGTTCGCGTACGGACCCTGAGCTGCATCACGAAATGATCACATTGCTCTGTTCTCGGGGTTGGCACCCCAGCTTTTTAACTGAATTTAAACATTTCAAAGTAGCGTCAAACGCCGAGACCTAGACGCTAACTTGCTGTGTAACACAACCAGTAAACTGCGCCTGTTGTTTATGGGTCGTTGCAAACGATCTGCTATCAAATTTACCCTTAACATTAAATATAATTAAAACGATCAAACAGGGTAATGTGCATAATTTTGCATTAGGTGAATGGTTCAACACTAAATAAATTGGTTTACTAGTCACTGCAAGCAATTTGCTGCCGAATTTACGTTTAGCATTAAATATAATTAGTATGCTCAGATAGATACAATGTGCATACGTCTCTGCATAAGGTAAATGTTTCGACAGGAGATACACGCGAAAAATAAACGTTTAACTTCTGTTTCCGATTTAAACAAAATTAAAACGGTAGTTGCATTCTGAAGCAGCGGTCGCCTGCTGTCTGTGGGTCTGTACGAGTTACCTGTCGCTTGGAGGTGGGCTGTAGTTTCTGTCGGCACATTCTTCTACCTGGATAGAGGAGAGCTGACTGCCATCTCCCCCCCCCCACCATCCCTGCGACTGACTTTTAACTGGAGAGTGTTTGTCAAACATCTTGCTGAGAACGAACGCTCTCCCGATGCGTTGTTCAGTTAACATACTCCTTTCATCCGTATATATTGTATAGCACCGAAATTTGTAATAAAGGATTTTGTAATAAAAAAAACTTAACTCGGGCCACCTCTGCATCGGTCACGTTAAGAGATTCCATTGCACACCTAACTAAGTAGCTAAAACTCGTAGAGGGAGAGAGCACACGAAAACCCTTCACATTAATCCTGGTTTATAGTTCAACATGAGTTTATAACGATGCTGGAATGAAGTACTCGGCTTTAAGGAAACCACAAGGCTAATCTGAACATTGATGTCTTAATTTTTAAAAAAAATCTATTTTACAAATTCTAATACTAAAAATGTTACTGGATGTCAATATTAATAATTACTGGGACAATAGATATTGAATTTTTATATCTAAATAAACTTTATTCCTAATAAAAAATAATTACAAGAATAAATATTTCATTCCTACGTTCATAGTCAATGTTTTCAGTAGAGTCCTATTAAATTCCCTAAAACCAATAAGACTGTTGCCATTCCTGTACCCCTCCCTCTGGTGGTACCCGACTACAATAATAATTATGGGTATCCTCACGCAACCCGGCCCCTCTCTCTCCAGGAGAAGACCCGGACACCGTGGACTGGAGTCCTGTCCGTTCGGGGACTGTTTTAAACTCCCGCGCCCCTCCGCGTGTAAAACCCATTTCGGTGGAGGACGGACCGGGCTGGGCACCCGCTCGAACGTTTGCCGGCGGACGCCAGGATCCGATTCGACTTCGATCTGCAGTGGAAAAAAAAACCGCGCCGAATTGTCCGCTCGAAACCCTTGTTCCCAGAAGAAGAATTGACAGTGAATTCTCGTCAACGAGACGCAAGTTAAACGGGAGAGCGAATCCTGGCTGTAACATCTCCCATTTCTTGAAAATGTGTCGGGGTGCTTGAGCGGTGCTGGTGTTTGGTTTTCAGCGCGTTTAGACAGAAACGAATATTTCACAAGCGGGCGAAGAAACTGATGAATGTAGACCCGGCTCTTTAAAAGATAATTTAAAACTAAACGAGGACTGAGTGGGAATACAAGGTGGTTCTTGACAATATTGTGTATTAATAAAACGTGTTGAAAGCACGGATCATTTCTAACAAATCGCCAAATTTGGAAGCAGGTTAATTAGTCCCGACTGCTTTAGGTAATGTACTGCACGCCGTTTGGACAATTTCAGTTGGATTTGGGATATATGTTAAATTGAATTCTGAAGTCTAATAAAACTCTTCTGTTTTGATGTAGTTAGGTTCAAGATTCAATATCATTGTCATTTAAGGTGTAAAGGAGAACGAAATAATTGTTACTCCAAATCCGGTGCAGCAGAAAATAAAACACAGTAAGATAAAGAACACAATAATTAAAAAACATAATAAATATAAATACACAAGATAGCTTCCATAGGTAGATTGATTTTCTGTCCATAAGGTGACTCTGACAGAAAATGATAATGTGGTGGGGGTGTGGAGGTGTGGGTTAGTGGGTGGAGGTTTTGATCGGCCTCACTGCTTGGGGAAGGGAACTGTTTTTGAGTCTGTTGGTCCTGGCGTGACGCTACAGTTTCACATTATTTGTCTGATCTCTCTCTTCCCCTGAAGTTATTTTACTGGATTCCAAAGTGCAGCAGACGGAGCTGGAGTGGATCTCCTTTCCTGCCGATGGGGTAAGCTCAACGTTTCCAGATTCTTCCCCCCCCCAAATATTTTAGCCAAGGCTGGCAGCCCTAACCTGAGGATCTTCAGAATTGCATTCCCTATATAGATTTTATTTAGGGAATCAGAATCAGAATCAGCTTTATTGTCACTGACTTATGTCATGAAATTTGTTGTATTACGATGGCAGTGTAGTGAAACACATAAATGAACTGTAAGTTATGGTAAGAAATAAATATAACATAAATTAAATATTAGTGCAAAAAAAAGCACAAAAATAGTGAGGCAGTGTTCCTGGGTTCGTTGTCCTCTCAGAAATGTGATGGCGGAAGGGAAGAAGCTGTTGATAAAACAATGTGTGGTGTGTCTCCAGGCTCCTGTACTTCGTCCCTGATTCAAGATTCTAGATTGTTTAATGTCATTACCAGTACACAAGTGTAAAGGAGAATGAAATAGTTGTTGTGCCAGATCTGATGGCGACACTAAAAAAGACAATAAGATAAAAACACAACAATAAAGCATAATGAATCAAGATAGCTAATATACATTGCATGTCCATAAAGTAACAATAAGCACTATACACTCTGTACATAAAGTGACTGACGCTGCTGGTGGTGGGGTGGGTTAGTGGGTGGAGGTTGCAATATGGCAAGGACAATGAGTTTTAGGGGTCCTTAATGATGCTGATGTCATTTATTAGAGCAGCCCTGAAGGGCCACCTTGCCACCTCAATTAGTGAGAATTCCCATTGTTTAAAGTAATTAGCACTAATCTAAAAGGGAATGTTAGATCACAGAAGGTAACATCGATCACACTTTCCATCATTTAAATAGTTCAGACTGGGAGCAAATGGGAATTCAATAAATAACAGTCAATTGATTTCCAATACACACACACACACACACACACACAAACAATAAAACTAATAAAAGGCTAGATGTGTTCATTTAGCCTTTCTCTAACTGCTCTTTCAGTTAGAAGTAACTCTGCTATGTTAATTGCTTTTGGGACATTACAATGTAAGGAACTTTGTGAGGCCTGCGCTTTATTTAGGGCAATTAATTTAAATATATCCCATATCAAATATATTAAATACTTAAAATAAAAAAGCTAATTTTAAACCAGGCAGGCATTTGTATAACATCAGAGTCATACACATAAATTGCTAGAGGAACTCAGCAGGTCAGGCAGCATCTATGGAAAGGAATAAACAGTTGATGTTTCAGGACGAGTCCCTTCATGAGTCCTGATGAAAGGTCTCAGCCTGAAATAGCAACTGTTTATTCATGCTGCCTGACCTGCTGAGCTCCTCCAGAATTTTGTGTGTGTTGCTCCGGATTTCTGGCATCTGTAGAATCTATTGTGTTTTGTATAACTCCACTCGAGTATGAAGCTATGAAGCTAATTTAATAATAACAGAATATATGAAAATTTGAAGTTTTGAATTACATATAGAACATATAATATTACAGTACAGCCACCGCGCACTGTCGTACTTCAAGGTTAATCTAACCCTTCCCTCACGTGTTAGCCCCCCATTTTCCTTGATCTAAAGTGAAGGATGTACTTACCTAATGCAGGACTAAAATTTAGACACAATTCCATTGCTGAAAGATCAACAGTATAACAAGCGAATTAATACAATTCAACGATAACAGCAGACAGTTTGCACATCCACTGTACGACATGACATACAGCAAGTCTACAAGGACAATTCAGACATATTTGTTTATTGAGATACAGCAGTGACTAGTTCCATTCTGCTCTTTGAGCTGCGCTGCCCAGCAACCCTCTGATATAACCCTAGTAAAATCGTGGGACAATTTACAAAATGAACAATTAACCTTCCAATTAATACTGTGGCAGGAAATTGAAGTACCCAGAGGAAGCCCACATGATCATGGGGAGAACATGCAAACTCCTTACCGGCAGCTTCTCTGCCCCACAAAAGATTCCCAAAAGGGAGACACTACTCCCAGCTTTGCTACACAAAGGATTTCCACTTCAATTCTCTTTGTCCTTCAAAACTGCTCAGAAGAGTTTGAGGAGCAAATCCATAAGTTCTTTTTTTGTTTCATTACTGGTGGGAAAATAGACACTTCAGTGACCAGGGGAATGCAGTGTATAAATACCCTACCTGAATAGGCTGTTTTGACCTTTGATATAAATATTTTCCCCTGACAGAATTTTGTCCAGTTTATATTGCTTACAGTGAATGGGTGAGGGAGAATTTTATATTCATTCTGGAGCTAAACCCAAAACACAGACTGGCTGGAATCAACCTTTTCCATGATGGTATCTGTAGTACTTACAGGATATTTCTGGAAAATGGAGAGAATCTAATGGTGAATACTGTAGTGAGCAAGTGATTACATAAATGATGAAAGCACTAACTATTTATGAAACATCAATATGAATAATATGCACCGGAGATTCTGCAGTTGCAGGAAATCCAGAGTACCAGACACACACAAAATGCAGGAGGAACTCAGTAGGCCAGGCAATGACTATGGAAAGGAATAAAGAGTCGATGTTTTGGGCCATGGAAGGATCTAATGAACGTCTCGGCCAGTATTTTTAATAATTATCTATTCATCTTTCTGGTACAAAGTGATGTAATAACTGTTTTGCTTTAATTTTGTGAGATATCTTTCTGATATTGGTTATATGTTTCATTTCCCATCTCTCAGTCAAGTATAAATTTCTTTTTAAAATTTATGCCTCACTAGAACTTACTTTAAACAGCTCCTCTCAGGGGTCGACAGGTATTTACATATAATTCACAGAACACAATTCCCTGAGCAAAACTTTCAAGCACTTCAGAATAATTTGCTTTGATTAAATCAGAACATTGGAACACATATTTATAATAGAATTTGTACAGGGAGGATTTCTGCTAAGCTGTATGTTTCAAAATTGCGAAGTTCTGAAAAGAAAATTAGAATTATTTCACACAAATGTATGATACTAATAAATTAAATGGATCAAGGTAACAATGACAATAAGTGCCCCACCATCTAGGCTGTGCTCTCTTTTTGCTGCCACCATTGAAAAGGAGGTTCAGGAGCCTTACCCCATACCTTTGGCTTCAGAACAGTTATTAGCCTTCAGCCAACAGGCTCCTGAAAGAGTGTGGATAACTTCACTCACCTCAACACTGAACTGATTCCATAACCTATGGAATCACTTTCAAGGACTCTCAGTATGTCTCAGTATTATACAGTTTGTCTTCTTTTGCATATTGGTTGTTTTTTCAGTCTTTGTATGTAGCTTTTCATCGATTCTATTGTATTTCTAAGATCTTCTGTGAATGCCCACAAGAAATTGAATCCCAGGGTAGCAGGTGGTGACATATATGTAATTTGATATTAAATTTACTTTGACCTTTTGAATACGAATATTGTGAAAAATATAGATTGGCTATTCAGTGAAACTAGAGCACCTTCAGCATTCACCATCAGAAGATAAAACGGTCTGTCAAACACAAGCAATGCTGTGTCAGAATCATGAAGATGAAATCTCCATGTTTATATTTGAGTTGTCTTTCATGAATTTAATTAATATGTGTGCTCATTCAGATGAGACATGTTAATGTAACATTCAGTGTCAGTATTGACGATGGCAAAGACAAGGAAGTGAGGGATACAATAACTCTGTTGAGCACTATGCATTCACTTACTCAGCAATTTTCTCACTTTCCATCTTTTTAAATGAGAGAGAAAGAGAGAGAGAACAAGGATGTAATGCCGAGACTTTATAAGGCATTGGTCAGACTGCACTTGGAGTATTGTGAGCAGTTTTGGGCCCCTTATCTAAGAAAGGATGTGCTGGCACTGGAGAGGGTCCAGAGGATTTTCATGCAAGTGTTTCCAGGAATGAAAGGGTTAATGTATGAGGAGCATTTGATGGCTTTGCCTGTACTTGCTGGAGTTTTGAAAGAATGAGGAGGGTATATCTCATAGAAACCTAGTGAATATTGAAAGACCAAGAATGAGTGGATGTGAAGAGGATATTTTCTGTAGTGGAGGAGTCTAGAACCGAAGGGTACAACCTCAGAATACAAGGACATTCCTTTAGAAGAGAGATGTGGAGGAACTTCTTTAGCCAGAGGGTGGTGACTCTGTGAAATTCATTGTCACTGATGACAGCGGAGGCTAAGTTACTTGGTACACAATTGCAGTGCAAACTTGATGGCTGAATAGCCTAATTTAGGTCCCATACGTTATGATCCTACTTTCCTCAGTCTAAATATACCACTGTGTACCTGGGTGTTGGACTTCCTGACGAACCGACTTTTGGGAGTCAGGATACACAATGGTTCCTCCCACCCCTTCTTCCTCGACATGGGTACCCCCCCCCCCCCCAGAGCTGTGCACTGAGCCTGTTGCTGTACACTCTGCTCACAATTGACTGCACGGTCAAACACCCCAGTAATCACATCGTTAAGTTTGCCGATAATATAACTGTGGAAGGACTCATCACCAACGATGATGAGATGGCCTATAGAGAGGAGGTGGAAGAGCTCGAGGCCTGGTGCCAGGCAAATAACCTGTTCCTCAATGTCAGCAAGACAAAGGAGATGGTCTTCAACGTCAGGAGAACTGGTACCACTCACACCCCTCTTTACATCAGTGGCACAGCAGTGGAAAAGCAATTTCAAACTCCTAATAGTGCAAATCCCACACAACCTCTCATGTCCCCAAAAGCTCACTGTCACCTCTACTTTTTGAGGAGGCTGAAGAAAGCTGTGCTATGTGCAGATATTCTCAGGTCATTCTACAGACGCACAGTAGAGAGCGTCCTAGCATGCTGCATCACTGGAAACCGCACTGTCGGAGACAGCAAGTCAAAACTGCCCAACGCATCACTGGCACCAGCCTACCCACCATCCAGGAAAGGTGCAGGAAAAGGGCCAGCAATATCATAAAGGATCCTACCCACTCTGCTCGTGGACTGTTTGACCCACTCCCATTAGGGACGAGGTTATGTAGCGTCCATGCCAGGATGACCAGACTCAAAAACATTTACTTTCCACAAGCAGCAAGGCTGATCAGCACCTCCACCCACCAACTTCACCACTGCTTTATCACTCGTCAGTCACCTTTTGTAGTCTAGCATCACTTTATAGATATACAATCAAATATAAGCTATCTTACCTATTTATATTTATTGTGTATCTTTTTTGATTATTGTTTTTCAATTTGTGCTGCATGGAATTCAGAGTAACAATTATTTCCTTCTCCTTACACCTGTGTACAAGAAATGACATTAAACAATCATGAATCTGCCAGACAGACTCCTGATTTCCCTGTTTTGAGCTGCCTGTGTTCTTTAAAATTTGCCAAATCTCACAGCATTTAGAATGCCAAAAGGTTGACATTTTAATCTCATCTGATTGGACTATATTTGACATCTTAAGAGAAGAAATGGTAAATGTGCATTTAATAATTGAGTAATATTGTAAATATTGCGAGATTAGGCATTCTTGTTCTTCTAAATAATTCATTATGGGTTATATGTAATGGCATATGTTATTACTTCTTCATGCCATACCACACCATGCTTAAAGTAAAAAAGAAACTAAGACAGGCATTCTAGTCTCTCCGTCTTTTCCTTGCTGTTAGTTTTATATTTTTGAGTTACAAAACATAACGGTAAAGGTTTGCACCATGTCAATCCAATATTAACAAATGTCATTCCCAAGCCATAGAGTTTTTATGCAGCAATTATATTTCAAATATCTGATGGTCGGATAAGAGCCACAACTTTACAGCATACATGGGGTTAATTTACCTGGCAATGTAACACAATAAAGGCACAACTTTCCCTTGACTGGAGTTGCCCTGCAGTTAGTTATTGAGCAGAGGCTTTTGTGTGAGCCTTGCAAATCTTGCGGTATAGAAACAGCAGAAGGACTTCAGTAACAGGGCGCTTGTCTGAGGTAAATGAATATCAACACTTTTCACATTCCAGTAGTTGTCTGCACCATTACAGGGGGGCTTTTCATAAATGGGATTTAGAAGGGATTGTTACTTAGCTCTTCAGAAAGATTTCAGTTTATCTTTGAGGCAATCAGATGAAAGAGATGCCATTTTGGCAAAAGGTGGCTGTATTGAGTGGCTTTGTTGTCTGAGCTTGTCTTTGTAGAGTGTCTTAGACAGAACACTCTTCTTTAGTTCATTCATATGTGGGCTCTTAATGCAGCTACTTTTCCTGCTGCCAACAGGTATTACTTCATCCGGTCATTGTGCTGAACAAGTCTGCCTTCGAGAGTTAGAGGGACATACATTTAGAATGGAGATGAGGAGAAATTTCTTTAGCCAGAGGGTGGTGAATCTGTGGAATTCATTGCCACAAACAGCTGTGGAGGCCAAGTCACTGGGTGTATTTCCAGCGGACATTGTATCCTCCCTGAATCCGAATGGGAAAAAGTCAACCGGTGTTTACCAAATGAAATTATGTCACTGACCTCACAAGAGCAACAGACGAGAAGATTAATGTCTGTGTTTTGAGTGTTAGCTCACGCAGTTAATCCTTAGACATTAATTTGAATATTCTGTTTTACCCAAATTAGTTCCAGGTTCCCATAGTTATATGTATTAACTTTTTACAATTATTTCGAGGTAACACTGTAACAGGCCCTCCCGTCCAAAAATGTCTTTGTAACACAATTACGTTCATATGACTATTTAACCTACTAGCCTGTACATGTTTGGAAATTGGGAGGCGTCTAAAATTAGAGATGAGAGTCTCAGTTGAAAGACTGTTACTTTAGCATTGAAGTGAGTAATAATTGCTTCAATCCGTATGTGAAGATCGTTATTTTGTTAAAGGACTTCGGGATCCTCAGTCTCAGCTTATATTCAAAGTGCAGATTGATAGAATTTTGGACACCAGTGAATCAAATAATCTTGTGGATTGCCCAGTTTTATACGACTGATTCAAAATGGGGCAGCACGGTAGCATTGCAGTTAGCATAATGCCAACGACCTAGGTTCAGCTGTTTGGATCTGTAAGATATATATACGTTGTCCTCGTGACCACGTGGGCTTGCTCTGGGTGCTCAGATTTCCTCTTGTGTTCTGAAGGTTAACCCGTCACATGGGTGGAATTGGCTCGCTGGGCCTAAAGGGGTTGTTACTCTTCTGTATCTCTAAATAAATGCAATAAATATTTGCTGTTATTTATTAATTTGAAGAGCAGGCTCGAAGGGCCAAATGGCCTGGTCTTATTCCCATCTTCTGATGGCTTGGCTTTAGAACCTCTGTGGGGACTGATACAAGTAGTCCCATTACTTGTCCATGTGACCCACATTAGTAAGACCACAAGGTCATAAGATACGAGAACAGAATTAGGCCATTTGGCCCATTAAGTCTATTCCTTCCATCATTTCATCATGGCTGAGCAATTTTCTCTCTCGGCCCCAATCTCCTGCCTTCCCCCATATCCATTCATGCCCTGACTAATCAAAACTCTATCAACCTCTGTCTTAAAAATACCCAAAGACTTGGCCTCCACATCATCCTATGGCAAAGAATTCCACAGGTTCGCCATTGTCTGGCTAAAGAAATTCCTCCTCGCTGTTCTAGACACCCCTCTATTCTAGACACCACAGAAGGCTGTGTCTTCTGGGTTTTGACTCCCCCACCATAGGAAATGTCCTCTCCATATCCACTCCATCAAGGCTTTTCACCATTCGATAGGTTTCACCGAGGCCACCCCTCATTCTTCTGAATTCCAGTGAATACAGGCCCAGAGCCTTCAAATGCTCTTCATATGACAAACCATTCAATCCTGGAATAATTTTCATGAACCTTCTTCGTACCCTCTCCAGTTTCAGCACATCCTTCCTTAAATAAGGGGGCCCAAGATTGCTCACAATACTCCAAGTGAGGCTTCACCAATGCTTTATAAAGCCTCAAGATGTGACCATAGATAGGACCATAGAAAGATGTGACAATCTTTGAATATCATGTGTTCATTGAGGATTTTACTGAAGAAACTTGCGGTGTTTTTTTTGATGAACCAGAGAATCTCAGGTACCTATGGACAGACAGAAAAGGCACACCCATATTATGAACTCCGACCTTTATGTCTCTCATATTTGCAGCTGCACTCCCAACTTCTTCCCTTATTTCACAGTGTAAAGTTGAGTGAACAGCTGTCTCACTGGGAATGAATTCTTGCCTTGAAAATTGGCTATTAGGAGAGAGAAAAAGAATCACCTGATCCTCCTTGCTGACAGCTACATTGCATTCTAGGGTATCCCATAAGCCTCAAATACCCAGCGGGTGTCCAGGGATGACCACGGCACTTCCCATGGCATCAATTCCTTGATAGTACTCTGCTTAAGCGACCATGTGTCAGGCTTGACAATGAATACAAGCAAGGTCCTGCAATGGGTCGGCTCAAATTCTCCGTCTTATTTATTAGCAAGGCTTGTTTTCTTTTGCATATTAAAGTTCAAAGTAGGATATAATGTTGAGGCTTTTAGAAAGCACTATTGAGTACTGTGAGCAGTTTTGGGTCCCTCATCTAAGGAAGGATGTGTTGACATTGCAAGGAAGTTCAAAGGAGGTTTGTGAAAATGATTCCGGGATTGAAAGTTTTATCATATTACAAGTGTTTGATGGCTTTGGGCCTGTACTCACTGTAATTCAGAAGAAAGATGGCTGACCTCATTGTAACCTATCGAATGTTGAAACGCCAAAATTGAGTGGATGTGGAGAGGATGTTTCTTATGGCGGGGGAGTCTAAAACCAGAGGACGCAGTTTTAGAATAGAGGGACATTCTTATAGAATGGAGATGAGGAGGAATTTCTTTAGCCAGAGAGTGGTGAATCTGCAGAATTTGTTGCGATAAGCAGCAATGGAGGCCATGTCTTTGGGCAGAGGTTGATAAATTCTTGATTAATCAGCTCATGAAGGGATATGGGGAGAAGGCAGGAGATTGGGGCTGAGAGGAAAATTGGATCAGCCATGTTACCATGATGATATGGCAGAGCAGACTCGATGGACCAAATGGCCTAATTCTGCTCCAATATCTCATGGTCTTATGGTAAATTTATTACCAAGTACAGGTACCTATATGAATCACAGTCATGTTTAATATCACTGACATATAAAATGAAATTTGTTAATTTTGTGAGAGCAGTACAATGTTATCAGTGACAACATAAAAAAACTGAATTACAGTAAGTATATTAAATAGTTAAATTAAATAAATATTGGAAAAACAGAAATAAAAACGTAGTGAAGTAGAGTTCATGGGGGGTGAGATATGTCACCACATACAACCTTGAGATGAATTTTCTTGCAGGTATTTTACAGGTAAATAAATACAATGGAATTTATAAGTGAAAACATAAAATGCCGGCAGAACTCAGCAGGCCTGATGGAGGAGGTAGTGATGATGTTTCGGGCCGAAACCCTTCATTCACTCGTGTTGCCTTAGAATTTAGAAGTGCATCTGTAGATGTGAACTTCACACTATTCAGGACATTTACAAAGACAGGGCTGTAAAAAAGGGCCCGAAGGATCACTGGGGACCCAAGTCACCCCAACCACAAACGATTCAGCTGCTATTATCCGGGAAACAGTACAGCAGCATAAAAGCCAGGACCAACAGGCTTCTTCCACCAGACCATCAGACTGATTAATTCATGCTGACACAACTGTATTCCTATGTTATATTGACTGTCCTGTTTTACATAATATTTACTATAAATTTCTATAAATTGCACATTTAGACAGAGACATAACATGAAGATTTTTACTCCTGTATATGAAGAATGTAAGTAATAAAATCAGTTCAATTCAACCATACATTAGCTAAGACTGACAACCAATGTGGAAAAGCAAACCTTGTAAATAAAAATAATAAACAATATTTAGAACACAAATGGTAGTGTCATTGACAGTGAATCCATAGGCTATGGAGTCAGTTCAACGTTTTGATAATTTGTCAATCTATGTTTATGTTTAGATTTTATTGGCAAATTATTTTGTTTTATTTTGAATATGGTAACATATACTTTGAACTCTTGCCTGTATATTTCATGTATAGAGCTTTACATAAGTTCCTTAAAATCCAAGATTTACTCAGGTGAAGTGTAGTTACCAGCCAACTAATGACCAGTGGATTGAATTAGGCCAGATATGCAACAGCTCATTGGTTAAGTTCAGCCATTACTGCATTATAAACACCTCTGAATTACAATTGCTGGTCATTGATTGACCAAGATAAAGTATTGAGCAATGTTTGGACAGATCCAATAATCCCTCAATCAGTTGACCTTTCTTTATTGATCTGGTCACTGGCCAGAGAAGAGGGTGGGTCAGGTGGAGTGAAGATGATTGATATAATGAGCTGGAATTGCTTTCTGACATCTTGGACCAGCAGGTACGTGTGAATGTTCAGGTAGTGACTGGCAACTCCTGTGACGCCGCTGGTGCCAAACTATCATGCTCTGCCGTTTCTTTGGGTTCATCAGCTGCCTGGATGTGAGCAGCCTGTTACATGGGCACCAGCTTGCTTTCCATATTGTACTGTCCTGGCTTACGTATCTAGAGAGCTGGGATGCAACATCCCTGGTCAACCCTGACCAACAGAGGCCTCAGATGTTCGTTTATTTGTTTGAACCATTTGCCTGCTTTTTGTTGTTTGTCTGCCTTTATTTGCACTTTTCATTGCTTCTACTGCCTTTCTCTTACTGTGAATGCCTGCAAGAAAATGAATCTCAGAGTAGTGTATGGTGACATATATATATACTTTGATAATAAATTTACTTTGAACCTTGAAATACTTCTAAACGTTTCTCTACAAATATGGAAATGTGTTTTACAATATTTTTGGTCTTTTTAAAATTTTCTGCTTTGGGAAAGTTATATCTTGTTCTTCTGCCTTTCAGTGGGAAGAGATCAGTGGAGTAGACGAGAATTACATCCCCATTCGCACATATCAGGTGTGCAGAGTCATGGAGCCTAACCAGAACAACTGGCTGAGAACTAACTGGATTGCAAGAGGCAATGCCCAGAGGATATTTGTGGAAATGAAGTTTACCCTGAGGGATTGTAACAGCATTCCAGGAGTCTTGGGGACATGCAAAGAGACATTTAACCTGTATTACTTTGAGAGCGATTTGGATGCAGGCCGGAACATTAAGGAGTCACAATACCTCAAAATAGACACCATTGCAGCCGATGAAAGTTTTACTCAAGGGGACCTTGGAGAGCGCGTCATGAAGCTCAACACCGAGCTGCGGGAAATCGGGCCCCTCTCAAGGAAGGGATTCTACTTGGCTTTCCAGGACGTGGGAGCCTGCATTGCCCTCGTGTCTGTCCGCGTTTACTACAAGAAGTGCTGGTCAATCGTGGAGAACCTGGCGGTTTTCCCCGACACGGTGACGGGATCCGAATTCTCGTCCCTGGTGGAGGTGCTCGGCACCTGCGTCAGCGACGCGGAAGAGGAGGCGGAAAACCCTCCCAGGATGCACTGCAGTGCCGAAGGCGAGTGGCTGGTGCCAATCGGCAAGTGCGTCTGCAAAGCAGGATTTCAGCAGAAGGGTGATGAGTGTGATGGTAAGTACTCTGACTTTAGATGGAAACGCTGTACTTATAGTGAATTAAATCTGCTTGTAAGTTACTAATCCCAGCAGTTAAATATTATATAAATTGTAAAAAATGAAGCAACATTTATTTAGAAGTACAAACTTTCAGAGTGCAAGACATGGCTCTGAAATCAGCTTTTAAAGTTTGGCGTCCTTGTTTTTCACTAGGACATTACTCAGTCTCCATTCACGCATGAAAATGTCTGCTTTAGTTATTATTTTTGTCAGTTTCCAATTCGTCTGCGAAAGGATTCAGTGTTAGATCAGGAAGAACATGATGCGTGGGTAATTCTGGGAGCGTTGATTTCATCGCAAGCTTTATGGATTGTGTTTTCTGCTTCTTGCCTGTGGCTAATTGGATGACCATATCAATTCCTTAAACCTTTTGAGTGGATAAAGCATGAAGAAAACCAATGTATGGAAAGAAATGCAGATATGCACTTCTCTTCATCACAACCTTTTTGATGTACTCTTTCTCAAGCACCAATTAAGAGTTTCCAGTGCTTTAACATACTGTTTCCAGCATTAAGTGTTGAGTTAAAGTCTGCAGCAAAAATGATTTTGCAGACATGATCAGAATTAAAGATAATAAAGTGGCCACTTTATTAGGAACCTCCTGTACCTAAAAAAAAAGTGTCCTCTGAGTGTAGGCTCGTGGTCGTCCGCTGTTGTAGCCCATCCGCTTCAAGGTTCAATGTGTTGTGCATTCAGAGATGCTCTTCTGCACACCACTGTTGTAACGTGTGGTTATTTGAGTAGCTGTTGCCTTCCTGTCAGCTTGAACCAGTCTGGCCATTCTCCTCTGACCTCTCTCATTAACAAAGCATTTCTGCCACTGAACTGCCACTCACTGAAAGCTTTTTGTTTCCCTCACCATTCCTTGTAAACTCTAGAGACTTGTGTGTGAAAATCCCAGAGATCAGCGGTTTCTGAGACACTCAAACCACCCTGTCTGGCACCAACAATCATTCCGTGGTCAAAGTCGCTTAGATCACATTCCCTCCATGGACAACAACTGGTCCTTGTCCATAACAAAGCAGCAGATAAGGAGAGGTGAGCGGAGGGGCCCTGTTACATGCAGACATGAAAGTGGAGGCTTCAAAGGTTGACCCTGCATTGCAAATGACAAACAGATCAAGTTTGAGTAAAACGCCTACTCTTTAGCTTACATCATGTAACAGTGACATCAAGGCAAGTCATGTCAAGAAGAATCCCAGCCACCCTGCTCATGGACTGTTCGTCCCAGCCCCACCAGCAAGGAGGCTACATAGCATCCATGCCAGGACCACCAGACTCACAAAGTAGCTCCTTTCACCAAGCAGTAAGTCTGATCATCCCCTCCATCGATTAACCCACCCCTTCACAGCCTCAACCACTACTGTGTTATCATTTCCTTTCAGCCACATTATGTATAGACGTTTCCTGTGCTTAGCATTACTTTATAAACAATCAATCAATCTATGTACACAGTGCCCATAAGATGTATTCATCCCTGGAGGTTCTCCTGGTTTATTGTGTTGCAACATCAAATCACAGTGGATTTAGTTTGGCTTTTATGAAACTGATCGACAGAAAAATCTTCCATGTCAAAGAAAAAAATAAATTTCTACAAATTGGTCTAACTTTATTACAAATATAAAACACACAATAATTGACTGCATTATTACTCGGCCCCTTCAAGTCCGTATTCAGTAGATGTACCTTTGGCGGCAATTACAGACGTTAGTCTGTGTGGATAGGTCTCTATCGGCTTTGCAGAAACAGAATCAGGTTTATCACCACCAGCATGTGACCTGAAACTTAGTGGTGGTTCAATGCAATACGTAATACAGAAGAGAAAAATTAAAAATAATAATAAATATATAAATAACTCAATTACAGTATACATATATTGAATAGATTAAAAACGTGCAAGAAACAGAAATAGTGTATATTAAATAAAAGTGAAGTAGTGTCCAAGGGTTCAGTGGGCACCTGGACAACTGGACACTGCAATTTTTCCCCACTTTTCTTTACAAAACTGCTCAAGTTCTATCAGATTGCATGACTTTTTCAAGTCTAGCCATAAATTCTCTTCGATTGAGGTCTGAACACTGACTTGCCTACTCCAGGACATTAACTGTGTTGCTTTTAGGCCATTCCTATACAGCTTTTGCTTTATGCTGGGGGTCATTGTCTTGCTGGAGAACAAATTTCTCCCAAGTCACAGTTCTTTTGCAGACTGCATCAGGTTTTCCTCCAGGATTTACCTGTATTTTGCTGCATTCATTTTACCCTCTACCTTCACAAGTCTTCCAGGACCTGCTGCAGTGAAGCATCCTCACAGCATGATGCAGCCACCACCATGCTTCCCAGTAAGGATGATGTGTTTTTGATGATATATGGAGTTGGGCTTACACCAAATATAGTGTTTAGTCTAACGGCCAACAAGCTCTATTTTGGTTTCATCAGACCATAGAACCTTCTTCCCGTTGACTTCAGAGTCTCCCACATGCCTTCTGGCAAACTCTAGCCAAGATTTCATTTGAGCTTTTTTTCAACAGTGGCTTTCTCTTTTCCGCTGTTCCATAAAGCTGTGACTGGTGAAACAATCGGGCAATAGTTGTTGTATGTACAGTCTTTCCCATCTCAGCCACTGAAGCTTGCAACTCCTCCAGAGTTGTCATAGTTCTCTTGGTGGCCTCCTTCATTAGTTCCCTTCTTGTACAGTCGCTCAGATTTTGAGGACAGCCTGCTCTCAGCGGATTTACAGCTGAGCTGTATTCTTTCCATTTCTTGATTGACTTGACTGTACTCCAAGGGATAGTCAGTGACTTGGAAATTTTCTTGTATCCATTTGCTGACTTGTGCTTTTCAATAACTTTTTCACAGAATTGCTTGGTGTGTTCTTTTGTCTTCATCTTGTAGTTTTCACCAGGATACTGATGCAGCAGCAGTTGGACCTTCCAGATACAGGTGCATTTTTACAACAATCAATTGAAACACCTTGACTGCACACAGGCGATCGCCATTTGACTAATTATGTGACTTCTAAACCAATTGGCTGCACCCATGACAATTTGGTGTGTCATATCAAAGGAAGTGAATATTTATGCAATTCATTATTTTGTGTTTTATACCTGTAATTGATTTAGATCATTTTGTAGAGATCTGTTTTCACTTTGACACAAAAGAGTCTTTTTCTGTTGATCAGTGTCAAAAAAATCCAGATTAAACCCAGATTCAATGTTGTAAAACAATAAAACAGGAAAATTTCTGGGGGTGGGGTGGTGTGAATGGGTGAATACATTTTATAGGCGCTGCATAAGCTATGTTTTTGTGTTTTATAAATTATTGTGTTCTTTATCTTGTGTTTTTGCGCTCCATCGGATCAGGAGTAACAATTAGTTTATTCTCCTTTACATTGGTACACTGGAAATTACATTAAACAATCTTGAAATTTCTCTAGCGCATACCTTAAGCTGTAAAAATTGAGACACTGTAGATTTAATTTTCCTTGGAAGAGGAATGAAATTCCCAATAATTTTAAATGGAAGTGAAAGCAAACAGATAGTGTGAACAGAGTCATTATCTGTATTTGGATTTGCACGTTCCAGATTGCAGGAGAACGTGCTCAGGGATGCACTGAAGCTTGGGGCAGCCACTGCAAGGGTCAGTGGAGAAGGACTACAGCATAGGGTTCTTCTCCTACTGGAGAGGAAGGGGCTGGTTTGGATGAGGAAGTCCCTTAATTATTGTAGTGGAGCACCACTGCGGAAGGCCACAGGAGTGCCAGCAGTGCTATTGGTGTCTGGGTATGTCATAGAACCGCATTGAATGCAGTAGCTATCAATGTAAAGAATGAAAATGCTTTGCACAATTCATTCTTGTAAATAAACAGAGTTAATTTTGACTAAAAGCAATACAGTAGCGTAGCAATTACCATGACACTATTGCAACGTAATGCGTCGGAGTTTAGAGTCCAGTTCTGGCACTATTTGTAAGGAGTTTGTACGTTCTCCTTGAGACCATGCGGGTTTCCTCTGGGTGCTCCTGTTTCCTCCCAGAATCCAAAGATGTACTAGTTAGTAGGTTAATTGGTCATTGTTAATTGTTCGGTGATTCGGCTGGAGTTAAATCAGTGGGTTGCTGAGCCGTACGGCTCGTTAGGCCAGCAGGGCCTGTTTTTCTAAAACCAAGGTAAAATAGATTTGTGAATTAAGCACATGCTACTTGAGGGAAACTTTCACTATTGATGGAAAGGAATGGAAGATCAAGTGTTTCTGAAATAATTTTTCCTCGATTTATGAATTGCCATTACCAGTGATGTTTTCTGTGAGGCAGTTCAGCATGTAGGTATTGTTCCATTTGATCATTTGCTTATTCTCGTTAAAGATTTGGTCAGCTTTATATTAGGTCAACACAACAAACTCATTACAAATGTCAAGCCTTACGTGTTCATTGGGTGTAGTTGTTGAAAAAATAGTCACAGTGCAGTGCTGCAAATCAGGTGAATAACTTATACCAGAAATCTGTTCCAACCATTTTCTTCTTTGCCCTTCATTTACGTAGAGTAACTTCACATTCAGGAACTTGGTTGAAATCTTCATGTTCATTAGCTCGAGGAAGATGAGGCAGCTTTTGATTAAGGTGCCCACTGTTCAGGACGTCTTGGCTATCTTCAGTTTAGGATTAAACCAGAGAGTGAATGGTATCTGAATGAGATTGAGTATCATTGGTTTTTGTCATGAAATTTGTTGTTTTGTGGCATCAATGCATCCCAATAGATAAATATACTGTAAGTTACAATAAGAAATAAAGTGTATCAGTAGTGCAAAAGAGGAGTAGTGAGTAGTTCATGGGCCATTCCGAAATCTGATGATGGAAGGGGAGAAGCTTTTACTAAAACATTGAGTGTGTTCTTCAGGCTCTTGTACCTGCTCTCTGATGGTAGCGATGAGAAGTTGCCTCCGTTGAAAGGCATTTGGGTGTAGATGTCAGACATGAATTTGAATCTCACTACTTAGTGAGTTTCTGATCTGATGTACAATATAATTCTAGCATCTTTATCTCTCATTTATAGAACACAGAACATAGAATATTACAGAACGTCCAGCCTGCAATGTTCTGCCAACCTTTAAATCTACTCCGATCAATCTAACCCTTCTACATAGCCCTTAATTTTTCAATCATCCATGTGCCTCCCTAAATGCTCCTTTTGTACCTGCCTCTACCACCAACCTTGGCAGTGTGTTCCATGCACAAACCATTATCTGTTATCCACAAAATGCTGGAGGAACTCATCAGGTCAGGCAGCATCTATAGAGAGGAATAAACAGTTGACGTTTCCGGCTGAGACCCTTCATCAGGACTGGAAAGGAAGTGGGAAGATGCCAGAATAAGAAGGTAGGGGAAGGGGAAGGAGGTTAGATGGAAGGTGATAGGTGAAGCCAGGTGGGTGGGAAAGGTAAAGGGCTGGAGAGGAAGGAAGCTGACAGGAGACGAGAGTGGACCATCAGAGAAAGGGAGGAGTAAGAGACTCAGGGGGAGGTGAGAAGAAGAGGTAAGAGGGCAGAGTGGAGGATAGAAGAAAAGGGAAGGGGAGGGAGATACTACTGGAAAGAATATGATGTGTTGCTCCTCCACCTGAGAGTGGCCTCATCATTAATGAAAGATGAGGCCACGAATGGACATGTTGGAATGGGAATGGGGATAGGATCTAAAATATTTGGCCTCCGGAAGGTTCCACTTTCGGCGGATGGAGTGGAGGTGCTTGATAAAGTGGTCCCTCAGTTTATGTTGGGTCTTTCACAAAGTGGTCCACTCTCATTTGGAGTAGCAACAACTCATATTCTGTCTAGGTAGCCTGATGGCGTGGATATTGAATTCTCCTTCTGGTAATTCTTTTCCCCACTCTGGTCTCTTACCCCTTCACATCTGACTATCACCTCCCCCTGGGGCCCTCCTCCTTCCCTTTCCCCCATGATCCACACTCCTCTCCTGTCAGCTTCCTTCCACTCCAGCCCTTTACCTTTCCCACACACCTGGCTTCACCTATCACCATCTAGCTATCCTCCTTCTCTTCCCCGACTTTTTATTCTGGCGTCTTCCCATTTCCTTTCCAGTTGTGATGAAGGATCTCAGCTCGAAACATTGACTGTCTATTCCTCTCCATAGATGCCGCCTGACCTGCTGAGTTCCTCCAGCATTTTGTGTGTGTTGCTCTGGACTTCCAGTATCTGCAGAATGTCTTGTGTCTTTGTTACAGTGTCTTAGGTGAGGTTGCCAAATTTGTGCTAATTTACTGGCTGGCTTCCAAACAAATGATTTAAACGACCTTCTGAAAATCAAGGAGAATGATATAGTGAGTTGAATAACATTAATTTTAGGCATTTGGTGCCAGCATCAATTACCTTCGGATCAAGAAGATATAAAATCATTTGTTCAGCTTGTCCACAGAATTGCTCTTTCTGAACTGTACAATGCATCAGAAGTGTAGGTTACGATGCTTGTGCAAATAAATTTATTTGCGGGAGAGATATGTCATTAGCTTTGGGAATGAAACAGGAGATGCTGGAATGTAGAACTGATACACAGTGTTGTTGCAGTGTATGGCTTCCCCGTTCCTACTCAATTCCTTGTTCCTTTCAGTTTCTCTGGTACGTGTGTTAGGGATATCCTCGTGCATTGTAGAGGGTAACACCATATGTAACAGAGATTGATGAAGGATTAAGGAGCAACTTCAGATGGATGGGTACGGGCAACACTACCATTCTCTCTGAAAGTGCCCTTTATAATGCCTACCCTGGCCCTTGCTGTTTAGCTTAGTGTGTCTGTGATTTGAGTTTGTCCTTTGCTGGGAGCCTGGTTTGAGTGTGTCTGTGATGAGAGTCCGTCCTTTGCTGGGAGCCTGGTTTCAGTGTGTCTGTGGTGAGAGTCCGTCGTTTGCTGGGAGCCTGGTTTCAGTGTGTCTGTGGTGAGAGTCCGTCCTTTGCTGGGAGCCTGGTTTCAGTGTGCCTGTGGTGAGAGTCCGTCCTTTGCTGGGAACCTGGTTTCAGTGTGTCTGTGGTGAGAGTCCGTCCTTTGCTGGGAACCTGGTTTCAGTGCGTCTGTGGTAAGAGTCCGTCCTTTGCTGGGAGCCTGGTTTCAGTGTGTCTGTGGTGAGAGTCCGTCCTTTGCTGGGAGCCTGGTTTCAGTGCGTCTGTGGTGAGAGTCCGTCCTTTGCTGGGAGCCTGGTTTCAGTGCGTCTGTGGTGAGAGTCCGTCATTTGCTGGGAGCCTGGTTTCAGTGTGTCTGTGGTGAGAGTCCGTCCTTTGCTGGGAGCCTGGTTTCAGTGCGTCTGTGCTGAGAGTCCGTCCATTGCTGGGAGCCTGGTTTCAGTGTGTCTGTGGTGAGAGTCCGTCCTTTGCTGGGAACCTGGTTTCGGTGCGTCTGTGGTGAGAGTCTGTCCTTTGCTGGGAGCCTGGTTTCAGTGTGTCTGTGGTGAGAGTCCGTCGTTTGCTGGGAGCCTGGTTTCAGTGCGTCTGTGCTGAGAGTCCGTCCATTGCTGGGAGCCTGGTTTCAGTGTGTCTGTGGTGAGAGTCCGTTCTTTGCTGGGAGCCTGGTTTCAGTGCGTCTGTGCTGAGAGTCCGTCCTTTGCTGGGAGCCTGGTTTCAGTGTGTCTGTGGTGAGAGTCCGTCCTTTGCTGGGAGCCTGGTTTCAGTGTGTCTGTGGTGAGAGTCCGTCCTTTGCTGGGAGCCTGGTTTCAGTGTGTCTGTGGTGAGAGTCCGTCCTTTGCTGGGAACCTGGTTTCAGTGTGTCTGTGGTGAGAGTCCGTCCTTTGCTGGGAGCCTGGTTTCAGCGTGTCTGTGGTGAGAGTCCGTCGTTTGCTGGGAGCCTGGTTTCAGTGTGTCTGTGGTGAGAGTCCGTCCGTCCTTTGCTGGGAGCCTGGTTTCAGTGCGTCTGTGGTGAGAGTCCGTCCGTCCTTTGCTGGGAGCCTGGTTTCAGTGTGTCTGTGGTGAGAGTCCGTCCTTTGCTGGGAGCCTGGTTTCAGTGTGTCTGTGGTGAGAGTCCGTCCTTTGCTGGGAACCTGGTTTCAGTGTGTCTGTGGTGAGAGTCCGTCCTTTGCTGGGAGCCTGGTTTCAGTGTGTCTGTGGTGAGAGTCCGTCCTTTGCTGGGAGCCTGGTTTCAGTGTGTCTGTGGTGAGAGTCCGTCCTTTGCTGGGAGCCTGGTTTCAGTGTGTCTGTGGTGAGAGTCCATCCTTTGCTGGGAGCCTGGTTTCAGTGTGTCTGTGGTGAGAGTCCGTCCTTTGCTGGGAGCCTGGTTTCAGTGTGTCTGTGGTGAGAGTCTGTCCTTTGCTGGGAGCCTGGTTTCAGTGCGTCTGTGGTGAGAGTCCGTCCTTCGCTGGGAGCCTGGTTTCAGTGTGTCTGTGGTGAGAGTCCGTCGTTTGCTGGGAGCCTGGTTTCAGTGTGTCTGTGGTGAGAGTCCGTCCTTTGCTGGGAGCCTGGTTTCATTGTGTCTGTGGTGAGAGTCCGTCGTTTGCTGGGAGCCTGGTTTCAGTGTGTCTGTGGTGAGAGTCCGTCCGTCCTTTGCTGGGAGCATGGTTTCAGTGCGTCTGTGGTGAGAGTCCGTCCTTTGCTGGGAGCCTGGTTTCAGTGTGTCTGTGGTGAGAGTCCGTCCGTCCTTTGCTGGGAGCCTGGTTTCAGTGCGTCTGTGGTGAGAGTCCGTCCGTCCTTTGCTGGGAGCCTGGTTTCAGTGTGTCTGTGGTGAGAGTCCGTCCGTCCTTTGCTGGGAGCCTGGTTTCAGTGTGTCTGTCGTGAGTGTCCGTCGTTTGCTGGGAGCCTGGTTTCAGTGCGTCTGTGCTGAGAGTCCATCCTTTGCTGGGAGCCTGGTTTCAGTGTGTCTGTGGTGAGAGTCCATCCTTTGCTGGGAGCCTGGTTTCAGTGTGTCTGTGGTGAGAGTCCGTCCTTTGCTGGGAGCCTGGTTTCAGTGTGTCTGTGGTGAGAGTCCGTCCTTTGCTGGGAGCCTGGTTTCAGTGTGTCTGTGGTGAGAGTCCGTCCTTTGCTGGGAACCTGGTTTCGGTGTGTCTGTGGTGAGAGTCCGTCCTTTGCTGGGAGCCTGGTTTCAGTGCGTCTGTGCTGAGAGTCCGTCCTTTGCTGGGAGCCTGGTTTCAGTGTGTCTGTGGTGAGAGTCCGTCCTTTGCTGGGAGCCTGGTTTCAGTGCGTCTGTGCTGAGAGTCCGTCGTTTGCTGGGAGCCTGGTTTCAGTGTGTCTGTGGTGAGAGTCCATCGTTTGCTGGGAGCCTGGTTTCAGTGTGTCTGTGGTGAGAGTCCGTCCTTCGCTGGGAGCCTGGTTTCAGTGTGACTGTGGTGAGAGTCCGTCCTTTGCTGGGAGCCTGGTTTCAGTGTGTCTGTGGTGAGAGTCCGTCCTTTGCTGGGAGCCTGGTTTCAGTGTGTCTGTGGTGAGAGTCCATCCTTTGCTGGGAGCCTGGTTTCAGTGCGTCTGTGGTGAGAGTCCGTCCTTTGCTGGGAGCCTGGTTTCAGTGCGTCTGTGCTGAGAGTCCGTCGTTTGCTGGGAGCCTGGTTTCAGTGTGTCTGTGGTGAGAGTCCGTCGTTTGCTGGGAGCCTGGTTTCAGTGCGTCTGTGGTGAGAGTCCGTCCTTTGCTGGGAGCCTGGTTTCAGTGCGTCTGTGGTGAGAGTCCGTCCTTTGCTGGGAGCCTGGTTTCAGTGTGTCTGTGGTGAGAGTCCATCCTTTGCTGGGAGCCTGGTTTCAGTGCGTCTGTGGTGAGAGTCCGTCCTTTGCTGGGAGCCTGGTTTCAGTGCGTCTGTGCTGAGAGTCCGTCGTTTGCTGGGAGCCTGGTTTCAGTGTGTCTGTGGTGAGAGTCCGTCGTTTGCTGGGAGCCTGGTTTCAGTGCGTCTGTGCTGAGAGTCCGTCCTTTGCTGGGAGCCTGGTTTCAGTGTGTCTGTGGTGAGAGTCCGTCCTTTGCTGGGAGCCTGGTTTCAGTGCGTCTGTGCTGAGAGTCCGTCGTTTGCTGGGAGCCTGGTTTCAGTGTGTCTGTGGTGAGAGTCCATCGTTTGCTGGGAGCCTGGTTTCAGTGTGTCTGAGGTGAGACTCCGTCCTTCGCTGGGAGCCTGGTTTCAGTGTGTCTGTGATGAGAGTTCATCCTTTGCTGGGAGCCTGGTTTCAGTGCGTCTGTGGTGAGAGTCTGTCCTTTGCTGGGAGCCTGGTTTCAGTGTGACTGTGGTGAGAGTCCGTCCTTTGCTGGGAGCCTGGTTTCAGTGTGTCTGTCGTGAGTGTCCGTCCTTTGCTGGGAGCCTGGTTTCAGTGCGTCTGTGCTGAGAGTCTGTCCTTTGCTGGGAGCCTGGTTTCAGTGTGTCTGTGGTGAGAGTCCGTCGTTTGCTGGGAGCCTGGTTTCAGTGCGTCTGTGCTGAGAGTCCGTCCATTGCTGGGAGCCTGGTTTCAGTGTGTCTGTGGTGAGAGTCCGTTCTTTGCTGGGAGCCTGGTTTCAGTGCGTCTGTGCTGAGAGTCCGTCCTTTGCTGGGAGCCTGGTTTCAGTGTGTCTGTGGTGAGAGTCCGTCCTTTGCTGGGAGCCTGGTTTCAGTGTGTCTGTGGTGAGAGTCCGTCCTTTGCTGGGAGCCTGGTTTCAGTGTGTCTGTGGTGAGAGTCCGTCCTTTGCTGGGAACCTGGTTTCAGTGTGTCTGTGGTGAGAGTCCGTCCTTTGCTGGGAGCCTGGTTTCAGCGTGTCTGTGGTGAGAGTCCGTCGTTTGCTGGGAGCCTGGTTTCAGTGTGTCTGTGGTGAGAGTCCGTCCGTCCTTTGCTGGGAGCCTGGTTTCAGTGCGTCTGTGGTGAGAGTCCGTCCGTCCTTTGCTGGGAGCCTGGTTTCAGTGTGTCTGTGGTGAGAGTCCGTCCTTTGCTGGGAGCCTGGTTTCAGTGTGTCTGTGGTGAGAGTCCGTCCTTTGCTGGGAACCTGGTTTCAGTGTGTCTGTGGTGAGAGTCCGTCCTTTGCTGGGAGCCTGGTTTCAGCGTGTCTGTGGTGAGAGTCCGTCGTTTGCTGGGAGCCTGGTTTCAGTGTGTCTGTGGTGAGAGTCCGTCCTTTGCTGGGAGCCTGGTTTCAGCGTGTCTGTGGTGAGAGTCCGTCGTTTGCTGGGAGCCTGGTTTCAGTGTGTCTGTGGTGAGAGTCCGTCCGTCCTTTGCTGGGAGCCTGGTTTCAGTGCGTCTGTGCTGAGAGTCCATCCTTTGCTGGGAGCCTGGTTTCAGTGTGTCTGTGGTGAGAGTCCATCCTTTGCTGGGAGCCTGGTTTCAGTGTGTCTGTGGTGAGAGTCCGTCCTTTGCTGGGAGCCTGGTTTCAGTGTGTCTGTGGTGAGAGTCCGTCCTTTGCTGGGAGCCTGGTTTCAGTGTGTCTGTGGTGAGAGTCCATCCTTTGCTGGGAGCCTGGTTTCAGTGTGTCTGTGGTGAGAGTCCGTCCTTTGCTGGGAGCCTGGTTTCAGTGTGTCTGTGGTGAGAGTCCGTCCTTTGCTGGGAGCCTGGTTTCAGTGTGTCTGTGGTGAGAGTCTGTCCTTTGCTGGGAGCCTGGTTTCAGTGCGTCTGTGGTGAGAGTCCGTCCTTCGCTGGGAGCCTGGTTTCAGTGTGTCTGTGGTGAGAGTCCGTCGTTTGCTGGGAGCCTGGTTTCAGTGTGTCTGTGGTGAGAGTCCGTCCTTTGCTGGGAGCCTGGTTTCATTGTGTCTGTGGTGAGAGTCCGTCGTTTGCTGGGAGCCTGGTTTCAGTGTGTCTGTGGTGAGAGTCCGTCCGTCCTTTGCTGGGAGCATGGTTTCAGTGCGTCTGTGGTGAGAGTCCGTCCTTTGCTGGGAGCCTGGTTTCAGTGTGTCTGTGGTGAGAGTCCGTCCGTCCTTTGCTGGGAGCCTGGTTTCAGTGCGTCTGTGGTGAGAGTCCGTCCGTCCTTTGCTGGGAGCCTGGTTTCAGTGTGTCTGTGGTGAGAGTCCGTCCGTCCTTTGCTGGGAGCCTGGTTTCAGTGTGTCTGTCGTGAGTGTCCGTCGTTTGCTGGGAGCCTGGTTTCAGTGCGTCTGTGCTGAGAGTCCATCCTTTGCTGGGAGCCTGGTTTCAGTGTGTCTGTGGTGAGAGTCCATCCTTTGCTGGGAGCCTGGTTTCAGTGTGTCTGTGGTGAGAGTCCGTCCTTTGCTGGGAGCCTGGTTTCAGTGTGTCTGTGGTGAGAGTCCGTCCTTTGCTGGGAGCCTGGTTTCAGTGTGTCTGTGGTGAGAGTCCGTCCTTTGCTGGGAACCTGGTTTCGGTGTGTCTGTGGTGAGAGTCCGTCCTTTGCTGGGAGCCTGGTTTCAGTGCGTCTGTGCTGAGAGTCCGTCCTTTGCTGGGAGCCTGGTTTCAGTGTGTCTGTGGTGAGAGTCCGTCCTTTGCTGGGAGCCTGGTTTCAGTGCGTCTGTGCTGAGAGTCCGTCGTTTGCTGGGAGCCTGGTTTCAGTGTGTCTGTGGTGAGAGTCCATCGTTTGCTGGGAGCCTGGTTTCAGTGTGTCTGTGGTGAGAGTCCGTCCTTCGCTGGGAGCCTGGTTTCAGTGTGTCTGTGATGAGAGTTCATCCTTTGCTGGGAGCCTGGTTTCAGTGCGTCTGTGGTGAGAGTCTGTCCTTTGCTGGGAGCCTGGTTTCAGTGTGACTGTGGTGAGAGTCCGTCCTTTGCTGGGAGCCTGGTTTCAGTGTGTCTGTGGTGAGAGTCCGTCCTTTGCTGGGAGCCTGGTTTCAGTGCGTCTGTGGTGAGAGTCCGTCCTTTGCTGGGAGCCTGGTTTCAGTGCGTCTGTGCTGAGAGTCCGTCGTTTGCTGGGAGCCTGGTTTCAGTGCGTCTGTGGTGAGAGTCCGTCGTTTGCTGGGAGCCTGGTTTCAGTGCGTCTGTGGTGAGAGTCCGTCCTTTGCTGGGAGCCTGGTTTCAGTGCGTCTGTGGTGAGAGTCCGTCCTTTGCTGGGAGCCTGGTTTCAGTGTGTCTGTGGTGAGAGTCCATCCTTTGCTGGGAGCCTGGTTTCAGTGCGTCTGTGGTGAGAGTCCGTCCTTTGCTGGGAGCCTGGTTTCAGTGCGTCTGTGCTGAGAGTCCGTCGTTTGCTGGGAGCCTGGTTTCAGTGTGTCTGTGGTGAGAGTCCGTCGTTTGCTGGGAGCCTAGTTTCAGTGCGTCTGTGCTGAGAGTCCGTCCTTTGCTGGGAGCCTGGTTTCAGTGTGTCTGTGGTGAGAGTCCGTCCTTTGCTGGGAGCCTGGTTTCAGTGCGTCTGTGCTGAGAGTCCGTCGTTTGCTGGGAGCCTGGTTTCAGTGTGTCTGTGGTGAGAGTCCATCGTTTGCTGGGAGCCTGGTTTCAGTGTGTCTGAGGTGAGAGTCCGTCCTTCGCTGGGAGCCTGGTTTCAGTGTGTCTGTGATGAGAGTTCATCCTTTGCTGGGAGCCTGGTTTCAGTGCGTCTGTGGTGAGAGTCTGTCCTTTGCTGGGAGCCTGGTTTCAGTGTGACTGTGGTGAGAGTCCGTCCTTTGCTGGGAGCCTGGTTTCAGTGTGTCTGTCGTGAGTGTCCGTCGTTTGCTGGGAGCCTGGTTTCAGTGCGTCTGTGCTGAGAGTCCATCCTTTGCTGGGAGCCTGGTTTCAGTGTGTCTGTGGTGAGAGTCCGTCCTTTGCTGGGAGCCTGGTTTCAGTGTGTCTGTGGTGAGAGTCCGTCCTTTGCTGGGAGCCTGGTTTCAGTGTGTCTGTGGTGAGAGTCCGTCCTTTGCTGGGAGCCTGGTTTCAGTGTGTCTGTGGTGAGAGTCCGTCCTTCGCTGGGAGCCTGGTTTCAGTGCGTCTGTGGTGAGAGTCCGTCCTTTGCTGGGAGCCTGGTTTCAGTGTGTCTGTGGTGAGAGTCCGTCCTTTGCTGGGAGCCTGGTTTCAGTGTGTCTGTGGTGAGAGTCCGTCCTTTGCTGGGAGCCTGGTTTCAGTGCGTCTGTGGTGAGAGTCCGTCCTTTGCTGGGAACCTGGTTTCAGTGCGTCTGTGGTGAGAGTCCGTCCTTTGCTGGGAGCCTGGTTTCAGTGTGTCTGTGGTGAGAGTCCGTCCTTTGCTGGGAGCCTGGTTTCAGTGCGTCTGTGGTGAGAGTCCGTCCTTTGCTGGGAACCTGGTTTCGGTGTGTCTGTGGTGAGAGTCCGTCCTTTGCTGGGAGCCTGGTTTCAGTGTGTCTGTGGTGAGAGTCCTTCCTTTGCTGGGAGCCTGGTTTCAGTGCGTCTGTGGTGAGAGTCCGTCCTTTGCTGGGAACCTGGTTTCGGTGCATCTGTGGTGAGAGTTTGTCCTTCGCTGGGAGCCTGGTTTCAGTGTGTCTGTGGTGAGAGTCCGTCCTTTGCTGGGAACCTGGTTTCGGTGCATCTGTGGTGAGAGTTTGTCCTTCGCTGGGAGCCTGGTTTCAGTGTGAGCCACACATAGACATACTTGTGCACACAGACACACATGCACACAAAGCAGTTGATGGCATGGAACTCGTTGGAAGTTCTGTTGTGACCTTTCTTCCGGAAGCTGATTTCTGTCACTTGGTTCAGTAGCTGCAGCCATCGGCAGCCACTCTACACCCTCCAAGCAGTTTATGCTTCACCTTTGGACCAGGGACTGTGCCATGGCTGCCTGCTGCTCAGGTACCCCAGGCAGAATGTGCTGGCTTAGGTGCTCTGTGTGTGGAGTTAGGTGATCCAATGCACGGAGGAGTAGAGGACGTTATTACTACTTGGGGCGTCGGAGTTCAGAGTTTTATTCTGGCATCGCCTGTCAGGATATTTGTACATCCTTTCTGTGTGTACTTCGGATTTCCTCCAGTTTCCCCCAACAGTCCAAAGAGGTACTGGTTAGTAAGTTAAGTCATTGTATTGGTACTGGTTAGTAAGTCATTGTGAATTGTCCTGTGATTAGACTAGGGTTAAATCGGTGAGTTGCCAGGCAGTGCTTCTTGTCGGATGGAAGATCCTGTTCCACACTACATCTGTAAATAAATAAAAATAATTAGAATCTGAATCGGGCTTAATATCGCTGGCATATGTCATGAAGTTTAAAAGGCAAACACGAGGAAATCTGCAGATGCTGGAAATTCAAGCGTCATGAAATTTGTTGACTCTGTAGCAGCAGTACACAATAATAGAGAAAAACCTGTGAATTACAGTGAGTTTGTATATGCATATTAAATAGTTAAATAAGTGGTGCAAGAATAGAAATATACTAAAACAGTAGTGAGGCTGTGTTCATGAGTTCAATGTCCATTCAGAAATCTGATGGTGGAGAGGAAGTAGGTGTTCCTGTATCATTGAGTGTGTGCCTTCAGGCTCCTGTGCCTCCTCCCTGATGGTAGCAAAAGAGCAAGGCATGACCTGGGTGATGGGGGATATTGAAACTATGGAAGTTAGTTGTAGAAGCTGTCGGACTAAGAAAAAAGCTTTTCTTCTCGTCAATACGAAAGACTCAAATGCGTATAAACTTGTTCAAAATTGTGAAAAATAAATAACTCACCAAAGAGATTTCAGAAAATAAATTGCAAACATTCACTAGAAGTACCGACTGAGAGCTTTCAGCATTTCCTGCGCAGGTCAGGGGCGGCACGGTACTATAGTGTTTAGCGTAACGCATCACAATGGTCCTGGTTCAGTTCCTGTCACCATCTGTAAGGAGCTTGTACGTCCTCTGCGTGACCGCATGGGTTTCCTCCAGGTGCTCCGGATTCCTCCTTACATTCCGAAGGTGTACAAGTTAGTAAGGGATAACAAGTTGTGGCTTGTTCTCTTAATTGTGGTGACTACCATGACCGTGAAGCCTTGTGCGCGCACTTGGCGATTTTTTTTTTCTCCAAATCGATTTTGGCTTGCTGTCTTCCCGATTTTAGTAAGTGAAACTACACCATACATACAATATTTCTACTTTATATAGGCTGTATATTTATCATATCATTCCTGCTTTTACTATATATTCGTATTGTATTAGGTTTTATTTGTTATTTGGTTTGATTTGGTAGGTTATTTTTTGGGTCTGGGAACGCTCAAAAATTTTTCCCATATAAATTAATGGTAATTGCTTCTTCACTTCACAACATTTGGCTTACAAACAGTTTCGTAGGAATGCTCCACCTTCGGATAGCGGGGGAAACCTGTATTTTATTTTGTTTTCTTTAGAGATACAGTGTGGAACAGGCCCTTCTGGCCCAACGAGCTGCAGCTCCCAGCAACCCTCTTGTTTAACCCTTGCCTAATCACAGGACAATTTACAATGAACAACTAACCTACTAACCAGTACATTCGTGGACTGTGGGAGGAAACCAAAGCACCCGGAGGAAAGCCACACGCTTTGTTAATTCTTATATAATTAATTATTTTGTATATACTCCTTCATTCTTTACAATTGTTGCATGCTGTTTCTTGTCTCAGATCAACACACCAGAGCAAATTATAGAGATAAACAAAATTATGAGGGGTAAAGACAGGGTAAATGCAAGCAGGCTTTTTCCACTGAGGTTAGGTGCGACTGCAACCAGAGGTCTTGGCTTAAGAGTGAAAATTTGAAATGTTTTAGGGGAACAGGAGGGGGTACTCCTTCATTCCGAGGGTTGTGAGAGTGTGGAATGAGCTGTCAGCACAAATGGTGCATGCGGGTTCAATTTCAATGTTTAAGAGAAGTTTGAAAAGGCACATTGATGGTAGGGTTATTGTCCAGCTGCAGATCATTGGGAGTAGGCAGTTTAAACGGTTCAGTATGGACTAGATGGGCCAAAGAGTCTGCTTGTGTGCTATACTTCTCTTAATTCCTAAAGCATGTAAATGTATATGGTGAAGAAAGACAATCCTTGATCTTTGATGTTTGACATACAGCTGATGTAAGAGATTCTGCAGATGCTGGAAATCCAGAGCAACACACACAAAATGTTGGAGGAACTCAGCAGGTCAGGCAGCATCTATGGAAAGGAATAGACAGTCGACATTTCGGGCCGAGTCTTGATGGAGAGTCTTGGTCTGAAATGGTGACTGTTAATTCCCCTCCATAGATGCTGCAGACCGGCTGAGCTTCTCCTGGTGGGTGAAGAAGTCAGAATCAGAAGATTGGGGGAGGGGAAGAAGTAACATTTGGAAGGAGTTAGGTGAAGCCTGGTGGGTGGAGGAGGGGGAATGAGGTAAGAAGCTGGGAGGTGGAAAGGATAAAGGGCTGGAGAAGAAGGAATCTTATTGGAGAGGATAGTGGACCATGGGAGAAAGGGAAGGAGGAGAAGACCCAAAAGGAGGTGCTTTACAAACAGATATTGTCAAAAGTAAGCTTGTGCTGCAGTTGCATTTCAGCTTCCCAGGAAGTTCCAAGCCATTCTCGCTTTGCATCAGATACGGAGTAGCAGTGATTTTGTTCTCCTTGACAGTTATGTACTGGAAATGACCTTAAACATTGTCGAATAAACTAGGTGACCCGACTAGTCTCACAGTGCAAATGGGATGTGGCACACGAGCGGTTAACAGTATAGCAGATCTCACAAAGTTTCGTCGTACATCTCTGCAGGGTATGGTTCAGGGAAAGAAAATCAGTTATTTTGAGTACTTGATACCTTTAAAAATAAGCACATAATTAAAGATTCTGACCTTGACCTACAGAGATGCAATAGCACTGTTTCACTGAGTGCACAGGTGTGGCCACTACTGAGACGCTTCCATATCTCAGGTCCTTCATGAAGAAAATTTCTTTTGAAAGGATTATTGTAACAGCAGCCACTGTGAACCGTGCAGCTATGATGTTGTGTCTCTGGAATCAGTGTCTCAGCTGCATAAGGGCAAGTTTCTATTTAAGTGCTTTTATGCTCAGTGGGTCACAGTGAATGAGTCACGTTGTGGGAATCTCTTTGTTGTGCTTCAATAATTTAATTAACCGAGATTTTAACATTAAACCTTGTTACACCTCTTGAGCTTACAAAGAAACTTGGCAGTTTTTGTTAAGTTATTTTTGACCTCTTTTAATATTATTTATTTGCTGAGAAACTTGGTATTTCAATGGAACCTTTTAGATTTATGGATGCTCTGTATAGATGCATTGCATTGACCATTGTCCCGTAAGATATAGGACAAGAATTAAGTCATTTGGCCCACTGAGTCTGCTCCATTATTCCATCATGGCTGCTTTATTATCCCTCTCAATCCCATTTTCCTGCCTTCTCTCTGTAACCTTTTATGCCCTTACTTATCAAGAACCAATCAACGTCCACTTTAAATGCAACCAATGACTTGGCCCTCCACAGTAGAGTGTGGCAATAGATTCCACAGATTCCCCACCCTTGGGCAAAAGAAATTCCTGCTCATCTCTGTTCTAAAGGGACGTCCTTGTATTCTGAAGCTGTGTCCCCTGGTCCTGGAATTGTCAGTCCACTCGCAGAAAGGAAATTACAGACCAGTTAGCCTGACCTCAGTGGCTGGGATGATGTTAGAGTCAATTGTTGAGGATGAGGTTATGGAGTACTTGGTGACACAGACAAGATAGGACAAAGTCAGCATGATTTCCGTAAGGGAAAATCTTGCCTGATAAAGCTGTTGGAATTCTCTGCGGAGATTGCAAGTAGGATAGATAAAGGTAATGCAGTGGATGTTGTATATTTATATTTTCGTAAGGTCTTTGACAAGGTGCCAAACATAAGGCTTCTTACCAAGTTAAGAGCCCATGGTAATATAGGAAAGTTAATGGCATGGTTACAGCATTGGCTGATTGGTAGAAGGCAACAGATATGAATAAAAGGATCCTTTTCTGATTGGCTGCCAGTGACTAGTGGTGGTCCACAGGGGTCGGTGTTGAGACCACTTCTTTTTATACTGTATATCAATGATTCGATGGTGGAATAGATGGCTTTGTTGCCAAGTTTATAGATAATAAGAAAATTAGTGGATAGGCAGGTAGTGTTGAGGAAACAGGTGGGCTGCAGAAGGGCTTAGATTAGGAGACTGTAAAAATGTGGCAAATGAAATACAATGTTGGAAAGTACATGGTCATGCATTCTGGTGGAACAAGTAAATGTGCAGACTATTTTTTAAATGGGGAGAAAATCCAAAAATCTGAGATGCAAAGGGACTTGGGAGTCTTTGTGCAGAACACCCTAAAGATTAAGACAAATGCAATGTTAGCATTCATTTCAAGAGGTCTAGAATACAAGAGCAAGAATGTGATGCTGAGGCTTTATAAGGCACTGGTGAGGCCACATCTTGAGTATTATGAACAGTTTTGGGCTCCTCATCTAAGAAAAGATGTGCTGGCATTGGAGAGGCTTCAGAGGAGGTTCACAAGGATGATTCCACAAATGAAAGGGTTTTCATACAAAGAACGTTTGATGGCTCTGGGTCTGTACTAGCTAGAATTTAGAAGGATAATTAGGAATCTCATTGAAACCTTTCGAATGTTGAAAGGCCTAGGCAGAGTAGATGTGGAAAGGATATTTTCCATGGTGGGGGTGCCTAGGACAAGAGAACACAGCCTCAGGATAGAGGGACGCCCATTTAAAATAGAGATGTGGAGAAATTTTTTAGCTAGATGGTGGTGAATTTGTGGAACTTGTTACCACAGGAAGCTGTGGAGACCAGGCCATTGGGTGTATTTAAGGCAGAGTTTGATAGGTTCTTGATTGGCCACAGCATCAGAGGTTACTGGGAGATGGCCATGGAGAGGGGCTGAGGAGGGTGAAAAGTAAGGATCAGCCATGATTGAATGGTGGAGCAGACTTGATGGGCCAAATGGTCCAATTCCAGTGCAAAGCCTTATGGTTTTATTGGTTTTCTGTTGTTAAATGTTCCCATTCAGTCTGCTTTAAGCCCTACAAGTTTGGAAATTCTTGGAGCAGATGTCAGACATCCCATCCTGCAAAAATTTATTTCAGGGAGGTAGCACCATCAGCCCAGCCCTCCGCAACCCCATATCCACCCCCCCCCCCCCACTCGACCTCCAAGGGTTTATGTATGCAGGACGTTTGATTATGAAAGAACACAACAATTTATTTGATCGCACATTGAAGCTACTTAAACACACACACACACACACACACACACACACACTTATTTATTTATTTATATTCCTTGTTGAGTATTTCATTGGCAGTCTCAACAAATAGCTTTTCTATTTCTTCTGTAAGCTTTCCTTGTACTGTGATGCCGCTTGCTTGGCAGATTTGAGCATTTTGCCGGAAGTCTCAACCTTATAAAATATGTACTTATTTAATGTTATCATGGAGTTTCCTTTTTATTCTATTACAACTTTAATCAGGTCTACAGGGAGTTCAGCCTCATCACATAGGACATCAATAGAGTGGCTCCTTAGCAGCGAGCCAGCTAGTCTAAATAACGTTAGCTATGCTAATGAATGAATGACAACTGATAAGCTCACCTCAACATGTCTTTTACAGTCATTTAACCCACCATGGGCAATAGAAAAGTCACTGTGGCAAATAGATTTCTGAGATATTGTATATAATTTGCAGGCGTCAGGGAGCCGCTATCAATATGCGGGAGACTCCGGAACTTCTGGGAGAGGTGGGATGTCTGAGATGTGTTCCCTGTTATGAGTTAGGGCAGTAGTGAGAGCCTGAAGTTTCTGTTCAACTTGCAGGCCCTTTCAGGAAATGTGGAGAAGGCTTGACCCAAATGCAGAGCAGTGGAGACAATTCAGCAGTGAGTGATAACCTTAATAATAACTGCAAAGTAACAAGCTGGTGGGGGGCACAAATCAAGAGAGGATGGATACATAAAACATCAAGGCAGCAAGGTAACTGAAGACCAGCAACAGCTGGTAGGAGGCTGCCTGGTTTGATAGGTAAATAAGTTATGCAGATGAGAGCTGGGTTTAAATAGGCTGCAGGTGGTGAATTCAAAAGCAGTAGAAGGTGACTCCTTTTAGCTGGGTGGAGACTGAGAGGTGCCTGCCTGTGCAGACCTGAGAGGTCCTTCCAGGCTTATGAATACCCAACTATTGTGCAGCCCGTACAAGTAAACAAGGGCACAGGTGTTATGGATTTGCCAGCTGGTGTGGTGCTGCTGAAACCTCCTGCTGCCTGGGAACTCGATTTTGCATTTCCAGTTTTTCAGAAGTTCAATTATGAACAGTAGACGGACATAAGCGGGGATATTCTCTATTTTCCTCATCAGCAGGGTGTGGCGTGGTAAAGTAGCGGTTAGCTTAATGTTCTGCATTGTTTTGTGATCCGAGTTCAATTCCTGCCATTGTCTGTAATGGGTTTGAATGTTCCTGCCGCATTGGTTTCCTCTAGCTGTTCTGCTTTCCTCCCACATTTCAAAGATGTACTGGTTAGGGTTAGTATGTAGCGGACATGCTATGTTGGTACCAGAGGCGTGGCGACACTTGTGGGCTGCCCCCAGCACATCCTTGGACTGTGGTGGTCGCTGACACAAAACAATGCATTTCACTGTGTGTTTTGATGGACATGTGATGAATAATGCTAACCTTTAAAGCACAGATACGACCATCTCACCAGTGAAGAAGCAAGGTAGATAACCAAGGAGCATAGTGGTTAATGCAACACTCTTACAGCTTGGGGTGTCGAAGATCGGAGCTCAATTCCATGGCTGCCTGAAAAGGAGTTTGTATGTTCCCAAGTTGCCCTGTGGGTTTCCTCTGGGTGCCCTTATTAGATTAGTTGGTCATTCTAAGTTGTCCCATGACTAGATAGGTGGGTTACTAGGTGGAGTGGCTCATTGGGCTGGAAGAGCCTGTTCCACACTGTATCTCTAAATAAAATACAATTTTGTCTGCAACACTCTCCACGGCTGATGTGACTGCATGCACTCTCTGCCGATAACTTCACGTAACACCAGAGGTCCCAACACGTATGGAGGTTGGTTGTCCACATAAGGTAGGACAGGATCCTCGAGCTTCTTGCTCGTGTCAGTACCTCAGGAGTGGAGGGGAGAAATGAAACCAAGTTCTCTAATTGGATTTTTGTGTAAATTATTTTACTAACTCAGGGCTGTTAATTTAAAACTACAGTTTTGTTGACTTTAGTATTATTGCTGAGGAATGTTGTCCTTGCACTTGAGTATCACAGTGTGCAAGCACACTTTCTATCCTTGGCAGTAATCCAAGGTAATCATTTGTAGAATACGCTCTTTTGGAGGTGAGCCAACACCTTGTTTACAGCAGTTCTTTCTTTCAGTAATCCTGTTAACATTTGGAAATGGATAAAAAAAACACTGACTGGATAATGGCAAAATGTTTTTTTGGAGATCACGGTGAATAAATGTTCATAAAGCAATGGAATAGACGAGGTGCAGAGGCAGTGGGAAACTAAACAGGTTATATTGCTTGATAAATTGAGAAGTTCTTTAATCCATTTAATCTCCCTTGTCAAAGGAGTGTTTTTATCCTGTGTAGTGTTTTCTTCAAGATCTCTTTGAATTACACATAGTGCACAATGGAATGATCAGAGCCAAGGATCTCATTTCATTAGTCATAGTTTAACAATGTGCTGTCAAAGCTTTTTATAAGAAAGTATCAGAGATATACTCAGTTACCACCTTATTAGGTACCTTCTATACCCAATAAAGTGGCCACTGAGTGTATATTTGTGATTTTCTGCTGTTGTAGCCCATCCACTTCAAGGTTTGCTTTTGTGTGTTCAGAGAGGCTCTTCTACACACCTCCTCAGGCCATTAGGCTTCTGAACTCCCTGCTGCATTGCCTTTGAAGTGTCAGTGGCTAATCTGTTCCGTATCTGACAATATTTATGCAATCTGTTTAGTTATCCGGAATTCATCTGCAGATTTTATCCTTACTTTCTGAAATTATTGTGTGTTATATGTGCTGCTGTGCTTTACCCTGGTTCAGAGAAATATTGTCTCATTTGTCAATATACATGTGTATAGTTAAATGACAATAAACTTGACTTGTAATGCACGGTAATTTGAGTTACTGTCAGCTTGAACCAGTCTGGCCATTCTCCTCTGACCTCTCTCATTAACAAGGTGTTTTCACCCACAGAACTGCCGTTCACTGGAGGTTTTTTTGTTTATCACACCATTCTCTTTAAACTCTAGAGACTATTCTGTGTGAAAATCCCAGGAGATTAATTAAACCCTTGTGTTTTCTGTTTAATCTTAGATCATGAGACCATAAGGTATAGGAGCAGAAGTAGGCCATTCAGCCCATGAAGTATGCTCTGCCATTCAATCATGGGCTGATCCAGTTCTTCCAGTCACCTGCACCCCACTGCCTTCTCCCCATACACTTTGATGCCCTGGCTAATTAAGAACCTATCCATCTCTGCCTTAAATACACCCAGTGACTTGGCCTCCAAGCCGCTTGTGGCAACAAATTCCACAGATTTACCGCCCTCTGACTAAAGTAATTTCTCAACATCTTTGTTCTAAATGGACGTCCTTCATTCCTGAAGTTGTGCCTTCTTGTCCTAGACTCCCCTACCTTGGGAAATAACATTGTCATATCTAATCTGTTCAGGCCTTCTAACATTCAGAGTGTTTCTGTGAGATCCTCCTTCATTCTCCTGAACTCCAGGGAATACATCCAAGAGCTGCCAAATGTTCCTCATATAGTAACCCTTTCATTCCTGGAATCATTCTCGTGAATCTTCTCTAAACCTTCTCCAATGTCCTTTCTAAAATAAGGAGCCCAAAACTGCACACAGTACTCCAAGTGTGGTCTCACGAGTGCATTATAGTGCCTCAACATCACATTCCTGCTCTTATATTCTATATCTGTAGTAATGAATGCCAACATTGCATTCACCTTCTTCACCACCAACTCAACCTGGAGATTAACTTTCAGGGTATCAGGCACGAGAACTCCCAAGTCACTTTGCATTTCTGCATTTTGAATTCTCTCCCTATCTAAATAATAATCTGCCTGTTTATTTCTTCCACCAAAGTGCATGACCATACACTTTCCAACATTATATTTCATTTGCCACTATTTTGCCCATTCCCCTAAACTATCTAAGTCTCTCTGTTTCCTCAACACTACACACTCCTCCATCTATCTTTGTATCATTGGCAAATTTAGCCACAAATCCATTAATCCCATTGTCCAAATTATTGATATACATCGTAAAAAGTGGCAGTCCCAACACCGACCCCTGTGGAACTCCACTGGTAACCGGCAGCCAGCCAGAATAGCATCCCTTTATTCCCACTCTCTGTTTTCTGCCCACCAGCCAATGCTCCACCCATGCTAGTAACTCCCCTGTAATTCTATCTTGCTAAGCAGCCTCATGTGTGGCACCTTGTCAAAGGCCTTCTGAAAATCCAAGTACGCCACATCTAGTGCATCTCCTTTGTCAAGTTAGTTGTGACTGGTACAAGTTTTCCACATTCTCTGATTATTTAAAGTGGACTCACAATTAGTGCTCATCATGGGGTCCTTTGATGTATGTTTGAAAAGTGATTCATCTTGCAGTGTCACTCAGTCAAGCCACTGAAGTTCAGTTGGAATTCTGATGAATGAACTCTTGTATCTGTCTCAAGCTAGTAGCCTCTCGTTCCTCTGCACCCGCATTCTGTCATTTGTCAGTGCACACCGTGGCAGTTTCTATCTCTGCCTGTACCCTGTTGAGAGTTTTATAGAATTAACTAAACATTGAAACATTCCATCTCAGTAGCAGGGATGTCTGTGATCCTGTTGTGAAATAAAGAGCCTTTTCAAAGTTGTACGTCAGAGAGATACTTTAGCTAAAGAGAAAGGAAATTATAAATAGTAAAAAAAAACACTATGGAATCAAGAAGTCACTTCTAACTGAAAAGTTGCAGGACTCTTTTCCTGAACTTTTGTCATTGGGTTTTGGGCAATTTAGATTACTTTCAGGGTCATCAACTCTGTTATTAAATATAAACTCTTGCATTTCCTACAGGGCTTTTACGTAAGCAAAAACTTCATTCTTAACCGTTCCTTTATTTTATGTGGAGATACACTGCAGAACAGGCCCTTGCAACCCAGTGAGCCACTCTGCCCAGCAAGCCACTTATTTAATCCCAGCCTCATCACAGGATAATTTAACCTTCTGAATTCTAAAATCTGAACCATTCCATCTCAGTAGCAGGCAATATTCCCTTTGTAATGACCTGTGTGCACAAAAATCTTGTGCTGTGCAATTTTTTGCCCTGCGACAGCAGCATGTGTCACTGAATAATTTCTTCAGTAAAAACAGTATAAATAAGCCAGTTCTAAAATCTGGAGACAAACCATTGCAAACTCCACATTGTCAACGCTGTCCGCATCAGAAACTGGAAAAGGAAATGTGGTTGTGTACGTTCATGAAATATGCTTAACGTGACAATGAGGTAGACGGTGACAAACTTTTGTATGCAATTTAAATTCCTTTGTGCACTGGCAGCAAAAGATGTGTGCGCACACACACACACTCACACGTGCACACCTTAGAGGGAACATTGGTAGCGGAGTGAGGAGGATCCTGGTGTGAAGTAAAGAGCCTTTTGAAAGTTGTACATTTTACCTGAAGGTAAAGACTATGTAGGGAAATCGGAGGAAACCCAGGCAGTTCACGGGGAGAACATAAAAACCCTTGACATTCTGCAGTGGGAATTGAAATCTGAACTTCGATGCTTCGAGCTCTAATAGCGTTGTGGTAACTGCAATGCTACTGTGGCAGCCCATTAGCATTTAGTATTGGTGCAATCAACTATAGCGACTATATAACTTGATTTTAACATTTTTGTTGGAGTTTTCCAATTACCTTGCTTAAATATGGTCTTGTGGTACCCTTCCTACCTCACCACTTAGACTTTTGTTGAGTTTCTGGCCTGCTTATCATCTGGTGTTCATTTGAAGTGTCTCAATTTCCTCAGAAAAGCAGCTGAGCAAACAGCATGGCTTTCCTGTTATTACGTGGATTGAAAAGTTGGCTCCCGGGTCTAAGTAAGGGATGGGCTGGAGAAAGAGATGTAGGTTCATGTCCTTTTGGATGAGGAGAGGTAATGAATATCTTGCTGTTTTGGTCCTCACAACTCAGTCCCCTGATTTAAGGAGTAAAGTAAAATTTATATTTCTTTCTGATTTCTGGCATCCGCCATATTTCTCCTTTTGATGAACAGCAAAGTCACAGCCAATTTTTAAAAATCTGTTAAGGAAGGTTTTACACTGAGAGTGATGAAGGGTCTTGGCCTGAAATGCCATTTGTTTGTTCCCCTTTGTTGATGCTGCCTAACTTGCTGAGTTCCTACAGCAATTTATCTATCTCTCTATTTATCTACTTGAATATCCATCTACCTATATATCTATTTATCTATCTGTCTCTCTGTTTATTTATTTATTGATTGACTAAGATACAGTGCAGAATTGCTCCTTCCGGCCGTTCGATACGCACTGCCCAGCAACCCCAGCCTCATCACAGGACAATTTTCAATGACAACTTACAATGACGGTTGGAGAAAACTACAGCACCCAGAAGAAACCCACACAATCTCGGAGAGATTGTATAACCTCCTTGCAGGCAGTAGCGGGAATTGAACGCGGGTCACCCGTACTGTAAAGCGTTGTGCTAACCACTACTCTGCTGTGCCTGTGTGTCTTAAGCAGAGTGTCGTAAGTAAACTCAGCCAAGGTTGAGACCTTCCTGGGATTCCATCTGGCAGGAGAGGGCACAGGTTAGACATGGTGTGAGATTATTGGGGACACAGACTTATTTTTCTTTTATCTCCAGCCAGCTCAATGTTGACTAGCTTTGTGGAGTGTGAGTGTGTGTGTAGAAATCTACAGGGCCCATGCAAACCACAGGCACTGCGTACATCGGCAGGGCTTGTGCTAGAATCACTGAAGGACTTGCCCTCAGCATCAGTGATTAGTTCCAAACGATGAGGCAATTTTGTACCCATTGCTGTATCCCAGTGTTGTGTGATATTACAATTTCAGACGAATGTGATACTGGGCTACATTAGTTTTCAGTTTGTTCTATGTGTGTAGGGTGTTGTATTGAAGCATCTCGTGATCTGTTACATAACTCAGCCCATTGAATTAAAGCAGTTTCAATCATTGAATAAATTTTCACTTTGTTTATTCTGGTTTAACTTACACCAAGGATCGAGGATGAACTTTCTTTACCAGATACATTTCCACATATGAGAAATTTGCTGCATTGTGTTGGTCGGAGTGTGACATGCAACAAGAAACACCATCCAACAATCATAAACCATAAAGAAATATATATAAAATAAAGTTAGATTATTAATTGCAGATATGGAATAAAATGTACATAAATAGCAGCATGTCTGAGGCCATCATTGGTTGGAGTTGATCATGGATATTTTGCCCTAGCTGTCTGCATGTGCAATCCTGGGCAGTACAATATGGAGAACAAGCTGTTGCCCATATAGCAAGCTTCCCTTCTCCACCTATCTGGTAAACCCAAAGGAACGGCAGAGACCCATAGGTTTGGCACCAGCGACATCACAGGAGTTGCCAGTCAGCATCAAACTCAATGTTGGACTGCTTTAGGGACTCCTGCTCCAAATATTTCCCTTGGGGTTCACTCCCAAAGCCTTCCCCTTGAGTGGGTATTGCCACAAGGCAGCAGGGGTTTGAGATCAGAGTTTTCATTCTCCAGTATGAGCTACCAACTACGACTGGCGAGCGTCATCTTCCCAAAGTGACGGGTTTTAAGATGCCAGTGATCCACCTTTGCCCCTTCTCCTGTCAGTAGAAATGGTTTCACCGGGCTTAGTAGCTAAGTCACATGTGAAAGCCAGGAGCTGGGCTTGGTTGTCAGAGGCTATTTGAGGCGCACACCATTGAGAGCATTTAATAGATAGTGGGAGCTTATCCTTGCTACCACTCCAACCTTAAGGAATGTATTTACAATGTAAGCAGCATTAGAAAGATGCAGGTCAGTGACGGGGTGAGGGGGGGGTGGGGTAATAGATAGAGGGGGTTGGGGAGGGTAAACTAGAATGGTTGATCAGATTAACTACCTGGGGGAAGAAACTTTTAAGGCAGTGTGAAAGTTCTGTTATAATATCTGTTTTCACTTATACCTAGTATATCATAAATTACATGGCAGCAAAATGAATAAATCATAGTATTTATTTTTTATCCTTACTACCAGAAAAAAAGAAGGAAATGAGGCAGGGTATGCTGGCAACACTGGCAGACTGCCCCCAGCACATCCTTGGGTGTGTTGGTTGTTAACACAGGCATTTTGCCGTATGTTTCAATGTACATGTGATAATCAAATCTGAATCTGAATTTATAGCTCCTGTGAAGTAGTTGACCTATCCCTTTCCATTTAATGTAAAGGAAAGAAATTTGGACAGTTCTATCATAACCTGTTGACTCACTAGAGGTAGCTCAAGAATTGACAGCCAGTAGTAACTTTTAAACTTCATGCCACTTTATTAGATACACCTGTACACCTACTCATTAATACAAATATCCAATCAGCCAATCATGTGGCAGCAACTCAATGCATAACAGCATGTAGACGCAGTCAAGAAGTTCAGTTGTTGTTCAGCCCGACATCAGAATGGCTAGGAACAGTGATCTAAGTGACTTTGACTGTGGAATGATTGCAGGTGCCAGACAGTGTGATTTGAGTTTCTAAGAAACTGCAAATGTCCTGGGATTTTCATGCACAACAATGGTGCATGAATGGTACAGAGAATGGTGCGCAAAACAAAAATATACACCCAGTGAATGGCAGGTCTGTGGATGAAAATGCCTTGTGAATGAGAGAGGTCTGGAAATGTCCAGACTGGTTCAAGCTGACAGGAAGGCAACAGCATTCAGATAACCACGCACTCCAGCAATGGTGTGCAGAAGAGCATCTCTGAATGCACAACACGTTGGACCTTGAATTGGATGGGCTACAGAAGCAGAAGACCACAAACATACACACAATAGCCATTTTGTTAGGTACAGAAGATACTGAATAAAGTGGCTTGTGAGTGTATTTTCTCATGTTAAAGAAGACTGAATTTGAAAAAAAAATTAAGTGTTGTAACAAGTTTTTAAATATTCAGCAAATCAGTGTAAAACTTGAAAATTTTAACAGGTAGGCAAATGTTTCTTAAGCATCTTTGTTAAATGCTTAAAGAAATACATTGTGAGGAAAAAAATGACAAGATTGTCTGTTTGTCTCGAGGACCAGTAATGCATCGTGAACCAGTGTACAGAAACTGGGATCAATATCTTTTAATGTTTTACACAGACCAATAGTATAGGTTTCTTTCCTGGAATAAGCAGTGCATTTTTTAAGCCTGGATCCTATTTAGAACATTGAGCGGAAGACGATCAAGTTCCGTTCATTGAACGTACACTCAGTGGTCTCTTTATTAGGTACGGGGGTAGAAACTGGTGTGGTCTTCTGCTGCTGTAGCCCATCCACTTCAAAGTTCAACGTGTTGTGCATTCAGAGATCTCTTCTGCACTCCACTGTTGTAATGCTTGGTTATTTTCTGTCCGCTTGAACCAGTTTACCCACTTTCCTCTGACCTCTCTCATTAACAAGACAGTTTCACCCACAGAACTGATGTTTTTTGCATCATTCTCTGTAAACTCCCGAGACTGCTATGCTTGAAAATCCCAAATCTGCAGTTTCTGAGATACTCAAGCCACCCCATCTGTCACCAACAATCATTCCACAGTTAAAGTCACTTAGATCACATTTCTTCCCCATTCCAATGTTTAGTCTGAACAAGAACTGAACTTCTTGACCATGTCTACATGCTTTTATGCATTGAATTGCTGTCAGATGATTGGCTGATTAGATATTTGTATTAACAAGCAGGTGCACAGTTTTACCTAATAAAGTGGCCACTGAGTGTATTTGACCACCTTCCTGAGATAGCTGGGAGATGGGAAATAAGAGACAATGTCGTTAGATTCATTTCGCCTTTCAAATACAGATCCACAATCTCTTATCTGAAATTCTGAAATCAAAAAAGCTCTGAAAACCGAAGTTTTTTTTGCCAACAACTGACGTCACTCAGGTGTGACATGGCAGCATTTGCAGAGGTCACCAGATGTCCGTTGTGGCTCAGCGCTCGTACTGGTTACATGTGCATTTGCTGTTCGCTGATATTTTGTGTTCACCGTTGACTTTTGTGTTTAATTTCACTGTGAAAATGTCAAAAAGAGCTGCAGATACCCCTATGGGGTAACAATGAGAAAAAGAGAAGGAAGCAGCTATCATTATCAATAACGCAGAAAGTGGAGTTATTGCAGAAACGTGATCGTGGTGTGTCTGTGCGGCATCTTACTGAAGAATATGGTGTCGGAACTACCACTGTATGTGATTTAAAGAAACAGAAAGACAAGTTACTGAAGTTTTCTAGTGACAGTGATATTCCACATTTATTCCAATGTCATTTACATGTGTTTGATTCAGTTTGTTTGAAGCTGTATATTTTTATGTTTTATTGAATATTTCTGTTATAGCATTTATATTGTATTAGGCATTATAAGTAATCTAGAGATGATTTAAAGTGTACTGGAGGATTTGCCTAGGTCTGGAGCTCCGGCGGGTCCTAAAGTCCACCCGCACTGAGACAGGTTAAATAAGGGAGTTGAGCATACGTGTTTTTTGGTATCTGCGGGGGATCCAGGAACCAATGAGGAGGGATTCTGAATTTTGAAATGCAACTGGCCCCAAGGATTTCAAATAAGAGATTGTGGACCTTTACCTTCAAAGGGAAGCTATCAAAGCTGTTCAGACTTGTATTCCTCCACAATTTCTTAACAATTATGACTTTACTTTCTGTGAGAAAGGAGGAGAGTTGCTCTTTCCTCCAATGCAGACAGAGTCAGGTAACTACCTACTTTATAGTGAGCAAAGGTGGAATCATGGAAACAGTTGCCTGTGGTCTTGTGGGGAGATTGAGTGGAAAGAAGGAGCTACTGGACATTTAAGAAGTGTATAAAAAATAAAACTAACAAGTGAAATTTTACTCCAATGTAATTTGACATAACACAGGAGCAGAATTAGGCCGTTCAGTCCATTGAGACTGTTGCACTAGAAGAGTGCCACAAGCATCAGATATTTGGGTACAGGCAGAACGATTGTGCCAGTCAGCCACGAGAGAATGTGGAACTTCACATTTGGGCCCTATTGTCTGGATGTCCCAAATCTACATGAGACCATGAGACATAGGAGCAGAATTAGGCCTTTCAGCTCATCGAGTCTGCTCCACCATCTTCTTATGGCTGACTTAATATCCGTCTCAACCCCATTCTCCTGCCTTCTTCCCTTAACTTTTGACACACTGGCTAATCAAGTACCTATCAACCTTTGCTTTAAATACACCCAATGTCTGGGCCTCTCCACTCATCTATGGCAATAAATTCCACAGATTCACCACCATCTGGCTAAAGAAATTCCCCCTAGACTCCCCCACTATCGGAAACATCCTTTCAATGTCATCTCTATCTAAACAATCAATATTTGGTACCTTTCAGTGAGACTCCCACCCCCTCTTATTTATTTGTTAGTTTATCGATTTGATTGATTGACCTTTCTTGCCTTTCGAGCCATGCCACCCAGCAATTTCCCGACTTGATTCTGGCCTAATCACGGGACAATTTACAATGACCAATTAACTTACCAACCGGTATGTCTTTGGATTGTGGGAGGAAACTCACATGGTCACAGAGAGAATGTACAAACTCCTTACAGGCAGCGACGGAAACTGAACTTGATCACCTGTATTGTAAAGCTGTGTGCTAACCATACACTAACATGCTGATCTAACTTGTTCATACAAATAGACAATATAGCAAAATAATATTTGATAAATTAAAATGAGATGGATTACTTTCTTGTAATTTACATACTAGAATATAGCTGCTAGTTTGACATCAATATGTTTTTACCTTTATTAACAGAATATGATTCAAAAACTATAATTCGAGTATCTAGTCCACTGGATTGTTTGTATAATGCCAGCTGCTAATGTCTCTTTGTCCCATTCCCATCAGGCCATGTAGAATCCACGTCAGGAACACCAGACTCAAAAACAGTTACTTCCCACAAGCAGCAAGGCTGATCATCATCGATGATCAAACCCCACCACCCCCAAAAGTACCACTACTTGATCATTAACACGAGAAAATCTGCAGATGCTGGAAATCCGAACCAACACACACAAAATACTGGAAGGACTCAGCAGGTCAGGCAGCATCTATGGAATGTAGTAAACAGTTGGCGTTTCAGGCCAAGACCTGATGAAGGGTCTCAACCCAAAAGATCAACTGTTGACTCTTTTTCATAGATGCTGCCTGACCTGTTGAGTTCCTTCAGCATTTTGCGTGTGTTGCTTTGAATTTCCAGCATCTGTAGACTTTCTTGTTTTTGGCGTATGAAGTGTTGCTCCCCCTCACTAAGGTAGCCTCACCTTGGCACACTTGATCATTTCCTGTTAGTCACCTTATGTGCAGACACTCAAGTGCCTAGCATCACATTATGGACACATGAAAGTATGGAATATGGAAGACAGAATACGAAAGTAAGCTAGACAATGATATTAAAGAGGATTCCAAAAGTTTTTTAAGATACATAAATTGTAAAAGAGAGACGAGAGTGGATGTGACCACAGGAAAATACTGCTGGAGAGGTAGTGATGGGGGACAAGGAAATGGCAGACAAATGAATAAGTATTTTGCATCAGTCTTTGCTGTGGAAGGCATTGGCAATATTTTGGAAATTTGAGAGTGTCAGCAGGCAGAAGTGTGTGAAGTTGCCATTAATACGAAGAAGGTTCTTTGAAAACTGAAAGGGCTGAAGTTAGGTAAGTCACCTGGACCAGGTGGTGAAGAGGTAGCTGAAGAGATTGTGGAGGCATTAGTAATGATCTTTCAAGAATCACTAAATTCTGGAATGGTTCCAGAAGACTGGAAAATTGCAAATGTCATTCCACTCCAAGAAGGAAGAGAGGCAGAAGAAAGGAAAGTATTGGACAGTTGGTCTGACCTCAGTGGTTGGGAAAGTGTTGGACTTGATTGTTAAAGGATAGGGTTTTGCGGTACTTGAAGGCAAGTGATAAAATAGACCGTAATCTGCATGGTTTCCTCTAGGGGAAATCTTGCCTGACAAATCTGTTGGAATTCTTTGAGAAAATAACAAGGAGGATAGACAAAGGAGAATTGGTTGATATGGTGTACTTCGACTTTCAGAAGGCTTTTGACAACGTGCTACACTTTAGGTTGCTTAGCTAGCTAAGAGCCCATGGTATTACAAGGAAGATTAAATCATGGATAAAGCAGTGGCTGATTAGCAGGAGGCAAAGAGTGGGAATGAAGGGACTCTTTACTGTTTGTCTTCCAGTGAATAGTGGTGTTCCACAGGGGTCTGTATTGGGACTGTTTATTCTTGATTTGTATGACAGAATTGGTGGCTTTGTTGCACTTTGCAGATGATACGAAGATAGGTGTGGAGTGGCAGGTAGTTTTGAAGAAGTAGAGAGGCAGATTAAGTAGACAGCTTCAGAGATTGGGCAAAGAAGTGGCAGATGGAATACAGTGTCGCCAAGAGCACGATCATGCACTTTGGTAGAAGAAAATGTGTAGACTATTTTCTAAATGGAGAGAAAATACAAGAAGTTGAGGTGCAAGGGGACTTGGATTTTTTGTGCAGGATTCCCCAGAGGTTAAATTGCAGGGTGAGGAAGGCAACTGCAATGTTAACATTCATATCAAGAGGACTATAATATAAATGGAAGGATATATGTTAAGATTTTATGAAGCACTGATGAGGCCTCACTTAGAGTACTCTTATCTTAGAAAGGACCTGTTGAAACTGGAGAGGCTTCAAAGGAGGTTCACGATAATGATTCCAGGATTGAATGGCTTATCATATGAAGAGTGTTTGATGGCTCTGGGCCTGTATTCACTAGAATTCAGAAGAATGAGGGGCGACCTAATTGAAACCTATCAAATGGTGAAAGGCTTTGGTAGAATGGATGTGGAGAGGATGTTTCCGACGATGGGAGAGCTAAGACCAGAGGACGCTGCCTCAGAATAGAGAGATGTCCTTTTAGAATGGAGATGAGGATGAATTTCTTTAGCTAGAGAGTGGTGAATCTATCGAATTCATTGTGACAGGCAGCTGTGGAGGCCAAGTCTTTTTGCATATTTAAGGCAGAGGTTGATAGGTTCTTGATTTGATTGGGCAGTGCATGAAGGAATATGTTGGAGGGGGTGGGCTGGAGGTAGGAGATTGGGACTGGGTGGAAAAACGGATCAGCCAAGGTAAAATGGTAGAGCAGACTCAATGGGTCAAATGGCCTATTTTTCCTTCTGTGTCTTATAATCTTATAGAATTAATCAATCTATGTATATAAACTATCTTATATATTTATATTTGCTGTTTTTTAAAAACATTATTTTTGTGTTCTTTATCTTACTGTGTTTTTTTCGTGCTGCATCAGATCTGGAGTAACAATTATTTAGTTCTCCATTACATTTGTGTACTGGAAATTGCATTAAACAAGTTTGAAAATGCCCGGTCCTGCGTCCGTCATCAGTTTGTGTTAAAATGACTGCTTATTGATCACACAACCTGATTGTAGCAATAAACTGAATCCAAAGAAAATCTATATGGAATGGATTATTTCTTTGCAAAAAGAGAAGAAAAATCTTGAACGGAGCTGCAGGCAATTTAACGAATCAGCATTTTTGTCACAGGAACTTTTGTTTTATGCAACTGCTTGGAAAGCAAATGCACATTGTGGAGTCGAGGACAGAATTAATCCAACTTTAAACATGCTGCCTTAAATATTAAACGGAAGTGAGCTGTGAGTAAGTGAGATGGGCTGCCAGTCATGTCACTCGAGCAGTCTCCTCTGAGCTTGGCTTCAGTCTTCACCAAAACATGTTGTGATCGGCTCATTCATCACCGTCCGTGGAAAGGGGCCAGCTCATCTTTCACTGCTTCCCGTCTTCTGTCAGCCTCTTTCGCACAGAGCTGGTTCTGTGAAAGAACCTCTTTCTCAGAGAAACCTACCAAATTATAACATCTACCCCCCCTCCAACCACCCATCCTCCTTCACCTTCTCTGTAAAGTCGAAGGTACACGAGGAGATAAGGATGCAGTAATGCTTTACAACAACCCACGATGTGAGGAACACTGAGGGCACATGGCAGTTGCTGTGAGCCATTAAACAATATTACGCTTGAAAGAGCTTAAATTCTCCAGCTATTGGTCACATTTTCTTTGACATTTTTGAAAGGAGCTCAACGATTTTGAGTTTCACGACTTTTATTAAAAATTGCCAAGTGGATGAAATTTCATCGGACATTGCTGAGCAGACAGAATATCACTGTCTTCAATTTTCCCAAAAGAGTAAGAATTCTACTCTCACTTAAAGTGCTATCATCAACACTGGGTGAGTTTAGGATCAGAAGGCACAGCCTCCGAATAGATAGACGTCCATTTGGAGCAGAGAAGAAGAAGGAATTTCTTTAGCCAGAGGCTGGTGAATCTGTGGAATTCATTGCCACAGAAGACTATGGAGGCCAAGTCATTGGGTATATTTAAAGCAGAGGTTGATAGGTTGGGCCCTAAAACCTTAAGTCATAGGAGTGGAATTAGGCCATTTGACCCATCAAGTCTGTTCCGCCCTTCATTTATGGCAGATCCATTTTTCCTCTCCTCAGCCCCACTCCCTGGCCTTCTCCCCATAACCTTTGATGCCATGGCCAATCAAGAACCTATCAATCTCAACCTTAAATACACCCAGTGACCTGGCCTTCACAGCTGCCTGTGGTAACAAATTTCATAAATTCACCACTCTTTGGCCAAAGAAATTTCTCCGCATCTCTGTTTTAAATGGATGCCCCCTATCCTGAGGCTGTGCCTTCTATTCCTGGACTCTCCCACCATGGGAAACATCCTTTCCACATCTACTCTGTCTAGGCCTTTCAGGATTCAAAAGGTTTCAATGAGATCCCACCCATCCTTCTAAATTCCAGCGAGTACAGACCCAGAGCCATCAAGTGTTCCTTGTGTGATTACACTTTCATTCCTGGAATCATCCTTGTGAACTTAAAGGTGTCAGGAAGCAGAAGAATGAGGTTGCGAGGGATAATAAATCAGCCATGATGGGATGGCAGAGCAGACTCAATGGGCAGAATGGCCTAATTCTGCTCCCATGTCTTATGGTCTTAAAGGAATAAATATAAATTTTGGTTAGTGGTTGCATTAAAAAGAAGTGTGAATCTTAGAAATAAACTTGATCATCAAGCCAGAAATAAAGAATTTAGGCATTATTATTGACCCGGAGCAAAATCTCAAATGACATATTAACCATATTATTAAGACTGCATTCTATCATTTTAGGAATGTTGCAAGAGTTTGATTTCTCATAACATCTCAAGATGCAGAAAAACTGATATATGCTTTTGATTTTAGCCAATTCGACTACTGTGATGCTTTCTTTACAGGCATTGCCTAAGAAAGATATAAATTGGCTGCAGCTTGTTCAAAATATAGCAGCAGGACTCTTAACCAAAAGGAGAAAATCTGAGCTCATTTCACCCATTCTAGCATCATTACACTGGCTGCCTGTGTCCTTTAGGATTAATTTAAAAATGCTCTTTATTTTATTTAATGCTTTGAATAATCTAGCTCCTATGTATATATTTTAGATTGTCTAACCCCTTACACTCCTAATCGTTATCTTAGATCCACAAGTACTGGTGTTTGCTTGATGTTCCTGGAGCCAAGCATATAAGAACTGGTGATGCGGCTTTTTGCTCTTATGCACCAAAAATCTGGAAAACTCTACCAACTGAGACGTGCCATGCTAGTACTGTGGAATGTTTCAAAACACTACAAAAAACCTGCTTTTTTTGATTTGGCCTAATTATAGGATTACTTAATGATGTTCATTACATTTATATAATTTGGTATATTCAATTACATATTATTCTGTATAATGTTTGTCTTATAATTGTTAATTTTGTCTCATATTTTTATTTTATCTTGATTTATCTTAACAATCTGTACAACAGTTTGAACTACATCGTCTGTATGAACAGTGATCTATTAATAAGTTATTACTGTATTTTATTTTTTTCTCAGCTCAAGCTGGTAAAACCTGAGGTACGGGCAGAGCCAAGTCCAGTCATTTCTCAATTGCTAGAAACTTTCAGACTATTCTAGTGGTGTTTAGTATCGTGGCTTTCTGAAGATTTACATAAGTATTGCTGCGTAAGCCTAATTGTTTAATGCTATTTGTAGTGACTTTGGGATGATACCAGTTGTAGATATCACTATTTGGACAATGTACACCTTGTTCATGTTCCAAAGTCTTTCCTCTTTTTCCTCTTTTACTCTTAATTTAGCATAATTTTGTTGTTTTTCAATTACTGGTTTCTATAAGTGATGTGTGTTTGGAATGGCTGTACCTATTAAGTAAGTTGTTCTTGCTTGTTTATTGGGTATTATTATACCTGGATGGTTATTATAGGTTGTCCTATCTGTAATAACAGAACAATCATAATATAATTTGTGGGCTCCGACTCTAAAACTGGATAAGGTGTGTATTTAGAGTAAGGTACAGTCTCTTTAATGAGACTGTATTTTAAAGCAAGGTATTAGTGAATGATGTTGCCATTTGATAGTGCCTGTGTGAGTAATCAGATTGTGCTAAACTGCTGCAGAATCCTGTAATGTGTTGGATAGTTTTTGGTTTCTCTTGGCCTTTTCGGCATTTATCATCTTGAATTTGTTGGTATTTCATTATATATTTTTAATAATTTATTATAATTATGCTGAAGTTGCTGGAAATCCAGAGTAACACACACAAAATGCTAGAGGAACTCAGCTGGTCAGGCAGCAACTGTGGAGAGGAATTAAAAAAATCGATGTTTTGTGCTGAGACCCTTCTTCAGGATGGATAAAAGGTCTCGGTCCAAAATGTTGACTGGCTACTCCTCTCCAGAGGCACTGCCTGATCTGCTGAGTTCCTCTAGCACTTTGTGCTTGCCAATATTAAGTATTATCAGTTGAGTGATGTTGGACATTTCAGCATGAAAGAATTTGGATAAATGATAAGAAAATGCTTTATGATACCTCTGTATTGTGGCTGATAGAAAAAGTTTCTTACCATCCCACTCAGTGGTTTAGCCAGTTATGAACATCTGTGGACTGTGTTTTGAAATTTACATGAAACAACAAAGCTAAAAAAAGATAAAAGAATAAACACAAAAGATTTTACAGATGCTTGAAATCCAGATTAACTCACACAAAGTGCTGGAGGAACTCAGCAGGTCAGGCAGCATCTATAGAGAGAAACAAACAGTCACCATTTCGGGCTGAGACCTTGAGTTCTGATAAAGGGTCTTTTCCCAAAACATCGACTGTTTATTCATCTCCATAGATCCTACCTCAGCTGAGTTTCTCCAGCATTTTGTGTGAGTTAATTTGGCTTTCCAGCATCTACAGAACCTTTTGTGATTCAGACTGAGACCCTTCATCAGGACTTGAAGGGAGGGGGGTAAAAGCCAGATTAAGAAAGTTGGGGGAGGGAGAGGAAGATAAACATTGAAGCATGTACATTTAGAAATGCATTTTCTCACTTTTGACCTCTTGCGTCTACCTCATCTATAGAGTGCAGAAAGCACAGGTCTGCATTTTACCCTTGCTCCTGGGCAGATGCTGTTGGGATGAATACGACAACAAACCTTGAGTGATTTTAAAATGTCAAAAAGCACCATTATCCCATTCCAGCGTGAGTCTTAAGGAAATGGGGTGTAATAGATTTTCCAATAACACAAGAAATATAAACCACCTGCTGAGCACTGAAAGAAAAATGGTCCAAAGGGAAATAAAGTATTGAGTGATCAAATTTATCTGCTGATCAGCATTTACACAGAGAGCAATGTCAGGGGCCCCAAATGTGGTCTCGATTGTAACTGAGATAACGTGTTTCTCTAACCAGCAAGAGCACTTTACTAGCTTAACTTTTAAATTTTACACTTAAAGAGGCTGTTCACTCAAACCTTTTCATAAGTGAAACTGTACCTTAAAATTCCAGATTTAATGGTGTTTATTGTCAATCTTCAGTCCACGAGTGTAAAGGAGAACAAAATGGTTGTTACTCCGGATCTGATGCAGCATAAAAAAAAAACACATTCCAACCCTGGGAAAAAAGATACTGTCTGTCTACTCTAACTGTGCTGCTCATAATCTTATAGACCTCTCTCCAATCTCCCCTCAGCGACTGCCGCTCCAGAGAAAACAACCCAAATTTATTCAATATCCCCTTTTAACACATGCCCTCTAATCCAGGTAACATCCTGGTAAGCCTCTTCTGCACCCTTTCAAAAGTCACGACTTTTTTCCTTTGGTGGTGAGGAAAGCAAATGTGACGTTAGCATTCATTTCAGGAGAACTGAAATATAGCCGCAAGGATGTGATGCTCAGGCTTTATAAAGCACTGGTGAGGCTTCACTTGGAGTACTGTGAGCAGTTTTGTGCCCCTTATCTGAGAAAGGATGTACTGATATTGGAGAGAGTTCAAAGGAGGTTCATGAAAATGTTTCTAGGATCGAAAGACTTAACATATTGAGAGCATTTGATGGCTCTGGATCTGTATTCACTGGAATTTAGAAGAATGAGGGGGGGGGAGAATCCCATTGAAATCCATTGAACATTGAAAGGCCTAGTTAGAGTAGTTGTGGAGACGATGTTTCCTTTGGTGGGGGAGTTTAGGACCACAGGGCCCAGCCTCAGCATAGAAAGACATCCATTTAAAATGGAAATGAGGAGGAATTTCTTTCGCCAGAGGGTGGTGAATTTGTATAATTCGTTGTCGCAGGCAACTGTGGAGGCCAGGTCATTGAGTGTATTTAAAGCAGAGGATAGATTCTTGATAAGTCAGAGTGTGAAAAGTTACAGGGACAAGGCAGGAGAATGGGGTTGAGAGGGCCATGGTCAAATGCCAGAGAAAACTTGTTGGAACAAATGGCCGAATTCTGTTTCAGTGCCTTATAATTGTATAATGGAGTGACCAGAGTGAATTGGTTAAACCAGGTTAATGAAGGTTTTGACCAATCCAAAGTGGCATGGTCCAGTGACATTGAATCTCCAGTGACGAGATCAACAAACACAAGAGGGATAATTTTCCTACTGCCTGCAAACTACCACCCTAACCCTTACCCTAATGCACACATAAACGTTTGACAATTAGCACCCCTTCCACTCTTAGTACGGTAAATGATTATTTAAGATAGATTCCAAGAAAGGCAAGTGGAGTTAAATCAGGTTAATGAAGGTGAATTATTAGAATCCAGAAGCACTCTAAATGTGACCTAACTTGTTTTATAAAACTGTAGCTTAACTTCCTGATTCTTGAATTCAGTTCCTTGATGAATAAGTTTGAGGTCAAAAGCTCAAGTTCAAAGTAAATTTATTATCAAAGTACTTATGTGTCTCCATATATGACCCGGGGACTCATTTTCTTGCAGGCATTCACAAATTCAAAAGACACAACAGACTCAATGAAAGAGCATTCCTAACAGTCGAGCAACAACCAATATTCAAAAAAACTGTGCAAGTACAAAAATAAAGAAATAATAGTAAAAAATAAATAAGCAATAAATATTGAGAACATCAGATGCAGAGTCCTTGAAAATGAGTCCATTGGTTGTGGGAACATTTCAATGATGGGGGCGAGTGAAATTGAGTGAAGTTATCCCCTTTGGTTCAAGATCCTGATGGTTGAGACGTAATAACTGTTCCTGACCCTGATGGTATGAGTCCTGAGGCTCCCATGCCTTCTTCCTCATGGCAACTGCGAAAAGAGAGCATGCCCACCACTCGGGCATCTCACATTTACAACTATGCTGGTTGATAGTGTGGGAAAGAAGGCATTAGCATACTTGCCTTTATTGAATAGATTAGCCTACAAAAAGTGCTGGATATGGACAAGTCCGTCACGGCTAAAGCCCTCCCCACCACTGAGCACATCTGGGTGGAGCACTGTTGTAGAACAGCAGTATCCATCGTCAATGACTGCTTCCTTACCACCCTATCAACCTGTGTCAATATGTATTGTATGTGAACTCTTATATATTTATAATTATATTTATCACAGTCAACTTTGGCCCATTGCAAACTACAAAGAACACCAAATTTAGGGCACAAGCCCGATGGATCAGTTGAAAAGTACAATGGATTAGCTGAATCAATTACTAAGTCTATGGAAGCATTTATTGGTTTCTATATGAAAACAACATTACTGGATTGTAAAGGGTTAACTTGCTGGATCATAAAGTGCAGGACAATAAGTCTGTTTTACATGAATATTCTGTCTAAACTCTTCAGAAAATGGTTCCGCACACAGGAAGATTCTCTGAAGTCATAATTTGATTTACTGTTCAAACTTTTCCTGGTTATCGGTACTAAAATATTTCGGCTTGAATGGTGTCAGTAATGTTATTACTGAGTCAGTAATAAGTTATTACTGAGTGTTTTCCCCCTTGTAGTGGGGACTGGTGCAGTCAAAATATTAGTGGCTGCATGAAATATAATTACCAGATGAACATTATTTAACAATCAGCAGAAAAACAGTGTCAAATAGTCTCGAATAGTGTTTCAATTGACTTGAATCTCTGAAATAATCCTGTTACAGATTTTTTAAAAAGTGAACGAAACTCCCCAGTGAAAAAGGTTTGAGAAGTAATCATCATTTATTCGGTGAGCATGGCCTTTGCCAGAATAAGCCAGAGATGTGTCAGAACACCGTGCTGGGTGCCGTAGCCTTCAGCTGCCCTGCCACAACCAATGCAAGAGATTGCAGTAAGCAAATTAAAAAAAAAAGAAGAGACTTTGTGAGATTTAGTTAGTTGAAGCTTGGGGGTGGAGTTTAGTTCATGAAGATGTCTGGACCAGTTAGCACCAATAATGATGAGGGGAACTGAGAAAGTTGGAGAGCTCTTTTGTTGTGTTGAGATGGTGATGTACACAGGGCCAAGGTCAGGCAGCATCATCATCCATCTTCTTCAGTGGCAGCTTTCTGTCAAGGCCCGGCTAACTTCCCCCTCAGTCAAGGCAGTAGGGCTCCTATTGTTGACACCAGCCAATTCCCAGGCAAGTGTAAATGAAGTTAATATCCACTGACCTACTGCCAAGCCAAAGACAGCCCCTAGTGTCGCCCTGGAAATAATGGAATTCAACTCTTTCAATAGCAAATCCAAGTGGTTTGACTAATTTTACTGAGGAACGATTGTAGTTTTTTTCAGATTCTCGTCAAGGCCTAATGTTGCCTCTCAGGGATCTGAAAAACTCGAATTGCAGAAGCAACATGATCTCTACATGTTTCTATACAAATTTCACAGATACAGGAACACTAAATTCTTCAAGAAAGGAATTTGATCTGTGTTCTTTCTCTCCCTAATTATAGGCTAAATTGAGCTGGGTAAAATCTATAACAAAACTCTAGTAACCTCTAACTTTATTTTTGTATAATCCTGTACAAATTTTACTGAAAAGAATTGCAAATTCTTCAACAAAGGAATTTGATCTGTGTTTCTTTTTCTAACTAATTATAGACTAAAGTTGGCTGAGTAAATATGATAATAAAACTCTTTAGCAACCTCTAATTTTATTTTTAAACAATTCTGTACAAATTTTACTGATAAAGCATAAAGAACTTGCTATTCCTTTATAGTTACTGAATGTTGCTGCATGTCACACCCTGACCAACCCATCATAGCAAATTCATAATAGATGTAAATGTATATTCTGAATGAAGTTGATCCTTGGCTTATGTTCCACTGACTTTGACATCTTGTACAATAAATTCCAAGTTAGACTGAGGCTTCATTTGGTGGCTTGGGGAAAAGTTTCATTGACAAACTCGAGACTGAGTGAAGATGAAAATCAAAGCAACACACACAAAATGCTGGAGGAAGGCAGCATCTATGGAAAAAAGTACGGTCGATGTTTCGGACCAAAACCCTTTGGCAGGAAGGTTTCTTTGTGTGCGTGTTGCTGGGATTTCCAGCGTCTGCAGATTTTCTCTTGTTTGTAAAAATCAAAGTTCTCAGTACTCCACGGTAACATCACTCTCCAGATGTAGTTGGTCAGAGACTGTCTATATTTTAAGTTGAGGGATTGCTTTTAGAATTAGACTAAAGAGAAAGAAGAGTTAAAACAGGAAATTAAAGCTGATGACTGTTCTTTGTTATGAGCCTGTAAGATGATTTGTGTACTTGGCCATTTGATTAATAATTTAATTGGTTTAGCACAACATAGTGGGCCGAAGGGTCTGTTCCTGTGCTGTACTGTTCTACGTTTTAATAGAAACTCACTTTCAAGGACCACATATACAGTCGGCCCTCCTTATCCGCAGTCTCGGCATGCGTGGATTCAACTAAATACGGATTGGGAAAACCCAGAACTTCTCTCTCCAGCACTTGTTGTTTGAGCATGTACAGACTTTTTTTCTTGTCATTATTCCCTAAACAATACAGTATAACAACTATTTACACAGCATTTACATTGTATTAGGTATTATAAGTAAGTTGGAACAGGTACATCCAGTGTTATTTAGTGTCAGTTAGTCAAACGTTTGTCTTAGTATATAGTATATATTTTACCTTTTTATGCATATAAAACACTAAGAAATGTATGTATTTCGATAATTAAACCTTGCTTAGTAATAATTGTAACTTACATTGGGGCAGGGCCTTTCAAATGCTCTATTATTCTCACTTTATCCTTTAAAGTTGTTCCGATCGTTGACCGACTGTAGCCTAATGCTTTTCCAATTACCAATGGCATTTCACCTCTTTCCGATCACTTTGTTATTTCCACTTTATTTTCAGTTGTGATCGTTTTCTGGGACAGAAACACTGTGGGTGGTAGGTCCCGAGCTCTGCCAGGTCCTAAAGTCCACCGCACTGAGACAGGTTAAATAGGGGACTTGAGCATGGAACCAATCCCCCCGTGGATAAGGAGGGCCGACTGTATGTATTTGTGCTTTGTTCTCGGCAGTTTGTAGGTGGGGGCCAATGGATGTCGTGGCTTTTGCTGACCGCTCAATTACGCTTAGCGTACACTTAAATTTCATCGCTTCAAGATAGTATATTTACTATTTGCTAATAAAGCATCAAATACCTATCCTTGATGTTGGTTGTCAGTCTTTATTTATGTAAAGTTTTTTTCATAAATTCTACTATATTTCTTTATTTTCCTGTAATTGTCTGCAAGAAAATGTATCTCCAGGTGGTATATGGTGACATATACACACTTTAATAATAAATGTACTATTTAGTTTGTAGATTTGAAAATAATACCGCAAATTATTAATACAGTGGTAACAATAAAGTGTTGTACTTGCTTGAGAAAAAAGTATAACCAAAGAGTAAAGAGAAATTCAGAATCTGATTTGAAAGACCTTTATTGTGTGACAGCTATTTCCTGGAAGGTGTAGTGGAAAAAAACGAGTTATGTGTTCAAGGAATATGTCTTAGAGCATCAGAATGGTTGGATATTTCCTTGGGACTACAGCAGCTCTACTAATGCAACTTCCCTGCAAGTTGTTTACACATGTAAGTGGTGTTCTGCCAAAATCCAGTGAAGCTGCAATGCCTTAGAATCTCACAGAGTAAGAATCGAACTGCTTGTCAGTGCAGAATGTCAGTTGGTTATAGAGTGAGTGGGCCTGTATGCACAGAACATTGGATAGGCAGCGTTTGAATTAATTTAACATCGGCTGCACAGCTGTCAGGGGGAGAGGAGATGTTTCATGCTTGCAGTCTAGGCTGGAGTTGAACCCTGACCTCAGAGGTGAAAGGGTAATATGGTAAGTCATTATAACGACCAATCCCTCAGGTCCTTACAGATTTTAAACATGAGCAGCAATTGAAATTAGAAGCTTGTTGCTAGCTTTCTAGAAGTTAAATCAAATACTAAGTTTGATTGCTTCAAAGACTTTTGCTAATAGTGAGTTCCCACCGTATCCATTTATATGGAATAACTTCACTCAACTTCATTTGCCCCATCACTGAAATGCTGTCACAAGTAACTCTCTTTCAAGGGCTCTTCATCTCACATTCTCAATATTTACTGCCTATTTACTTATTATTATAAACATAGAAAACCTACAGCACAATACAGGCCCTTCTGTGCTGAACATGTCCTTACTTAACAAATTACCTAGTGTTACCCATAGCCTTCTACTTTTTTTGAGCTCCATGTACCTATCCAGGAGTGTCTTAAAAGACCCTATCGTATCCGCCTCCACCACTGTCACCGGCAGCCCATTCCAAGCACTCACCACTCTCTGTGTAAACAAACCTACTCCTGATATCTCCTCTGTACCTACTTCCAAGCACCTTAAAACTGTGCTAGCCATTCCAGCCTTGAGGAAAAAGCCTCTGACTATCCACACGATCAATGCCTCTCATCATCTTGTACACTTATTATTGTTATTATTTCTTTTCATACTTGCACAATTTGTTGTCTTTTGCAGTCTGGTTGAACTTCCAAGTTGGTTCAGTCCTTCACTGATTCTATTATGGATTTATTGAGTATGCCCACAAGAAAACTAATGGCAGGGTTGTATATGGTGATATATATGTATTTTGATAATAAATTTAAATTTACTTTGAAGCCTCAGCCATCTCCTGTGTATTGAATGCATGGAAAGGTCTGTGCATTCTGTTCCCTGTTTCTAATTTCAACCCTTTCCCTCTTTCTGCCCGATCTTGTTCTTCACCCTTCCTCCAAATGTATTCTGGTAACTTGCTGTGACACATTTGTATTTGCAGTTTGTTACCATTTTGCTCATTGTGTGTCCTGCTGGGCACCGTCTTTCATTGATTGCACTCTGTTTCTTGGATTTACTGTGTATGCCCACAAGAAAACACACCTCAGGGTTGTATTTGGTGACATCTGTGTACTTAGATAATAAAGTTACTTTGAAATTTCCGCTTTGTCTCTGCTGTGGTATGCTGGTCAGGGCACAACATGCAGCAAAGAAAAACACATTCATCATTATAAAGAAATTATTTAAAAAATGCTAGAGATTACTAAGCTTTGTTAGTCTTTACCCAGCCTGTTTGGGGATCTCAAACTGTTCTCATTTGTAGATCTCAAACTCTTACTTCAGAATAACAGCCTGTTAACCAGGAATTTTCCCTGTTTAAGATATAACAGTTGCAGCTGCAGTTTTTCACTGTTTCCTGTTGAACAAACCAGTGGCATGAGGTATGATGTTATCATCATTATGTGTGATATGGTATGATATGGGTGAGCATGGTCTTCCCTGACCATTGTTGCTCTTGGTAGATCTTTCTACAGAAGTGGTTTGCCATTGCCGCCTTCTGGGCAGTGTCTTTACAAGGTGGGTGACCCCAGCCATTATCAATACTCTTCAGAGATTGTCTGCCTGGTGTCAGTGGTTGCGTAACCAGGACTTGTGATATGCACCAGCTGTTCCGATGGCTTCATGTGACCCTGTTGGGGTGGTGGTCAAAGTAGGTGCTACACCTTGCCCAAGGGTGACCTGCAGGCTAGCGGAGGACTACTTTACACCTATTTTGGTAAAGATGTATCTCCACCCCACCAGCCAAGAAGTATGGTGTAGGCACTGGAATATACACATTGGTCACTCTCTTGTGGCCTTCTGCAGCTGTAGCCCATGAACTTCAAAATTTCGTGTGCTGTACATTCAGAGATGCTTTTGGCCTGCACTCACTGGAATTTAGAAGATCGTGTGGGGATCACGTTGAAACCTACTGAATGTTGAAAGGACTAGATAGGCTGGATGTGGAGAGGATGTTTCCTGTGGTGGGGGTATCTAGAACAAGAGGGCACAGCCTTAAGATTGAGGGGCGACCCTTTAGAACAGAGGTAAGGAGGATATTCTTTAGTCAGTGAGTAGTAAATCTGTGGAATGCTCTGCCACAGATTGCGGTGGAGGCCAATTTTGTGTGTATATTTAAGGCAGAAGTTGATCGTTTCTTGATCGGTTAGGGCATATGGCAAGAAGGCAGGTGTACGGGTTTGAGTGGGGTCCGGGATCAACCATGATGGAATGGCAGAGCAAACTCAATGAGCTGAATGACCTAATTCTGCTCCTATGTCTTATGCTCTTCTGCACATCACTGTTGTAAAGTGTGGTTATTTGAGTTCCTGTCATTTTTCAGTCAGCTTAAACCATTCTCCTCTGACCTCTCTTTAACAAGGCATTTCCACCTGCAGAACTGCTGCTATGTTTTGTTTTTGTCCTATTCTTTGTAAACTCTAGAGGCTGTTGTACATGGAAATCCCAGGAGATACTCAGACCACCCTGTCTGGCACCAACAATCATTCCACAGTCAAAGTCACTTAGATCCCATTTCTTCCCCGTTCTGATGTTTAATCTGAACAACAACGGAACCTCTTGACCATGTCTGCGTGCTTTTATGTACTGAGTTGCTACCACATGATTGGCTGATTAGATATTTGAATTAATAAAGTGACGCTGTGTGTATATTAACGATGACAAACATGAAATAAAATAATCAATTTTTTAAATTGAGATCTAAGTAGCTGAAGTACTGAGTTCACTTCAAAGTAAAGTTTAAAGTTCAAAATAAAATTTATTATCAGAGTACATACATATCACCACATACAACCCTGTGATTCTTTTTCCTGCAGGCATACTTAGCAAATCTAGAGAAAAGTAACTGTAAGCAGGATCAGTGAACAACAAACTGTGCAAATGCAAATATAAGTAAACAACAATTAATAACGAGAGCATGAAATAACAAATAAAAGAGTTCTTAAAGTGAGAGCATCAGTTGTGGGACACCAGAAATAGAATGAGTGTTGTTATCCATTTTCTTTCAAGAGCCTGATGGTTGAAGGACAGTAACTGTTTCCGAACCTGGTGGTGTGAGTCCTTAGTCTCTTGTACTTTCTCCCTGATGGCAGCAACAAGAAAGTAGCAAGCCTTGGGTAGTGAGGATCTTTGATGATGAATACTGCTTTTCTATGGCAATGCACGTTTGTAGTGATGCTGTGTCCTCAACAGATTGAGTCACTCACAACAAAAACAAAATAAATCTTTTTATTTACGGATGTGAACAGGATCAAAATTAATTCACATTAAAATTACATTCATTTTTCCTTGTAAACAACTTCAAAATCATGTCTTTGGAAAACACATATTGATTTTCTTCACCTCATTGGGTCTGTTTCCTTATACAAATTGAGGAAATTATGCTTTTCATGCAGTTCAATATTCATTTGAAAACAACCTTCTGTTGAAATAATACAAATTTGAGTTCCATGAACATCTCCCAATGAAAGAAAGACTTTAATAGAATAATATTAAGGATTTTTAACGGCCAGAAACTTAACAACTGACTTAGGGACTTCTTTTTAAAATCTTGATACCCTGTTCACACAAACCAGCTGTATCCAGTTTTAATAGAGGGAAGATGGTGAGCACTTGGCCAATCTCTATTCCTCTATCTTCCAGGCTCTCTGATTTTCTTCCTTCTGAAGATCCTTTTGTTAATCTCCTGTAACCCGACCCATCTCCCACAACCTCTCCTTTGTCACTGGGGTGTCTGGTAGCGTAGTGGTTAGCATAACTCTCTATAGAACCAGTTCACTTCTTGCTGTTACCTGTAAGGAGTATGTATGTTCTCCCCAGGACCTCCGAGTACTCTGGATTCCTAAAACGTTCCAAAAACATACAAGTTAGTGGGTTAATTGGTCACATGTGTGTAACTAGGTAGTGCGGGTTCTTTGCGCTGGAAGGATACTGTGCTGTTTCCCTTGAAAGAATGATTTCCGATTTGCAAATGAAAATCAAAGCAACTGCAGATGCAGGAAATCTAAAATAAAAATAAAGTGAAAATTATGAAAATATTCAGCAAGTCAGGTTGTTACCTGTGGAAGAGAAAGAGAGACAGCCTTTCAGCTTTGACTCTATTGTGAGATATCTGCTCAGTACCAGGGTACTTCTTGGAATGGTAAGCTAAATTTTGTCTCCAGGTCTTGAGAGTGGACCTTAAATCAGTGTCTCCAGACTCAAGAGATGGGATTGGTATCAACAAGCAATGACTGCAATGTTCAAAGTTCAAAGTACATTTCTTATCAAAGGATGTGCGCATTATACAACACACAAAATGGCGGAGGAACTCAGCAGACCAGGCAGGATCTATGGAAAAAAAAACACAGTTGATGTTTCAGGCTGAGATCCTTCGGCAGGACTGGAGAAAAAAGAAGATGAGGAGGAGATTTAAAAAGGTGTGGGGAGGGGAGAGAGAAACACAAGGAGATAGGTGAAACCAGGTAGGGGAGGGATGAGGTAAAGATCTGGGAAGATGATTGGTAAAAGAGATATAGGGCTGGAAAAGGGGGAGTCTGATAGGAGAGGACAGAAGGCCATGAAAGGAAGAAAATGAGGGAAGAGCACCAGAGGGAGGTGATGGGCAGGCAAGGAGATAAGGTGAGAGAGGGAAAAGGGGATGGGAAATAGTGAAGGGCTTCATTACTGAGATGAAATATCTAATTTTAGAGATATTCTTGGAGAGAAGATCCTGAGAGGCAGGACTTATGAGCATTTGGAGAGACTTAATCTGATTAGGGATAGGCAGCATGGTTTTGTCAAGGGCAGGTCATGCCTTATAAACCTGATTGAATTCTTTGAGGATGTAGCAAAACACATTGAAGGTAGAACAGTGGATGTAGTGTATATGGATTCAGTAAGGCATTTGATAAGGTTCACCATGCGAGGCTCATTCAGAAAATAATGAGGCATGGGATCCAAGAAGACCTTACTTTGTGGATCCAGAATTGGCTTGTCCACAGAAGGCAAAGATTGGTTGTTGATATTCTGCATGGAGAACAGTGACCACTGGTGTTCTGCAGGGATCTGTTCTGGGACCTCTCCTCTTTGTGATTTTGATACTGTAATTGACCTGGATGAGGAAGTAGAAGGGTGGGTTAGTAAGTTTGCTGATGACAAAAAAGTTGGGGGTGTTGTGGGTAGTCTGGAGGGTTATCAGAGGTTACAAGCCAATATCAATAGGATGCAGAACTGGGCTGAGAAGTGGCAGATGGAGTTTAACCCGGATTAAGTGTGAAGTGGTTCATTTCAGTAGGTCAAATGTGAAGACTAATTGTAAGACTCTTGGCATGTGTGGAGAAGCAGCAAGATCTTGGGGTCCATATCTATAGGACACTCAAAAGCTGCTGCGCAGGTTGACAGTGTTGTTAAGAAGGTGTAAGATATGTTGGCCTTTATCAACCATTGGACTGTGTTCAAGAGCCATGAGTTAATGTTACAGTTATATAAGACTTTAGTCAGACCCCACTTGAAGTACTGTGTTTAGTTCTGGTCTCCTCACTACAGGAAGGATGCGGATGCTATAGAGAAAGTGCGGAGGAGACTTACAAGGATGTTGCCTGGATTGGGGAGCATGCCTTATGAGAACAGGTTGAATGAACTTGGCCTTTTCTCCTTGGAGCGACAGAGGATGAGAGGTGACCTGACAGAGGTGTATAACACGATGAGAGGCATTGATTATATGGATAGCCAGAGGCTTTTTCCCAGGGCTGAAATGGGAAAGAGAGGGCACAGTTTTAAGGTGCTTGGAAGTAGGTAGAAGGGAGATGTCAGAGGTAGGTTTCTCACACAGAGAGTGGTGGGTGAATGGAATGCACTGCCAGTGATGGTGGTGGAGGTGGATACAATAGGGCCTTTCAAGAGACACTTAAGTAGGTACATGGAGCTAAGAACAATAGAGGGTAATGTGGTAGGGTAATTCTAGGCAGTTTTTCGAGTAGTCTACATAGCCCACACAACATTGTGGGCCGAAGGGTCTGTAATGTGCTGTAGATTTCTATGTTCTATGTACTATTAAAATATTATTTTACATTACATGTGCGAGTTACATGTAATGTGCTGTGCACATTGTTTCATTTGGTGGTATACAGAAATAAACTTCCACTCGTTTGTTATTTGTCAGTCTTTGTGTGTAGTTTTTCACTGATTCTGTTGTATCTCTTTGATTGTATTTTGTGACTGCCTGTAACAAAATGAATTTCAGGGTAGTATACATACTTTGATAATAAATTTACTTTGAACTTTGACCTTTGAAATGCAGCATTGCCAACGACGTGCATTATTGTCTTATGCTTCCAAAAAGGTCGTGGTTCCAGGGAACTCATCAAGTGAACTGAACAAATGAACCTTGATGATTATTTTAATGAAAAGTGTTACTTCCAGTGTTTATTTCTAAGAAGAGGCATGAGGAATATAAACATGAGATTAAACTCAAAAATCTAAAAGCTGCTGTTTTTAATGTGCCACAGCCCACCATTAAATTCATGAAATTAACATTTGCATGGCTCACTGTTGTGCGTTTCAATCTGAAAACACTTTGTTAGGTTCCATCGTTTAGAATGGAGTCGCCTCACAAGAATGATCCTGGAAATGAACGGGTTAATGTTTCAGGAGCATTTGTTGGCTCTGGAGTTTAGAACAATGAGGAGGGTATCTATTGAAGCCTTTTGAATATTGAAGGTCCTAGATAGAGTGTAGGTGGAGAGGGTGTTTCCTATAGTGGGGTAGACTAGGGCAAGATGGTACAGCCTCAGGATAGAAGGACGTCCCTTTGGAACAGAGATGAGGAATTTTTTTAGCCACAGTATGGTGAATCTGTGGAATTTATTGCCACAAGAGACTGTAGAGGTCAAGTCATTGAGTATAATTAAAGCAGAGGTCGATAGGTTCTTGATTAGTAAAGGCATCAAATGTTACAGGAAGAAGGCAGAGGAATGGGGTTGAGAGGGATAAGGATGGAATGGGGGAGCAGACTCAATGGGCCAAATGGCCTAATTTTGCTCCTCTGTCTAATGGTCTGAAATCAGCACCATTTCTCCTTGTTTAGATGCTCCCTGATCTGCTGAGCGTTTCCAGCGTTTTCTGTTTTCAACTCAATTTGATATGTTGTGGAAGTGCGCTTGGTCAAGTCTCAAATGGCTAGTTTTTTTTGCACTGAGAGTTATCAGCTCACAGTTTCAGTAAGTTGCCAGGCAAAAAAAAACTCTTAAGCACCTAAAGCCGCAAGGTCAAGCCTGACTAACCAGAAGCTCGTCGACAGTAAAGTCTAGCTGCTCTGTCAGAGACAAGGCTTTAAAAATGTCTGTTGAGTTAAATGCCTAAGGGATTTAGCAGAGAACTCCAATGCTCCCTTGGCTGTCAAAAAAGTATTATTTTCCTGGGAAAAAGAACTGAAAGTTTCAAAAGAGGCAAACAGCTGGTCTGACATTGTCACTTAGCCCAGCTCTTCTTGCCAGAATGAGGGGAAGGAAGAAGATAATCAGTGGCCTCCTTATTAGACATGCTTTGAGCCTAATTAAGTGGCCACTGAGTATATGTCCGTGGTCGTCTTCTGCTGTAGCCCATCTACTTCAAGGTCTGATGTGTTGTGCATTCAGAGATGCTCTTCTGCACACTACTGTTGTAATGCGTGGTTATTTGAGTTACTGTTGCCTTCCTGGCAGCTCGAACCAGTCTGGCTATACTCCTTTGACCTCTCTTATTAACAAAGTGTTTCACCCAGAGCACTACTGCTTACTGCATGTTTCTTTGTTTCTGCACCATTCTCTGTAAACTCGAGAGACTGTTGTGCATGAAAATCCCAGGGACAAATAGTTTCTGAGATACTCAAACCACCCTGTCTGGCACCAACTATCAATTCCACAGTCAAAGTCACTTAGATCACATTTCTTCCACATTCTGATGTTTTGTAAGAGCAACAACTCTTGACCATGTCTGCATGCTTTTATGCATTGAGTTGCTGCTGCATGATTGGCTGATTAAATATTTGGATTAATTAACAAGTGTATAGGTGTACTTAATAAAGTAAACACTGAGTGAGGAGTGGTGAACATATGGATATACGTGATTAGTCTCAGGGGAGTGGTGAACGCATGGATATACCTTCCTCCTGGTGATTAGTCTTGGGGGAGTACAGGGAGGGGCACAGTAGAACCTGCAACCCCCCCCCCTTAATTCCAAAAGAAAAGCTCATTGGTATTTTCCTTGGTACTCAGTTGCTGTGCAGACTGCAGTTCAGTACCCATCACGCTGTCAGTGGAACAGCGATAACAGCCGGTGGTGTGGAGGGTAACTGCTACCGACGTCCTCGCTGCAGGGCTGCTCGTCTCTGCTTGGCAGTGCACACAAGCTGGAAGCAAGCTGGGTGGGGGGGGGGAGGGTGGATCTTGGCACCCTTCCCATCACCCTCCCTTCCTCCTGACAGCTCACCACTGACTGCAGCTAGACTTTCGATAGAGCCCGGTATAGTGATGGACCACTGGAGTTCTGAGCTGAGAGGCCAGAACTACTTTGATTGTAGCTGCCAGCGACATGAAAGAGAATCAGGCATATAATAATAATAATTAATAATAATATTAACTTATTTATAGAACACTTTCCATACAGACAATGGTGTTCAAATTGCTTTACAGTGGGATAAAATACAAACATGGGAATAAAATAAAAAAATACAAATAAGCAAGGTTAAATAGCCAGGTTTTGAGTTGCTGTTTAAAGCTGTTGACCGAGTCTGAATGACATTACTATGATGTGAATTTAGTTCTTTTGTGGCAGCAGTACTGTGCAAGACACAAGTTACAGAAACAAATACTGGAAATGAGGAATAGTGGGGTAGTGTACACTGTGGTAACCGCCGTGGTTAGTGTTGCCCTGTTATAGCTCCAGATACTCGGGAGTTTGGAGTTCAATTCCATAAGGAGCTTTATGTTTTCCCCAGGAACTGTTGTTGTTTCCTCCAGGAGCTCCAGTTTCCCCAAAGTTCAAAGACATACTGGTCAGTAGGTGAATGGTTCATTGAAAATTGTCCTGTGTTTCGTTTATTCATTATGTGCTGTGTCGTATGATGTGGCCGATCACGGTCTTTCCATGACCCTGATTGCTCTTGGCAAATGTTTCTACAGAAGTGGTTTGCTGCCCTCTGGGGCAGCACAGGACGGGTGATGACAGCCATTATCAATACTCTTCAGAGATTGCCTGATATCAGTGGTCGCATAACCGGGACTTGTGATGTGCACCAGTAGCTCATACGACCATTCACCACTTGCTTCCATGACACTCTGACGGTGGTATCTGAAAAGAGGATGCTGTCCAAGTTGCATGCTATCTTGGACAATGTCTCCCATCCACTCCATAATGTACTGGTTAGGCACAGGAGTACATTCAGCCAGAGACTCATTCCACCGAGATGTAACACTGAGCGTCATAGGAAGTCATTCCTGCCTGTGGCCATCAAACTTTACAACTCCTCCCTCGGAGTGTCAGACACCCTGAGCCAATAGGCTGGTCCTGGACTTATTTCCACTTGGCATAATTAGCTTATTATTATTTGCAACACGTGAATCTGCAGATGCTGGAAATAAATAAAAACACAAAATGCTGGCAGAACTCAGCAGGCCAGAGAGCATCTATGGGAGGAGGTAGTGACCCTCCTGATGAAGGGTTTCGGCCCAAAATGTCGTTACTACCTCTTCCCATAGATCCTGTCTGGCCTGCTGAGTTCTGCCAGCATTTTGTGTTTTTAACTTATTATTATTTAGTTACTTATGGTTTTATATTGCTATATTTCGACACTATTCTTCGTTGGTGCGGCTGTAACGAAACACAATTTCCCTCGGGATCAATAAAGAACATCTGTCTGTCTGTTTGTTTACGTGGCCATGATTGGGTGGGGGGTGTGACACCTTGTCCAAAGGAGACGTGGAGGCTAGTGAAGGGAAGGAGGGCCTTACACTTCATCTGGTATCTACCCTCCACCCAGTCCTGTGGTTAGGATGGCATTAGATTGATGGTGAGGCCCATTTGCGTTGGAAGAGCCTGTTCCATGCTGTATCTGCAAGTAAATAAAAATATACATAAATAATCAGTGTTCATGGACAGTTCAGAAGTGTGATGGCAGAGGAGAAGAAGCTGTTTCTGAATTATTAACGGAGGCTTCCGTGCCTGCTCCTGGATGGTGGCACTGAGAAGAGGATATGACCCAGGTGGCGAGGGTCTTTAGTGATGGATGCCGTCTTCTTGAGGCATCGCCCTTTGAAAACGTCTTCGATGTTGAGCAGGGATTTGCATGTGATGGATGAGACTGGGTCTACAGCCCTTTGCGGTCTCTTTCAATCCTGCACTTCGGAGCTTCCATACCAGGCAGTGATGCAACCAGATAGCTAGGATGAGGAGTAGGAAAGTAGGGGGAATGGACGTTAGAGGTGAGTGGTGAATGCGCAGAATGTCCTGCCAGGGGTGGTGGGAGAAGCCATCAGGGCCACTTAAGAGACTTTTAGAGAGGCACATGGATGATAGAAAAATGGAAGCCTGTGTAGGGTTAGATTGGTTATAAGGTTGCCACAACATCTTGGGCTGAAGGACTGTACTGTGCTGTAAAGTTCTATATTCTAAAGTTCTAAAGTTTTCCCTGTTCAGACAAAATGCTCTCCACAATACATTTGTAGAACCCACTGAGATATCTGCGCCCAGGAGCTTCGATGTTGAATGGAGTAGCAGTGAGATACCGTTCATTTGAGTGGTGTCACTTGGAGAAATTGAAAGCCTAAGTGTTTTATTCTTCAGGAGGTTGGGGTGGTGTGCATGCTCCTGTCTACAGCAAGGGCGCTGGCTAGAGAGAATTGAGAGATTCACGTTCCTTGGTGTGAACATCACCAGTAGCCTGTTCCGGTCCAGTCACGTTGGTGAGGCTGAATTTAGAGTATTGCATGCAGTTTTATTACCAACAGGAAAGACATCAATAAGAGTGTAAGAGTACAGAGAAAATTTACCTGACCTGATGAGTTCCTCCAGCATTTTGTGTATTTTGCTGGGAATTGAGGACATGATTTATCGGGAAAGATTGGATATATTGAAAGGAAATGCAGGGGGCAAGTTTTTTCTTAAAAGCACAGAAAGTGATGGATGTCTGGACTGTGCTGCCTGGGGTGATGGCAGAGATAGATACATGGGGAATTTCAAGAGACATTTAGGTAGCCTCAAGACTGAGGAAAATAGAAGGATATGAACATTGTGTAGGGAGAGGGTATTAGTTTAGTTGTCCACTTGGATATTAATTTATTTGGTTCGCACAACATTGTGGGCCAAAGGGCTTGTCCTGTGCTGTACTAATCTATGTTCTATATTCTAGGTTAGGAGTTTATTTCTTTTAACATGGCTCTGGCCACACAAGGCCTAGTCACTGTTAGTCATTCTTCACTTTGCAGTAAAGCTGCCGAATGAAGACTCAGATCTTTTTGAACCAGAATCAAAGTAAAGATGGGTATGTAAATAACACAGGCAACCTTTAAATTGTGTCAAAAATAAATATCTACAGGGAAGACATTGAAAACGAACATTACAGCCTCTGATGCCTCTAAGCTGAGCAGGTGCATGGCCGCACAGAAACTGCAATGCTCCTGGGCACATGGCCTTTGTTGCCATGCAGTTGAAGTTTGACGCAGCAAGAAAAGGCGTATGAAACATGAAAGATGTAGCTTTGTTGTACTATACCCTTTCAATTAATAATAAAATCAAAATAATGTGATTTTTCTGTTTTCATTCTAAAGGGTGCAGAGAAAATTTACCTGACCTGCTGAGTTCCTCCAGCATAGAATACAGAGAAAAAAATATTTAAAGTGCTGTGCAGTTTTCAGGCTGTAAAAATTTCCTGCTCAGTGTAATGGTTGGTCCGTGCAGCTGTAAAATAAACTTAATTACAGTAACCCAACAGATCCTGCAAGAAAACGAGAAATGGAAATTAGGTTCAACCTTTCAGATTCAGTTACATTTAGTTATCACATGTACAGTGGAAATCATCGTTTGTGTTAACAGGCAACACAACTAGGGATGTGCTGGGGCAGCCCGCAACTGTTGTCATAAATGCGGTACCCATAGAGCAACGCAGAACACAACAAACAACGGAACAGCAACAGCTAAAGGAGCCCTGTTCCTCCCTCCCTTGTCATTTGTCTGAAGAAGTTTAAATTTAACCACTTAATCTGCACATTTATGTGTACAAGATAAAATGAGGCGTGGATAGAGGGAACAGCCAGAGATTTTTTCGCAGGGTGGGAATGGCTAGTAACATGGGGGCATAATTTTAAGATGATTGAAGTGAAGTTTAGGGAGATGTCAGAAATAAGTTCTGGTGAGTGTGTGAAACGCCCTGCCAGGGATGGTGGTAGAGGTAGATATATTAGGGGCATTTAAGATATTCTTAGATAGGCACGTGGATGATAAAAAAAATGGAGGCTATGTAGGAGACAAGACTTTGAGGTTAAAAGTTCAGCACAACATCATGGACTGAAATATTTTTGTGGTGCTGAAATGCTCTTATGTTCCTTGAATTGTTTCAGTAAAAATAGCAGAAGCACTGAATTCATCCCAGCCATGCATACTGCGATTTTCATGGCTGAGAAGCAGACCACAGGTAATAGGTTATACTGTCACAGTCATGTGTTAAGTCTCATCATCTGTTAATCTGGTTAGATGCTGTCGTGTGTGATGAAGTTAGGATTCCACACGACCAACGCACACAGTATGCTGAAGGAACACAGTAAGTCAGGCAGCATCTATGGATGTACGGTGCACCAATTACCCATGTACACTACCTCACTATTTGTTTTTCTGTTTTGCTCCTTTCCTACACTACTTATTTAATTATATGTACGTATTTCTGTGTGATACACAGTACTGTGCAAAAATCTAATTCCCTAAAGCGTAGATGCTTTCAAAAATAATGAATCGAAATGTTTCTAAATATAAAAAAATACTATAAAGAGCAGTGAGCAGTAAAAATCTAAATTGTCAATATTTGGTGTAACCACCCTTTGCCTTTATAACTGCAACTGTTTTCTTAGGTAAACTCATGCAGTTTTATAAGAAAATCGGCTGTTAAGTTGTTCCAAGCTTCTTGGAGAACTTGCTACCGTTCTCCTGCAGACTTTGGCTGCCTCGCTTGCTTTTGTCTCTCCAGGTAATCCCAGACAGCCTCGATGATGTTGAGCTCAGGGCTCTGTGGAGGCTGGACCATCTGAAAATCTGGAAAACACACAGATACAGACACACACCTACACACATACACACACACAATGCTGCAGGAACTGCCTCAGTGGAGTGTTGGTGCCGTTTCATTTCACTGGGCATCAGTGGGCTCTACATATTGTTGGGTGATGCACACCCATTGGCCAGTTTATTAGGTACACCTCATTAATGCAAATATCTAATCAGCCAATCATGTGGCAGCAACTCAATGCACAAAAGCATGCAGACATGGTCAAGAGGTTCAGTTGTTGTTCAGACCAAACATCAGAATGGGGAAGAAATGTGATCTAAGTGATTTTGACCATGGACTGATTGTTGGTGCCAGATGGGGTGGTTTGAGTATCTCAGAAACTACTTATCTCCTGAAATTTCGCCCACAACAGTCTTTTTTACAGCATGCACCATTAAGCAGGAGGTCTGTGGACCCCAGGTTGGAAACCAATACTCTAGAGTTTACAGAGAATGGTGTGAAAATCAAAAAAAAAATCCAGTGAGAGGTGGTTCTGTGGGCAAAAAGGCCTTGTTAATGAGAGAGGTCAGAGGAGAATGGCCAGACTGGTTCAAGCTGACAGGAAGGTAACAGTATCTCGTAGAACCATGTGTTACAACAGCGGTGTGCAGAAGCGCATCTCTGAACACTCAACATGTCAAACCTTGGGCTATAGCAGCAGAAGATCAGGAACAGGAGGTGTGTAATAAAGCAACCGCTCAATGTACACATCTTCCGGTGTTCAGAATGGCTTGTGTTGATAATTCACATAAATCCCTGTTTAAGGACATTGTTCAGCCTTCACTGATACTCTAGATTCCTCTGTTCTCTGCTCGTTGGGTAAACTGAGGGAACGAGCAGCCAATACATATCAGAAACTATCGTAGCAAATGCAGTTTTGCAATGTAAATGGAGTGTTAGATTGGCTTATTAACACCACTCATTTCATTATTCAGCAAGTCCCTGACTGCTGCCTACTGTGAGCATATTTACTCAGTAAAGATGATTAACTGCGGCAACATAAGGCTCAGTTGTTTGCCAAAAAGCCCAGAGCACTGGTGATGAAAGTATGGGTCCGTTCACTGGCGTTCTGTAATAGCTGCTAATCTTTGCAAAGCCGCACTAGTTCACTGAATGTCGCAGTTGTCAGCTGCTGATTGCGATCTGTGCAAATGCACAGTTAATTTAATTGAAGTAGTGTGTAGATGGAGTTCTGATAGAATATATTTCCTTCCTTTGCTCCAGAACTTTATTCCCAGCTACTGTTATTACAGCTTTTTATTGCTGCTGGAGGTATTGTTTGCTACAGCCGCACTAGTTCTTTGCTCACTCTCGTTTCTGATCAGCCTTAAGAGAAATCCAGTATTCAATTGATTGTGCTAAGTGTCTAGGATAGATTAAAGAGAACAGTTTTTTAATGTAGCAAAAATATTGTCTTCTTTTCTTGCACGTGAGGAATTTTGCAGGTGCTCGAAGTCCAGAGCAACACACATGAATTGCTGGAGGAGCTCAGCAGGTCAGGCAATATCTATGGAAATGAATAAACAGTTGATATTTTGCAGTGAGGCTCTTCATTGGGACCGAGAAGGAAGGGAGAAAATGCCTGAATAAAAAGGTTGGGAGGTTGGGGGGAGGGGTAGGAGGTTAGCTGGAAGGTGATTGGGTGGGAAAATTTAAAGGGCCCACCTTTGGTTGTTGCTCTATCCATGACCATGATTGTTCTTGGCAAATTTTTCTACTGAAGTGGTTTGACCTTGCTTTCTTCTGGGCAGTGTCTTTAAAAGACAGGTCACCCCAGTCATTATCAATACTCTTCAGAGATTGTCTGCCTGATGTCAGTGGTCACAAAGCTGGGACTTGTGATGTGCACAAGCTGCTCATATGACCGTCCACTATCAGGTCCCATGGCTTCACATGACCCTGATGAGGTCAGAGCAGGTGCTACACCTTGCCCAAGGGTAAGCTGCAGGCTAGCAGAAGGTCCTTCTGTAGAGACCTATCTCCACACGCCACTTGAATTTTTGCGTTACTCTTAAAAGATGTCATAGCCTAACACTTGATCACAAATGGAAATCAGGACAGAAAATATTACAAAGTAACACACAAAATGCTGAGGGAACTCAGCAGGTCAGGCAGCATCTATGGAGAAAGATAAACAGTTGACGTTTCAGAGTGCAAAAATAGTGAGGTAGTATCATTGAGAAATCCGACAACACGGGAAGCTGTTCCTACAAAATTGAGTGTGGGTCTTCGGGCTCCTATAACTCCTTCCAGTTGGTAGGAGTAAGAAGCGGGCATGTCCTGAGTTATCACCTTTTGAAGGTGTCCTCGATGTTGTGGTGACTAGTGCCTATGATAGAACTGGAAGTGGGTCAGGTAAAAATGCTTCCAATAGCATACAGAATCTTACATTTCATAAGTGGAGGCCAAAGTTCTGGGTACAAACACTTTGGGAAAGTTGTGAAGGCTTTAGTGAGGGTAAAAAAATGATTTGCTAAATTGATTCCTGGTATCGGGAACTTTGGTTCTACGGGAGGTTTAGAAATTCTGTATTGTTTTCATTCAGGGAGAAGGGATTTGATAGAGGGATTTAAAATCACGAGGGGTCACACAAAAATTGAAAGAAACTTGATGCTGAAATTCATTTCCACTGAAGTCAAGCCAAGTGCAGAATGATCCCAGCTCATGCTGTCAAAGTAGCAGCAACAATTAGGAACATTTTGGTAACACATCTCTTTTTGCACCTTTCGTTTAGTCAGGTGCCAGCAGGTTCTTTTTCTTTCCCTTAATCTTCCACCAGCCGTGATGTGAAAGCTCAAACTGCAAGATGACTCACTACATTAATATGCAGAAGCAGTTCAGGAAGATGATAATGCAGCAAACAATGAGCTAAGAGAAAAAGAAATCTTTTCCAGAAAACTCATTGAAGCTCATTATTATTACATCCATTTGTGAGCCACAAGGTTATACATTGTTCTGTTTAAGGACACCTTGACTGAGCTGCCTTCAACACTGTAACGGGAAACTGTATTCTCTCCTGCTGTCCTTCTCTGCTCTTCTAAAGTTGCAACTGTAAATCTATGGGGAGATGGGCTTGGAGAAGCTCAGAGCTCAGGCAGGGTTCGACCAATGCAAAAAGTGTCACTTTCGCAGAAAAAAAACACACAAAAAATTGTGATTTGGCAGTATATTTACTTTCAGAGTTGAGGCACTTCAGTTCAAAGTGGCTTGATGTAAAATCAATAACGTCCTCACATCTGATCTTTTCCCCTTTTCGTTGCAGTATTTCACACCAGGTGGCACATTCTGGGGTGCCAGTGTATTTCATTTGATTAGTCTGACCACAAATCAGCAGTCATGTACTTAGCTCTGATCGATGCCTTTCGAAACCATCTGGTTCATGTCATCGGTAATTGGTGAAATCATACATTAACCATTTAGCAGGATCATTAAAACCAAGTGATCACTAGTTAGTGGAATCATTAGGTTAATAAATCTTTCAGGCCACTACAATTAGTCAGTAAATAGTTATAGTGTGAGCACTTAAAAAAAAAACCTTTTTTTTTCCATTTCCCACCATGCTTCTGATAGAAGAACAATTTGAAATAATATTTTGCATGAAAAAATATAATTAAAAGGTCCCTCTTTCATGCTGAGCTCATGGAACACAGCCAGGTCCATCATGGGCACCAGCCTCCCCAGTATCCAGGATATCTTCAAAAGGTGATGCCTCAAGAAGGATTTTAATGATAAAAATCATCGTTAAGGATCCCCACCACCCAGGACATGTCCTCTCCTCATCAAGGAGGAGGTATAGGAACCTGACGATACACACTCAAAGCTTTAGGAATAGCTTCTTCTGTCTGCCATCAGATTTCTGAATAGATAATGAGCCCACAAACACAACCTCATTACTATAATTTATGTTGTTATATATTACAATGTACTGCTGTCACAGAACAACAAATTTCACAACATATTCAGTGATATTAAACCAGATTCTGATTCTTTGAAGTAAATGAATTGAGAGCCTTTTGTTAAGTGATTTTTGAAATTGCTTTATCCAGAATAAGAAATAGGCTTTATAAAGCAACACACACAACATGCTGGAGGAACTCAGCATCGCTGCAGAGGAAGAGTCAACATTCCTTTCATCAGGACTCAAGTCCAATCTTACCATGAAACCAGCCAACAAATGGGTCACTGTTGTGATCTAACAACTACTTTGCTGAGGTCAGACAGCAGCTCTCAGACACCTCCCCTTACGGGAATTCCCTGTGGTGGACAGGAAGGCTCTACAACGGGTAATCAAAACTGCCCAATGCATCAGTGGCACCAGCTTAACGACTGTCAGGAACACAAATACAGTAAGGTGCTGGGAAATTAACATCATGAAGGATCCCACCCACCCTGCTCATGGACTGTAGTCCCACTCCCATCAGGGGATGAGTACCAACACGAGGAAAACCAGACTCAAAAACTGTTACTTTCCCCAAGCGGTAAGGCTGATCAACACCTGCACTCACAAACCCACCCTCCACACACCCAAACACCACTACTTAATCCTTTCCTGTCAGAGCCATCTTATGTACAGCCACTCCTGTGTCCAGCGTCACTTTATGAACATAAATCAATCCATGTTTATACCTGTCTTACGTATTTATATTTATTGTGATTTTATTATGTTTTTTATCTTAACTGCTTTTTGTTCTACATTGGATCCAAAGTAACAACTATTTTGTCCTCCTTTACACTTGTGTGCTGGGAATTACATTAAACTATCTTGAATCTTGAATCTGATGTGCAGATGCAAGGTATCGTACTGCCTTGTCCCATTATGACATTAGAGAACAGCAAGATGCCTTTTTATCTGCATCGAAATACATGTGCAGGACCCCTACTATGTATTAGACAAGGTGATAAATCTGACCTTATCTCTGTGCCCTTTAAGAAGATATTGAATTTCATTATTCATTTCTTATTCAAACAGAGAGGAGTTGAAGCGAGCCCTCTTTAGTCTGGCACGAAAAGAACTTAAGCACCAAGGGTAATCCTGTCAGTTACAATATCTTGTTGGTGTTCTTTTACCAAGGCTATTGGATGCTTGGTTGAGCATGAGAGGTTGTTCATAGAATTCCTGCTCTGCAAGCTAGAATGAAATTCTTTCACATGGAGTAACTTCCACAACCCAGCATTCGTGTTCACCACTCTGACAATCAGAATCAGGTTTATGATCAAAGTTCACAGTGCATCTTTTAACAAAGTATATATACAGTCAGTAGGAGCCACGTATCTGTTCTATTGTATTCTGTGTTGTGTGTTCATTATGCTTATTATGGTAATTAGTCACATCAGTGGGGGCGTGGTAAAAGCAAACACAATAAGTTACGTATTCTTGCGTGAGATTCATCTTCTTGCAGGCAGTCACAAAACAAAGAAACAACCCCCCCCCCCTCACACACACACACATACACTCTCACACTTACACACACACACTCACACTCACACACACACATTCACACACATTCACACTCATACACAGACTCACACATTCACACTTACACACACACACGTACACTCACACACACACATTCACACTCACTCACACACATACTCACACATTCACACTCACACACATACTCACACACACAACAGCATCAGACATCCAAAAAAAAGAGCAAATCGCACAAACAGCAAAAAGTGAATAAATATCGCTCATGTAACCCCGGGTTCAGTGGGCTGCATTAGTCCAGGGAAAGACACTCACCAAACATGAAATCTTGTTTGTGTGGATGCTGCGTGATGTTTTTCCCGTTACAAATCACTACGACAAAATAACAAACAGTGCGCCATTTGCAATTAAATGATTTAGCTTTACACTTCTTTATTTGAATAGAGGTTAGTAAAAAAACAAAAAGAAAAAGAGCCCATTTTAATGAAACAGCTTAATGTGCACGATGGAGCTCACGACTTTCCCGTCTGTTTGTTCTCCATCGATTTCCCCTGGGGCAATGTCAACTCCTAACCCCATTCCATGTCCACTGAGTCCCGCAGTCTATGACCTCCCTGTTCTGGCATCTTCTCTCTCCATCTTCTGCCAAACAAAAACCTGCGAATACCTTCTCTCAGACCCACAATAAAGAATCAACATGCCTCTCATTGGACGGCACACTTTCCAAAACCCCGTTATCTCTAGTCATAACCCAAACACTGCTCCTACAGAGAAACCATTACCTTAGGAGTAAAATCTTACAGAGAAACTGTTACATTAGCAGGAAACCTTACAGAACATTACACACAAAACATTAAACATCAAATCATAGAGTCCCCAAAAGTGAGTCCATCATTGACATATTTTGTGAAATTTGTTGTTTGGCAGCAACAGTACTGTGCGATACATCAAATAGAGCTCAAACGGTAGAATGACAGGCTGGATCGCACGCATATGTTTGTCTGCGCTCTGCCAGCATCAGTTTGCAGGACATGTTGCTCAGATACAGGTGTTTTTTTTTGCATGACAATGCTTTTTTTTTGCTCGCAATTTTGAATGTGCTGTGTATGTTTTACACCTTGCCCCCAGAGAAGCGCTGTTTCGTTCAATAATCATGTGTGGTCGAGTGATAATTAAACTTGAATTTGAATTTCAAAATATGCAATAAATTACAACAAGAAACGTGTGTGTGTGTGTGTGCAATTATATACAGAAACTATAAAAACTATTCACCCTTCTCCCCCCACCCCCCGGATGTTTTCATGTTTTATTGTTTTACAACATTGACTCTCAGTGGATTTCTGACACTGATCAACAGCAAAGAACTCTTTTGTGTCAAAGTTTAAACAGATCTTTACTGAGTGATCTAAATTAATTACAAATATAAAACACAAATAATGCGTATTTATGTGAACGTCTGTATGTATATATCTGAAGGCAAAAGAGAAGAAGCTGTTCCTAAAACGAGTGTGTGTGGACACCAAATGCGTCAGTAGCTTGCAGGTCAGCTCCGAATGCTTCATGCAACATTCTGAAAACCAGCTGCAATATCTGTATTGTGTTAATTATTACATGTGTGAAGACACATCCATGAAAAACATATATTTCCCCCAAAATAGTATTTTCTTAATTGAAGTGATGCACTTAAATTGTAATAAGTAACTGAACTTCTTCACTGGAAGGAACACAAATTTGCAGTGACATTACTCACATAATGCAGTACTTTGCCAAACATGTGTCTGGATCAAAGGAATGGAGCATCTTCTCACTAGAAGCCTAAATCACATTTAAGAAAATTGGTTGAGTGCCCACAAGAGTACTATGAAAGGAGCATTAAACTACCTGGAAACCTTTTTCAAATTGCAGTTGGCTCACAAACTCTTTCGTAGACATTTCTATATTCACCCCAGTAATTTCTAAATTTCAGCATCTTTCTAAATAGTTACTCTCATCAGGGAGGAGGCTATGTAACATACAGGTCAGGACCACCAGACTCAAAATCATTTACTTTCCCAAGCTACAAGGCTGATCAGCACTTCCACCCACTAACCCACCCCTCCAAACTCCCAATCACCAATACTTCATCATTTCCTGTCAGTAACACTCCTGTGCCTAGTGTCACTTCATGTAAGAACAATCAGTCTACGTGTATAAGATCTTATGTGTTTCACTTTATTGTGATTTTCTTATTATTTCATTCTTTGTCTTACTGTGCTTTTGGTGCAGCAGTAACAATTCTGTGCTGGAGTAACTATGATTTTGTCCTGCTCTGCATTTATTTATTCACTTAGCGACACAGTGCAGAGCAGTCCATTCTGGCCCTTCGAGTCAGGCTGCCTCAGCAACTGCTGACAAACCCGATTCGCCCTAACCTAATCGGAGGACAATTTACAATGACCTACCCGGTGCGTCTTTGCACTGCGGGAGGAAAGTGGAGCACACGGAGAAAACCCAGGAAGCCTACATTTCTGTGCTGGAAATTATTTCAATCATTTCCATCTATTGAAATCCCTGGAAAAGATTCCGTAAGGCGGCTTTCTTCCGAGAAGCTGCTTTCAATGTGCTTTCCCTGTATGGAGAATGATATGTGATAAACAAGTTTCCTTCTGAGACCACTCCTGATATAGGTTGATGGACAGCAGAGGAAGTGTTCAGAGAACCACTTATGGCTTCATTATCTGGCAGGCCACTTTCACCGAGCATCTCTAAGTGCTTTTAGCGAGGGCTTCTCTTTATTTTTCCCTTTTTTTTTGTTTTGCCTGCCATAATCAAAAAGTCCTGCAGATAATTTTCTGCGTCCTGACACCATGACAGCATCTTTCATCTTCCTCACGAACATTCATCTCCCAAGGCAATACAGAAAAGGGAACTAAATCACAAAGATTCCATAAGTAGCTAGAGAAATATTTATTTATTTAGCAATAACAGTGCGGAACAGGCCCTTCAGAGCTGACAAGCCGTACTGCCCAACAGTCCACCTGTTCAATCCTAGCCACATCACAGGACGATTTATAAGTTAACCTACTAACCAGTGTATCTTTGGACTGGGGGGGGGGGGGGTGGAATCAGAGCACCCAGAGGAAATCCATGCGCACACTTTTTTACAGAGGATGCTGGAATTGAACTTCGAACTTCAACGCCTCGGGCTGCAGGGTCGCATAGTGGCTAGCAAAACACTTTACGGTGCCAGCAGCCTGGGGTCAGTTCCCACATTCCAAAGTCATACCAATTAATTGGTCATTGTAAATTGTCCAGTGATTAGGCTGGGGGTTAAATCGGGGGGTTTGATCATAGCAGAATGCAGATGGGCATTTGCAAACTGTGAGGCACTACATAAAAATGAAGGAGCAGAGAATTTAAATCCCTTATTCCCACTGGATTGAACAGTTTTGTTCCTTTTGTCAACAGTAAATTGATTTGCTGAGAGTCTGCATTAAATCAGTATGGAAGGACCTATCAATGTAGAAAGGCACTTGAGGGTTATTAATTTAAGCCCAAACTCAAGTACTAGTTTTGTTCCAGAATTTAGTTTAAAATAATTAAAATACTCAAACTGCAGTGTCATCGCTCTAACTTCCAGCACTTTTAGATTGCCTGGCCTGCTGGGGGAACTCAGCAGGCCAGGTAACATCTATGGAAATGAATAAACAGTCAACGTTTCAAGCCAAGAATCTTCTTCAGGACTGAGAGGTAAGGGGGAAGATGCCTGAATAAAAAAGAGGGGCGAGGGGAAGAAGACTAGCTGGAAGGTGATAGGCAAAGCCAGGTGGGTTGGAAAGGTCAAGGGCTGGAGAACAAAGAATGTGATAAGAGAGGGGAATGGACAACAGGGAAAATAGAAGGAGGAGGGAACCCTAGGAGAATAGGCATGTAAGAAGAAGTGAAAGGACAGAATGGGGAATAACTGTGTAACTAAAATTAGCTGATGCTGCAAATTATTGTTTATGAGGGTTTTATATTAGGAAATAAGTATGGAAAGAATAGAGCTTAAATCTTGGAGAAATGCCATTTTTCATGACATTGAAGTTGTCGACAAATATCACAGGAAATCCAGTAGCATTCCTCATTTCCCTGAAACCTGCAAGGAATATCAAAGCATTTTTCATTGGGTATTGATTGGGAAAGAAAAGATAGATAAAAGTTAACTATATAATGATGATCGCAGGAGATTCTGCAGTTGCTGGAAATGCAGAGTGGCACACACAAAATGCTGGAGGGACTTTGTTTTTATTAACACGTTTCCCTCAAGAGGACCACAACCTTATCATGGTTTGGAGGCCTCAGTGACCCAGAGAGCTGTGCTGGCTGGAGTCAGGGCTTTATGCTTTGGCTCCTGGTAGGATCACCCATGCCAAACAGGTCAAAGGGTAGAGGTCAGACTAAAAGTGACCCACCGGTTGGGGGTTCATCTCAGGGCTAACAACCCTGACTGGTAAAATGAAATTGTTATGGAAACAGCAATGAAGAATTCTTCTACATCTGAGTGTGACGGCATTTCTGAGTCTCCACCCGGGACTTGCATGACCACCGACAGGAAGCTGCTGACAGGATGAAAGAAACCCTGAACCCCACCAGAGATAGAGGACCTTCACTGTGGCCCTAAACGCTAGTGGTGTGAAGGGCAGTAAGTAAGCAAGTTATTCTTGAGTATTGGAAATAACATTAAATGATCTTAAATAAAGAAATAAAGAAGTGGCAGTGGATAAGGTTAGTGATGGAGTGGGGGACAGTGGCCTATTGCTCTCTACTGGGCTTCTGTAAAATTATGTGAGTACAGATATGTGGGTACAGATAAGCAGGATGTGCTGAAGTCAATTCTGTTACAAAGTTCTTTGCATTCCATGTAGATCTGAGATTATACACCAACATTCACAGATTTTACTCTGAAGTTATGACCAGATTCTTCATCGTCACTTGGGCATGTGATTATTCTTCATATAGAATATTGAACAGAGTGGTATTGTAGTGGTTAGCGCAATTGAATTACAGTGCCAATGATCCCTGATCAGGATTCAATTCCCGCCTCAACCTGTAATGAGTTCATATGCTCTCCCCATGACTGTGTTGCTTTCCTCCAGGTGCTCCCGTTTCCTTCCACGGTCCAAAGATGCACAAGTTAGGGTCAGTAAGTGGTGGGCATGCTATGTTAGTCACAGAAGTGTGGTGACACTTGCTGGCTGCACCCAGCATAATCCTCACTGGTTTGACTTGACGAGCTTTACGGATAAAGCTAATCTTTATCTCTATTCTGTATTTATTGAGATACAGCATGGAATAGGCCTTTCCAGCCCTTTGAGCTGCACTGCCCAGCAAATACTGATTTAACCCAAGTCTAATCTCGGGACAATTTGCAATGAATAATTAACCTACCAGTCATGTGTCTTTGGACTGTGGGAGGAAGCTGGGGCACGTGGAGGAAATCCACGCGGACACAAGAAGAACACACAGACTGCTTACAGACAGTGGCAGGAATTGAACTTGGGTCACTGGCACTTGTGCCACCCGATCCTCAGAGAAGCAATCAGCAAATTAATCATGTCAACCCCTGAATGTTGTCATTTTGATGTACGGAAGCTGACGGCTAATTTGATTTAATAATTAAATTCATCACTTTTGTTCAATATAAGCAAAAGCTAACAAAAGAATGCACCCTCAGGCTGAAGCAACGAAAGGAACCAAAATATGAGTTCTCAGTACCGACACAGTATTACAGTAGCACAGATGCACTAATCAAACAAGAAGGAAGTTTGAGGGAGCTTCAGAATGTTGTGAGCTGATTTGCACAGTCTGCACAGGTGCAGTTTGCGTTCTGACTCAGATTTATTTTTCATATACAACATGTAAAATGCGTCATTTAATGCGTACAGTGTACGGTGAAATCAAACCTGAGTGTTTGTGTACAGCGATACACATAATTTAAATGTCAGTGGAATGCATCGGGCATTAGTGAGTACTGTGAAATGTGTAATTTGCATTAACAACCCAACCCCTATGAATGTGCTGGGGCAGCCCACAATTTTTGTTACACATTCTGCCATTAACATATTATTCCCACCATGCCTGGCAGAACAACACAGAACACAACAAACAACAGCAAAGCAACCCACATTCTCCATCCTATAGATACAGACAGGTCTCCAACTCCAGGACAGGTGTAAGACACTGGTGATGCTTCACTAGGAGTATTGTGAGCAGTTTTGGGCCTCTTATCTAAGGATATGCTGAAACAGCAAAGGGTCCAGAGGAGGCTACACACGAATGATTCCAGGAATGGAAGTGTTAATGTACAAGGAGCATTCAAGTTTAATTATCAATCAACCATGTATGAATACCTGTGAATACAGCCAAACAAAACAACTCCAGGCCAAGGTGCCAGATGGCCCAGAGCCATCAAAAACTCTTGATGGCTCTGGGCCTATACTCAGTGGATTTAGAAGAATGAGGGGGGACCTCACTGAAGCCTATCCAATATTGAAAGGCCTGGTTAGGTTGGATGTGGCGAGGGTGTTTTCTATTATGAGAGAGTCCTAAGACCAGGGGGCACAGCCTCAGAATAGAAGGATATCTCTTCAGAACAGAGTTGAGGATGAATTTCTTTTTTTGTAATTTATTTTTCTTTATTGAAGTTCATCATCAAACAAACATTTCCATAAGGTGTATTCAGACATTGTACATATATATCATATAATCATATATATCACAAATCTCCACAAAGTATTTATCTGGGGTATACACTTATAGAAAAGAGTGGAAAGAAAAAATAAGCAAAAGGAAAGAACTCTGTACAAGTAGGGAGTGATTTTTTTTTACAACAGATTCATCGATTTGTGAGAATAAAATCAGGCCTATGAGGCATTATGTAGTTAAAACATTTTTCCCAGTATGGATCAAATTGTCCCAGCTTATTATTAACAGATGCTGTAATCGTCTCCATTTTGTAAATGTCCATTGTAATTTCCATCCATGTATTTAAAGTTGGGCTCTCCTGTAATAACCATTTCCTAGTAAGAGTCTTTTTTACCAGCCACCAATAGTATATTCATTTATCTCTTTTCAACCATTCTTGAAGTATATATCCAAAATATATGGTCTTACTTTCTAAGGGTATTTCACATTTAAAGATGTCTTGTAGGGCATTGTGTATCCTCCTCCAATAGTTTTTGATAACAGGGCAGTCCCAAAAAATATGATAATGATTTGCATGTTGATTTCCACAATTTCTCCAGCAAACCGGGAGGTTACTATCATAATGGGCTTTCTGAGAGGGTGTAATAAAATATCTTATCAAGTTTTTCCATCCCAACTTCCTCCATTTCTGTGAACTGGTACACTTCCATTGATACCTCCATATTGTTGTCCATTCTTCCTCAGATATAATTATCCCTCCTTCCTTCTCCCATTTTGTTTTAATGTATGAAGTCGAACGTGTTTTAAGATTTGACAATCCCTTATACGTGCTTGAAATGATTCTACTACCATTATCTGAATTATATGCTTTTCTAAATAGGGTGGTGCATCTGTGGAAATCATTGGCCACTGGTGGCTGTGGAGGACAAGTCATTGGGTGGAGATCGATAGGTTGTTGATTAATAAGGGCATAAAAGGTTATTGGAAAAGGCAGGGGAATGGGGTTGAAAGGGTTAATGAAATGTACTTTGAACCTTGAGCTTTGAATCAGCCATGATGGTTTAATGGAGCTGACTTGATGGGCCAAAAAGCCCCAATTCTCCTCTCAAGTCTTATAGTCCTGTGGTCTAAAACTGCCTTCTAAAGATGATTATTACTGTGCACGATGTTTGGAGGGTTAAGATAAACCTATATCAAGGTCAATGCTGGGCTGGTACTGCTCTTTTCCCACTGGGATAGGGGATGACGCCTTCCCTTCATTTTTCATATTACTCTACACTGACTTGCTTGGACGTTTTTTACACACACACCTCGAGTGTTTTTGTCTTTTAACCCCCTCGGCTGTGGCTGTGGAGACTATATTTTGACACTTTATTTTGTCCTTCTGGCCCAATGAGCCTCCACTGCCCAATTACACCATGTGACCGGTTAAACTACTAATCTGAATGTCTTTGGAATGTGGGAGAAAACCGGAGCATTCGGAGGGACCCATCCCATCCAGTCACAGGTGGAATATGCAAACCAACAGTGGCGGTGTCATGGTGGCATTACGCCACTACATGTTGCAATTTAAAATGGAATAGTGTGATGTATATGTTGAATAATATGGTAACATTCAAAATTGAGCAACAGCTTTGCAAATGAGACTTTTTCCCATTAAGTGGCTGCTGATTATTTTTTTAAACAACTTTTCACACAAGCCCACTTCTCTAAAACTGCATTCAATCGTATTGTCACTAAAAGAAAAGTGTTGACATTAATGTAAAGGACCAAAAGGTAACAACAATCAATACGTATCCACTAGCAGAAATACACACAATAGACAATTCACTTAAACTGAGATAGATTAATTTAACTCCAGACTGGAGAGTTTCAGCCTCAACAATCTTTCTTATTCTCCTTCATGCTGTTTAATGTATTTAATTTATGTGCATAATGTTTCTACCTTGTTGGGCAACTTGTAAATCAATATCTCAGCATTCTTCTGCATGCTTGCTATGTGTGGCCATACCAAATTCTTGCTCTGACTAGATTCAAGATTCACAATTGTTTAATGTCAGTTCCAGTGTACAAGTGTAAAGGAGAATGAAATAATTGTTGCTCTGGATCTGGTGTAGCACAAAAAACACACAATAATAATAAAAAAACAAGAAATATAAAGACATAAATTAGCTTCTATACATAGAATGATTGTATGTCCATAAAAAGACACTAGGCACAGGAGTGTCTCTACATTAGGTGACTGAAAGGAAATGATAAAATAGTGGAGGTTGGGGGAGTGGTGGGTTGAGTTAGAGGGTCAGCCTCAGTGCTCGGGGAAAGTAGCTGTTTTTCAGTCTAGTGGTCTTCCTGTGGATGCCGTGCTGCCTCATCCCTGATGGGAGTGGGACAAACAGTCCATCACAGGCAAAGCCCTTGAGTATATTTACATGGAGCAATGCCACAAGAAAGCAGCATCCGTCATTAAGGACACCCGCCCTCCAAGCCAGGCTCTCCTCTTTCTACTCTCCGTTGTGCACCTATAGTGGTTTGTCGAAGTTTTAGATGACATATTGAATCTGTGCAAGCTTCTAAGAAAGTAGAGGTGATGTTTATTTATCCTCGGGCGATCAACTATTTGTGGCCTCCTGACCTTGCCAGCTCCTTCAAGTGCTAAGTCCCATCAGCAAGTGGCTTCATTGCAATCCAAAGCAATCCTGATTCTGTTCTGTCGGCAGCTGGAACTGAAACCTCAGCACTGGCTTGTTCTTGCCATGTAATTGGGTTAACAGCAAATCTGAAGTGACATAGACTTGACAAGACCACAAAGTGGACTTTCAAAGACCTCCCTGTTTCCATTAAGTACAATTTCTTCTTAGAGGGAAGAAACGGTGAGCCTTTGAACCATGAAAACTTATCTTTAATATGAATGTGAATTATCCAAATGTGTATGAGCAACCCCTTTAGACTTTGTACTCAGTAATATTTAACTCTCTGTACATTTATCTAAGAGATAGGATTTTTACTTCAGTGTTAAATAATAACAGTAAAAGTTTATACTACATTTGTAATTACAGTACTGGGCAAAATGATTACGGGATTGAAAAGCTTGTCAAATGAGGAGTGATTGATGGCTCTGGGCTCTTTGTAATTCGGAAGAATGAGAGGGGATTTCATTGAAACCTATTGCATGTTGAAAGGCCTCAATAGGGTGGATGTGGAGAGGATGTTTCCTTTGGTGGGGTGCCTAGGACCAGAGGACACAGCCTCGGAATAAAGGGTGTCCTTTTAGCACAGAGATGCAGAGGAATTTTTTTAGCCAGAGTGGTGTATCTGTGGAATTTGTTGTCACAGACTGCTGTGAAAGCCAAGTCTTTGGTTATGTTTAAGGGCAGAGATTCTTGATTAGTCGAGGCATGAAAGGATATGGGGAGACAGCAGGTGACTGGGCCTGAGAGGGAAGATGGATCAGCCATGATGGAATGGCAGAGCAGACTCAATGGGCCAACTGGCCTAATTCTGCTCCTATATCTTATGGTCCTGTGGTAAACTATGTATACCTGTCTGGACACGCCCCTCTGCTGACTGCTCCTGTGGTTGCTCCCACAGACCCCTGGATAAAGGTGATTGGAGGCACTGCTCCTCCCTCAGTCTCCAAGATGTTGTGGTCATATTTGCAGCTAATAAAAGCCTATCTTTTGCCTCCCATCTCTGAGAGTTATTGATGGTGCATCAGGTCCTATGGTCTTAGTCACGCTAGATTTTTTAACGTGGTTTCAAATAGAATGGCCTCCACAGATCCCTGATCTCAACATCATCGAGGCCAGAGACAGAAGCAAGTGAGACAGCCAAAGACTGCAGAAGAACTCTGGCAAGTTCTCCACGATGCTTGGAAAAACCTACCTGCCGATTTTCTTGTAAAACTACTAGACAGTGTACCTAAGAGGCAAAAGGGGTGGTCACAATAAATACTGATTTAATTTCAATGTTTACTGATCTTCATAGCAATTTTTTGATATTTAGAAACAAATTTTTGAAAGCATCTTCACTTCATAGATTATTTTACATATGCCTAAGACTTTTGCACAGTACTATATATTTCAATAAGAGCTTTATAAAAATATCTCCGAGTATTATTAAACATAATATTTATGACACTGTAATTTTCATATTGTAGTGAACTTTATACTACAGAAAAAGTTATACCAGAGTGGTAATTATGCATAAGTAAAATTTATGCAAAAATATACTGTGTACTAGCATAGTGACATAATGGTTAGCACAATATTTTACATCATCATCGACCCGCGTTCAATTCCTGCTCTGTTTGTAAGGCATTTGTATGTTCTGTCCCTGACCACGTGGGTTTCCTCCGGGTGCTCCAGTTTCTTCCCACGGTCCAAAGATGCGCCAGTTTGCAGGTTACTTAGTTATTGTAAGTTGTTCCCTGATTAGGCTAGGATTAAAAGTGGAGGATTACTGATCAGTGTGGCTCAAAGGGCCAGAAAGGCCTACTCCACACTGTATATGAATAAATAAGTACAATTTATGTAAAAAATACACTGCTGTAATTTTATCTTGTGATGTTTATAGTGCTAGAAGATTATATAGCAGTAACGTTTTATGTTGCAATATGATTTTTGCCATAAATACATCTCACAGTAATATTTGTGCTGCTATAATTTTTATACCTCTGTAATATGTAAGATTTATTCTATTGTAAATTCTTATGTTGCAGTAGTAAAGAGACTGCATTCATATTTAAATGGTAGTAATATTTATCTCTCATTCTAAAGACAGATGGAAGACATGATCACTCATGTCATAGGACACAGCACGTAATGATGATGATGATGAATATTTATTTATAGACTCAAAGTACATTTATTATAAATGTATGTCGTATACATCCCTGAGATTGACCTTCCCCACAGACAGTGAGACTGGGGCTGAGAGGGAAAATGGATTGGCCATGATGAAATGGCCTAATTCTGCTCCTATATCTTATCCATATTAGAATTAACATAAAGACAAAAAACAAGAATAACATGGTCCAGAATCTTTCTTCATTATCATAGTCTTTCGTTTTGTTAACTTCAACTTTTTATTCCCTCGTCCTGTCTCCTCCTCCTACAATTCCTGGTATTAGCTGCAGAATCGGGTAACACAGCTTCGGCTCAGAAAGGTTACACTCCATCCCGTTCATAATATTAGCTGCAGACCCCCCCCACCACCTTTCCTGTTGCAGTTTTCAAAAATTTCAACAGATCAATCTCAGACGGCTTTCAAAAAAATCAGGGACATGCTCTGTTTCTTTTTTATTAAAGGTACAAAGACCGTGCTGTTATGGTCCAGTCAAAACAATTCGTATGGTTGTGCTGTTATCTCAGCGCTCTGTAATAAAGTTTGTGTCAGTGATTAAATGATAATATATAGCCCCATCTGAAGTCAGTGTGCAACAACTTCCATTTTTCACATTCCTTTCTGATTAAAATAACATGATCAAAGAGTGCTGGAGAGCAGGCAGAGAGTAGATCGCAAGCCTTGTGTATTCAGCTTTGGTTGGTTGTCCGTCATATCCGACGATCACAGGGAACCTGCAGGAGAGTTTGTACAATGGGAAGGCAATTGCACTGGGCCAGTCGCCGACCTCAGAAGTCTGGGTCCAGTCGTACGAGTAGTTGTCACCAGTGGGGTCTTCCTTGGTTGAGGTGGATGACCGAGATCTCACGGATCGTTGCAGAACTACCTCCCTGGGCATGGGATCTCACTGTTGAACTCATCTGCCCAGACTGTCGGAGGTGCCTGCGGATGCAAGGATCCTGTCTCACTGAGGTATGAGGCCCACTGACTACCCTCAGCTGGTTTAGCCCACTCGTGAAAGTGATGTACTGAGGTGTGGCCGCTGTCACGTGCAAACAGCTACTGAGTGAGAGCTGAGTGTCCGGTGAGTGAGCTGCACCAGATGTGTTCAGCGTTCCTTTGGTCGTTACGTGCCATGTTGCTGACACGGGCTAGCATGATCTTTCCATTACCACGACCGTTCTTGGCATATTTGTTCGACAGAAGTGGTTTGCCATTGCCTTCTTCTGGGCAGTGTCTTTACAAGACAAGTGACTCCAGGCATTGTTCAATACTCTTCAGAGATTGTCTGCCTGGCATCAGTGGTCGCATAACCAGGACTTATGATATGCACCAGCCGCTCATACAACCATCCACCACCTGCTCCCATGGCTTCAAGTGACCCTGATCAGGAGACTAAGCAGGGGCTACACCTTGCCCAAGGGTGACCTGCAGGCTAGCGGAGGGAAGGAGCATCTTTCGTAGAGACATATCTCCACCCCACCACCCAACATTAAAGCTTGTAAGTGGAAGTAGGTCCCCGTGTATCATTATTACTCTGCCAATACAGAAGGAAACATCACAGCAATGTGCATATTAATGAATGATAAATATTACAAAGTTACCAACATTACTGCCATAGCACAAGTAGTACTGTAGAATAAATAAATATTGCCATGATACCAATATTAAAGTATTAATTGAATTGAATTGACTATATTTCTTACATCCTTTATATACATGAGTAAAAATCTTTATGTTATGTCTCTGTCTAAATGTACAATGTGCAATTTATAGTAATTTATAATAAATATTATGTACAACAAGATGGTGAATGTAACATAGAGATAGTGTCAGCATGAATTGAGCAGTCCGATGGCCTGGTGGAAGAGGCTGTCCCAGAGCCTCTTGGTCCTTGTGTTTATGCTGTGGTACTGTTTCCCAGATGGTAGCAGCTGGAACAGTTTGTGATTGGTTGAATCAGGTCCCCAATGATCCTTTGGGTCCTTTTTACACACCTGTCTTTGTAAATGTCCAGAATAGTATGAAGTTCACATCTACAGATATGCTGCACTACTCTCTGCAGAATCCTGTGATTGAGGGAAGTACAGTTCCCATACCAGGCAGCCAGTCAGGATGCTCTCAACTGTGCCCCTATTAGAAAGTTCTTAAGATTTGGGGACTCATACCAAATTTCTTCAACCATCTGAGGTGAAAGAGGCACTGTTGTGAGTTTTCACCACACAGCTGGTACGTACAGACCACGTGAGATCCTCAGTGATGTTTATGCCGAGGAATTTAAAGCTGTTTACCCTCTCAATCCCAGATCCATTGCTGTCAATAGGGGTTAGCCCGTCTCCATTCCTCCTGTAGTCCACAACCAGCTCCTTTGTTTTTGCAACGTTGAGGGAGAGGTTGTTTTCTTGACACCACTGTGTCAGGGTGATGACATGGTGATGAAATATATAACTGTAGAATAAATACTGCAGGAATGCAATGATTAGTGAAGGAAGGTCCATATATTTCAGTGATCTGGCCTTCTCCCCGTATCCCTTCATGCCCTGACCAATCAAGAATCCATCAACCTCTGCCTTAAATATACATAAAGACTTGGCCTCCACAGCTGCCCATGGCAAAGAATTCCACAGATTCACCACTCTCTGGCTAAAGAAATTCTTTCTCATTTCCATTCTAAAAGGACACCTCTTTATTCTGAGGCTGTGTCTTCTGGTCTTAGACCCTCCCACCATGGGAAACATCCTCTCCACATCCATTCTGTAGAGGCCTTTCAACTTTCAATATGTTTCAATCAGGTCACCCTTCATTCTTCTGAATTCCAGTAAACACAGGTCCAGCTACATTACAAGCTCCTCATATGACAAGCCTTTCAATCCCAGAATCATTTTTATAAACCTTCTATGAACCTTCTCTAGTATCAGCACATCCTTTCTTCGATAGCGGGTCTAAAACTGCTCACAATACTCCAAGTGGGGCCTCACTAGTGGCCTCAACATTACATCCTTGTTTTCAAGATGGAAAGTTACTTGAGGTGGATAGACAATTTGCAGGAATAATTTTAACATTAAAGATATATAAACTCGATTTGTCACATGTAGATCAAAACATACAGTGAAATACGTTGTTTGCATCAAATCAAATCATTGAGGATTGATGATTTGCAAGCTGCTTATTATGTCGCCAAGCTTTCAGCATGAATAGGCTTACCCACAACTCCCTGACCCTAACCACACGTCTTTGGAATGTAGGAGTAAACCGGAGTAAACCATTCTGTCCCAGCAAGAACGTATAAACTCCTTCCAGACAGTGTTGGGAATTGAAGCTCAATTGGTGAAGGGTGATGCTGTAAGGTGATTGCAAAACTACTAGGATAAAGTTGTACTGAGGTAAAATTGTAACTACCAGTGCCAGTTCTGATCCAGTTGAGACGTCAAGCAAAGTTGAAGTTGATGAGGATGAGAGCAGAGGACTGGCGGGTTTTTGGCACCATCTGCCAGTATTTGACTGGTTTTCCTCTCCCTCTCGCAAGCTGCTGTTGGAGGAAAGTACAGATGTCTTGGATCCATATCACCAAATTGACCTGCGAGGCTGTGGGGGATTTTGAGGTTCATGCTGCATGTCGTTCTGGATTCTGGTTAATTCGTTTTTGCAACACACTCAAAATGCTGGAGGAACCCAGCAGGCCAGGCAGCATCTATGGAACTGAATTTATGGAAGGCAACATTTCAGGCTGAGACCCTTCATCAGGGCTGAAACAATTTTTCCCTCCACACCATCAAGTATGCTTACAAGGATTGCTGGCGCAGGAAAGCTGCATGTGCTGAACTGGACTAAACTGAATATTTCTGGTTTGAGGCCGAATGAGGCCGAATGATAGATAAAAATTCAATTCAATAGATTTCAGTTAATTATGCACTTTTACATTAAAGTATATTCAAAGCATTTATTATCAAAGTGTGTATGCAGCATGCAACACTGAGATTTGCCTTTCCCCAGACTGCCACAAAACAGCAAAAACCGTGGACTCATTAAAAGAAAAACATCCAAACCTCCCCAACATGCAAAGAAGAAATCGCAAAAAACCCACAAGAAACGGGCAAAAAAAGACAGAATATAAAACAACAAACTACAGGTCATTGCAACAGTCCAGGAATAGTTAGTTCTGCTCAGTTCCGTTCAATCCAGCGCTGTATTGTTCATTGACTGCAGGCCGCAGAGCCAGTCTGCCCAGATTAAAAACCGCACAAAATATCAACAAGATAAAGTGTCCAGAAACTAGAAACACATCTCAATGTGAATGACAGAGCCCAATCCACAAACCTCATCAATTAAACCTTGCCCAAGACCTAGGACGTCGGCAACATCCTCTGGCAGCTTCGAGTGAATCAGAGAGAGACCGGTCACTTAAGTACTTTCCTTCGGCAGCAGTGAATGAGAGCGAGAGAGAGAGTCCGGTCAAATGCAAGCAGTTGCCGCTGAACACCTTTCGTCCTTGTTGATTTCAATCTTCTTCAACGCTTTAATCAAAGGGATTGGCGAGAAATGGACTCACACCTTGTCTCCAGGCTTCTGGGCCTCAAGACTGCACTTTGAATAGATTAGAATATAAAGATAAAAGAGAGAGCTATAATATCCAATAAAGTAAGCCAGTAGTTACTTATCGAGGGAGAGAAGGAGGATCATAGAATATTGTAGGATATGATTTAGTAAGGGCCAATCCATAATGGACATTTTATTACCCCAGATTTCTCAAGATACACATTGTATCCTGTTGAAAGGTCTTGGCCTGAAACGCTGACTGTACATTTCACTTCATAAATGCTGCTTGACCTGCTGAGCTCATCCAGTGTATTGACTATGTTCAAAGTCCAAAGTAAATTTATTATCAAAAATATGTACATGTCATCATGTTCAACCCTGAGATTCATTTTCTTGTGGGCAATCACAGTAAATATAAGAAATACAAAAGAATCAATGAAAGACCACACACAAGACAGACAAACAATCAATGTCCAAAAGAGAACAAACTGTGCAAATACAAAAAGAAAGGAAAAACACAATAAATGTTGAGATGAAGAGTCCTTGAACGTGATCCATAGGTTCTGGGAACAGTTCAGTTATGGGCAAGTGAAGTTGAGTGAAATTATCCCCTTTGGTTCAAGAGTCCGATGATTGAGGGGTAATACCTATTCCTCTTTAAAGAGAGTGAATCCTAGCAAGGCAGTAGGTCCTGATGGAGTACCTGGTAAGGCTCTGATAACCTGTGCCAACCAACTAGTGGAAGTATTCAAGGATATTTTCAACCTCTCACTGCTATGGGCAGAAGTCCCCACTTGCTTCAAAAAGGCAACAATTATACCAGTGCCTAAGAAGGATAATGTGGGCTGCCTTAATGACTATCGTCCAGTAGTACTCACATCGACAGTGATGAAATGCTTTGAGAGGTTGGTCATGACTAGACTGAACTCCTGCCTCAGCAAGGACCTGGACCCATTGCTATTTACCTGTCGCCACAATAGGTCAATGGCAGATAAATCTCAATGGCTCTCCACATGGCTTTAGACCACCTGGACAACACAAACACATATGTCAGGATGCTATTCATCAACTATATCTCAGCATTTAATACAATAGAAATAGACAGTAGGTGCAGGAGTAGGCCATTCGGCCCTTCTAGCCAGCACCACCATTCACTGTGATCATGGCTGATCATACACAATCAGTACCCCGTTCCTGCCCTCTCCCCATATCCCTTGACCTCGCTATCTATAAGAGCTCTATCTAACTCTCTCTTGAATGCATCCAGAGACTTGGCCATCATTCCCATCATTCCATTCCCATCAATACCATCATTCCCACAATCCTGATTGAGAAGTTGCAGATCCTGGGCCTCTGTACCTCCCTCTGAAATTGGAACCTTGACTTCCTAACCGGAAGACTACAATCAATGCGGATTGGTGATAACACCTTCTCCTCACTGACGATCAACACTGGTGCACCTCAGGGATGTGTGCTTAGTCCACTCCTCTTTATATACACATGACTGTGTGGCTAGGCATAGCTCAAATATCATCCATAAATTTGCTGATAAATTTGCTGAAACCATTCTCAGGTGGTGACGAGAGGGTGTACATGAGTGAGATATGCCAACTAGTGGAATGGTGCTGCAGCAACAACCTGCCACTCAATGTCAGTAAGACAAAAGAGCTGATTGTGGACTTCAGGAAGGGTAAGATGAAGGAGCCCATACCAATCCTCGTAGAGGGATCAGAAGTGGAGAGAGTGAGCAGGTTCAAGTGTCAAGATTTCTGAGGATCTAATCAGGTCCCAACATATCAATGTAGTTATAAAGAAGGGAAGACAGCAGCTATAATCTATGCTCTAGTTCTCTTAATTTGTCAAAGTCCACGCTGAAACTGATGTTGTTGGCTTCAGCACAGTGGTCCCTGTTAATACGTCTCAGGTTCTCACAGTTGCCTGCGTATTACAAGGAAATATGATTGTTGCAGCCAGCTCTTTCAGGGTTAAAACGCAAAGCAAGGTGTACTCTCCTTGTTGCAGATGAGTGGCTCTGCGGAGATAATGACAATGTTGAAAGATGATCTGAAGTTCTCATTCGAACCTGGTGGAGAACAGTGACAGTAAGAGCCAAGTTCTCTGTGAATGGCAGGGGCCCTTGTTGATTGGAACCAGGCTTTTCCTGTCAGGAAGTTGCCAATGATGTTCACACAAGGACTTTGCATTATTATATGCTGTCATTTGCAGAGAAGAGACCTTTGGGCCCATTGGGTCCATGTCAGCTGCCAACCCAAGAGAAGCTGGAAAACTGGAACAATGCAACAGTGAGCAGCACAACACTTAACAGTACCAGCGACCCACTGACTGTAAGGAGTTTGTATGTTCTCCCCGTAACTGCATGGGTTTCCTCCAGGTGCTCCGGTTTCCTCCCACAGTCCAAAGAGGTACCAGTTAGTAGAGTAATTGGCCATTGTAAACTGTCCTGCGAATAGGCCAAGATTAAATTGGGGGAGTGCTGGGCGGTGCGGGTTGAAAGGCCGGAGGGGCCTATTCCATGCTGTCAATAAATAAACAAGCAACAAATAAATAGATAAAATGCAGGAGGAACTCAGCAGGCCAGGCAACATGTATGTAAAAGTGTAAGCAGTCGATATTTCAGGCTGTGACCTTGTATGTCCGGATGATGGGTCTCAGCCTGAAACATTGACTGTTTATGAGGAAGGGTCTCGGCCTGAAACGTCGACTGTTTATTCATTTCCGTAGACGTTGCCTGACCTGCCGAGTTCCTCCAGCATTTTGTGTGTATTGGCATTTATTTAACTTGAAATGTTTCAGAGATGATGTGCTTAATAAAACTGGTTTTGCAGGAGAGTAAACTCAGTTGTTTGTTACATTAATGTTGATGCCATTTAGGCGTGTTTTATTTGATTGAATGTGTATGAGAAAATGAAAATCTTGTGAAAAGAAGAGGTTTACTAGGATTCTGCCTGGTTTAGAGGGCATGTGCTATCACAAGAAGCTGGATAAACATGGGTTGTTTTCTTTGGAGTTGCGGAGGCTAAGGGGAGTTAAGATTATGAGAGGCATAGAGCAGACAGGGAGTATCTGTTTCCCTGGGGGGGGGGGGGGGTTGGAGTGTCTTAATACCAGAGGGCACATGTTGTAGGTGAGGGGATTTATGTTCAAAGGGGATGTGAGGGCTAAGTTTTTTACTCAGAGAATGGTGGATGCTGGAATGTGCTGCTGGTGTGGTGGTAGATGCAATTACATTAGAGGCTTTTAAGAAATATTTGGATAAGCACATGGATGTAAGGAATATGGAAGGATATGGACATTGTGTAGGTAAAAAAGATTAATGTTTGGGTGCTTTTGATTTACTTTTGAGCTGGTTTGGCCCCACACTGTGGGCCAGCGGGCCTGTTCCTGTGCTGAGCTATTTTCTATGTCCTATGTCCTATGTCCTATGTTAAGAATTTCCTGATCAGAGCTGAACCCCTTAGAAACTTGTGTAGCTGCTGCACCTCAGGTTAAGTCAGGTCCTTTTACAGGAGATGTGTATTTTTTGAAGTTGAGTTCTCCCCTATTATGTTTAGTACATAATGAATACCACGTTTTTATATTTTAATGTATTATTGCTCAAACAGCACTTCCAACTTAAAGCAATTATCACTGGACTCTTTTGTAGCTAGAATGAACTTTCGGTGAGGAAACTGAGGGGCAGCTTCCTCATTCAGAGTTGAAAAGTTCAAAGTAAATTTTTTACAAAGGACATAAATATCACCATTTGCAACCCTGAGGTTCATTTCCTAGTGGGCATACTGAATAAATCTATAGAATAATAACCATAACAGAATCAAAGGAAGACCACCCAACTTGGGAGTTCAACCAATGTGCAAAAGACAGTATAATTGTCCAAATGTAAAAGAAATATTAATAATAAATAACTAAGCAATAAATTTTGTGAAGGTGAGATGATGAGTCATTGAAAGTGAGGCCATTGGTTGTGGGGAAGTTTCAGCAATGGGGCAAGTGAAGTTGAGTGAAGTTATCCTCTTTGGTTCAGGATCGTGATGGCTGAGGGGTAATAACTGTTCATGAACCTGGTGGTGAGTCCTGAGGCTCCTGTACCTTCTTCCTGATGGTAGCAGCAAGAAGAGAGCATGTTCTGGGTGGCGTGGGTCCCTGATGATGGATGCTGATTTCCTGCGACAGCATTTCGTGTTGATGTGCGAAATGGTGGAGATGGTGATGAGCATGTGGAAATGGTGGATGTGGGTTCGATTCCAACATTTAAGAGCAACATTTTGAGGTGAAGCGTTACAAAGATTCACTATCGCGGGTCGAAGGAATTTTAGTAGCATTGTGGCTTGTGTAATGTTTTGTAGTGCCAGCTGTATTTTTGAGGTTCAATGCCCGCTGCTGTCTGCAAGGTGTTTGTACGTCTCACCCCCTGCCTGCGTGGCTTTCATCCCACACTCCAAAGACATACTAATTAGGATTAGTAAATTGTGCACTATGTTGGCGCCAGACATTTGCAGGCTGCCTTCAGTAAACTCTTGACACAAGCAGTCATTTCATTGTATGCTTTGATGTTGCGTTGTATATGTGACAAGTAAAGCTGACCTTTATCCTTAAGGCTGTCATAGCCAGGGGCGATAATGGGGACGAGCTCCCCCTGCCTATTAAATGGTGTGGGTTTCAAATAGTATCCGACAACCAAGTCCAGCTCCTGGCCTTCACGTGTGGCGTGGCTATTAAGCACGGTGGAACTGTTTCTACTGACAAGAGGGGGCAAAGGCGGGCTACTGGCACCATAAAACCAGTCGCTTCAGGCAGATAGGTTCTGTTAGCCGTGGTTGGCAGCTCAGCTAGGAGAAGGAAATCTCTGATCTCAAACCTCCGCTGCCTTGTGGCTATACCCACCCATGGAGAAGGCTTCGGGAATAAACCCCGAGGTAAAAGTGGGAGCTGGAGTCCCTAAACCGGTCCTACACTGACTGGCAATTCTTGCAACGCTGCTGGTACCAAAGTGTATTGGTCTGTGCTGTTCCCTTGGGGTCAGAATCATGGAGGGGGGAGCTTACTACATGGGCAACAGCTTGCTCTCCAATTTGTACTACACTGGCTTGCATATCTAGACAGCTAGAACCCAATATCCAGGGTCAACCCTGACTAACAGAGGCCTCACTCACTATCTTTATTAGGATTAACTGGCCCCTCATTGTGAGACTATGTTCCCTGGTTCTCGACATCCCAGCTGTGTAATAATTTTTTATATTTCAATCACCTTTCATTCTTGCAATTCCAGGGTGCTTAGGCTAGACTGCTTAATCTTTCTTTCTGTAAGAAATGTGCTATCTCATAAATCAAACCGTGAACCTGCATTGCACTCTCTCTGTTATAAGGATATCCTTCTGGTTGTACGGATGCTAGGCCTGTGCACGAGGCTCCAGATGCCTTATACACTATAATCATAGCAGCATGTTGTTACTGCTGTTCTCCAACCTTCTTCCTAATTGCTTACTGAAGTTGGAGTTGACTTTCAGTGAGGAACCTGAGGGGGGATTTCTTCACTCAGAGGGTGGTGGGAGTATGGAATGAGCTGTTAGTGGAAAGTGGTAAATGCAGGCTCGATTGCAACACTTCAGAGATGATTGTGTCAGTACATGGATGTGAGGGGTAAGGAGGGCTACAGTCTGGCGCAGGTCAAAGTTCAAAGAAAATTTATTATCAGCGTACATATATGTCACCGAATACAACCCTGAGATTCAATTTCTTGCAGGCATACTCAATAAATCCAATTAATGTAATGAAAGACCTTGCCAGATGGGCATACAAACTATGTGAAAAAGAGAAGAAAGCAAGCAAATAAGCTCTTTTTCCCTCCCTCCTACACACGGACTCACCCATATTCACACACCCAACAGGTCTCCAATCTCAGACCAGATCTCTATGCCTTGTCCCCAGATTCACAGGCTTATAGGCCTCAGGCCCTCAAACTTCACCCCAGGTTGCTGGTAAAATGTTTAACCTTCGAGCCTTGACTTCAGGAAAAAGAGAAAATAATTGTGTCCGCGAGTGTAGAGGTCACCTGATTCTGATTCTGACGTGGGAATGAACACAGAGCACTACAGTACAGTGCAGGCCGTTAGGCCCATTTTCAATTTGCTTCACCTCACGTTCAAGGTTCAACGTACATTTATTATCAGAGTTACATGCAGCATAAATTTATTGCTTATTTATTTATTATTTCATTATTTTCCCTTTTTGTATTTGCACAGATTGTTGCCCTTTGCATGCTGGCTGTTTTGTCTTTCATTGATTTTATTGTGAAGCTCTATATTTACTGTGAATGCCCACAAGAGAAAATGGAAAAAGAGAACATATTTGTGTCTGCGAGTCCAGAAGTCAGGGCCTGAAGGGTTCAGTTGATGAAAACATCTTGACTTGCTCATAGTGATGGTAGTAGTGACTCACAGATAATGGTGGGTGCATAGAACTTTATCACTACCAGGCGTGGTGGAAGTGGCAGATACATTAGGGGTAGTTAAGGAAGTTTTATAAACGCATATCGGAATGATAGAAAAATGAAAGGCTGTGTGTGAGGGAAGGGTTAGATTAGTCATTGAGTAGGTTAAGATGTCAGCACAACATCAAAGTGCAAAGTAAAATTATCAGCATACATAAATGTCACCATATACAAGCCTGAGATTCATTTTTTGTGGGCATTCACAGTAAATATAGAGGAGCACAATAAAATAAATGAAAGACCAACAGCCAGTGTGCAATGGACAACAATCTGTGCAAATATAAAAAGGAAAAATAATGAAATAATAAATAAGTAAGGAATAAATTTATGCCACGTGAAACTCTGATGATAAATGTACTTTGAACCTTGAACATGAGGTGAAGTAAATTGAAAATGGGCCGAATGGTCTGCATTGTGCTGTAGTGTTCTGTGTTCATTCCCACGTCAGAATCAGAATCAGGTGTGATATCACCAGCATATGCCATGAAATTTATTGTTTTTGTGGCTGCAGTACAATGCAATCAATACATGAATACTGATTCTAAATAGTTAAATTAATCATGGAAAAAAGACCAGACAAATGCGACTTTTATTTTCTGAGGTAGCCCATCTCAAGGGACTGAATGGCTTGTGGGTGTAATAAGCGCGTCTTTTTGGCATCTTTATCTCAATTGAATAGTTCTTTTGTATCCTCCTGATTTATCCCAGCCACCAAGTAGTTTAAAATACAGCTTGTTCTCACTTTCATTGTTATTCAGAGGCATCTTTGCCAATTTGTCTTGGTTCCCACTAAAAGCAATTAGAACAAAAGTGTGGAATCGGCAGCGGCTTTATTACACCCGTGCACCTGTGGTTTCAATAGAAGCTTGGCGTTATATAAATAAGCTGTTCCAATAGCACCCAATGCAGAACAAATCGACACGGCAGTTGTTTGGTTAGGGGCGTGAGGCTTAATACTACGCAACTGCTATTAGCTACTTTTAAAGGTATTTGATTCAAAAGAAGTTTAAGTAATCTGTTAACTGAATTGGAATACTTTTTCTCTCTCCGTGAGATTTATCAAGATTCAAGTTTGTTTAATGTCATTTCCAGTACACAAGTTTAAAGGAGAACAAAATAATTGTTAATCCAGGTCTGATGCAGGACAAAAACGCAATAAGATAAAGAACACAATAATAAAAACACAATAAATGTAAATGCCTGTGTAGATTGATGGTATGTCCATAAAGTGACACTAGGCTGTACATAAGTTGACTACCAGGAAATGATAAAGTAGTGGTGGAGGTATTGATCAGACTTACTGCTTGGGGAAAGGAACTGTGTTTGAGTCTGGTGATCCTGGCGTGGATAAGAATGGGACAAACAATTCATGAGCAGGATGGGTGGGACCTTCATAATGTTACTGGTCTTTTACCAGCACGTTTCTGTATATATACCCTTGATGGTGGGTAGGCTGGCACCAGTGATGACTGGGTAGATTTTCTGTCTGCCGCAGTGTGGTTTCTGTACCAAGCTTGTCAGGATGCTGTCCACTGCACGTTTATAGAACAACTCCTCAGGAAGTTGAGGTATTGCTGAGCTCTCCTAACTGTGTAGGACCAGAGAGTGTTTTTCTTATCAATCTCCAAGATGAGAATAAATATGTACTCATAATTCTCAGAATCATCAACCCCACGGTTCCATCATGGCATCAGTTCATGAGAATGGTTTGCAGAGATTTTTCATCATTTTTTTTAATGGAGTGTTTTGTTGCCACTTCAGCCATGCTTTGCATTGGGTTTGTCGCAGATTTCATCGTGTCTGTGCTGAGCTTGCTGCTGTTAGAAAGAGCGGAGGCGTTGACATCTTGAACAGAGGACATGGTGGTTTGATAGGAATGTACCCTGTCCTCATAAAGGGTCTTGACTCAAAATGTCAACTGTCCATTTACCTCTCTGATATTGCGTTCTTCCAGAATGATCCAGGACTTCTTTCTTGCCTAACATGATAAACATTTTCTCCTCTATCGGTAACTTCTGAGGGCAGCTTTTGCGTTGTGGAAATGCTCAACTGACTGAATTCACAAAGTTAGTGCGTGTGTGTGTGTGTGTGTGTGTGTGTGTGTGTGTGTGTGTGTGTGTGTGTGTGTGTGTGTGTGTGTGTGTGTGTGTGTGTGTGTGTGTGTGTGTGTGTGTGTGTGTGTATGCATGTGTGCGCGTGTGTGAGTGCGTGTGGGTGAATACAACACACAGCAGTATGTGCTGTGAATCAGGATTGGGTTTGTGATCACTGACAAATGTGAAATTTGTTGTTTCTAGCAGCAGCAGTACATTGCAATGCAAAAAAAGACCAGAATCAGGTTTAATATCACTGGCACATATCGTAAGATATCTTTGTGGCAGCAATACAATCCAATGCATAACAATAGAGGGAAAAAGTGAATTTAGTTCAAACATAAAATGTTTTTAAAAAAAGTAGTGAGGTAATATTCGTGGGTTCAATGTCTATTCAGGTATCATATGGCAGAGGGGAAGAAGACCATAATACTGTAAGACATAGGCGCAGAACTTTGCCATTCAACCCATCGACCCTGCTCTGCCATTCTATCATGTCTGATCCCGGATCCCAATCAACCCCATACACCTGCCTTCTCCCCATATCCTTTAGTGCCCTGACCGACCAGGAAACGATCAACTTCCATTTTAATATACTTATGGACTTGGCCTCCACTGCAGTCTGTGGCAGAGCATTCCACAGATTTACTATTCTCTGGCTAAAAAAAACTCTCCTTACCTCTGTTCTAAAGAGTTGCCCTTCAATTTTGAGGCTGTGCCCTCTAGTTCTCGATACCCCCATCATAGGAAACAACCTCTCCAGCATATCCCTTCAACATTTGGTAGGTTTCAATGAGATCGCCCCTCATTCTTCTAAATTCCAGTGAGTACAGGCCCAAAGCTGTCAAATGCTCCTCATATATTAACCCCTTCATTCCTGGAATCATCCTTGTCGACCTCCTCTGGACTATCTCCAATGAATACACAGCCTTTCTGAGAAATGAGGCACAAAACTGTTAACGATACACGTAATGCAGCCTGACTAGTGTCTTGTAAAGCTTCAGCATTATCTCCTTGCTTTTATATTCTATTCCCCTTGAAATAAATGCCAACATTGTATTTGTCTTCTTTACCACAGACTCAACCTGTAAATTAAACTTTTGGGAGTTTTGTACGAGGATCCCTAACTCCCTACACCCATGTACAGAGTAGACTGCACCATTGTTCCTTTTACCAAAATGCATTATCATACATTTCCCAACACTGTACTCCATCTGCAACTTATTTGCCCAAATCCTGATGCAATCACATTCCTTCCTCAGCACTACCTACCCCTCCACCTATCTTCATATCATCCACAAACTTTACCACAAATCCATCAATTCCTTATTGACAAACAATGTGAAAAGTAGCAGTCTCAATAGTGACCCCTGAGGAACTTCACTAGTCACTGGCGGCCAACCAGAAAAAGCTCCTTTTATTCCCGCTTGCTACCTCCTGTCTGTCAGCCATTCCTCTATCCATGCCAGTATCTTTACTGTGATGCCATAGAATTTAATCTTGTTAAGCATCCTCTTGTGTGGCACCTTATCAAACATCTTCTGAAAGTACAGGGAAATGATGTCCGCTGCCTCTCCTTTGTCCACCCTGCTTGTTGCTTCCTCAAAGAACTCTAACAGACTTGTCAGGCAAGTCTTACCTTGACAGAAATCATGCTGACTTTGACTTATTTTATCATTAGTCTCCAAGTACCCCAATTCCATGTCCTTAATAATAGACTCCAACACTTTCCCAACCACTGAGGTCAGGCTAACTGGCCTATAATTTCCTTTCTTTTGCCTTCCTCCCTTCTTAAAGAGTGGAGTGACATCTGCAATTTTCCAGTCCTCAGGGACTATGCCAGAATGAAGTGATTCCTGAAAGATCATGACCAGTACACCCATTATCTCTTCAGCAATCTCTCTCAGGACTCTGGGATGTAGTCCATCTGGCCCGGCTGACTTATCCACCTTAAGACCTTTGAGTTTGCCTAGACTGTTTTCCTTTGTAATAGCAATGACACTCACTGCTGCTCCCTGACACTCACATACCTCTGGCACACTGTTAGTGTCTTCCACAGTGAAGACGGATGCAAAGTACTCATTAAGTTCATCTGCCATTTCTTTGTCCCCCATTACTATCTCACCAGTATCATTTTCCAGTCGTCCAATAGTAACTCTCACCTCTCTTTTACTCTTTATATAGCTGAAAAATCTTTTGGTATCCTGCTTTATATTATTGGCTGATCTGCCCTCATATTTCATCTTTTCTCTTCTTATAGCTTTTTTTAGTTGCCTTTTGTTGGATTTTAAAAGTTTCCCAATCATTCAACTTCCCACTCACTTTTGCTACCCTATATGCCCTTTCCTTGGCTTTTATGCAGTCCTTAATCTCCATTGTCAGCCATCGTTGCCTACCCCTGCCACTTGAGAACTTCTTCCTCTGTGAGACATATCTATCCTGCGCCTTGTGAACTATTCCCAGAAACTTTAGCTATTTTTGCTTTGCCATCATCCCTGCCAGTATCCTTCTCCAATACACCTGGGCAAGCTCCTCTCTCATGCCTCTGTAATCCCCTTTATTCCATTGCAATACCAATACATGTGACTTGTGCTGCTCCCTCTCAAATTGCAGTAGGAATTCAATCATATTATGATCACTGCCTCCGAAGCATTCCATTACGTTAAGTTCCCTACTAAGATCTGGGTGATTACATAACACCCAATCTAACATGGTGTTTCCCCGAGTAGGCTCAAGCACAAGCTGCTCTAAAAAGACATCTCTTAGGCATTCAACAAATTCCCTCTGTTGCGACCCCGCACCAACCTGATTTCCCCAATGTCCTCACACATTGAAGTTCTTCATTACAATTGTGACATTACCCTTATTACATGCCTTTTCCAGCTCCCTTTGCAATTCCAACCCCACATCTTGGATACTAACTGGAGGCCAATATATGATTCCCACAATGGTTCTTTTTACCCTTGCAGTTTCGTAACTCCACCTACAACGATTCAACATTCTCTGAGCCTTTGTCACTTCTTTCTAAAGATGTGATTCCATCTCTTACCGACAGAGCCACAGCACGTTCTGTCTTCCTGCCTGTCTTTCCGATACAAGGTATATCCTTTAATGTTAAGCGCCCAGTGATGACCTTCTTCCAGCCACGATTGTGATGCCCGCAACATCATACTGCTCGGTCTCTAATTGCACCACGAGTTCGTCCATCTTATTCTGAATGCTACGTGCATTTAAATACAGCACTTTCCGTCCTACATTCTTCGCCCTTTTGAATGTTGTTTCTGTGGTACAGCTTAACTCGTTGCTCTGTCTGCATTTGTACCCAATCATTGGCTTGTCCTTCCTTACATTCATGTTACCCCCATCATCTACTTGTAAACCTGCTGGCCCATCCTCAGCTCTATCATACTTCTTTCCATACCCCTGCCATATCGGTTTAAGCCCCTCCCAACAGCTCTAACTAACCTACCCACAAGGATATTGGTCCTACTTGATATTCAAGTGCAACCTGTCCCTTTTGTACAGGTCCCAATGACCCACAAATCTGAATCACTGTCCCCTGCTCCAACTCTTCAGCCACGTATTTATTTGCCACCTCATCCTATTCCTGTCCTCAGTGTCACGTGGCACAGGCAGCAATCCCGAGATTACTACCCTTGAGGTCCAGCTTCTCAGCTTCCTTCCTAACTCCCTGTATTCTCTCTTCAGGGCCTCCGCCCTTTTTCTTCCTGTGTCATTGGTACCAATATGTACCACGACTTCTGGCTGCTCACCCTCCCTTTTCAGGATATTGTGGATGTATCCAGGAAAATCTTGGACCCTGGCAGCTGGGATGCAAACTTCAATCTGTTTAATTTTTGTGTCTGCAGAATCACCTATCTGTCCCCTGACTATAGAGTCCCCTACTACTGCTGACATCCTCTTCAGTTCCCTACCTACCCTTCTGAGCTACGGGGCCAGACTCAGTGCCAGAGGCATGGCCCCTGTTGTTTCCCCCAGGTAGGTCATCCCCCCCCCAACAGTACTCAAAATGGAGTACTTATTGTTGAGTGGGACAGCTACAGGGGTATTCTCCTTGCCTGATTCCCTCCCTACCCTCTCCTGACAGTCACCCATTTATCTGTCTCCTGTAGCTATGGGGTGACTAGCTCCCTCTAGCTCCTGTCTATCACTGCTTCACTCTCCCTAACAAGCTGAAGCTCATCGAGCTGCAGCTCCAGTTTCCTAACATGGTCTCTAAGGAGCTGCACCTCAATGCACCTGGTGCAGGCGTGGCATCAACCCCACACCTGACACACAGAGCAGAACACTGGTTCTGTAGGCATCCCTCATTCTCTGTAGTTAAGTAAGAAGTAAGGAACAAATTTACCTCATGTCTGCCTGTTCTTGCCGAAGCCCAGTTGAGCCTAAGCTTTAGTACTCGTGAGTCATGAGTACTCCTTTGATGGCCGCTCTGCGAGGCAGTTCCTCTGTTTTATGGAGACTGGGTTTTTAAAGGTCTTTGTCAGAACACTCTTGTTGTGTCTGCACAGTTCTCCAATCAACGACTGCCATTGGAAAACTTGCTGTTTTTTCAAGCTTTTTGTTGGGCCTGCACGAGAACGTTCCTGTTGCATCTGCACGATACTCCAATCAACTTGAGGAAGCAGTTCCTGAATCATTGAGTGTGTGCTTTCAATTTCTGTACCTCTTTCCTGATGGTAGCAATAAACCGGGATATCCTGGGTGATGGGGATTCTTAATGATGGATGCTGCCTTTTTGAGGCACTACTCCTTGAAGCTGTCCTGGATCGTTTGGAGGCAGGTGCCCATGAAGGAGCTCATTGAATTTACAACTCTCTGCAGCTTATTTCGATTCTGTGCACCAACCCCTCCGCCATACCAGATGGTAATACAGCCAGTCAGAATGCTCTCCATGTTACATCTGTTGAAAGTGGCGTATGTCTCTGGTGACATACTAAATCTCCTCAAATTTTTAATGAAATCTAACCACTGTTGTGCTTTTTTGTAGCTGCCTCAATATTTTGGGTCTAGCTCAGATCCTCAGAGACATTGACACCCAGGAACTTGAAATTGTTCACCCTTTCCACTTCCTCTATGAGGACAGGTGTGTGTGTCCCTCATCCTACCCTTTCTGAAGTCCACAATCAGGTCTTTAGTCTTACTGATGTTGAGTGCAAGGTTGTTGCAGTGAGGCCATTCAACTTGCTGATATGCACTGCTCATGTACCCCTCTCATGCCTTTTGAAATTCTGCCAACTATAGTTGTGTTGTCAGAAAATTTATAGATGGCATCTGAGCTGTGCCTAGCCACACAGTCATGGGTGTAGAGAGAGTAAGGCAGTGGCTAAGCACACGTCCCCGAGGTGCGCCATTGTTGATTGTCAGCAAGGTGGATATGTTATTTCCAATCCACACAGATTGTGGTCTACCATTTAGGAAGTCGAGGATCCAATTGTAGAAGGAGGTACTGAAGCCCTGGTTTTGGAGCTTTTCGAACAGAACAGTAGGAATGATTGCGTTAAACACTGAGCTGTTGTCAATAAACAGCATCCTGACTTAGGAAAGTCCAATCAGAAAAAGAGGAAGTCTGCAGCTGCTGGAAATCTGAGCAACGCAATGAAAATGCCAGAGGAACTCAGCAAGCTAGATGCATCTATGGAAAAGAGTGTAGTTGATGTTTCAGGCCGAGTCTGTCCAAGGATCCAAGGCTACGTGAAAGCCTAATGAGGTTGCACCCGCAGTAGAACTATTGTGGCGATGGGTAACTTCCAGTGGGTCCAGGCCCTTGCCGAGGCAGGAGTTAATTCTGGTCATAACAAACATCTCAAAGCATTTCATCGCCATAGATGTGGGTGCTACTAGACAATAGTCGTTAAGGCCTGCTCTTCTTGGGCACTGGTATAGTTGTTTTCCTTTTGAAGCAATTGGGAATGTCTGTTTGTAGCAGTGAGAGATTAAAAATATCTTTGATCTCCCCTGCAGTTGGTTGGCACAGATTTTCAGAGCCTTACAATGTACTCCATCAGAGCCTGTAGCCTTGCGAGGGTTTACCCTTTGAAAGACCGGAGATCAGTGGAGATTGTTTTCAAGGTCATGAGACTTAGAGGAGATCAGAAAACCGGGCCAGGTATGATCATTGAGAGGTTTAACGTGAGGATCAAGGACACGTACCTTTCTGATACAGAAAAGCAGCAACACAAGCTTGGGAGTATAGAAATGTGAGGGTTGCCCCACTGTGTGCAGATGATGGACTGTGAGCAGCTTTGGGCCGCTTATCTCTGAAAAGATGTGCTGACATTGGGGAGGGTCCAGAGGAGGTTCACAAGAATGATTTTGGGCATGAACGTATTAATGTATGAGGAACATTTGGTGGCTCTGGGCTTGTGCTTACTGGAGTTTAGAAGAAGGAGAATTTCTTTGAAACCTATTAAATAGCTTTCAAAAAGACTAGATAGCGTGAATGTGTAGAGGACATTTCCTGTGGTTGGGGAGTCTAGGACCAGAAGGCTCAGCCCAGATGTCTACAACAGAGATGAGGAGAATTATTTCTCCAGAGGGTGGTGAATCTGTGGAATTCATTACCGCACACGGCTGTGGAGTCTAAGTCATTGGGTATAATTAAATTGTGGGTTGATAGGTTCTTGATTAGTCAGGGCATCAAGGGTTACAGGGAAAAGACAGGAGAATGGGATTAGGAGGAAAGTAAATCAGCCATGATGGAATGGAAGAGCAAACTCAATGGGCTGAATGGCCTCATTCTGTTCCTGTGTTTTATGGATTCATGATAGTGAATTAGAAGTTCAGTTCAAGCTCATGCACAATATTAGATGTTTGAACCGTGGGGTTAAGCAGGCTGGGATAGTGGCCTGCAGGAGCATTTCCTTATCATTCTCATGACATTAATCATATCAGTACAGTGACAAATTAAATTATTTTAACAGACAGATAGGCTGATGAACTCGGACATTAATAAATTTATATTTTTTTTCCTATTGGTTGTCATTTAAACAAAATATTGAATTATAAATCTGAAGTGCTCTTTGTTACGTAAGTGTGTAGCAACAGTACCAGTGGAGCAGCCAGGATGAACCTTTTTATTGAGCTGTGTTAATCATGGTTTATGTGGGGCAACTTAAAGTGTGCGAACAATGAACTGGGCCTGCCAAGACAAAACATGAGCCCATGAGAAAAGAGACTGCCTTCTGTGTCAATTCTCTGTATGATCAGTTGGGGCACCATGGTAGTGTGGCGGTTAGTGCGACGCTGTTACAGCTCGGGGCGTCAGAGCACAGTTCAATTCCGGTGCCCCCTGTAAGATGAGCCTGTTGGTTTCCTCCGGGAGCTTCGATTTGCTCCCACAGTGCAAGGGTGTACTTGTTGGCAGGATAATTGGTCCTTGTAAATTGTCCTTTGATTAGGCTAGGAGTGTTGCTGGGCCATGTGGCTTGTTGGGCTGGAAAGACCTGTTCTGTACTGTGTCTCTAAATGAAATAAAATAACTGGCCATGTATGCACTTGCCACATCCTCTTGAACTTTGCAGTTCAATCTTCACTGGCTGTTTCAGTCATCAATAAACATTGTCAAAATCCTTCTGTACCTGAGCTTTGGCTCTCCTAGCCCTCAATTGTCTTTAGTCAGCTGTAGCCTCTGTGCCTGTTCTCTTTATGATGTGGTCTGGTTTGGAATTTTGTTGGTAAACCCAATCGTTTTCCTCCCTATAATTACCATTCCAGTTGGAGTTGCTTGGTTTCGAGCAGATGTTTTTTTTTATATTTTTGTGATTGATCTGTCTGTTTAAAATCTCCCATGGAATGTAGTATGTGATGCATAGTTTCTGTGGTCATTAGTTCTTCAGATTTAGATCCATTTTTCACATGTATTTTGAAGCATAGAGTGAAATATGTCATTTGTGTTAATAGCCACCACACCCAAGGATGTGTTGGGGGTCGCCCACAATATTTCCAGCATAGCATACCCACAATGCTTGGCAGAACAGCACAAAACACAACAAGCATCTATGCAACAGCTGCAAAATAAACTCCATTCCTCCTCCCACACACACATCGACAGACCTTCAACTCCAGGACAGGCCTCTGACCTCCATTCTCCATTATCCAGGTTTCAGTAATCGGGCTTCAGTTTCCAAACTTCTGATTGATCTTTGGGCTCAGGAGTTTGATATCAACTGCCGGTGATGGGCCCTGTTTCTGTTGTTCATGATCCAAACTGAGCTGGGTGGCCCTTGGACCATTCAACTCCCCCGAATTCTATTTCAGGAACATAATACACTCATCATCATTGTTTGGGCGATTATGGTGATCATGATTGCTTTTGGCTATGTTTTTCCACAGAAGCGGTTTGCCATTGCCTTCTTCTGGGCAGTGTCTTTACAAGATGGGTCACCCCAGCCATTATCGATACTCTTCAGCGATTGTCTGCCTGGTGTCAGTGGTCGCATAACCAGGGCATGTGATATGCACCGGCTGCTCATACGACCATCCACCACCTGCTCCCATGGGTTCATGTGACCCTGATTGAGGGGGTGGAACTAAGCAGGTGCTACACCTTGCCCAAGGGTGACCTGCAGGCTAGCAGAGGGAAGGAGCACCTTTGGCTGAGATGTATCTCCACACTGCCACCCAACTCATGCCATTAATACATTGTATAATGTAGACCCCATAATTCCCAATACAACTTACCATATCCAGCCTGTCAGAGTTTAGCCTGATGTTTGGGAATAATCACAAATATCCCTACATCAACAGCTTGCTTTCCATATCGTATTGCCCTGGCTTGTGTATCGAACATAGACAGTTAGAATGCAACATCCAGAGTCGATCCCGACAAACCAAGAGCCTCTTCACATCCTGGGAGCTGGAAAAACCATTGTGGTAGCTCATGGGCTGCCAACCATTTTCAGATTTTTAGCATTCTTAAACCTCCATTCTGCATTGTGATGATGGTGGTGGGGTAAGGCTTGCTTTTCGATAATCCACTCAAATGTGTTGACTACCAATGGAAGAGCCAACAGACTGGCAACATCTTTGTCTCAGCATTGAAATAATTGGTGATAGAATATAGAAAACAATCAGAAATGAAGATCTTTGTGCTGCACCTCCCACAGCATTTTGAAAGTATTTTTATTACATGGTCTTTAAAACCCAGTTCAAAACAATGGGGATATTAATTCCTTCTGTGCTGGAATTGACCGAACTCCCAACGGTCTCAGTATGTCCCACAGAACATTCTCCAACTTGTTGGTCCAAAGCTTTTGGAAGCCTCTGAAGGCTAGTTTGATGTAACACACTCAAAATGCTGGAGGAAGATTGTGCTGATGAAGGGTCTCAGCCCGAAATATTGACTGTTTATTCCTCTCCCTGGATGCTGTCTGACCTGCTGAGTTCCTCCAAGCTTTTGGGAGTGTTACTCTGGATTTCTAGCATCTGCAGAATCTCCTATGTTTATAAAGCTAGTTTGATATAGTCTATAATCCCTGTAGTAGCAAATTGTATTCTTGAACTGCTTTATTTTTCATTTAGATTGTAGAAAATAATGAATGAGATGCTGACTTCCTTCAAAGTGAGCAAGTACGACATTGTAAAAGGATCTGAGAACAGTCCCACTAATAATGATGTTCCATTCAGTGACTAATTCGCAGCTGGCCACATTTCAGCTATGTGTTCCAGTCAGTTTAAAAAGACTTTATTCAGCAAATTAAACACAAATATCAGATTCAGATTTACTCCCACTGACATAGATTAGTACACCACAGGACAGGCCCTTTGGCCCACAATGTTGTGCCAAACCCATTAAATTAGTAATCAAATGGCTAACTGAACAAATCCCCACTGCCTACACAATGTCCATATCCTTCCAGCTTCCTCACATTCATGTGCCTTGTAAATGTCTCTTAAATGTCTCTAATGTATCTGCCTCTGCCAGCACCCCCGGTAGTGCATTCCACACAACCATATCCTTCATCTTCAGAAGTTTTCTGATGACTCGGCCATAGTTGGATGCATCAGCAAGGGAGATGAGGCGGAGTACAGGGCTACGGTGGGAAACTTTGTCACATAGTGCGAGCAGAATCATCTGCAGCTTAATGTGAAAAAGACTAAGGAGCTGGTGGTGGACCTGAGGAGGGCCAAGGCACCGGTGAACCCTGTTTCCATCCAAGGGGTCAGGGTGGACATGGTGGAGGATTACAAATACCTGGGGATACGAACTGACAATAAACTGGACTGGTCAAAGAACACTGAAGCTGTCTACAAGAAGGGTCAGAGCCGTCTCTATTTCCTGAGGAGACTGAGGTCCTTTAACATCTGCCGGATGATGCTGAGGATGTTCTATGAGTCTGTGGTGGACAGTGCTATCATGTTTGCTGTTGTGTGCTGGGGCAGCAGGCTGAGGGTAGCAGACACCAACAGAATCAACAAACTCATTCATAAGGCCAGTGATGTTGTGGGGGTGGAACTGGACTCTCTGGTGGTGGTGTCTGAAAAGAGGATGCTGTCCAAGTTACATGCCATCTTGGACAATGACTCCCATCCACTCCATAATGTACTGGTTAGGCACAGGAGTACATTCAGCCAGAGACTCATTCCACCGAGATGTAATACTGAGCGTCATAGGAAGTCATTCCTACCTGTGGCCATCGAATTTTGCAACTCCTCCCTCAGAGTGTCAGACACCCTGAGCCAATAGGCTGGTCCTGGACTTATTTCCACTTGGCATGATTAACTTATTATTTAATTATTTATGGCTTTATATTGCTATATTTCTTCACTATTCTTGGTTGGTGTGGCTTTAACGAAACCCAATTTCCCTCGGGATCAATAAAGCATGTCTGTCTGTCTGTCAGTTTTCCTCATATTCATATGTCTATCTAAACCAAGGAGTCTCAACCTTTTTATGCCATGAACCCCTACCATTAACAAAGGGGTCCCCTGAATTCTAAACATCTCTTAAAAGTCCCTGATATACGTGCCTGAAACACCACCCCAGGCACCCACCACTCTCTGTGTTAAAAAAAAGTGTCTCTTACACCTCCTTTGAAGTTACCCTCCTCACCTTTAACGCACGCTTGCTGGTATTCTTAGACATTCTGTATGACATGAAATTTGGGGCAGCTATACACTCTAAATATACAGCAATATAAAGAGTGCACAGAAAAAAAAAGGATTAGATTAGATCAGCTATACTTGTCACATGTACTTCAAAACATAGAGTGAAATGCATCAACAGCCTCACGGTTCAAAGATGTGCTGGGGGCAACCCACGAGTGCCACCAACAAGGCAACCCAAACCTGTGCACATTTGGAATGTGGGAGGGAATCAGAGCACCAGGACGAAACTCACTCAATCACAGGGAGAACGTACAAACTCCCTATAGGCAGTGGGAGGAACTGAACCCCAATGTTGATCGCTGGTGCTGTAAACAGTACCCCATCATGCTACCTTGTCCCGTGACTGGATATGGGTTCCACCCCATAGAATCCGATTGGTGGTCACTGGGACTGTGAAGTGATTGCACTAATCGCTGCACTACAGTGAAGCCCATAATCTCATTGCATTACTTAGCTGATTGGCAAGGAGCTCTCTGATAATAATTGTATTTTACCTGTGTTATGTGCTTTCAGCATGTGTTTGTTTCTGTCACGATCAGATTTATTAGTCAGGTTGAGTGTAAATTGCCCCGTGATTTGACTAGGATTAAATCAGAGGATTGCTGTGTGGTGGGGCTCAAAGGGTTCACATTAGAATGGCCTACTCTGTGCGGCGTCCCAATAAATAAATAATCATCTATCATTAAAACATCGAACACAGAGCATTAGAGCAGTGTACAGGCTCTTCAGCCCATGATGTTATGCCAACTTTTTATCCTACTCTAAGATGAATCTAAGCATTCCCTCGATTTTTCTATCATCCATGTGTCTATCTACATGTCCCTCATGTAGCCGCCTCTCCTACCACCCCTGGCAGGATGCTCCACACATCCATCACTCCCTGAGTAAATGAACTGACCTCCGACATCTATTCCCCCCCCCCCATACCTTCCTCCTATCATCTTAAAAATTATGCCCCCTCATATTAGCCATTTCTGCTCTGGGAAAATATCCCATGCTGTCCACCCCATCTCACTGCCTCTTACCATCTTGGGAGATGATTGAAGGATCTCTGCCCGCTCAGAGGAAACTGAAGCACGTGCGCTGGCACTCTTACGCTAATCGCTACACTGCCATAATGGTTCATGGGCTGATTAGAAATATGATGGCTGTTCTTGAATCATTGAGTGTGGGTCTTCAGGCTCCCGTACCTCCTCGCTGATGTCAGCTGTGAGAAGAGGGCGTGTTCCAGATGGGTAGGGTCTTGAATGTTGGATGACACCTTCCTGAAGTATTCCTCTTGATGGGAGGGGAGGGCTGTGCCCATGGGCACTACTTTTTTTGCATTAGCATGGTGTTTATCAAAACGCTTTACAGTACCAGCGATCTGGGTTCAATTTTCACCGCTCCCCGTGAGGAGTTTCTCCCTCTGACTGTGTGGGTTTCCTCCTGATACGCTGGTTTCCTCCCACAGTACCGGTTGGCAGGTTAATTGGTCATTGTAATTTTGTCTCGTGATTAGGCTAGGATTAAATTGGGGGATTGATGGGCGGACTGGCTCGAAGGGCTGGAAGGGCCCATTCCATACTGTTTCTCGATACTTCTAACAGTAATCTCCAGCTTTTATTATTATGTATTGCGATGTACTGCTGCCACAACAAATTTTACAACATATGGCAGTGTTATTAAACATGGTTCTGATTCTGATTCTGATGGAGCTGGTTCTTGTTCGAACTAAACTTAAATAAAATGTTTTATTTGAAAAGAACAGAAGTTCAGTTATTTTTATTGTTTCTTCTCCGTAAGGAACAACCTATTAATAAAATCTAATTTGCAGAAACTGCTCATTTCAGAGCCTTACATTCTTTTGTCTTCATTACCATGTCTTAATTACTGAGCAGCACAAGCAATCTGTTCAAAGAATTTCTTCCCAAGTGCTAAAGAGTAACTTTAGGGAGGAAAGTAGCTACTGTCAGCATTAGAGAAGTGCCACAGTAATTGGTTTACTTTTAAATAGGGCATAATTGAGCATAATTTTGTAAAAAAAATTCCAATTCTAATATATTGACTTCAGTTATTTCACATTTTCAGTTATATGTTCTGTCCTAATTATCTGGTAAGGAACAAAGAACCTTGGACATTTTCTTCCCACTATTTTTCTGTGTAATATCCTTGCCAGCTCGATATATTTGTGTTTTTTAACATGAAGAAATATCGGAGTTCGTTTGTTACGTGCCATGTCGTATGGCATAGGTGATCAGAGTCTCTTCAAAATGCTGGAGAAACTCAGCAGGCACCTATGGAAAAAATAAGCAGTCTACATTTTGGGCTGAGACCCTTCGGCAGGACTGGAGAAAAAAGATGAGTCAGAGTAAGAAGATGCTGTGAGGGGATGAAGGTGATAGGTGAATCCAGGAGGGGCGGACGGATGAAGTAAAGAGCTGGGAATTTGATTGGTGAAAGAAATGCAGGCAGGAGAAGGGGAATTCTGATAGGAGAGGACAGAAGGCCATGGAAGAAAGAGAAGGGGGGAGGATAAGGAGATAAGGAGAGAGAGGCAAAAGGGAATGGGGAATGGTAAAGGAGAGGTGGGGGGCATTACCAGAAGTTCGAGAAATCAAGGTTCATGCCATCAGGTTGGAGGCTACCCAGATGGAATATAAGGTGTTGCTCTTCCTACCCGATTGTGGCTTCATCGCAACAGTAGAGGAGGCTACGGTCTGACATGTTGTAATGGGAATAGGAAGTTCTTTTAATATGGGTGCCACTGGGAGATCCCGCTTTTTCTAGCAGATGGAGCATAGGTTCTTGGTGAAGCAATCTCCCAGTCTACATTGGGTCTCACCGATATACAGGAGGCCACACCGGGATCACCAGATACAGTATGTGACTCCAATAGACTCAGGTGAAGTGCAGCCTCACCTGGAAGGACTATTTGGGGCCCTGAATGGTAGTGAGGGAGGAGATGTAGGGGCAGGTGAAGCACTTGTTTCACTTGCATGGATAAGTGCCAGGAGGGAGATCAATAAAGGTGGGGGGGGGGAAGAACAGATTGACAAGTGAGACTTGTAGGAAATGATCCTTGTAGAAAGCAGAAAGTTGAAGGGGCAGAGCGAGATGTGTTTGGTGATAGAATCGTGTTGGAGAATGCAGACGTTATGGAGAATTATGTGCTGGTTACAGAGGATGGCGGTTTGGTAGGTGGTGATGTGGCAGGAGGATGAGGTGAGGACAGATGAATGCAAAATGGAAGAGATGTGGGTGAGGGCAGCGTTGATGGTGGAGGAAGGAAAAACTTTTTCTTTGAAGAAGGAGGACATCTCCTTAGTTCTGGAATGAAAAGCCTCATCCTGAAAGCAGGTGTGGTGGAGACGGAGGAACACCGTACATTCCAGCCAGGCAGCTTCCTACCTGATGGCATGAACATCGATTTCTCGAACTTCTGGTAATGCCCTCCCTCTTCTTCACCATTCTCCATTCCCTTTTCCCTCTCTCACCTTATCTCCTTAACCTGCCCAGTTCCTCCCGTTTTTCTTTGTTCCATGGCCTCCTGTCCACTCCCATCAGATTCCCCCTTCTCCAGCCCTGTATCTCTTTCACCAATCAACTTCCCAGTTCTTTACTTCACGCCTCACCCTCCTCGTTTCACCTATCACCTTGTGTTTCTTCCTCCCCTCCTTCACTTTCCTCCTTTGACTGCTGCTGCAATAAAATAAGAATAAATTATAATAAAGTAAGAATGTTATTTGAATCAGGATCTGCACATTCCCAAAAGAGGTTAAGCCCTTGGCGATGAAGGGTTTCCTGCTTTTTCCCATACGAAAATAAAAGATCAGCCATGATTGAATGGCTGAGCAAAAGGTCTAGTTCTGCTCCCTTGTCTTACGGTCACAGAATGCCTCTGTGGTCATTCTCCTTAATAATAGGAATATTTGGATACTGTTGAGGGGTTCGAGCAATGGGGGGGATGGGAGCCGTAGTGATCAGGTCTGTGGCACTGACTCGGGTGCTGTGGCTCAGAAGAGCGGAGGGGTGGCAAGGACTGCAGTGATGATAAGAGATTCTATAGCCAGAGGAACAGAGACAAGATTCTGTGGACGTGATAGAGACACCCATATGGGACGTTGCCTCCCAGGTGCCAGGGTCAGTGTCGTCTCTGTTTGAGTCCACAGCATTCTAAAGGGGGAGGGTGAGCAGCCAGAGATCTTACTACTTATTGATGCCAGTGGCATAGGTAGGAAAAGGGAGGAGGTCCTGAGGAGAGAATACCGGGAGCTTGGTAGAAAGCTGAAAAGCAGGACCTCCAGGGTAGTAATCTCTGGGTTGCTGCTTGTGTCACGTCTAGTGAAGGTAACAATAGTATGATTTGGCAGACGAATGAGTGGTTGAAGAATTAGTGCAGGGAGCAGGATTTCAGATTTCTGAATCATTGGGATCTATTCTGGGGAAGTTATGACCTGTACAAAAGTGACGGGTTACACCTAAAGCTGAGGGGGGAATGAATATACTTGCGGGCAGTTGGGAAAGGTTTAAACTAATTTGGCAGGGGGGTGAGAACCAGATTCATAGGGCAGGTGACCAGGCAAAATTGCAGTTATAGGGATGAGTTTCAGTGTAAGATGGGAGCAAATTCGAAAAGGGCGATTGGTACAGGACCGAAGCTGTTACGTTTGTATGCACACAGTACATAGAACGGAGTTAGAGACTGGTAATTAAACACTGTGGGCATCACTGCTTCATGGCTGGAAGAAGATCATACCTGGGTGCTTAACATCCAAGGATTCACATTGTATTGAAAGGACAGGCAGGTACACACGGGGGGGGGGGGGGGGGGGCTCGCGTTGTTGGTAAACGATGACATCTAATCCCTAGAAAGAGATAACATAAAATGAGAAAATGTTGAACCCTTGGGGGTAGAGTTAAGAAACTGCTTTGTCAATGTGCCTGTTATTTGCCAGTAGCACACATTATGGACGATTGATTAGAGTAGGGGACGTTCTGGTAGAGGGGTGGGGACATTGTTGCTGGTGGGATTGAGCTGGTGATTTGTTAAATATAGTATTTTCCTGTTTAATGCATGACCCCTGCTGGATCAGGATCAGAGTCAGATTCAAGTTTAATAACTCTGGCATGTGTAGCTGACGGGCCCCACCCCAGTGATACAGGGGTACGCCTGTCCTAGAATGCAAAGTTACCTCCGGCGGACTGGGCAAATAAGGTCTACAGTGAGATCCGACAGCCAGGAAGGTGTTACCGCAATGCTGCTGGGAGAGCAAGGTGCATGGCAAGGCAGAGGAGACATAGTGGCCATCCACTATTCCCAAGGAAGACCCCAGTTTGTAACACCTGTTTGCACCACTGGACCTGGATTTCTCAGTGAAGTTCAGAGGGTAGAATTACCCCAGTGGAATGGATTTCCACTTTAAAAACTCTCCTGCACAAATCTTCTGCTGTCAGACACAACGGACAGCCTCCATGTTTTGAAATTTGTTGTTTTGTGGCAGCAGTATAATTTAATACATAATAATATAAAAAATTAAATTACAATAAGTATAATAAACAATATCTTACATACATGTACAATAAATTTAAATAAGTAGTGCAAAAAGAGAGAAAAATATAGTGAGGTCGTGTTCATAAGTTCATTGTCCATTCAAAAATTTGATGGTGGAAGAGAAGAAGCTGTTCCTGAAGCAGTGAGTGTGCGTCTTCAGGCTCGTGTACCTCCTTCCTGATGGTGGTGATCAGAAGAGAGCATGTCCTTGGTGATGGGAGTCCTTAATGATAGATGCTGCATTCTCTGTCTCTGAATGTGAACCAAACAAGAGATGATTGTTGACTTCAGGAGGGCACGGAGCGACTACGCTCTGCTGAATATCAATGGCTTCTCGGTAGAGATCGTTAAGAGCACCAAATTTTTCGGTGTTCTCCTGGCGGAGAATCTCACCTGGTCCCTCAACACCAGCTCCATAGCAAAGAAAGCCCAGCAGCGTCTCTCCTTTCAGAAAAGGCTGAGAAAAGTCCATCTCCCACCCCCCATCCTCACCATGTTCTACAGGGGTTGTATTCAGAGCATCCTGAGCAGCTGATCACTGCCTGGTTTGGAAAATGCACCATCTCGGATCACAAGACCCTGCAGTGGATAGTGAGGTCAGCTGAGAAAATCATCGGGGTCTCTCTTCCCGCCATCACGAACATTTACACTACTCGCTGCATCTGCAAAGCAAACAGCATTATGAAGGACCCCATACACCCCTCATACAAACTCTTCTCCCTCCTGCCATCTGGGAAAAGGCACCAAAGCATTTGGGCTCTCACGACCAGATAATATGACAGTTTCTTCCCCCAAGCCATCAGACTCCTCAATACACCAACTTACTGCCCTCTGCTGTGCCTATTGTCTTGTTTATTATTTATTGCCTATTGTCTTGTTTATTATTTATTGTAATGCCTGCACTGTTTTGTGCACTTTACGCAGACCCGGGTAGGTCTGTAGTCTAGTGTAGTTTTTGTGTTGTTTTACGTAGTTCAGTGTAGTTTTTGTACTGTTTCATGTAGCACCAATGGTGCTGAAAAACGTTGTCTCATTTTTATTGTGTACTGTACCAGCAGTTATGGTCAAAATGATAATAAAAAGTGACTTGATCTTGATTTCTGAGGCATCACCTTTGAAGACGTCCTGGATGCTGGGGAGGCTAGTGTCCATGATGGAGCTGTCTGAGTTTACAACTTATAGCTTATTCCAATTCCCCACATGTCCACAATCTTGAGGAAGAAACATCTATTCAATCTATCTACTTTCACTATGTCCATAATTCATACCTGATTATTCCATTATTGATTTCCCTCCCATATATATGTTTGTATGTCTGTACAGTCAGATGATATTAAACTTGAATTTTGGATTGATATCACCATTAGTTCTCCACATTTAGGGAAGCATAATTTTCTTCCTAACCGCAGAAAAGAATAAATCTACAGCGCAGTTGAACATTTCAAACTAATACTAATATTTATTATCAAACTCGATGAACGGTCAGAGAAAACTTTGCTGTTGATCTTCTGAATCAGGTTTAATATCACTGGCAGATGCCGTAAAATCTCTTGTTATGCAGCAGCAGTACATTGTAAATTATGGTAAGAAGGTAATTTGAAGTTAAATTAAGTGGTGCAAAAAGAGAAAGAAGAAGTAGTGAGGCAGTCTATCTTAATTATATCAGTTCGTATACCTTGCGTCACTTGTGACAATTTCTTGCTTTATTGTGGTTGTACAAATTGTGATTTGTCTTGGCTTGTGTGGATATAATGATATGGTTAACTTCTCCCAATTTCGGAGGTTAAAATATTGCAAAGATTTGGAGTAGCACGCACAAAATGCTGGAGGAACTCAGCAGGTCAGGCAGCATCTCTGGAGAGGAATAAAGAGTTGACGTTTTGGGCTAAGACCCTTCATCAGGACTTGTGTTTATGTTTCAATTTATATTGGTTTATGTAGGTCTAATAATATGGGCTTCGGGCAGATGAGGCTCATCCACTGTGGTCGGCAGTTCATCTGGAAAAAGGAAAACTCTGATCTCAAATTTCCACTGCCCTGTGGCTCTACCCATTCATGACGAAGGCTTTGGGAGTGAACCTCGAAGAAAAGTCCTGAACTGGAGTTCCTAAGGAAGCCCTACCTTGAGTGCAACACCGACCGGCAACTCTGCAACGCCACTGGTGCCAAACTGTATCGGTCTCTGCCGTTACTTTGGTTTCATCAGCTAAGTGGAGAGGACGAGCCTGCTGAATGGCAACAGCTTACTCTGCATATTGTAGAGTTCTGGTTTGTGCACTGGCTTTCATCTCACTTAGAGCGCTAGGACACATCATCCATTATCGACCCCAACCAGTGGAGAGTCTCAAATAATACGGGTCTGTCCTGGGCCCTTCGCTTCTGGTGGAGCGGAGCATAGGCCATCGATGACCTGCCTCCGTCATCTTCTAAAGTTGATGGTACATTTAGAGTTCATCAGTGCTTCTGCAATCCATTTCATCCACTGTAAAAGAATTGGCCCAGACAACTTTACCAGATCTCTGTTGACTGGTCTTACCCATTTCCACCTCTCACAACAGGGATGTAGTACTGGACTTTGGGAATCAGATAATTAGGGTACCTTTTACTAATTTCAAGAATCATTCCCATTATTTTTATTAATTTAACAGCCCTTGATTATAATCCTTGAAACCTGAATAATTCTGCAGGATTACTATGCTGCACAAAGCTGACACTAAAACGTTTCCATCATTCAGTAATTACAAGGCGGTTAGCTGTGGAAGCCACAGAATGACTTGCCTGAAACTGAGAAATCAGACCTGAATCCGATAGCCTGTGGGACAGTACACTGCCATGTCACCTCGATGTCTGAACCTAAAATATGAAATTCCAAGGAAGTCCGCAGATTCTAGGAATCCAAAGCAACACACGTGAAATACTGGAGGAACTCAGCAGGTCAGGCAGCATGACAGAAATGAATTTTTTGAATTGAATTGAATTTCAGTTTATTGTCATTTAGAAACCACAAATGCAATGCAGTTAAAAAATGAGACAACGTTCCTCCAGAATGATATCACAAAAGCACATGATGAAACAGACTACACCAGAAAATCCACATAATGTTTGGCAATCCCCAATCCAGAGTCCGGAGAGGCTGCTGTGTATTAATATCGCGCTACCATCTTAGTGCGTTTCCCGGAAAGGAGCTCCAAACCCACCAGACAAAACAAGACTACCCAGACACACCAAGTCAGGAGACCAAGTCTACCACCCAACAAACCAAAACCTAAAGCTACAAGACCTACACAAAATCACATAGTTACATATAGTTATAGTTAACATATAGTTACAACAGTGCAGACAATACCATAATTGATAAAAAAAAACAAACCATGGGCATAGTAAAAAATAGTCCAAAGATGTTAAAGGACTATAAGTTCGAAAGAAACCACCACACAGTTTCCACAAGTCCTCAGGGTCCCGATAGACTTGTCATCCCATGCTGGCGGCAGAAGGGAATATCCCCACTATTGGCTTCCAAGGTGCCTCCGGACTCAGCCTTGCAGACACGGTACACAGTGAAAGCGCCCCGACCACAGCGGACTCCGAGTCCGTTGAACCTCCGAGCCTCCGACCATCTCCTCCGGCACAGCCTCTCCGAGCACCATCCTCTGCTGAGCGCATTAAGACGCCACTGCCAACGGCCATGGGTAATGCGATCCTGTTCTTCTCAGCAGAGACCCGGACCTCACAGCAGCAGCAGCAATGAAGAAGGTCTTCCTGGAGATTTTCAGATGTTCCTCCGTGCTCCCATGTCCATTTTTCATTAGATTAGGATTGTGCACGGCACCCCGCTTAACAAATAACAGACACCAGCTCCGGAGTGGCCGCCGCAAGCTGCGTCACGCCACCATCTTTGGAATAAATGAATAAACAGCTGTCATTTCAGACCGAGACCCTTCATCAGAACTGGAAGGCAAGGGGAAGACACCAAAATAACAAGATAGATGGAGGAGAAGGAGGATAGGTAGAAGGTGATAGGTGAAGCCACGTGGGTGGGAAAGGTAAAGGGCTGGAGAGGAAGGAATCTGATAGGAGAGGAGAGTGGACCAGAGGAGAAAGGGAAGCAGAAGGGGACCCAGGGGGAGGTGATAGACAGGAGAGAAGCAGTAAGAGACCAGAGTGGGAATAGAAGAAGAGGGGAGGGACAGGGACTTTTTTTAATGGAAGGAGAGATTGATATTTGTTGGAGGCCACCCAGGAGGAATACAAGGTGTTGCTCCTTCACTGTGCCGATGACCTCATCTTGGCATGAGAGGAGGCTATGGACTGACATGCATTTAGGGGCATAAGCAGGAGAATGTGGTTGAGTGGGAAAATAAATCAACCATGATTGAATGACAGGGCAGACTTAATGAATGGAATGGCCTAATTCAGCTGCCATGTTGTGTGATTTTACTGCCTGTAACTTCAAAGAGCCTTGTTTCTGTTTGGTAGCCTTTGCTGAGAGCCACTCTAATGTATCCAGACCTTGTGGTATTTGTTCTTCACCTTGTGGAATAGCACCACATTTTGGAGAAATGTTCCCCACTTTACTGAAACCTCTCAGGTTTGAGATGAAGAAATAGTGTAAATCAGGATGGTTTAGAAAGTAGCAGCTCAGTAACACACACAAAACACTGGAGGAAATCAGCAGGCCAGGCACCGATCAAAAACACAACGAATATAAAAGCAATCCCATGAAGAACCATGTACAGGTAACTGTGTTATACACAGACTGATTGTGTGTCCATAACTTGACGCTGGACGATATGGATGTTGTGGTGAGGGGGTCGGTCAGTGGGTGGAGGTGTTGATCAGACTGACTACTTGGGGAAAGTAAGTGTTTTTGAGTCTACTGGTCCTGGGGTGGATTTGACATAGCCTCCTCCCTCAGTCCATGAGCAGGGTGAGTGGGATCCTTCGTGCTGTTACTGGCTATTTTCCAACACCTTTCTATACATATGCTTCCATTTGTCAAGAAATGTTTAAGGTGCTCTTTAAATCAGTTACTTTTCCCCAAGATGACAGACTGACCAAAATCTCCACCCTCCAACACACCCATCACAACTACATCCACACCAGTCACTGATCAAACCCCCACCCATTAACAAGCCCACCACCTCTACATCCACACCAGTCACTGATCAAACCCCCACCCATTAACAAGCCCACCACCTCTACATCCACACCAGTCACTGATCAAACCCCCACCCATTAACAAGCCCACCACCTCTACATCCACACCAGTCACTGATCAAACCCCCACCCATTAACAAGCCCACCACCTCTACATCCACACCAGTCACTGATCAAACCCCCACCCATTAACCTCCCTCACCACTAACACAGTCACTGTCCGATGGAAAAATGTATAATTGATGTTTTGGGCCTGCCAAAGGGTTTCGGCCCGAAACATTCACTGTACTTTTATCCATAGATGCTGCCTGGCCTGTTGAGTTCCTCCGGCATTTTGTGTTTGTTGCTGGGATTTTCAGCACCTGCAGATCTTCTCTTATTTGCACTCACTGTTCTGCTGTGTTTTCACGTGCCCTGCTGCTACCAAGAAGAGTTCCTCTTGCCAAGAGACACTTTATCATTTCCTGTCAGAGTCACCTTATACACAGATACTGCGATACCTAGCGGCACTTTATGAACATATAATCAATCTATGTCTGTAAGCTAATTGTATGTATATACAGCCACAATCATGTTCTCAGTATTATTTATAGAAACATAGAAAAGCTACAACACAATACAGGCCCTTCAGCCCACAATGCTGTGTCGAACGTGTCCTTACTTTAGAAATTAGGGTTATGAAAAGCCCTCTATTTTTCTAAACTCCATGTACCTATCCAGGAGTCTCTTAAAAGACCCTATTGTATCCGCCTCCACCACCGTTGCTGGCAGCCCATCCCATGCACTCACCACTCTCTGCGTAAAAAACTTACCCCAGACATCTCCTTTGTACCTACTTCCAAGCACCTTAAAACTATGCCCTCTCATGTTAGCCATTTCAGCCCTGGGAAAAACCCTTTGACTATCCACATGATCAATGCCTCTCATCATCTTATCCACCTCTATCAGGTCACCCATCATCTTCCATCGGTCCAAGGAGAAAAGGCCGAGTTCACTCAACCTATTCTCATAAGCCATGCTCCCCAATCCAGTCAACATCCTTGTAAATCTCCTCTGCACTCTTTCTATGGTTTCCACATCCTTTCTGTAGTGAGGTGACCAGAACTGATCACTGTACTCCAAATGGGGTCTGACCAGGGTCCTATATAGCTGTAACATTACTTGTAGGCTCCTAAACTCAATCCCACATTTGATGACGGCCAATGCGCCATATGTGTTCTTAACCACAAAGTCAACCTGCATAGCAGCTTTGAGTGTCCTGTGGACTCAGACCCCAAGATCCCTCTGATCCTCCACACTGCCAAGAGTCTTACCATTAATACTATATTCTGCCATAATATTTGACCTACCAAAATGAACCACCTCACACTTAACTGGGTTGAACTCCATCTGCCACTTCTCAGTTTTGCATCCTATCAATGTCCCGCTGTAACCTCTGACAGCCCTCCACACTATCCACAACACCTCCAACCTTTGTGTCATCAGTAAATTTACTAACCCAACCCTCCACTTCCTCACCCAGGTCATATATAAAAATCATGAAGAGAAGGGGTCCCAGAACAGATTCCTGAGGCACCCCAATGGTGACTGACCTCCATGTAGAATATGACCCATCTACAACCACTCTTTGCATTCTGTGGGCAAGCCAATTCTGGATCCACAATGTCCCCTTGGATCCCATGCTTCCTTACTTTCTCATTAAGCCTTGCATGTGGTACCTTATCAAGTGCCTTGCTAAAATCCATATACACTACATCTACGGCTGTACCTTCATCAACATGCTCAGTCACATCCTCAAAAAAATCAATCAGGCTCATAAGGCACAACCTGCCCTTTACAAAGCCATACTGGCTATTCCTAATCATATCATGCCTCTCCAAATGTTCATAAATCCTGCCTATCAGGATCTTCTCCATCAGCTTACCAACTGCTGAAACAAGACTAACTGGTCTGTAATTTCCTGGGCTATCTCTACTCCCTTTTTTGAATAAGGGAACAACATCTGTAACCCTTCGATCATCCGGAACCTGTCCCATCCTCATTGATGATGCAAAGGTAATCGTTAGAGGCTCAGTAATCTCCTCCCTCACCTCCCACAGTAGCCTTCGGTACATCTCGTCTGGTTCCGGTGATTTATCCAACGTGATGCTTTCCAAAAGCTCCAGCACATCCTCTTTCTTAATATCTATGTTCTCAAGCTTTTCGGTCCACTGTAAGTTATCTCTACAATCACCAAGATCCTTTTCCATAGTGAATACTGAAGTACCATTAAGTATTCATTAAGTACGTCTGCTTTCTCCTACAGTTCCATACACATTTTTCCACTGTCACACTTGATTGGTCCTATTCTCCCATGTCTTATCCTCTTGCTTTTCTCATACTTGTAGAATGTCTTGGGGTTTTCCTTAATGCTGTCCGCCAAGGCCTTCTCATGGCCCCTTCTGGCTCTCTTAATTTCATTCTTAAGCTTCTTCTGGATAACCTTATAATCTTCTAGATCTCTATCATTACCTAGGTTTTCAAACCTTCCGTAAACTTTTCTTCTAGACTGGATTTACAACAGATCTTTGTACACCATGGTTACTGTACCCTCCCATCCTTTCCCTGTTTCATTGGCACATACCTATGCAGAACTCCACACAAATATGCCCTGAACATATGCCACATTTCTGCCGTACATTTCTCTGAGAACATTTGCTCCCAATTTATGCTTCCAAGTTCCTGCCTGATAGGCTCATATTTCCCCTTACTCCAGTTAATCGCTTTCCAACTTGTCTGTTCCTATCCCTCTCCAATGCTATGGTAATGGAGATAGAATTGTGATCACTATCTCTAAGATGTTCTCCCACTAAGAGATCTGACACCTGACCAGGTTCATTTCCCAATACCAGATCACATATAGCCTTATTTACATATTGTGTCAAGAAACCTAAATCTGTTGCTCTAGGGAGATGCCAGTGAATATTTGGGAAATTAAAATCTCCCACCACAACAAACCTGTTATTATTACACCTTTCCAGAATCTGTCTCCCTTTCTGCTCTTCAATGTCCCTGTTACTATTGGGTGGTCTATAAAAAAAAGAACCAGTAGAGTTATTGACCCCTTCCTGTTCATAACTTCCTCCCACAGAGACTTAGTAGACAACCCCTCCATGACTTCCTCCTTTTCTGCAGCCGTGACACTATCTCTGATCAGCAGTGCCACACCTCCACCTCTTTTGCCTCCCTCCCTGTCCTTTTTGAAACAGCTAAAGCCTGGCCCTCTTAAGTAACTATACCTGCCCCTGATTTATCCAGGTTTCTGTAAAGGCCAGAACATCATAGCTCCAAGTACTGATCCACGCGTTAAGCTCATCTGCTTTGTTCATACTACTCCTTGCAATAAAGTAGATACATTTCAAACCATCGGTCTGACTGCCTCCCTTCTCTATCACCAGCCTATCTTCCCTCTTGCATTGTCCACAAGCTTTCTCAATTTGTGAGCCACCCTCCCCTTCCTCTGTCTCTTCATTTTGGTTCCCACTCCCCTGCAATTCTAGTTTAAGTTTTTCCCAATAGCCTTAACAAACCTTCCAGGCAGGAGACTGGTCCCCCAGGATTCAGGTGCAACCCATCCTTTTAGTACAGATCACACCTGCCCCAGAAGAGGTCCCAATGATCCAGAAATCTGAATCCCTGCTCCCTGCTCCCTGCTCCAATCTCTCAGCCACACATTTATCCTCCACATTCTTCTATTTCTATAGTCACTGTTACTTGGCACAGGAAGTAATCCTGAGATTACTACCTTTGAGGTCCTGTTTCTAAACTTCCTTCCTAACTTACTGTAGTCTGTTTTCAGGACCTCCTCCCTTTTCTTACCTATATTGTTGTTACCAATATGTACCACGACCTCTGGCTCTCTTCCTTCCCAGTTCAGGATATTGTGGGCGCAATCAGAAACTTCCCGGACCCTGGCACCTAGGAGGCAAACATTTGTTTCCTGCATCCACAGAATCAGCTGTCTGACTACCTGACTGTATTTGCTTATTTATTGTATTTGCAATAATTGTCTTATTTTGCACATTAGCTACTTTTCAGTTTTTGTGTGTAGTGTTTCATTGATTCTATTGTTTCTATTCATCCTATGTGAATGCCTGCAAGAAAATGAAACTCAAGGTAGTATATAAAACTCATTGGACTCTGACATGGTGCCAGAGGACTGGAAAATTGCAAATGTCACTCTACTCTTTAAGAAAGGAGGAAGGCAGTAGAAAGAAAATTATAGACCAGTTAGCCTTACCTTGGTGGTTGGGAAGATGTTGGAGTCAATTGTTAAGGATGAGGTGATAGAGTACTTGGAGACACAGACAGGATAGGACAAAGTCAGCATAGTTTCCTTCAGGAAAAATCTTGCCTGACAAACCTGTTGGATTTCTTTGAAGAGATTACAAGTAGGATAGGTAAAAGAAATTCAGTGGATGTGGTATATTTAGACTTCCAGGAGGCTTTTTGGCAAGGTGCCATGCATGAGGCTGTTTACCAAGCTAAGAGTTCATGGAAAGTTACAGGAAAGTCACTGGCATGGTTAGAGCACTGGCTGATTGGTAGGAGGCAGTGAATGGGAATAAAAGGATCCTTGTCTGGTTGGCTGCTAGTGACCAGTGGCATTCCATAGAGATTGGTGTTGGGACCACTTCTTTTTATGCAGTATGTCAATGATTTAGATGATGGAATAGATGGCTTTGTTTCCAAGTTTGCAGGTGATACGGAGATTGGTGGAGGGGCAGGTAGTGTTGAGGAAACAGGATGCAGAATGACTTAGATTAGGAGAATGGGCAAGAGAGTGGCAAATGAAATACAATGTTGGAAAATGCATGGTCGTGCATTTTGGTAGAAGAAATAAAGGTGCAGGCTATTTTCTAAACGGAGAAAATCCAGGAATCTGAGATGCAGAGGAACTTGGGAGTCCTTGTGCAGAACAACCTAAGGGTTCATTTACAGGTTGAGTTGGTGGAGAGGAAGGCAAATGCAATGATAGTATTCATTTCAAGAGGTTTTGAATACAAGAGCAAGGATGTGATGCTGAGGCTTTGTAAGACACTGGTGAGGCCTCACCTTGAGTGTTGTGAAAAGTTTTGGGCTCCTCATCTAAAAAGAGATGTGCTGGCATTGGAGAGGGTCCAGAGGAGGTTCACAAGAATGATTCCGGGAATGAAAGAGTTATCATACGAGGAACGTTTGATAGCTCTGGATCTGTACTCACTGGAATTTAGAACAACCTTTAGAGCAACCTTTCAAATGTTGAAAGATCTTGACAGAGTAGATGTGAAAAGGATATTTTCCACAGTGGGGGAGCCTAGGACAAGAGGGCACAACCCTAGGTTGGAGGGGCGTCCATTTAAAAGAGACACGCAGAGAAATTTCTTCACTCAAAGGATGATGAATTTGTGGAATTTATCACCACAGGCAGCTGTGGAGGCCAGGCTGTTGGGTGTATTTAAGGGAAGAGCTTGATCAGTTCTTCATTGGACATGGGATCAAAAGTTACAGGGAGAAAGCCGGGGAGTGGGGCTGAAGAGGAGGAAAAAAATCATCAGCCATAATTGAATGGCAGAGCAGACTCAATGGGCCAAATGGCCTAATTTTGCTCCAATGTCTTGTAGTCTTATGGTCTTATATGAGACCCATAAGATATCAGAGCAGATTTAGGCCTTTTGGCCCATCAGTCTGCTCCGCCATGTCATCATGGCTGATCCAATTTTCCTCTCAGCCCCAGACTCCTGCCTTCTCCCTGGATCGCTTCATGCCCTGACAAATCAGGAAACTAAAACAATCCCGAATCTTGAATTTCTGTGAGGCATTATTTCACGGAACTCCACAATCACTCAGATTGTTATCTTTGTACCTCGACAAGTAATAGCATAGCCATTAATTCTCCTGTATCAGTGACATCAAGGTGTGAACTGTGTCAGACAGAAGCCACACACACCTAGAGCTCAGGGACAATGTCATTGTCAGAGTTCTCTGAGATAAAGTTTAATTCCAGAAGGATAGGTCTTTGAACTTGCATGGATTTGACAGCCTCAGCAGGATGTTTCAATAATGACTGAACATTATATTCCAGCACCCTCTGGATAGTGACACATATATTGAATTTTTGCTGATCTAGTTCCGTTATGAACTACACTTAAGGACGTAAAACAACATCATATTTACCTTTGGAAAATCACCACCATTCTGAAATAATAACAGCCACCATCACACCTCCCAACGTAGAATGGTCCTTTCTATTTTGATTAACCTTGCAAAAACTGTTTCGGACCCGGAGAGGCTCCACGAGAAAATAAGACAATTACACACGATGTTCCTACAGAATGGCTACAAGATTAAGGAAATCAATAGGGCCCTTAAAAGGAAAAACCAGGAAACAACGAGGAGGAACCCGTCATTACCACCTATCCTCCCTGTATTTCCACTAGGATCACCAGGATCTTGAAGAAATACAGGGTTAATACCATCCACAGACCCATAAGGAAGCTCAAATGACAGCTTATATAGAGGTCAGTTGGTATTTACAGGATTCCCTCTGAATGCAGAGCAACATATATCGGCCAGACAGGACTCATGGTGGAAACCCACAAATAGGAGCACAGGAGGCATATCTGTTTGGGTCACCCAGAGAAACCAGCAGTGGCGCAGCATTGCATTTCCAGTGGCCATACGACTGACTTTGATGGCACAAAACTACTGCGTCGTGCCAGTGGCATTTGGGTCCACCTAGCAAATTAAGCATTTGAAATAAAACTAGAAAAAAAGAATTTGAACAAAGACGAAGGTCTCGCTCAAAGTAAGAACAGGGATTCGATTGTAAACAAGGTGGGAGAGCAGAAACCTGATTGGATGAGGACTAACCAATTAGGACAAACAGATGACAGGATATAAATACCACTGGTTTAGACATGCCCAAGCATCATCCCTGATGAAGAGGGTGAAGTTTGTCATTGAAACATCAGTTAAATCAACACCTGTAGCTGGCCAGAAGCCCCAGAAGAGTTTATTTGTCGTATACGCTGGGAAAGCACTAGATTGTTTTTCAGGTAGAAAAAAGATTCCAGTGCACACCTTGTCATTCAAGTGTGATGTCACTGACACTGGAGAATTGACAACCGTGGCATTACTTCCCAAAGAAAGGCTAAGTTGACTTTGCAGCCTATGGACTCATTTTTGGGGACTATGCAGCTCAAGTTCTCAGTACTGTTCATTTGCTTTTTTAATTATTTGCATGATTTGTCCTCTTTTGGACATTGGATGTTTGTTGGTAATTTTTTTTTCTGAATTCTATTGTACTTCCTTGTTTTCCTGTTGGTGCCTGCAAGAAATTGAACCTCAAGGTTGTATATGGTATATATACTTCGATAATAGATTAATTTACTTTGAACTTTGATGTAAAAATTAAGCTTTGACTGTGATATAAAATTACATATAAAATTTTCTTGCAGGTGTTTACAGGAAAATAAAGAAATGCAATTGAATTTATGAACTTTAAGAAACACGGGTTGATAAATAAGCAGTGTGCATGAGAAGGCAAATTGGCAAATAATTTAAAAAGTAAATAAATAATACTGAGAACATGAGTGTGGATGACAACTATGCACACGTTCCAATCGGCACAGGCTGGCAGAAACAAATGTTTCATTTCTCCACATTTTTATGGTGGCACAGTAGCGTGTCAGTCAGTGTAACACTATTACAGATTTAGCAATCCGGCTTCAATTCTGAATCAGAATCAGGATTAATATCACTAGCATATGTTGTGAAGTTTGTTACTTTGTGACAGCGGTACACTGCAATACGTAATAATAAACTGTAAATTATAGTTAATATATTTTAAAAGTTAAATAAGTAGTGCAAAAAGAGTGAGAAAAGCAGTGGTGAGGTAGTGTTCATGGGTTCATCGTCCATTCAGAAATGAATGGCAGAGGGGAAGAAGCTGCTCCTGAATTGCTGAATGTGTGCCTTCAGGCTTCTGTAACTCCTTCCTGATGGCGGCAATGAGAAGAGGGCATATCCTGTGGGATGGGGGTCCTAATGACGGACGCTGCCTTTTTGAGGCACTGCTCATTGAAGATGTCCTGGATACTACAGAGGATAGTGCCAGTGACAGAGCGGACTGAGTTTACATCTCTCTGCAGTTTAGTTCAATCCTGTACAGCAGCACCCCCCACCTCATTTGTACGTTCTCCCCATGACCACGTGCATTTCCTCTGGATGTTCCAGGTTTCTCCCAGAGTCAAAAGATGTACTAGTTGGTAGGTTAATTGGTCATTGTGAATTGTCTTGTGGTTATGCTCAGATTAAATCGGGGTACTGCTTGGTGTCATAGCTTGAAGGGCTGGAAGCGCCTATTCTACTCTGTATCGCTAAATAAATAGACACATTATTTCGTGATGGGGTTAGGTTAATTAGGCTTGTTAGGAGTTGCTGGGACAGCACGGCTCGAAGGGCCAGAAGGGTCTGCTCCGAGCTCTATCTCTAAATAAATAAAATAAATATAATTTAAGTTCAAATCCTGTTAGCTTTAGAATCCTGCCTGTTTTCCAGTTAAACAGTTTTCCAGTGAGGGCATTGTGTTAGGGAGCAATGAGATTCAGCTATTGCAGTGACAATGGGAAAATCTCAAGTAAGTGGGAGAATTTTGTCACTGACCTACATCTCGGCATGAAGTGATTTATTTTCTGTGTATTAATGTTGAAAACTGAGGCATGGTAATGGCCGTTAATGAGCTGAAGGGGTGTTAGTTCTAGGTGATGAATAAACCATGTCATGACTTCCAGCGTCTCACCTGGTACATGAGCTCTGCCTTGATTTGTATTATGTCACCATCTTTTCTTGTTTCTCATTCATTTCTCGTGATGTTTTTAATGAAATCCACACTGAACTTTAACCGTATGCCTTTAATGAAGAGGCTGACATTGAAATGAAGTATTTCTCTTTGCAGCTTGCAGGTGGGGATTCTATAAATCATCGTCACTAGACCATCAATGTGCTCGCTGTCCAGCTCACAGCCACACAATCCGGGAAGGCTCCTCACGATGTGAATGTGAGGGTGGATACTACAGAGCCCTTACTGATCCTCCTTCTGTTCCTTGTACAAGTAAGTTTGCTCACTTTTCCTCTCTGCATCATGGTTTTCAGATACATTGTAGATTGTGCGTCCTCTTCAGCTGAAGGCCTATGGTTTGTTAATTATTCACTGGACTAATAGATCTGGTTATTCCTTTTTCCAAATCCAATCATCCATTACCTAAAGACCTTGTCCTAGCACTTAGAGGCTTGCGTGCTTCAATGATCTGGAGAACTATATTGGCTAGAGTCAGAGTTGGGTCGCCCATGTCAAGCAGGTCAAAGTGTAGAGGTCGGACTAAGAGTGGTCCACTGGTCCTCCAGGTTCAGGGGTTCAGCTCGAGGCTAACAACCCTGACTGGTCAAAAAAATATATTGTTACGTAAACATCAGTGAAGAATCCTTCGATATCCATGTGTGACTGCATGGACAGATACTGTAGAGATGGAAAACTTTCATTGCTGCCCTAAACTGCAGTAGAGTGGTGGACAATAAAAAAGAAAAAAATACCTAAAGACAAAAAGAAGTAATCATAGATTCACAGAATAATAGAACGTTGCAGCACAGAAACAGGCTCTTTGGCCCATCCAGTCTATGCCCAACCATTAATTTGCCTAGCCCCATTGATCTGCTCCCAGATCATAACCATCCATACCCCTCCTATCCATGTATCTATCTAAACCTCAATGAATTGTTGAAATGAAACCCAAATCCTCCTTTTCCATACTCTCACCAGTGAAGAAGTTGCCCCTCATGTTCCCCTTAAATATTTCTCCATTCACCCTCGAACCATGACCTCTCGTTCTAGCATTGCCCAACCTTAGTGATAAAATCGTTTTTCCAAAAAGAAAAGTGTTTTTCCTGCATTCTCGCAAGCTTTTGGAACTTGCCTAAATTCGGAGTTGGTGAATCCATTGACAATGGTCTGATGTTTGCTGCTTCACTTAACTCAGTGGAAACTCCAAGTGCCCAAACTAGGGTGGTAAGGTATGTTGATCTTCATTAGTTGAGGAATTGAGTTCAAGAGCCACAAGGTAATTTACACAGGGAGTGGTTCAGGAACCACTAGGTTTATAACGTGTTTCTACCCCTCAACCATCAGGGTATTGAACCAAAGGGGATAACTTCAGTTGACTTCACTTGCCTGATCATTGAAATGTTCCCACAACTACTGGGCTCACATTCAAGGACCTTTCATCTCATGTTCTTGATGTGTATTGCTTGTTATCCCTCTCTGCTGCTTGTGGTGCATAGGGTGGCAACCTTGGCGTTTCTTTAGCATTTTGTCTTTTTTTTATGAGGCTGAGTTGCTCGCTTGATGCTCATCCCAACAAGGATGGGAAATGTGCTGGGTCGGCCAGGTTGGAGCCTGGAATCAGTCGCCTCAAAGTTCAGTGCCGATGCCGCTACACCATCAGCTGGCTAATATTTATTATTTTTATTGTTTCTTCTTTTGTATTTGCACAGTTTGCTGTCTTCTGCACTTTTGTTAAGCACCATAACTGGGTGTTTTTTTTAATGTTATTACTATAAATTTGTTGAGTATGCCCACTGGAGAATGAATCTCAGGGTTGTATATGGAGATATATATGTACTTGGATAATAAATTTAATTTGAGCTTTGTTGAGTACCGTCAGTGTGGTGGTAGAGGCAGGTTCATGATTGACATTTAAGAGACTCTTAGGCACATGGAAGACAGAAAAATGAAGGGCTGTGGAGGAGTGAAGGGTTAGATTGATCTTAGAGTTGGTTAAAGGGCTGGCACAACATTGTGAAGAGCCTGTACCATGCTTTACTGTTCTGTGTTCCAAAGTACATATTTGTGTTTGTTGGCCTGTCTGATGATATTTGTTTAATTCCTCAGGACCTCCTTCTGCACCACAAAACCTCATTTATAACATAAACCAGACTACGGTGAATCTCGAGTGGGGCCCACCAGCAGACACCGGGGGGCGAGACGATGTCACCTACAGGATAATGTGTAAACGGTGCAGCTGGGGGCAGAGCGAGTGCATGCCCTGTGGCAGCGGAATTGGCTTCATGCCTCAGCAGACGGGACTAGCAGATACATACGTGACTGTTGTAGACCTACTGGCCCACGCTAACTATACCTTCGAGGTCGAAGCCGTGAATGGCGTCTCGGACATGAGCCGCACCCAGAGATTGTTTGCAGCCGTCAGCATCACCACAAGTCAAGCAGGTAAGAGAGACAGTAAGAGTCAAAAACAGTCCCGTGCACGATCTGTGTAATAATCGGTCTGGCCGAAGTTATTCTATATCCACAGCTGAGGGGATTGTTAATGTTGTACTAATGTGAAATAGAGGTTCAGGTCGTATTGAGCTTTCAGAATTTAGCAACTGTTGCTCTATTCCAAGCGACTGTGAATGACTTTCTACTCTTTGACATCTTCAGAAAGCATTCAGTGTTGATCTTTTGCTTTATCTCCAGAACGCTCCTCTCAATTTAAGTGCCTGCATTGCTTGGCTTAACTTTGGTCTATCACCCCTACTGGGGCGTAGGCCGCTGACGGCCACTCACCAGAGTCCTGGTCCAATAGAAGGTTGATGGGTTCTGTGGCCTCCGTTTCCATCACATGACTTCATACGTCTTCTAGGCCAAGGTTCTTCCTCTCCCAGGGATGAGGTCTTTGGTCCTTCTGTTGGTGCTTCTGTTGCTCTGTGTTTTTGCAGGATCGGGTTGCTAGCCTGTTCCTTTCGCAGCCGGGTTTGGGACCGGCTGTGATGGAGTTCTGCATTATTTACAGTGATCAGGGGTTCCCAACCTTTTTAATGCCCTGGACCGATACGATTAAGCAAGGGGTCCGTGGGCCCCAGGATGGGAACTCCTGGAGTAATTGTTCACAGCTTCAGTCATCTGACGCCAAGTCTGAAGTGTTGTATTATTTACTCCAAGGTCAGTTTTAGGTGAAGTTGGTGGTTTTCCAATGTTTAATTGCCATTAATCATTGTGTACTTTGTTCCCTGAAATTAAGTTAGTAATTTTGGATGTGTGGGTCCCTGAGCCGAGGAAGGAAGTAGGTATACTGTGATGCTTGAATCATGCTCATTAAAAAAGAGGCTTCAGTTTCTCTCTTCTCTTCTCATAACTAAGTGTTACATTACCATATCCCTTCTGGAATTTTCCTGCAGGTCATAACAGCCTCCAAAAGTAGCAGCAGGTGCACAAGTTAGGTACAAAAGCAGTGAGTTGAAGCTCCAACTTCTTTGCATCTGGTCTCTCGTAGGACCATTCTTCTTTTGAAACTGTGTTGGCTTCTGATTAATTATCGGTTCTATCTGTGGAATTAGGGATCCATCACTTTTGTTTGTGAACACTCCATTTGAGCCCTTGTTCTCAGTGCAAAGTTAAATCAATAGATTCAGGATTTGTGGTTATGTCTGAGTAAGATGATTATAGCATGTCTTTTGAGGAAAGATTTTCATCATGAATCCTGATGGAATGTTAACTGTTTACTCATTTCCATAGATGCTGCCTGGCCTGTTGAGTTCCTCCAACATTTTCCCTGTGTAGCTGTGATTTCCGGCCTCTGCAGATTCTGTCTTGTTGAGGATGAGAGATGATTTGATGGAGGTGGTGGTGTTGTTCCCATCAATACACTTACAAGATGATAAGAGGCATAGATCAAGTGAATAGTGTCTTTCAGCATTACAACATAAAAAGGCCCTTCAGCCCATCTAATCCATGCCAAAATATTATTCTGCCTTGTTCCATCTGGAGCATAGCCCTCCACATTCCTCCCATCCCTCCTATCCATGTTCAAAGTTCTAAGTACATTTATTATCAAAGTATATATACTACATGCAGCCTTGACATTCAGCTCCCTATAGGCAGCCACAAGCCAAAATAAAAAAGACAAGACCACCAAACACCCAATGTGCAGAAGAAGAACCAGTCATTCAAACAATAAAAGTAAATGAATAACATTCAGAATGGAAGTTAATTAAAGCAAGTCCATTGCCATGAAGCTTTGCGCAGTCAGTTCAGGAGCCTGTTAGTCGCAGGCACAGCTTCGCTTCAGCCCAGAGATGAGTAAATCTTGCAGAGCACTGAGGTGAACACCGGCCAAAAATCTATCCAAGTAGCCACATTTTTTTTTCCCAGGGCAGAAATATCCAATATGAGGAGGTGTAATTTTAAGATGATTATAGACAATAGACAATAGACAATAGGTGCAGAAGTAGACCATTCGGCCCCTCGAGTCTGTATCGCCATTCTGAGATCATGGCTGATCATTCACTATCAATACCCAGTCCCTGCCTTGTCCCCATATCCCTTGATTCCCCTATCCATCAGATATCTATCTAGCTCCTTCTTGAAAGCATCCAGAGAATTGGCCTGCACCGTCTTCCGAGGCAGTGCATTCCACACCCCCACAACTCTCTGGGAGAAGAAGCTCTTCCTCAACTCTGTTTTAAATAACTGACCTCTTATTCTCAATCCATGCCCTCTGGTACTGGACTAGGGGGAATGTCAGAAAAAAGTTCCTTTACATAGAGAGTGGTGGATGCATTTAATGCCCTATCAAGCTGCTGGTAGAGATACGTACATACATTAGGAGCTTTTAAGAAATTTAGATAGGCACTTGGATAATAGAAAAAATAAATGGTTCTGTGGGAGTGAAGGGTTAGGTTGATCTTAGAGTTGGCTAAAAGGTCAACAGAACATTGTGGGCTTAGTGGCCTGCAATATGCAGTACTGTTCATTATTTTATCAATTGCTGTTGACAAGTTTGGTCAACTTGACTTGGTAGTGCCTGAAGCCAAAACCTTAGACAAAATTGTATATGCACTTTTTATCAGGAGTGAAAGCATGCCTCCTGGGACCCGGGGGATTGGGACGGGGGTGTTGCTGATAGGGGAAAGAATTGTAGTTGTGGCCTGGTTGGGATCAAGGAAGAAGCCTGTGATAAGAAACCAGAAAATGAGTATTGAAGGAGGAGGATTGAAGCTAGTGGATGGAGGAGAGTAGGCAGGGTGTTAGGTCTGCAGGACATAGAAGTAGAACTCAGTGATTGGAAGGTTTTAACCCTAAGCAATTGGAAGATTAGTTTTTGTCGAGGAAGATTTTGGCACATTAGCCTTCATAAATCAAAGTATTGAGTACAGGAGTTGGGCTGTTATGTTGAAGTTGTAGAAGATATTGGTGAGGTCTAACTTGGAGTATTGTGTACAGTTTTATTCACCTACCCCCAGGAATGATGGAAGTATGATTGAAAGAGTACAGAAAAAATTTACAAGGATGTTGCTGGGTCTGGAGCACCAAAGTTATAAGGGAAGATTGAATAGGTTACGACTTCATTCCTTGGAATGTAGACTGAGAGGAGATTTGATAGGGGTATACAGAATTATGAAGGGTCCAGATAGGGTAAGTACAAGCTCCATGTTGACAAATACAGTGCTGTGGCATCCTTGCTATATCTACGTGCCTAAGACTTTTGCACAGTCCTATGTAATGACATTGGTATTGAGGTATTGTGCTGCTTTTCGGTTATTGATGAATCACTGGTTAAACTAGAGATGCGGATTATAATCAGTTGAAAACAGCAAATGCCCATCGCTAAATATAGCTAATGATGTTTTTCTTAACCATTCGGTGAAAGAAGTTTGTAGTTTGCCAAGTATTTGTATTTACTTAAAGTAGGTAGAACATGTGCTCTTATAAGGACAAATCAGCCTTAATATATAGACTTGTAACCCTTGGTTAAAAGGTCAGTACAACATCAGGCTGAAGGCCTATATGGTGCTGTTATATTTTGTGTAGGTTAACAGCCATTATAGGATATATAATCAGTTTAAAATAAATGTATTGATAAGGTACATCAGTATGTGTCACCATATACTGTCCCGAGATTCATTCTCTTGGGGATATTCACAGTAAATACAAAGAAACACAATCGAATCAATGAGAAACCACACACAAGACAAACAACCAACCAATGTGCAAAAATCAACAAACTCTGCAATTTGGAACATTACATCATATGAAGGAACACAGGAAATTATATAAGGAATAAGACACATTACATCACGTCAAAGAGCACATTACAGTGGATTCCAGTTCATTAGGACATATCAGGACAAGTACATTTTGGCCTAATTAAGCAGCTTTCCCCATTAGCCAAAGTTTCTTGAAGATAAAAGGAATAAAAAGATGAACTATGAATGACAAATCGTGTATTTAACTGAAATGCAGAACAAATTAAACTTTACCTTTACCACTGCAGTACAGTTGGCCCCCGCTTTTCAAATGTTCTCTTTACGACAACTCGCTGTTACGAAAGACTTACATTAGTACCTGTTTTTGCTGACCAAAGAGGATTTTTGCTTTTATGAAAAAAAGACGCCCGCTTTATACGTGTGTTTACCCCGAGAAAGATTACAATGTCTGTGAAGCCTTGTGCAGGCAGCTGTTTGCACATACGTGTACGTGTGTATGCATGTACGTGCGTATACATGTACATACTTATGTATGTACGTGCTGATTTTTTTTCTCCAAATCAATTTTGGCTCACTGCCTTCCTGAGTTTGATAAGTGGAACTACACCGTACCTACAATATTTCTACTTTATATAGGGTATAAATTTATCATATCATTCCTGCTTTTACTATGTGTTATTTTAGGTTTTATGCGTTATTTGCTTTGATTCAGTAAGTTATTTTTTTGGGTGTGGGAACGCTCAAAAATTTTTCCCATATAAATTAATGGTAATTGCTTCTTCACTTTACAACATTTCGGATTACAAACGGTTTCATAGGAATGCTCCACCTTCGGATAGCGGGGGAAGCCTGTACTATAAAACTGTGTATTAGTTCCTAATGGTTATCAAAACAGGAACACATCCAGGAACATGTTCTTTTGATTGACTGTAAATGGACAAAATCAGAACAGATCTTGTAGGTAATAGACTGCCTTCACACTACACTTTCAATGACTGCATCCTCCAAATCTTCATTTTCATTGTAACATACAAGGTGATTCTGTTACCTTCAAATTCTTTGTAGGTCCTAACTCATTGAAGTAGTGAAATCATTTCATTTTCACTCCCAGCCATTTCTGGCATCTCCAAGCCTGAATGCTTAAAACCACAGTGAGTAAAGCAGTTCTGAATTGTCTTACTGCTTATTTCTCTCAAACTATGTGACAGAAACCACTGCTTTTTGAACACAAACACACACAACTGATAGGGTTTAAAAGCTGTTGGTTCTAAGCACAGAGTAGTGTCTAATGGGTACACAAGTGCAGGTGACTGGCATTGTTAGAACCCGTTCAGCAACAGTCTCCTGTCTCAAATAAGGGGCTTAGTGTTCCAAATACTGAAAGGGAAGCCCTGCATTTTCTCACTTTTGTTCTTTATGAGTTGTCCCAAATAAGCGGTTGCCCCGATAAGTCGATGGCCGATGGCCCAGTGAACAGGAATCTGCTGTATTGTATATGTAATACAATGACCTACTGTCCAGCATGTCACAGAAAAATTAATAGTTCACACAAAGTAAATCATTCACATTTCTTTCTAAAGACATAACTCAAAATGTAAACCATGCCGAAATGCCTTGCTAAATATCAGAGACTGCTGTTTTGTCTTCACAGTCAATAAAAGATTGTAACATGAGTTTTTTCAAATGGAAGCAACAGAGCTTTAAAAGCTTAGGCACCAAAACTATTTTTATACTTCTTTTTCCCTCTGGTTTTAATTGTTCTAACAGGTTTAGTCTGTAACAGGACATGGTCTGCTGCTTACATTAAACACAAATATAACTTGCATCACCGTAGGGATTGTGCTCTGGTTATTCAAAACACGTCTTCCTATGAGCTTGCTATTCACCAGTTTGGGTTGAATACATTTAATTTTTGCCTTCTTGTGTCTTTCCCTTTCCTTCGCAGTTAGAAGAATGGTCTCAGCCTGAAATGTTGACTCTCTATTAATTTCCATAGATGCTGTCTGACCTGCTGAGTTAGTTCCTGCAGTATTTTGTGTGAGTTGCTTTGGATTTCCAGCATCTGCAGAATTTCTTGTGTTTAAACTTAGCCTATCACAATAATTTGAGCTGGAGACAATCAAAATATTTTCAAAATTTCCTTGTCAGGTATCATAATTATGAACCGTGTCACGTAACGTGGGTGATCATGGTCTGTGATCACAATTGTTCTTCGCTAATATTTTTACAGAAGCGGTTTATCTTTGACAGGTAAAATCGTTTTAAACCAACTCTCAGATACTCTCAGGGACTTTTCTGTTTGGAGCGTAGAAGAATGAGAAGGGACTTGATAGAGGTCTACAAGATTATGAGAGGCATAGATAGGGTGGATAGTCAGTACCTGTTTCCCAGGGCAACAATAGCAAACACCAGAGGGCATATGTACAAAATTAAGGGAGGGAAGTTTAGGGGAGACATCAGGGGTAAGTTTTTTACACAGAGGGTTGTGAGTGCCTGGAATGGCTTGCCAGGGATGGTGGTAGAGGCTAAAACATTAGGGGTATTTAAGAAACACAAAGTACACTGCAGATGCTGTGGTCATATGAAGACACACAAACAAGCTGGATGAACTCAGCAGGTTGGGCAGCATCCGTTGAAAGGAGCAGTCAACGTTTCGGGCTGAGACCCTTCATCAACCAGTGTGGGTTCGAGGCAAAGAACATAGAACAGCACAGCACAGTGCAGGTCCTTCTGCCTATAGTGAGGTCAATCTAACCCCTCCTCCATAGCCCTCTATTTTTCTTTCATCAATGTGCCTATCTAAGAATCTCTTAAATCTTCCTGATTATATCCATATCTATCACCAACCCTAGCTGTACATCCCAAACACCCATCACGCTCTGTAAAAAATCCTACCTCAAACATCCCCATTGTCCTTTCCTCCAATCACCTTACTCTGCCCTCTCATATTAGCCATTTTGACTGTGGAAAAGCCTGGCTATCTACTCTATCTTGTACATCTCTATCAAGTCACCTTTCGTCCTCCTTTGCTCCAGAGAGAAAAGCCCTGGCTTACTCAACCTCTCCTCATAAGACATGCTCTCTAATCCAGGCAGCATCCTGGTAAATCTACTCTTCACTCTCTGTAACATTTCTACATCCATCCTATAATGAGGCAACAAGAACAAAGTGCTGGGGGAGCCCAGCAGGTCAGGGAGCATCTACGGAAATGAATAAATAGATGACATTTCTGGTCAGGACCCTTCTTCAGGACTAGAAAGGAGGGAGGAAGACACCAAAATAAAAATGTGGGGAGAGGAGGAGGATAGCTCGAAGGTAATAGGTGAAGGAGGTGGGTGGGAAAGGTAAAGGGCTGGAGAGGAAGGAATCTGGGTAGGAGATGACAGTGGAGAGAAAAAGGAGGAAGTAGGGTCCCAGGGGGAGGTGATAGACAGGTGAGAAGAGGTAAAAGGTCACAGTGTGGAATAGAAAAAGAGGGGAGCCGGAGGGAAACATATTTTCACCAGAAGGAGAAATCGATGTTCATGCCATCAAGTTGGAAGCTACCCAGATGGAACATAAGGTGTTGTTCCTCTGCCCTGAGGGTGGCCTCATTTTGGCACAATTGGTGGCCATGGACCGATGTGTCAGCACAGGAATGGGACTGGGAATTAAAATACTTTGCCACAAGGAAGTCCAGCTTGTAGTTGGAGCGGAGATGCTGGAGGAAGCAGTCCTTCAGTTTATGGCAGGTCACACCAGTGTATGTAGAGAAAGCCACATTGGGAACAACAGACACCAGCAGGTGAACCCAGAAGATTCCTGGGTGAGGTGTTGATCACCTGGAAGGACAGCCGAGGGCCCTGAGTGGAGGTGAGAGAGGAGGCAGAAGGGCAGGAGTAGCCCTGGCTGCTTGCAGGGATAGGTGCCAGGAGGGAGATTATTGGGGAGGGATGAATGGACAAGGGGATCTCTGCGGAAATCAGGGTGCGGGGGAGGAGGTAGAGATAAGTTTTGTGGTGGGACCTCTTTGGAGATGGCCGACGTGAATGTAGAGGCTCATGCGGGGGGTAGGAAAGGACAATATTCCAAGTGTGGTCTAACCTGAGTTTGATAAAGCTGCAAGGTTACCCTGGCTCGTCTCAAGTCCTCACATTCTGTCAGGCAGGGCAGAGGGCCAGGATTGTTTTTTTGAATTATTATTTATATGGGTAATTCTTGTACCTATTTAACCACAATTAACACATTAACCAATATACAATATCAAATTAAGTCGGTGTAATCAAGCACCTTATTATCTTCCTTTTGCTCTGGAAAAAAAGTCTATCAAAAGAAACCATATAAATCCTTGATACCTCATTACAGGCCTAATTAGTCAGTAAAGCTATCTCTGAATCTAATGCCACTGAGAAGAAAACATTTCCTCTTCTCTACATTTAGTAAAAATGATGGTCAGGAAATACCATTTAATTAGAGGTTAGCTTCATGTACATCGAAACATGAAGCTGGGGGGTGAAGTCAGCACATGAGGTGAAATACTGGGGGCAGCCCGCATGTATCACCACCGCCCAGCGTCAAAGAAGCATGCCACAACTTACTGACCCTAACCCGTACGTCTTTGGAGTGTGAAAGGAATCAGGAACACCGGGAGGTGACCACATGGTCATAGTGAGAATGTTCAGACTCCTTATAGAAAGGGGCAGGAGGCCTTACAGAAAGTGCTGGAGGATGGTGCCTACGATTGACCGGTCTCCCTCGCTGCTCCTGGAGGAAGGTGCCTACGATTGACCGGTCTCCCTCTCTGCTGCTGGAGGATGGTGCCTACGATTGACTGGACTCCCTCTCTGCTGCTGGAGGATGGTGCCTACGATTGACCGGTCTCCCTCACTGCTGCTGGAGGATGGTGCCTACGATTGACCGGTCTCCCTCACTGCTGCTGGAGGATGGTGCCTACGATTGACCGGTCTCCCTCACTGCTGCTGGAGGAAGGTGCCTACGATTGACCGGTCTCCCTCACTGCTGCTGGAGGAAGGTGCCTACGATTGACCGGTCTCCCTCTCTGCTGCTGGAGGATGGTGCCTACGATTGACCGGTCTCCCTCACTGCTGCTGGAGGAAGGTGCCTACGATTGACCGGTCTCCCTCGCTGCTCCTGGAGGATGGTGCCTACGATTGACCGGTCTCCCTCGCTGCTCCTGGAGGATGGTGCCTACGATTGACCGGTCTCCCTCGCTGCTCCTGGAGGATGGTGCCTACGATTGACCGGTCCCCCTCGCTGCTGCTGGAGGATGATGCCTAAGATTGACCGGTCTCCCTCGCTGCTCCTGGAGGATGGTGCCTACGATTGACCGGTCTCCCTCGCTGCTGCTGGAGGATGGTGCCTACGATTGACCTGTCCCCCTCACTGCTGCTGGAGGATGGTGCCTACGATTGACCGGTCCCCCTCGCTGCTGCTGGAGGAAGGTGCCTACGATTGACCGGTCTCCCTCGCTGCTGCTGGAGGATGGTGCCTACGATTGACCGGTCCCCCTCGCTGCTGCTGGAGGAAGGTGCCTAAGATTGACCGGTCCCCCTCGCTGCTGCTGGAGGATGGTGCCTACGATTGACCGGTCACCCTCGCTGCTGCTAGAGGATGGTGGCTACTATTGACCGGTCCCCCTCGCTGCTGCTGGAGGAAGGTGCCTACGATTGACCGGTCTCCCTCACTGCTCCTGGAGGATGGTGCCTATGATTGACCGGTCTCCCTCGCTGCTGCTGGAGGATGGTGCCTACGATTGACCGGTCTCCCTCACTGCTGCTGGAGGATGGTGCCTACGATTGACCGGTCTCCCTCGCTGCTGCTGGAGGATGGTGCCTACGATTGACCGGTCTCCCTCGCTGCTCCTGGAGGATGGTGCCTACGATTGACCGGTCACCCTCGCTGCTGCTGGAGGATGGTGCCTACGATTGACCGGTCCCCCTCGCTGCTGCTGGAGGATGGTGCCTACGATTGACCGGTCCCCCTCGCTGCTGCTGGAGGATGGTGCCTACGATTGACCGGTCCCCCTCGCTGCTGCTGGAGGATGGTGCCTACGATTGACCGGTCTCCCTCGCTGCTGCTGGAGGATGGTGCCTACGATTGACCGGTCCCCCTCGCTGCTGCTGGAGGATGGTGCCTAAGATTGACCGGTCTCCCTCGCTGCTGCTGGAGGAAGGTGCCTACGACTGACCGGTCTCCCTCGCTGCCGCTGGAGGATGGTGCCTACGATTGACCGGTCTCCCTCGCTGCTGCTGGAGGATGGTGCCTACGATTGACCGGTCCCCCTCGCTGCCGCTGGAGGAAGGTGCCTACGATTGACCGGTCTCCCTCGCTGCTCCTGGAGGATGGTGCCTACGATTGACCGGTCTCCCTCGCTGCTGCTGGAGGATGGTGCCTACGATTGACCGGTCTCCCTCGCTGCTGCAGGAGGAAGGTGCCTACGATTGACCGGTCTCCCTCGCTGCTGCTGGAGGATGGTGCCTACGATTGACCGGTCCCCCTCGCTGCTGCAGGAGGAAGGTGCCTACGATTGACCGGTCTCCCTCGCTGCTCCTGGAGGATGGTGCCTACGATTGACCGGTCTCCCTCGCTGCTGCTGGAGGATGGTGCCTACGATTGACCGGTCCCCCTCGCTGCTGCTGGAGGATGGTGCCTACGATTGACCGGTCCCCCTCTCTGCTGCTGGAGGAAGGTGCCTACGATTGACCTGTCCCCCTCGCTGCTGCAGGAGGAAGGTGCCTACGATTGACCGGTCTCCCTCGCTGCTCCTGGAGGATGGTGCCTACGATTGACCGGTCCCCCTCTCTGCTGCTGGAGGAAGGTGCCTACGATTGACCGGTCTCCCTCGCTGCTGCAGGAGGAAGGTGCCTACGATTGACCGGTCCCCGTCGCTGCTGCTGGAGGATGGTGCCTACGATTGACCGGTCTCCCTCGCTGCTGCTGGAGGAAGGTGCCTACGATTGACCGGTCTCCCTCGCTGCTGCTGGAGGATGGTGCCAGAGTCCTGCATCTCGGTGACAGTATAATTGACGCCATTTGTGGATTGGACTCTGTAGTTCATGTTATGATGTGTTTGTGGTTTCTGGTCACTCCTTTTTTTTATTGCTATTTTGTTGCAATTTTGAGAGGGGCAGTCTGACTCTGGGGCCTGCAGTCAACAAACACCACAGTACTAAATTGAACTGAACTACACTGGACATTTCTGGCCTGTTTCAAGTACTCCGCAGTTTGATGTTTACCGTTCAGTGTGTTACTCACACAGATCTTGCTGTTTGTGCAATTTGTTCTTTTTCTTGGCACGTTGCCTGTTTGATGATTTCTTTATTTGGGTTCATTGTGTTTCTTTGTTTGTGGGAAGAAGAATCACGTGGTTGTATACTGCATGCATGATTTTATTAATGTACTTTGGAATTGTACTTGCACTCAAAGTCAGTAAGAGCAAAGAACTGATTGTAGGCTTCAGAAAGGGTAAGACGAGGGACACACACTAGTCCTCATTAGAGGCATCAGAAGTGGAACGAATGAGGAATTTCACGTTCCTTGGTGTCAACATGTCTGACAATCTGTCCTGGGCCCAACAGAGCAATGCAGCTACAAAGAAGGCACAAAAGCAGCTATGTTTCATTACGAGTTTGAGGAGATTTGGTATGTCACCAAAGAGAGTGAAACATTTCTACAGATGGATCAATGTATCATTCTAACTAGTTGCATCACCATCTGATATGGGGTGGGGAGCTATAGCAGAGGGTTGAAGTAAGCTGCAGAGAGTTGTAAACGTAGTCAGCTCCATCATGGGCATTGGCATCCATAGTATCTAGGATATCTTCAAGGAGCAATGCCTCAAAAAGTTGGCATCCATCATTAAGGACCCCCATCACCCAGGACATGCCCTCTTCTCATTGACAACATCAGGAAAGAGACACAGGAGCCTGAGGGCACACACTCAATGATTCAGGAACAGCTTCTTCCTCTGCCATCCGATTTCTGAATGGACATTGAAGCCACAAACGCTACTGCAGATGCTGGAAATCTAGAGGAATACACACAGAACGCTGAAGGATCTCAGCAGGTCAGGCCCCATCCATGAACTGGAATAAGCAGTCAACGTCTCGGTCCTGATGAAGGGTCTCGGCATTTTTTCTATAATTATGTGTTTCATTGTACTACCGCAGTGGCAACTTCCACCAGATATGCTGGTGATATTAACCCTGATTCTGATTCAAATCTTTCAATGGAAACTCTGCTTGAGGTGCGCTGCGATGACACTAACCGCTATGTGATTGTGCTGTGCATTTTGTCGCAAGCATTACAAAGAGAAGATGGGAGAGATTTCCTTCCCAAATGTTGATGTATTAACCTTGAAGGAGAAGTTTGTTTATTAGCTGATGTTCTCTGGATAGGAGTTACTTGGCCACCAGAAGCAACACAGTTTAGCTCCGGGGTTCCCAACCTTTTGTAAAGCCAGTACCCCAGATTGGGAAGCCCTGGCTAGCTTAAAACCGACGGAGTGAACTACTGTAAGTCGTTTCAAAAGTCGTACAGATGTGATAAATAAAGCAATGATCAGCATTTTCCCTGAGCTGATTTGATGAATGTTGCTGGATGTCAAAATCGGGACCCTGGTCAATAATGGCACGGCAGAATTCGCATAACGAAGGAAGCAGAGGATTTTTAACTGGCACGGGTTGATTTATCATTAAGGCCACTCCATGAAAGTGTTGCCGAGCAGCCAAATGGAGATCAATTAACTGCTAAGTCCATGGGAAAAAAAAATTAGCAACCTTGCTGCACTCCATTTGCCGAGAGGTCAAGCACTAAGAGAGAGATAATTGCTACGAGCAAGCAGAATGGATTAGGGATGAGCGGGAAGTGATGATGTATGTTTGGTGACAAGGTACGTGACAGAGATTTACGCCTGGGCCTGTGACTGCTAGTCTCGGCAAGGACACAAGGACAGGGGAAGGAGACCCGTGGAAAACAATTAGTGCTTCTTCCAAGCAAGCAGTTCTTAATTAGCCATTGCATGTCAGCAAGTGTATTCCTGTCCCCGATTTTTTTAAAAAGATATCTCCCATTAATTATAACGCAGAAGTGAAAATATTTGACAGAAGTGCCTATTTTGCATTCTCAGATAAATGAAACACATTTTAAAAAATATTAGAAGGTGGCAGATTCAGTAACCCTTTATTGTACAGTCACTAAGGATGGTAGTTAGTCTCCTAATTAATATTAAAAATGTAGAGTTCACATCTAACTTGATCTGCTCCTACAAGATGTATGGATCTTCCTCAGTAATAACTGCAGTTAAAGTCATCTACACTCTTATCTAGGGTTCTAAAAGGGTAATGATGGCACCAGAACGTCCTACGGTCCATTTCCCATTTTATTCCTATACATTCAGTGGCTTTGCTAGGCACCTAATATAATAGTCTGCTGCTGTAGCCCATCCACTTCCAGGTTTGACAAGTGTGAATTCAGAGATGCTCTTCTGCACATCACTGTTGTAACAAACCCCACTTCCTTCCCTTTCTCCTATGGTCCACTCTCCACTTCTTCCCCAGACCTTGACCATTCCACCCACTGGGCTTCACTTAGCCTCCTTTCTCTCCATTTAATTCTGGCTTCTTCTCCCTTCCCTTCCAGTCCTGAAGAAGGGTCTTGGTCCAAAATGTTGATGGTTTACTAATTTCTATAGATGCTGCCTGACATGCTGAGTTCCCCTGACACTTTGTGTGTGTTACTGTTGTAACGTGTGGTTATTTGAGTTACTGTGGCCTTCCTCTCAGCTTGAACTGGTCTGGACATTCTGCTATGAAGTCTATCATTAACAATGCGCTTTCACCCACAGAACTACCATTTTGTTTTCTGCACCATTCTGTAAACTCGATAAACTGTTGTGTGTGGATTCACCATCCTCTGGCCAATGAGATTCCTCCTCATCTCTCTTCTAAAGGGAGTCCAGCGAGTGCCATGTGGTGTAGTGGTTAGTACAATGCTATTACAGCTCAGGACCCTGGAGTTCAGAGTTCAATCCTGGCATCCTCTGTGAAGAGGATTTGAGCATGGAATGCATGCATTTTCTCCAGATGGTCTAGTTTCTGCCCCCGGTCCGAAGACATACTGGTTAGTAGATAATTGACCTTTGTAAATTGTCCTGTGATTAGGCAAGGGTTAAATCAGGGGCTGCTGAGCTGCACCCCCCCCCCCCCCCCCAGAAGGACCTGTTCCACAATGTGTCTCTAAATAGATGTCCTTGTATTCAGAGACTATGCCTTCTGGTTCTGGACTCCTCTGCTATATGAACTATTCTGTTCATGTCCACAATTATCAATTGGTTTCGATGTTAGGGGATATTCTAGTTATTATCTAAAGCATTTTTATTTTTTTTTAATTAAGCCATACCATATACACAGTAAGTATCTGTTTTGCAAGGACTGGGGAACCACCGGAATCTCATTGTCTTGAGCAATGACAATAAAGTTCTGTTCTATTCTGTGCTTTCTATAATCTCAGATGTTTATTTTTTATTTTTTAACTGTATCACCAAGAACAGAAGAAGCAACAAGTGATGATCTCCAAACAAAAGGAATGGATATCACTGGCTCATTAGGTGTTGTGCCAGGTGTGAGAGTCTGGTTAGACATTAACCAATCCTTCAGAGGAAGTGTCATTGTCAATTCTAGTCTCATTTTTTGGAGGCCGGGGAGGACATGCTTGAGTGATTTTTAATTGCACTGTCTAACTGACCTGGCTGTGTTTCCTGTCTTGCAGTATAGTTTGTATGTTTGTGAACGTGTGTGTCTGTTGGTTAGCTCTGTGGGAAGAGGTGTGTGTGTGTTCAAGCAGGTCATCGTTTTTATTCCACCGTGCATTCCTTTTTCGAACACTTGCATTTTTCTGTGTATATGTGCCTGGGTGATTCCATGGATTAAAATTAATGTCCTCAAAGGAATATCTAGAAAGTTAATTTTAAGACTGTGTAGCTATTAATTCTCCCAGAGTTCTTTTACTTAAGAAAAAATGCCACAAGTGCAGTATGAATTTATAGTAAGCATTTTACAACCCAATAAAAAGCAACCTCTTGCTGGCCAAGGAAAGTAGTATGTCGGTACTTTCACACCTTTCTACGGTGGCAGATGTGTCTCAGTTAAACTTAGTGCTTCGGACAATGCTGCATTCCCTCACTACTGCACTGATTGATAACTTTATTATGTATTCTCGTCTCTCATGTTCAAAGATACAAAGTTCATTTATTATCAAAATATGTATGCAGTATACAACTCTGAAATTCGTCTTTTTCACAGACTGCCACAAAACACAGAAAATCATAGAACCTGTTCAAAGAAAGACATCAACCCCCCCCATGTGCAAAAAAAAAAAACAAATCGCATAAACAGCAGCAAAAAATATGAGCAAAAACGCAGAATATAAAACACGAAATCGAAAGAGTCCAGGCACATTCAGTTAAGCTTGGTATTCGTTATCTGCAGACTGCCCCAGTTCAAAATCGCCCAAAACAGCAACAAAACAAGCAGCGACCAGAAATCAAAAACACATCATATGTGAACTTACAGGGAGGCTTTTATCTCAGGATCTTCTGGTAGACACACAATCCCAAAGAACTGTACAACTGTATTTGTCTTATGGGTAACAACAGGGCAATACTTTAACAACAGGCCGAACAATGCCAACATATTCCATGAAGTAACCAGTCGGTGGTGTAGTGGCATCCCCACTGGCTTTTAAACTGAGTGGTCCTGGGTTCGAATCCAGGCAGCTCCTTGCACACTTCCCATCCGACCTGGGTTGAATTTCAAGCTAGCGACTCAGCCTTGTAAAGAACAGACCAAGATGCTGAAGGAACAGCAAGGTTGTTTCTCAAAGTGCCACAAGGTGTGGAAAAGAACAACAGCGACAACTCGTCAAAGCACTTGCAGATCGTCACCTCGTTCAGTGTTAGTTAGTCCTGCCCAGATTTATCCATTTAGATCCAGGGCACTATAGTCTAGGATCTTCTTCAAGGATCATCACCGTGTTGAGTTGGAGAAGCTTGCAGGCTCCAGGGATCCCGGGAGCGATGCTGTCTGGAGCTTAGCTCCTGCTGGTGTCACTCATCGAGGGGGACATTCCAGACAAACAGCGATCCAACCAAGACCTCAGCAGTGGAGCCAGCAGAAGATGATGATTCGTCACAATGGCAGTGAAGTCAGTGGAAGGCTGCAGCAGTAAAGGGTCCTTGGGTGTCTTTCATTCCATGTCACAGAACTCTGATCCCGATCGGTCAAGAACCATGTGGTGGCTTCCTGTTCATCAGCCTCCCCACATTAAACCAAGTCAGACACAGGCATTCTCCATTAGTGGAATAACCTCTTAGGAGAACATCATACTCGCCTCGAGTAATCGCAGTAAGACCATCATTTAACAGGGGAAATTACCCAGTGCCAGTAACATGCATTAACATTAATATAAAACACAAAAGGCATATTTCAGTGCAGATAATGACGACTGATCAGAGATGTACTGAAATATTGCTTTTATGTTTTATATTCTGTGTGTTTTTCAAACATTTTGGTTTGTTGCTATTTTTGGGTATTTTTTGTGCATGTAGGGGAGGGGGCTTTGGTGTTTGGTGTTTTTCTTTGAACGGGTTGAATTTCAGGGTTGTATACGTAGCTGGCTGGTGGTGTCGTGGCATCAGCATAGGACTCCGAGGCGAGTGGTCCCAGGTTCAAATCCGACTGGCTCCTCGCACGCTTTCCATCCGCACTGAGTGGAGCATCGAGCAAACCTCTCAGCCTCGTACAAAACAAGCAAGATGCTGAAGAAACGGCAAGGCTGCTGCCCAATGCACCACAAGGCGCAGAGAATAGAAATAATAATACTGCCTGGACACAATATCCATGGTCAACTCTGACCAACAGAGGCCTTAGATTTTGATTAATAAATGTGCTTTGAACTTTGAGCATGCATTGGTTATCTCTGACTTCAGAATGGCTTGAAATTCGAACAGTTAAATAGCAAACTAGTTACCAGTAGGTTGACTCGGACATTTTTACTTTCTGTAGGTTCAGATGTAGCACTTGACAAGAAGAATTAGTCTGGCATAATTACATGCAAGGAAGGGAAATTGATCCAATGTCTAATCGAATCCAGTTTGTGTGCATTATTGCAGACAAATTTATCACTGTGTACTGATGTCTCCCAAGTGGGACTCACAAGATGGAGGGACTGGCATCAGGAATGTGTAAGAATGCCTGACTGCAATCTTCATAAGGCATTAAAGCAAACGATTACCACCGTATTTATTTATTTAGAGACACAGCGTGCAACAGGCCCTTCTGGTCCCACCAACCCTCCTTTTTTAACTCTAGTCTAATCACTGGACAATTTGCAATGGCCAATTACCCTAAAAAATGGTACAAAAGGACCTAGTGCCTGAGAGGAGTTTATTTGCCTACTAAGTGGTATATCTTAGGAATGTCGGAGAAAACTGGAGCACCCACAGGAATCCCACACAGTAGTGGAAAGAATGTATAAACTCTTTGCAGATAGTGTCAGAATTGAACTCCAAATTCCAGAAAGCCCTGAACTGTAATAGTGTTGCACTAAGCATTGCACTATCCTGTCTGAATGTGTGATGGACTTTTACCACAATATCCTCAAGCCTAAAGTCTGTTGGCTAACCCTCACGTGGATGGTGGCAAACTTGAATGCAACGGCCTCTACAGGGCCAACCAAAGGTGTTAGTGTCTTTTTTCAAATGTGTTTTACAATTGCAAGACACTACTGGACATACAGAACTTCATTTATTTCAAGGGGAATAGAGTATAAAAGCAAGGAAATAATGCCGAGCCTTTATCAGACACTAGTCAGGCTGCACTTGGAGTATTGTCAACAGTTTTGGGCCCCATGTCTCAAAGAATATGTTGTCATCGGAGAGAGTCCAGAGGAGGTTCACCAGGATGATTCCAGAAATGAAGGGGTTAACATTTGAGGAGCGTTTGGTAACTTTGGACCTGTACTCACTGGAATTTAGTAAAATGTGGAGGGATCTCATTGAAACCTACTGAGTGATGAAAAGACCCTTTAGAACAGAAGTAAGGAGGAAATTTTTTTAGGCGGAGAGTAGTAAGTTTCTACCACAGACAGCAGTGGATGCCAAGTCAGCACGTATATTTAAGGCGGTAGTAGGTCGTTTCCTGATCGGTCAGGGCATCAACGGATATGGCGAGGTGTATGGGGTTGAGTGGGATCCAGGATCAGCCAGAATAGAAAGGTGGAGCAGGCTCAATGGGTTGAATGGCGTAATTGTGCTCCTATGTCTTACGGCCTTAAAGGGACATAGTCTCTCTACTTGCCATATGTAAGCCCATCATAAACTTCTGCATCTCTATCACATCTCTACAAACCTTTTCTCCAAGGGGAACAACTTTATGTCCTCTAGTCTGATCTTCCTGATTCCTGGAATCATTTTAGTAAATGATAAATTCCCAGTGATGCCTGTCAGGAGTTGAGTGTGAGTTTCCTCCGGATGCTCCAGCTTTCACCCACAGACCAAGATATACCGGCTGGTAGGTTAATCGGTCATTCGCCTACTCCAATCTGTCTCTCAATAAGTCTGCTCTCCTAAACAACTTCACCTTCTCTAGTCTACCCTTCTCTCATGTCTAATCTTCTGATAAACCTCATCGGTGTAATCATTCTAATAAATCTACTCTCCAAACCCTTCACCTTCTTCCAGACAAGGGGTTGTCAGAATTGGAGCAAAAGTCTGGTTGTGGTCCCATCAGTGTTTTACAAAGGATCAACATAACCTCTAAGTCATGCGCGTAGCAAAACCTCTCACTTGTATCCCTTGAGTCAGTAAACCACCTGCCAACACACCACCTTTCCTGACTGCAGTAACTCCGGGTGATTGAGGAGGCTGCACTTCAACTCCACTGACCATAAACTATTGTGATTGCTGTTCCTCTTTGACCTAATACTCATGTTGCATGCCAACCCCCCACCTACACGGTTCAACATATTTTCCTTATTCTGACCAGTTTCTGTGACGGCTGTTTGATATGTTTCTGAATTTTACCAAGCCATAGGCTCTGAATTGCATTTTCACATGGTCAAATGCAGCTTTAAATTCAGTTATAAATGCAAGTGATGCTGGAAATCCAGAGTAACAGACGCAAGATGGTGGAGGGATGCAGCAGTTCAGGCAGCATCGGTGGAATGGAATAAAGGGCCGATGTTTCAGGATTTTGTCTCAAAATGTCAGTTCTTTACTCCTTTCCATTGATGTTGCCTGACGAGCTATGTTCTAGTAGCATTGTGTGTGTGTGTGTGTGTGTGTGTGTGTGTGTGTGTGTCTGTCTGTGTCTTCAGGTTCAGTTACAATACTTCAATAAAGGAACAAGTGGAAAGTCGGTATCAATGAATTCATACACTTGCAATGGCGAATGGCGTGCACTGAAAATCAAAATCAGCTTTAATATCTGCGGCATATGTTGTGAGGTTTGTTGTCTTTGCAGCAGCAGTACATTGCAATGCATAATAATAACTACTCTAAGTTACTGTGTGTGTGTGTGTGTGTGTGTGTGTCTATATGTATGTACAGGCAGTCCCCGGGTTACATACGAGTTCCATTCCTGAGTCCGTCTTTAAGTCAGATTTGTACGTAAGTCAGAACAAGTATATCTGGTATTATTTAGCGTCAGTCAAACGTTTGTGTTAGTATATAGTATATATTTTACTTTTCTATGCATATAGAACACAAGAAACATATGTATTCCAATAATTAAACCACTGCGTTGCTTAGTAATAAATTTAGCTTTCATCAGGGCAGGGCTTTTCACATGCTCCATTATTCTCACTTTATCCCTTAAAATTGTTCCAATTGTTGACCGACTGTAGCCTAACGCTTTTCCAATGACCGATGGCGTTTCAACTCTTTCCAAACACTTTATTATTTCCACTTTATTTTCAATTGCGATCGCTTCCCATCAACGGAACAGAAACACTGCTGAGGTCTGACCACCGCACTGAATTCCCCGGGTCCGAAAGTCCACCACACTGAGGCAGGTTAAATGTGACATGGGGGCTGTGCTGGGTTTGGGTACTGTATTTGATCCTCCATAATATTTCGCGTGGACAATTAAACTGGAGGTGGCAGTGTTTTTTTTACGAGGTTGAGTTGCTGCTCGACATCAACCCGGCACGGATGGTACGGGAGTCACTGGATCGACATCAAACTGGCACGGGAGCGGTCTGTCACTGGATCAAACTTGGGAAACTCTGTTCTCTAGCCCGGTGCTGATCTTACTGCGCCACCAGCTGACCAGAACGGGGGTCCGGGGTCATGGTGAATCGTATTAAGATAAATTTAAGCCAAATACAAAGTTACACGCTGAACACATTGTCAACAACAATGACTTAAAATGGCGGACGGCGTTTTTCTTTCTTGGTTCGTAAGTACGAGTTGTCTGTAAGTCAGATGTTCGTAACTTGGAGACTACCTGTATATACATAAAGTTAAATTAAAGAAGTAGCTTTCATGGGTTCGTTGTCCATTCAGAAATCTTGACAGCAGAGGTGAAGAAGCTACTCCTGAATCATTGACTGTGTCTTCAGGCTCCTGTACCTCCTCCCTGATGGTAGCAATGAGAAGAGGGCATGTGCTGGGTGATGGGGGGTCCTTAATGACAGATGTCGCCTTTTTGAGGAATCGATGCTTATAGATGTCCTGGACGCTGGGGAGGCTAGGGTCCATCATGGAGCTGACTGAGGTTACAACTTTTTGCAGCTTATTTTGGTCTGGTGAGGACGTTGAGGATCCAGTTTCAGAGGGCTGTACAGAGGCACCGGATTTCTAGGTGGGGAATAAAATTTTAAATGAAATCCTGGTTTCTGCACTCTGTTCAAGTACACACCTTCCAATAGCAGCTTTGGTTATTTGCAAAGCTGAGGTGATCTGTCTCAGGGCTTTCTTCTAACGGCTACCTACTCAAATATTTATAACTTACTTACTGCCCATTATACCGCTATTGTTTAGGGCAGCAGTACGTTTCTTCCATCTCTGTCTGTCAGAAGGATTCTTCATTGCTCTTTCTGTAACAACCTTGTTTGACCTGTTGGGGTTGTTAGCCCTCAGCTGAACCCCCGGTGGGGCACTCTTAGTCTGGCCTCTACCCTTTGACCTGTTTGGTACGGGTGACGCTACAAAGAGCCAAAGCGTGTATCCCTGACTCCTGCCAACATTTCTGTCTGGGTCATTCTCTAGACCACAACAAGGCTGTGGTCCTCTTGGATGCATGTTTGTAAGTACTTGGAATCTATTTTAAACTGCTACTTGGAATATTATAGTGCAGTAGTATGTGGACAGCCCTGTAGCGGCTAGTCCAGCACAATTACAGTGTCAGTGATCTGGGTCGAATTCCACTACTCTCTGTAAGCAGTTTGTATGACTGTGTGGGTTTTCTCCGGGTGCTCCAGTTTCTTCCCAATTCCAGAAGATGTATTTGTTAGTAGGTTAATTGGTCACATGGATGAAACTGGGCTCATCGGGCAGGAAGTGCCTGGAGTCACCATGTCATAGAGAAGTAGAGCACAGCATTAAGCCTTTCGACCTATCTAGTCCACACCAAGCTACTATTCTGCCTACTCCCAGCGAGCCTTCCGCTCCCCCTCCCACCCATGTACCTATCCAAATTTCTCTTCAGTGTTGAAATAGAGCTCCCCTGCACCACTTGTGCTGGCAGCTCGTTCCATGTTCTCACCTGCAGAGTGAAGAAGTTTCTCCTTATGCCCCCCTTAAATGTTTCACCCTTCACCATTAACTCAAGGCCTCTAGTTCCAGGGAGAAGCACACAAAACGTTGGAGGAGCTCAGCAGGTTGGGCAGCATCTGTGGAAATGGATAAACAGTCAAATGTTTCGAGCTGAGACCCTTCATCAGGTCCTGGAGAAGTGTCTCGGCCTGAAATTTCAACTGTTTATTCACCTCCATGCTGAGCTCCTGCAGCATTGTGTGTCTCTTTCAAGAGGAATCCAGATTTTTTAATGGAGCAGAGTTCCATTGAGTCAGAACAATAATCACTTCAGGCAAGATTAATAAAAAAGGATAATCTTACGCAAATGTTGAGCTGTTTGAGCAAAAAGTATACTGTCTCTTCAATCTCTGAGCTTTATTCACTGAAGAAACAAAATCATTTTGATTTAACACTCCCATTTTGATGGATACAGTTTCAATAAAATAAAATTAAATGTTGTTGAATGATTCAGTAATCTAGAACCCCATTGCTGGTCAAAGTTCAAATTAAATCTATTATCATGGTAACTGTCACCTTGAGATTCATTTTCTTGCAGGAATTTACAGGAAGATAAAGAAATACAATAGTATTATGGATATAAACAAAGATTGACAAAAAGCAATGTTCAAAAGAGGACAAATTGTGCAAATAATAATGAAAATAACACTGAGAACAAAAGCTGCGGAGTCCCCGAAAGTGAGTCTGTAGCTTGTGAAATTGGTCCAGCACTGAGCTGGGAGAAGTTATGCACGCGGCTTCCGGAACTTGAAGGTTGATGGGTAATAACTGTTCCTAAACCTCGTGCTGTGCGACTGAAAGTTCCTGTACCTTCCCTTCCTGATGGTAGAACCGAGAAGAGAGCATAGTCTGGGTGGTAAGGGATCACTTCTGCTGCACCCCTCTTTCCGAAAAGGATACTTTTTCACAAGAATTTACATCAGTAGTTTTCCATTACACCATCCTTTCTCTCTGCTCCCTTTTTATATAATTCTTTATTTTTTATGGCTGGATGTATTTTTGTTGCATTTTATGCCTTGACTAACATGCCATAATAGATTCCAAACACTACTAAGTGTATACAGCAAATAAAGATGTTTGTTATAATATTACACTCCCCCCCCCACTCTATTGATTACTTCTGTCACTGCACTATAAAGGCTTTAAACTATTCTTCATAATGCTGTTATAAATACATACTAATGATTATGTATTTATCCATTTCTGTACTTTAACCTCTAACTTTGTATTTTATATTTTTGTTATTTATAATTGTTGAAAGTAGTCTTTTGTTGCATGTGGCGCCAACACACTACAGCAAATTCAAAGTAAATTATTGTAGTACATATATGTGTTTATATACCACCCTGAGATTCCATTTCTTGCAGACATTCACTGTAGAATAAAGAAATACAATAGAATCAGTGAAAAACCAGATACAAGCAAAATAAGCCAAAACTGTGCAACTACAAATATAAATATAACAAATAATAATAATTACAATAAATAAACAGTACATAAATAATATTGAGAAGATGTTCCTGATGCATGTAAATATTCACTCAGTAGCCACATTATTAGCTATACCTACACCTGCTTGTTAATGCAAATATATAATCATCCAATCATGTGGCAGCATCTCAATGCATAAAAGCATGCCAACATGGTCAAGAGGTACTTTTAATGCTTGGACCAAATATTAGAATGGGAAAGGAATGTGATCTAATTGACTTTGATCATGGAACAATTGTTGGTGCCAGATGGGGTGGTTTGAGTTTCTCAAAAACTGCTGATGTCCTGGGATTCTCACACACAACAGTCCCTAGGATTTACAGAGAATAGTGCAAAATTAAAAAACAAATCCAGTGAGCTGCAGTTTCATTGTTGATGAGAGGGGTCAGAGGACAATGGCCAGACTGATTCAAAGATGACAGTAACTCAAATAACCCACGTTACAACAGTGGTGTGCAGAAAAGCATCTCTGAATGCACATCACATTGAACCTTGGAGTGGGTGGGCTACAGCAGCAGAAGACCACGCTCCTGTATCTAATAAAATGGCCACTGAGTGTTGTTCCCGATCCTTGATCTTGAAGTGTGTTTCAGCGAATTAATCTGATGAGTTCTGTCCAGCATAATTCAATTCAACAGCTGCAGGAACTGCCATGCTTTCACAAGGGAGAGGCCAGCCTGTGCTAACCTGTGGCTTTTTTTTAAAACGATTTTTGATTTATCTGTCACCTGATCCATCTGCAATGAATAATTTTCATGGAAGGTGCACTTTAATTACTTTCCCATTTAACTTGCATTATCATTCCCTATCTTAGCAATTAATCTCCCCTCGTATCCAATTTCGGCCTTTATTGCTGGCAAACAGGCCCCCTGAATCTTGTGTGCTCGAGCGGACACTTGAGTGTTGTTTGACTGAGAGGTTTTCAAACAAGTTTTCACTTCATTAAAGTGCTCAAATCAGCGTATCTCCAGTTTGTTGGGGTGAGAGCTGTCTCCTATCTCCTGAAGTGAACATATGACTGGTGCTGTGTGTCTAGTCTTTGAACATTTCACGTCCAATTCAGAGTTCTTTACGGTGGGCAATGTTGTTTTCTGTTGAAGATTTGCTTCATTTGTCACATGTACTTCGAAACATGCAGTGAAATGCATCACTTGCATCAACACTTGAGGATTGAAGGGTGATTGCGTCTACCACTTGTGGTGATAGACAAATTGCAGTGGGTCCAGATCCTTGCTCAGGCAGGAGTTAATGCTAGTGTTAACAAACCTCTCAAAGCTCTTCATCACAGTAGATGTGAGTGCCAGCAGGCAATAGACATGATAGTTGTTGTCGATCCATGGCCGCCTCTTGTTTCAAGAAGATGTCCACCTCAGAGGTGCAGGAGCAACACCTTATATTCTGCCTGGGTAGCCTGCAACTGATGGCATTAATATCTATTTTTTCTCCCTGGAAAAAAATACCTTCCCCTCTCTTCTTTTTCTCTTCCCCACTCTGGCCTTTTACCTCTTACCTACTATCGCCATCCCATGGGTCCCCTCCTCCTTCCCTTTTCCCCTTGGTCCATTTTCTTCTCCTATCAGATTTCTTCCTCTTCAACCCTTGACCTTTTCCACCCACCTGGATTCACCTATCACCTTCTAGCTATCCACTTTCGCCTCCTCCCACCTTTTTATTCTGGCACGTTAATGCACCTCTTTCTCAGTCCTGAAGAAGGGTCTCAGCCCAAAATGTCAACTGCTTATTCATTTCCGTAGATGCGGCCTGATCTTCTGAGTTCCTCCAGCAATTGGTTGCTGTTGATTTCCAGCATCTGCAGACTCTCGATAGTCATTGAGGCAGCTCACCGTTCTGCTGGTTCACGCTTGTATTTATTATGACCATCGGCACACTTTATGGTGTGAGCTTCAAGTGAACAAGGAATGACATTGTATCCTGATGTTAGTGCCAGTGAGCTAAACTAATCCAATCTATAGGCTTAATCTGTGAAAGTTTACGTTCTTGGTATTATCATTTCTGAGAATCTGTCCTCGATCAAACATGGAAGTGCCATTATTACTAAAACATTCAAATTTCAATATAAATTTATTGTCATTTTACATATGCAGGATGTCACCATGTACAAACCTCAGATCCATTTTCTTGCAAGCTATGACCATAAGTACAAGACACCCAGTAGAATAGGGCGGCACGATAATGCAGTGGTTAGCACAGTGTTTTTCAGTACCAGTGACCCCGGTTTAATTCCCGCAGCTGCCTGTAAGGAGTTTGTACGTTCTCCCTGTGACTACATAGGTTTCCTCTGGGTGCTCTGGTTTCCTCCCAAAGTCCAAAGGCTTATAGGTTGGGAGGTTAATTGGTCATTGTAAACTGACCAGTGATTAGGCTGAGATTAATTTGGGGGTTGCTGGGTGGCGTGTCTCGAATGGCTGGAAGGGCCTTTTCCCCACTGAATCCCAATAAATAAATAAGGAATCAATGAAAGACTGGACCCAATGAATGACCAATGTACAAAAAAAAACAAATTGTGCAAGTACAAAAAAGAGAGAATAGTAATAATAATAAATAAGCAATAAATACGGGGATCATGAGATGAAGAATCCTTGGAAGCGAGTCCATGGGTCACAGGAACAGTTCAGTGATGGAATGAGTGACACTTGAGTAAAGTTATCCCCATTTGTTCAGGAGCCTGATGGTTGAAGGGTAATAACTCTTTCTGAACCTGGTGTGGTGGGTCCTGAGGCTCTTGTGCCTTCTTCCTGATGGCAACAGTGAGATGAGAGCATGACCTGGGTGTGGGAGTCTTTGATGATGGATGCTGCTTTCCTGCAACAACACTGCATGTAGATGTGATCAATGGTGGGAAGAACTTCACTGTGATGGACTTGGCTGTATTGACTACTTTTAGTAGGCTTTCCCATACAAGGTCATTGGTATGATGAAAAAAACCATGCCATGATGCAACCAGTCAATATACTCTCTACCACACATCTACAGAAGTTTGTCAGAGTTTTCGATGACATGCCAAATCTTCACAAACCCTGAAAAAGTAGTGGACCTTGGACAGATCCTCTTAAATGATAAAGTTGCTGACCCTCTCCTCCTCTGGTCCCCCAATGAGGACTGGCTCATGGATCTCTAGTTTCCTCCTCCTAAAGTCAATAACATCAACTTGGTCTTGTTGACATTGAGTGAGAGGTTGTTGTTGTGACACCACCCAGCCAGATTTTCAGTCTCCCTCCTGTATACTGATTCATCACCAACCTTATTTTAGCAAACTTCTTAGAAGTTTGCAAAGATTTAGAATGTCATCTAAAACTTTGACAGATCTCTATAGATGCATGGTGCAGTCTAGCATATATCTTTATGATATTGCTATATACATAATCAGTGAAGATATGTTACTCTATGACAAACAAGAGGAAATCTGCAGTTGCTGGACATCCAAAGCAACACACACAAAATGCTGTTTACTCTTTTGCATTGACCTGCTGAGTTCCTCCAGCATTTTGCATATTAATCTTTGACATTGGCATAGTTAACTTAGAAATTAACACAGTTAGTATTCAAATTTAGAAGTAAGTGACCACAAATGGTACTTGTGCTCAATAATGAGTTTTTGAAACTTTTAGATCATCAAACATAGGAACAGATGTTGGCTATTCGGCCCGTCACCTCTGCTCTCCCATTCAATCATAGCTGATTTATTTTCCTTCTCAACTTCATTCTCCTGCCTTTTATTTATAACCTTAGAGGTCCTTTATAGTCTTTCAGATTCATTGCTGTGGGTGCCAAATCATTGGGTAGATCTAAAAGTTCTTAACCCCATTCTTCTGCCATCTCCTCGTAACCTTTATTCTGACCTCTGCCCCCTTTCTTTCCGGTCCTGATGAAGGGTCTCAGCTCGATAAACTGTTTTTTTCTCCCTCCATATACCTGCGCTGCCTTGCTGAGTTCCTCCCGCATTCTGTGTATTGCCCAAGCAGAAGTTGTTTTTAAGGTAATACTTGCCACAGACTAGTCTATCAGCTTCTCTGAACCAAAACTGTTATTCAGTTCCATTGGAGTGGCCAGGTTTGTGTGTCTTTGACTACAATCCAGCAAAGTAGTCTCACTGTGTAGGTGGGAGGTGGAGGAGTTTTTAGTGTGGTTCTCAGATTGCCATTTGTGACAGAGGATTAGGAAGGCTCCATGATAAAGCAGTCATATGTCTCCCAGATTAAGAAAAGCTAATGTGATCTGGTTAGGTACCTTAATAATTGCTGTAAAGGTGTGGAATCCAAATAATAATTATGTGTAGATAAACAGACAGGATAAAGCAGTTGGCCTGGAATTGATTTGGCACCAATGTACATGTTTATGAATATTCGATGACAGATATACGGCATCTGGACAGACAGTTAAAATCCTGTGACCAGCAAAGAAATAAATTCACAAATACGCAGATTTTGCTGATGACAGAAATCCAGAGCAACACACACGAAATATTGGAAGAACTCAGCAGGTCAGGTAGCATGTATGAAAATGTTTTGGGCCAAGACCCTTCATTGGGACTGAAAAGAAAATGGAAGAGCCAGAATGTGGAAAGGTAAAGGGCCGAAGAAGAAGGAATCTGATTGGAGAGGAGAGTGGACCATGGAAGAAAGGGAAGGAGGAGGGGACCCAGAAGGAGGTTAAGAGGAGAGGCAAGGGGGTGGCCTAGAGTGGGGAAATTGAAGACGAGGAAAGGGGAAGGGTTAAAAATTACCAAAAGTTGGAGAAGTTGATGATTATGCTATTATAAACTCATATACTACTCTATTTCAAATCATATTTCAGTCATTGGCTTAATACCAGTTCCTCTGTGTAACTAAAAACTCCCAACCTGATGGCATGAATATCGATTTCCCCTTTGGGTAAAAAAAAATTCCCTCTTCCCCCCCCCTTCTTCTATTCTCCACTCTGGCCTCTTATCTCTCCTCACCTGTCTCACCTCCACCTGGGTCTCCTCCTCCTTCTTTTTCTCCTATGGTCCACTCTCCGGTCCTATCAGTTTCCTTCTTCTCCACTCCTTTATGTTTCCCACCCTCTTTCACCCATCACCATCTAGCAATCCTCCTTCTCCTCCCCGCACCTTTTTATTCTGGCACCTTCCCCCTTTCCAGAACTGAGGATGGGTCTTGGCCCAAAACATCAACTGTTTATTCATTTCCACAGATGCTGCCTGACCTGCTGAATTGTGTGTGTTGCTGTGAATTTCCAGTGTCTACAGAATCTTGTTTGTTTATGAAAAATGTTCACCCAATGTACAAATGCTGATGTAACTATGAATGTCAGTTGAGAGCTACTCATCCCATTAGCTACTTTAACAATACTTGGACTCCCAAGATGATCAAATCTGTCAGCTCAAAATGAATACGCAATAGCTATAGTTGTTAATTTGCTACAAGTGTGGATGAAAACTGACGAAGTTCCTTCTTGAGAGAGATATCGTTCCTGCAACATCAGAGAACTATTTTCCCTTTGGTTTCAGACTGAACTAGTCTCTCTATTATTCAGAGAAACTAATTCAGATCCCTGCCAGAGGGCTCCATATTTTTGAATGACTTTCTGACCCGTTTGCTTTTAATTATAAAAACACTGATAATTGTATGCACAGCAGATTTTGAACATCTATAATCCACGTACAGGGAAGTGCAACAGTAGTCAGTGATCAGGATGTGTTCTCAGGGATGAGGGTGTTCATGGAATTAGATTTTAAAAGTGACATTAAGTACCGAGAGAGATGCACTGTTGTATTGGGCTATATTACTGTATATCACCACTGTCAGCTCAGATAACTCCCAGTCCAACCACGTTGACGTCACGATCAAGAAAGCTCAGGAATGCCTGCACTTCCTCAAGGAAGCTAAAGGAATTTGATATGTCACTGTCAATCATTACTGATTTTTATCAACGCACCATAAAGGGCATTCTGTCTGGATGCCTAACAGCTTGGTACAGCAGCTTCCCTGCCCATGACTGCAGGAAACCACGAGAGCAGTGGGCATTGCTCAGCATCTCATGGAGGCCTGTCCTCTCCGTCTATGCTTCTCACTGCCTCGGTAAAGCAACCAGCATCATCAAAGCCTTCACCTTCCCTGAACATTCCCTCTTCTTCCCCCTCCTTTTGGGCAGAAGATACAAAAGCCTGAAAGCACATACCTCTAGGCTTAGGGACAGCTTCTATTCCACTATTAACAGATGACTGAATGGACCTCTTTCACGATCTGACAGATCTCACGATCTGTCTGCTGATAATCTCATACTTTATTGTTTACCTGCACTGCACTTTCTCCTTAACAGCTGCCCTGTATTCCACTTTCTGTTAATCTTTTACATTGTTCTACCTCTGTGCGCTGTGTAATGAGCCCTGGTGAAGGGCAGCCCATAACGTCGACTGTTTATTCTCCAGCATTTTGTGTGTGCTTCTCAAGGTTTGTACCTGCAGAGCCTCTCGTGTTTCTGTCATAATCTGCATGAACAGTGCAAGATTAGCTTTTCACTGCATCTGTGTCATGGTGAATGGGGGGGGGGGGGGGGGATCTCATTGAAACATCAAATATTGAAAGGTCTAGACAGAGTGGTTTCCTATGGTGGGTGAATCTGTGATGAGAGCACAGCCTCTGACTAGAGGGACGTCTTTTTAGAACAGGTGAGAAGGAATTTCTTTAGCCAGAGGATGGTGTATCTGTGGAATTCGTTGCCACCTGTCTGTGGAGGCCAAGTAATTGATAGATAGATAGATGGATAGATAGATACTTTATTCATCCCCAAGGGGAAATTCAACATTTTTCCAGTGTCCCATACACTTATTGTAGCAAAACTAATTGCATACAGTATTTAACTCAGTATAAATATGATATGCATCTAAAATCACCCTCCCAAAAAGCATTAATAAATAGCTTTTAAAAAGTTCTTAAATAGTTTACTAAAGTGCATTGAGTGGTAACTTAAGCTCAGTCCTAACTCCGGCACTTTAACATGTCTTGCCCCGGTGGTTGAATTGTAGAGCCAAATGGCGTTGGGGAGTAATGATCTCTTCATCCTGTCTGAGGAGCATTGCATTGACAGCAACCTGCCGCTGAAGCTGCTTCTCTGTCTCTGGATGGTGCTGGGCAGAGGATGGTCAGGGTTTTCCATGATTGACCGTAGCCTACTCAGCGCCCTCCGCTCTGCCACCGATGTCATACTCTCCAGTTCTGTGCCCACGACAGAGCCCGCCTTCCTTACCAGCTTATTAAGACATGAGGCGTCCCTCTTCTTAATGCTGCCTCCCCTGCACGCCACCACAAAGAAGAGGGCGCTCTCCACAACTGACCAATAGAACATCTTCAGCATCTCACTACAAACATTGAATGACGCCAGCCTTCTGAGGAAGTACAGTCGACTCTGTGCTTTCCTGCACAGGGCATCTGTGTTGGCAGTCCAGTCTAGCTTCTCGTCTAACTGCACTCCCAGATACTTGTATGTCTTAACCTGCTCCACACATTCTCCATTAATGATCACTGGCTCCATATGAGGCCTAGATCTCCTAAAGTCCACCACCATCTCCTTGGTCTTGGTGATATTGAGACGCAGGTAGTTTGAGTTGCACCATATCACAAAGTCCTGTATCAGTTTCCTATACTCTTCCTCCTGACCATTCCTGACACACCCCACTATGGCCGTGTCATCAGCGAACTTCTGCACAGTGACTCCGAGTTATATTGGGATATTGGTATATTTAAGCAGAGGATTTAGTCAGGGTGCCAAAAGTTATGGCAAGGAGGCAGGAGAATGGGGTTGAAGGGGATAATAAGTCAGCCATGATGGAATGGTGAAACAGAATCGATGGGCCAAATGGCCTAATTCTGTCCCTACAGTACTGTACAAAAGTCTTAGGCACATATATATAGCTAGGGGAATCAAAGACCTTTACACAGAACATAGAACATATAAATATTATACCATATTACAGGCCCTTCAGCCCACAATGTTATTACCTACTCTAGAAACTGCATAGAATTTCCCTAGTGCATAGCCCTCTAATTTTCTAAGCTCCATGTGCCAATCTAAGAGGCTCTTAAAAGACCCAATGGTATCCATTTCCACTATCGTTGCCGGCGGTGCATTCCGCACACTCACCACTCTCTGTACATCCCCTCTGTACCTACTTCCAAGCACCTTAAAACTGTGCCCTCTCATGTTAGCCCTCTAATCCAGGCAACATTCCTGTAAATCTCCTCTGCCCTCTCTCTACAGTATCTACATCCTTCCTGTAGTGAGGTGACCAGAACTGAACACTACACCAAATGGGTCCTGATCAGGGTCTTATATAGCTGTAACATTACTTCATGGCTCTTGAAATCAATCCCATGGTTTATGGTGCCAACACACCCTACGCCTGTTCGCCTGCACTGTAGTAATTTTATGTATTGCACTGTACTGCTACCACAAACAAAAAACAAATTTCACAACGTATGTGAATGATGATAAACCTGATTCTGATCTGGGTCTCTACTGTGGACTGGGAGTGGGAAGGGGGCAGGGAGAGGGGAATCATGGTTGGGAATGGGAGAAGGGAGAGGGGAGGATGTGGGAGACATTCTGCAACAACGAGAAGGCAATTGTTAGGCATCAAATGACTTTGCCTGGTCAATTGGGCTGGATTGGTCTGCACGCAGTCCCTGGCACTCCTGTCCCACAACCTAACCACGGTGCTCCACCCTCACCATCTCCCAACATCCCTTGCTCCCCCACATTTACAAACTTGCTGTCTGCTCCATATTGACAAATACAGTACTGTGCAAAAGTTTTCAGCATCCTAGCTATTTATATTCCATAAGACTTTTGCACAGTACTGTATGTCTTCTGGTCTTATGTGAGAATAATAAACCAATCCTAATATTAATGTAGCAGTGGGTGTTTGGACTCTACAATCAAGAACTGAAGTCGATGTATATGAACTGAATGGCTTCTATCTGCGATCACCTCAACTCTGAACTGACTCCACAACCTATTGACTCGTGTTCAAGAACTCTGTGACTTATGTTCTCAGGATTAGCTATTTACTTATTTTTTTAAGTTTTATTTGCACAGTTTGTACTTTTTTTGCATATTGGTTGTTTGTCAGTCTTTCTGTGTAGTTTTTCATTGACTCTATTGTATTTCACTGTTCTACTGTGAATACCTGCAAGAAAATGAATCTCAGTAGTATATGATGACATACACTCAGCAACATTCTTAACTACACCTGTACACCTGCTCATTAATATAAATATCGAATCAGCCAATCGTGACAGCAACTCAGTGCACGAAAGTGTGCAGACATGGTCAAGAAGTTCAGTTGTTGTTCAGACAAACATCAGAACGGGGAAGAAATGTGATCTAAGTGACTCTGACTGTGGAATGATTGTTGGTGTCAGTTAGGGTGGCTTGAGTATCTCAGAAACTGCTGATCTGCTGGTATTTTTACACACAGTAGTCTTGAGTTTGCAAGGAACAGTGCAAAAAACAAAAACAATCCAGTGAGCGGCAGTTCTGTGGGTAAAAAGTCGTTAATGAGGAGGACAGAGGAGAGTGGCCAGACTGTTTCAAGCTGACAGGAAGGCGACAGTAATTCAAATGATCAAGTGTTAACAACAGTGATGTGTGGAAGAGCATCTTTGAACGTACAGCATGCTGAGCCGTGAAGTGGATGGGCTACAGCAGTGGAATACCTCACCGGGTTCCACTCCTGTACCGAATGAAGCGGCCACTGAGTATGTAAGCATTTCGATAATAAATTTACTTTGAAACTTCCGTGGTGCTGTGATAAGCAAGGCAAAGGACAGTAGTTCCATGTTATGCAGTAACAGAACAGATTTCTTTTCACCTTGATTATAACCCCAAGTTCCTCACGCTCTCCCAGTCTTGGCAGCTCTGTCACGTACTGCATACTCTGCAGGTTTGCAATCTGTGCTTGCCTATCAGTGAGGGGAAAAAACTGTAATTGATTTAGTGTGATGCTTATCGTAGGACAGTCTGATCTGCATAAATACTCCAGAGCTAAACAATGCCTGTATCTCACTGAATAACCTAACACTGTTGTTGGTTCTGATGTAAGGAGACTGCAATCTATGAAACTGCTCAAAGTGTTAATCCGGCTAAATGCACTTACTTTCTGTAGCTGCATGTCATCCACCTCTGTACAAGTATCTTACATTGACGTGTGGTGGAGTGTGTCGCTTCCTGGCTTGGTACGGGAAAACCAGTGCCCAGAATAAAAAGAACTACAGGAGGTGTTGGACATAGCACAGTCCACCACAGGCAACTCCCTCCCCATCACAGGCAACTCCCTCCCCATCAATGGAAACTCCCTCCCCATCACTGGCAACTCCCTCCCCACCACTGGCAACTCCCTCCCCATCACAGGCAACTCCCTCCCCATCAATGGAAACTCCCTCCCCTTCACTGGAAACTCCCTCCCCATCACTGGCAACTCCCTCCCCACCACTGGCAACTCCCTCCCCATCACAGGCACTCCCTCCCCATCAATGGAAACTCCCTCCCCTTCACTGGAAACTCCCTCTCCACCACAGGCAACTCCCTACCCATCACTGGGAACTCCCTCCCCATCACTGGCAACTCCCTCCCCATCAATGGAAACTCCCTCCCCTTCACTGGAAACTCCCTCCCCATCACTGGCAACTCCCTCCCCACCACTGGCAACTCCCTCCCCATCACAGGCAACTCCCTCCCCATCACTGGCAACTCCCTCCCCACCACTGGCAACTCCCTCCCCATCACAGGCAACTCCCTCCCCCTCACTGGAAACTCCCTCCCCATCACTGGCAACTCCCTACCCACCACAGGCAACTCCCTCCCACCACAGGCAACTCCCTCCCCATCAATGGAAACTCCCTCTCCTTCACTGGAAACTCACTCCCCATCACAGGCAACTCCCTCCCCCTCACTGGAAACTCCCTCTCCTTCACTGGAAACTCCCTCCCCTTCACTGGCAACTCCCTCCCCATCACAGGCAACTCCCTTCCCCTCACTGGAAACTCCCTCCCCATCACTGGCAACTCCTCCCCACCACAGGCAACTCCCTCCCCACCACTGGAAACTCCCTCCCCATCACTGGGAATTCCCTCCCCATCACTGGCAACTCCCTCCCCACCACAGGCAACTCCCTCCCCATCACTGGCAACTCCCTCCCCACCACTGGCAACTCCCTCCCCATCACAGGCAACTCCCTCCCCCTCACTGGAAACTCCCTCCCCATCACTGGCAACTCCCTACCCACCACAGGCAACTCCCTCCCACCACAGGCAACTCCCTCCCCATCAATGGAAACTCCCTCTCCTTCACTGAAAACTCACTCCCCATCACAGGCAACTCCCTCCCCCTCACTGGAAACTCCCTCTCCTTCACTGGCAACTCCCTCCCCATCACAGGCAACTCCCTTCCCCTCACTGGAAACTTCCTCCCCATCACTGGGAACTCCCTCCCCATCACTGGCAACTCCCTCCCCACCACAGGCAACTCCCTCCCCATCACTGGCAACTCCTCCCCACCACAGGCAACTCCCTCCCCACCACTGGAAACTCCCTCCCCTTCACTGGAAACTCCCTCTCCACCACTGGCAACTCCCTCCCCACCACAGGCAACTCCCTACCCATCACTGGGAACTCCCTCCCCATCACTGGCAACTCCCTCCCACCACAGGCAACTCCCTCCCCATCAATGGAAACTCCCTCTCCTTCACTGGAAACTCCCTCCCCATCAATGGAAACTCCCCTTCACTGGAAACTCCCTCTCCACCACTGGCAACTCCCTCCCCACCACAGGCAACTCCCTACCCATCACTGGAAACTCCCTCTCCATCACTGGCAACTCCCTACCCACCACTGGCAACTCCTTCCCCACCACAGGCAACTCCCTCCCCATCACTGGCAACTCCCTACCCACCACTGGCAACTCCTTCCCCACTACAGGCAACTCCCTCCCCACCACAGGCAACTCCCTCCCCTACACTGGAAACTCCCTCCCCTTCACTGGAAACTCCCTCCCCACCACAGGCAACTCCCTCCCCTTCACTGGAAACTCCTTCCCCCTCACTGGAAACTCCCTCCCCATCACTGAGCACATTTACAAGAAAACTGCCACAAGAAAGCAACATCTATGGTCAGGGACCTCCCATCATCTGTGCCATTCTCTCTTCTTGCTATTGTGACACTACATTCAACGATTTATGAACCTGTATTCCCTGTTCTACCACACTCCTCAGTGCCCTACCGTTCACTGTGTAAGACCTACCCTGGTTGGTCCTCCCAAAGTGCAACACCTCACACTTGTCCGCATTAAATTCCACCTGGCATTTTTAGCTCATTTTTTTCCAGCTGATACAGATCCCTCTGCAAGCCATGATAGCCTTGCTCAATCCTGGAGTCATCTGCAAATCTGCTGATCCAGTTAACTACATTATCACCCAGATAATTGATATAGATGACAACTAACGAAGGACCCAGCACCGATCCTTTGTGGAACACCACTGGTCACAGGGCTCCAGACAGAGAGGCAACTCTCTACACTTGGTTGGATTGCTTCTTATCTGGAACCTCCCACTGGATAGGTGACCCTGCCAGGAGCTAAGCTCCAGAAAGGATCACTCTTGGGATCTCAGGAAACCACAAGCTCTTCCACCATGACACGGTGATTTAGTCAGAGAAGATCCCAGACTAAAGTGTCCAGGAGCTAAATGGATAAACATGGGCTGGACTAACGTACACTGCAGAGAGCTGTAAACTTAGTTGGTTCCATCGTGGGCATGACCCTCTGCAGTACCCAGGACATCAAGGGAGTGATGCCGCAAAAAGGAGGCATACATCATCACCCAGGACATGCCTTGTTCACATTGTTACCATCAGGGAGGGGCTACAGGAACCTGAAGGCACACACTCAACACTTCTTCCCCACTGCCATCTGGTTTCTGAATGGACATTGAACCCATGAACACTCTCTCACTACTCTCTTTTGCACTAATTATTTAATTTAACTATTATAAATATATATACATACTTACTACAATTCACAATTTTTCTCTGTTATTATGTATTGCATTTTACTGCCTCTGTAAAGAACAATTTTCACAGCAAATGCAGGTGATATTAAACCTGGTTCTGATTCTGATTAAGCGGACGATCTTCAGATACTTAATGGGGCAAATCGGCATTTCTCTAGGAATACTGAATGGCAACTCGGCCTTGTTGTTAAAGTGTTGCCCTGTTGTTATCCAAATGGTGAATCTGTGGTATTCGTTGCCATCAGGAGGCTGTGAAGGCCAAATCTTTGGGTATATTTAAGGTAGAGGTTGATCGATTTTTAATTGGTCAGGGCATGAAGGGATGCGAGAAGAAGGCTGAATATTGGGGCTGAGAGGGAAAATGGATCAACCATGATGAAATGGCGGGGCAGACTAGATGGGCCAAATGGCCTAATTCTGCTCCTATATCTTATGGTCTTATAAGACAAATACAGAGCTTATCGGTTTTATGGGATTGTCTGTTCACCAGAAGATCATGAGATAAAACCTCACATGGGAGACCTCATTAACATAATGCTATTAACATAGCAATTACCTCATTAGCATAATATATGCATTCTCATTATCCTGAAATTTGACGTGTTTGCTTTACAACAAATAAACGTGCTTAGTTTTAACAAAATCTATTTGCAACTTTGTGCAGATGTTGAGAGCAGTCGAGGAAAGACATCTGCGCTCTGGCTAAATGCCATTTAAAGTGGTGTGTGCGTGTGTGTGTGTGTGTGTGTATGATTTTATTTGTTACTGTGAATATGCTCATAATTGTGCGCAAATCAAAACAGATCAACAGCAGCCAATTTATATGTTGTGAACCATATGGAGGATCTTCTTGCTTTCAGGCGTTTACATTTAGAGTAAACAGTTTTGTGTTCTGGAAGAAACCTTTTTCAGTTATTTGTGTTTACCTTACTGGCTCAGAGTCTGTTGGTTTCCTTGCAGAAATGCCAGCATTTCTGACCATAAGGCCATAAGACAGAGGAGCAGAATTAGGTTATTTGTCCCATCGAGTCTGCTCCACCATTCCACCATGGCTGATTTATTATCCCTTTCAACTCTATTCTCCTACCTTCTCCCTCTAACCTTTAACACCCTGACTAATCAAGAACCTATCAATTTCCACTTTAAATATACCCAAAGACTTGGTCTCCATAGCTGTCTGTGGCAATGAATTCCACAGACTTGCCATCCTCTGACTAAAAAATTTCCCTCTCATCTTTGTTCGAAAGGACGTTTTTCTAATCTGAGCCTGTGCCCTCTGGTCCTCGATTCCTCCACTATTGGAAACATCCTCTCCACATCCACTCTATCTGTGCCCTCTGGTCCTAGACTCCTCCACTATTGGAAACATCCACTCTATCTGTGTCCTCTGGTCCTGGATTCCTACACTATTGGAAACATCCTCTTCACATCCACTCTGTCTTGTTCTTCAGTTTGACTTTGTTGATCATCATTACCATCATTATGTGCCATGTTGTATGACGTGAGCAATCATGGTCTTCCATCTGTTTTTGATCTGAGAAGCTCTAATAAGCACTTCAAAAATTTTGCCTGACCATCCCTTGACCATTCATATGTCATACACTGTCAACCGTGTCTTCTTAAATCATCAATTTTTCCCATTACCTTTGTTAGCATCAGTAAAAGTGGGATTCCCAGGTGTCATGCCAACATGCTGGCTGAACTCTGCCTGCGATCTCAAAACTGCCCTCTGTGACTGACCTCTGACAGTAAGAACAGCATAGTAACATACGGATAGCACAACGCTGTTACAGTCCCAGAAACCTGGGTTCATTTCTGCTACTCTCTGTAAGCAGTGTGTATGTTCTCCCTGTCACACTGTGCATTTCCTCCAAGTGCTCCATTTTAAGATTCTGATTCAGATTCATTTATCACACATACGTCAAAAAACGCAGTGAAATGTGTCATTTGCGTTAACAACCAACACAACCTAAGGATGTGCTGGGAGCAGCCTGCAGGTGATGTCATACCTCTGTCCTCTCTCAGGCTCCCCTTAAATATTTCGCCTTTCTCCCTGAACGTATGACCTCTAGTTCTCATCTCATCCAGCTTGAGAGGGAAAAGCCTGCATGCATTCACCCTGCCTATCATCATTACTACGTGTTGTGTTGTATGATGTAGTCGGTCATGGTCTTCTGCCCGTGAGGAATTGTTGCCTGTGGGGAAGACCCCCTTCACACTGCCTTTCCCATTCTTTTTGTCCATCCATGACCATGATTGTGTTTGGCAAATTTTTCTACCAAAATAGTTTGCCATTGCCTTCTGGGCAGTGTCCTTACAAGACAGGTGACCCCAGCCATTATCAATACTCTTTAGAGATTATCAGCCTGGTGTCAGTGGTCACATAACCAGGACTTGTGATCTGCACCAGCTGCTCATACGATCATCCACCACCTGCTCCCATGGCTTCAAATGGCCCTGATCGGGAGACTAAGCAGGCGCTACACCTTGCCCAAGGGTGACCTGCAGGCTAGCGGAGAGAAGGAGTGCCTTACACCTCCTTTGGATGAGACATATTGCCAATCTGCCTCCCAACCCTATTTATATCCTTCATATTTTTTTACGCTCTAGATATCCATAGAATATAGCTTTTGTGAGAGTAGTTTGAAAGGCTATGGTTTGGGTGCCGGTCAATGGGCGTAGATGGAAGACCAGCCCAGTACAGACAAGATGGGCTGAAGGGGATGTGTCTCTGCTCTAGTTCTCTATGATTCTATGACATTTTTAAGTGAAAAGAACATTCAGAAGCATCAAGAAATCTTGTAGCTTTAACAGATAGTAACATAAGTGCATGTCTTTACTGTCTGCCTCAGTGTTTCAGAGGAGTTTCAAGGGGAGTTGAAAGGGGAATTAAGTGATTCTAAAATCAATAACTGTCCACAGGAAAGCCTAGAAGTAATTTGTGTAAGGTATTTGTGGCTCCAGGGGATGGTTGTTAGCTCATCCCATCCCCTTCAATAACCTAGTGAAAGCCAATATAAATTCAAAAAAGGCCCAAACCCAAAAATAATTTGTTCCTAAACACAAGAGATTCTGCAGGTGCTGAAAATCGTGAGGAATTCACACAAAATGCCGAAGGTACTCAGAAAGTCAGGCAGCATTGATGAAGAGGAATAAACAATCAGAGTTTTGGGCCAAGACCCAAAAGACCATAGGTCTGTTTTTCTTCCAGATGCTCTGATTTCCTTCTATATTCCAAGGATGTACAAGTTAGGGTTAGTAAGTTGTAGGCATTCTATTTTGCCACCAGAAGCGACTTACGGGCTGCCCCAGCATAATCTTTGGAATGTGTTAGTTATTGATGCAACCATCGCATTACATTATGTTCGATGTGCACATGACAAGTAAAACTAATCTAATCTTGAAAATAAATGTTTGGTGATTGTGAAGATGTAACTGAGTATATGGAATTGGTTTCAGGTAGTCTTACATTGGAAGTCCCAACATTTTAATCAATTCATTCTGAAGAGCCACCCTCGCCCTGCCCCCACAATGAACATTTTATTTTAACATTTCACATCCTTAATCTCATACCTTTAAACAAGCTCTGTATTGTTCAAACTGGAGAACTAATTTATTTATCGAAGTGTAAGAATAGATCACTAAATGACACCATCTTGGTGTGTGAAACATGAAACTTAACGTTTGTTTAATAATGTCAGGATAATTAGCCAAGGGGTTCCATAAAAAGAGTGAAATTCTATACCAAAATCTTAAGTGCTTAGATTTTCTCCTGTTAGCTTAATGAGAAATTAAGATTTCTTCAGAACTTAAGTCTGCTGGTTTCTCCCAAAAGAGTCAGCAGAGTCCCCTTTTGACGACAGCTGTCCAACTAACAATAACTGGATTGCCTTGGGTTGCCTAAGTGCGGGGATTAGGCCATTATGTATAAATCAGCAAATTGCCAGAGTCTGAGAGAAAGCTGCAAAGCATCCAGCTGTTCACATGTCACTGTATTCCCAATGAACAGCTTATCAAAGTCATCTGAACCCCTGATAAGTTGCTGCTTGGAGATCACATTGCTCTTCTCCCATTTTGTGCTGTGGTTACAGAAGTATGCCAAGTTGGCAGAGTCGGTAGGTAATGGAGGGGGTAATGTTTCTGGAGTGAACGTGTAGCTGATTAAATGAGCAGCAGTGCCCTGAGATTAACTCACAGTTTAAAAATGTAGTGGCTTTTACATAGGATAGCATGGTGGCATAGTGTTAAAGTGACCCAGGTTCAATTCCCGCTGCTGTCTGCAAGGAGTTTATACGTTCTCCCCGTGACTATGTGGGTCTTCTCAGAGTACTCCGGTTTCATGCCACTGCCACAAAAGTCATACTGTTCGGTAAATTAATCTGTCATTGCAGGTTGTCCTGTGATTAGGCTTGGATTAAATCGGGGGATTGCTCAAAGGGCTGGAAGGGCCTGACCCGTGCTTTATCTCTAAGTAAACATCGACAGGCCAACTCCATGCTGTATCTCAATGAGTAAATGTATGGGTTAGTGTTAGTGAGCTGTGGGCATGCTTTGTAAATGCTGGAAGCATGGTGACACTTACCGGCTTCCCTCAGCACAACCCTTGCTGATCCAATTGATGCAAGTGACAGATTTTACAGTATGTTCCATGTACATGTGACAAATAAAGCCAATCTTTAATCTTCATAACTTTGTAGGATTGGGGTGTAGTTTTACATTCCTGTGCTTGTTTGTATTTTTATACAATCACGAGCAGCCGGTGCATGTCACAAGTCCTGGTTATGTGACCACTGACCACAGGCAGACAATCTCTGAAGAGTATTGATAATGGCTGGGGTCACCCGTCTTGTAAAGACATTGCCCAGAAGAAGGCAAACCACTTCTGTAGTGAAATTTGCCAAGCACAATCCTGCTCAAAAAGACCACGATTGCCCATGTCATACAACACAGTACATAACGGACTAATGAATATTATAGGTTAATTCATATCACTGGAATTTCTGAGTATAGGACAACCACAACTTCTTTTCCTTTGTTTTTCTTTGTTCTTGCAATTCTGAATAAAATGGCTGTCACTACCTAGTCTTGACTTCCAAAGAACTTCAGATCAATATCAACAAATCCAAGATGTTGCATGAATGGTTTGGAGTGGTACGACATCAGAGCCCATCGCATTGTTATGTTTTTCAACATGGACGTAGAGACACCCTACCACGCAAAGTTATTGTGCTAATGTAACTATGTAATTCTATTTGTGGTGTAGTGTCACATTATGTACATATAATCAATCTATGTAGATAAGCTATGTTATGTTTTGATAAATATTTCTGATTTCCATTCCCATTCCTGTTCAGTCCTTGGCCTCCTCCTGTGCTCCTCAGTGTGGAGGAGCAACACCTTATATTCTGTCTAAGGAACTTCTACCCTAATGGCATGAATATCGATTTGTCCTTCCAGTAAAAAAAAACCTTCCCCTCTTTCTCTATTCCTCACTTTGGCCTCTTATCCCCTCTCACCAGCCTGTCAGCTCCCCTGTGTCCCCTCCTGCTTCCCTCTCTGCTAGGGTTGAATTCCCCCCCCCCCGCCCCACCAATTCCTTTATCTTTCCTACCCATCTGGTTCTTTTCCTACCCACCTAGCTTCACCTATTTCCCCTTCCCCTCCCCTCCACATTTTTATTCTGGCATCTTCCCCCTTCTGTTCCAGTCCTGATTAAGGGACTCGGCCCAAAACAATGACTCTTTGTTCATTTCCATTGATGCTACGTGACCCGCTGAGATCCTCCAGCATTTTTTGTGTGTTGGCTTATATATATTGTAATTTTTATTAGTGTGTTCTTTATCTTATCATGTTTTTTTGTGCAGCATCGGATCCGGAGTAACAATTATTTCGTCCTCCAGTACACTTGTGTGCTGGAAATGACATTAAACAATCTTGAATCTTGAATCATGAACCTTGAATTAAACTGTGCAAATCCAATCACAAAGGCATGGTGCTGTGTGAAGTGGATATGGTGATCCATGATGTGAAGCTGATTGCATTAATACGAGCTTACACTCCCACTTTGCACAAATACTGCATTACATCAGTGAACGCGCTGTGATATGGTGATGAGACAATTAGCGAGTGATGATACACCATTTCATTTAGGTGATTGTCACAGTTTACCGGCTCAATCGATTTGTTAAGGGTGTTGTATCGTGTGAATGGGCTCACACTGATGTGTTCATTAACCAGGTTGTGGTGGAATTTCTTTCTTTATTTTTATTTAGTGACACAGCGCAGAATAGGCCCTTCCGGCCCTTAGAGCCATGCTGAGCCAGCATCCCCACAACCTGATCATGTACAATTTACAATGACCGATTAACCCAGTCAGTCGGCCTTTGGACTGTGGGAGGAAACTGGAGCACCTGGGCAAACCCACTCATTCCACGGGGAGGATATTACAGAACAGTGCCAGAAATGAACAATGAACCAGATCGCTCTGAGCTGTAATAGCGTTGCAGTAACCACGACACTACTATGGTGAAATTGTCTGAGCTGTCTGATGGTGATCTAGAGAATACTGAGCTGGGGAAGGTAGAGTGGTGGTCAGGGTGTCACTTTACAGCAGCACTGTTCACCAATCTGGGTTCAATTCCCGCTGCTGCCGCCAAATCCATCACCACGGTAAAAGCCGGACCATCCCAAGGACTACATGAGAAGAATTATATCGAGGAGAGGAATGTGGCCAGGATGCATTGTAAGAAACATCTTTCACTTAAAGTTTTAAGATTGTGAGCTTCAGTTACAGTGCGTGGTTTCACGGTATTGTAGCGCTGAGCATAACACCTTACAGAGTTAGCAGTAATGTTCAGGTTCAATTCCCGCCGCTGTCTGTGAAGAATTTGTACACTTCCCCCGTGAATGTGTGGGTTTTGAAGTACAAAGTACATTTTATTATTAAAGTATGTATACTTTATACAACCTTGAGATTCGTCTCTTTACAGACAGCCATGAAACGAAGAACCCCAGTAGAACCCATTAAAACAAAAGAAGACTGTCAAAACACCCAGTGTGCAGAGAGAGAAAAAAAACACCTTGTGCTAGCACTAAAAGCATGAAAACAGCATTCAGAACTGAAGTTTCTTTTCCAATCACACCCTGAGGCTGCAGGGTATATTCCATTCGCTGAATAATTTCTTTTAATTACAGGAAGCTAGAAAACTTTATCTGTTGACCCGTGAGTAGCCAATATTGAATTAATCTTAACTTCAAGAACGTAACCCTGTGTGCACAGCTTGTTGTCTTTTGCACACTAGTTGTCCACCCTGGTGTTGTGGTCTTTCATTGATTCTATTATGATTGTTGGATTCCTTGAGAATGTCTGCAAGAAAGCAAATCTCAGGGTTGTATATGGTGCCATATGTGCACTATGATAATAAATTTACTTCACTATTCATGAACTTCAGTTCTGAATGTTATTTGCTTACTTTTATGATTTGCACAATTTGTTTTTTTCTACCCATTGGGTGCTTGATTGTCTTTTTTTAATTACGATCTATTGAGTGTCTTTGTGGCTGCCTGTAAGGAGGCACATGTCAAGGTTCTATATCGTATATGTACTTTGATAATAAATAGACTTTGAACTTTGAAAGTGTGACTAATTTTTTGGCCTGTGTGTGTGAGTAAACGTGCATACTTCACTTCTGAACATATGTTGTATATTTGGAAGTACACTTTCTTTGCAGAGATTTGATCAGAAGTACTCAGAGTACTCTCTGTGTTTCTTTTCCTGTAGAGAAAGATAAGAGAGTGAAAATGGAAATGAAATTCTGATGTGTTTTGATCCTACACAGTACTTCATTACGGTACTACCGAGATTAATAGTCAGTAGTACCATGTACACAAAAAGCATTAATGTCTGACCTCTGTTTCTGAAGTCTGAATTGCTGTGTACATTACTCAATAGAAATAAGTTCAAAAAATTGACATGTTTTGGCTTTGAGTTTGTGATACAGTTTGTATTTTTGTTGCAGGCTCAGATCAGTTTTTACAACCATTACTGCTGTCACTTTAATCAGAATCAGAATCTGGTTTATCATTGACATATGGCGTGAAATCTGTTGTTTTGCCGCAATGCATGAAGATTACTGTAAGTTACAGTAGAAATGCTATAAGTTCGAAGTAAGCTGAGAGAGCTGTAATATTAGTCAGCTCCATCTTGGGTACTTGCCTCTGTAGTATCTAGGACATCTTCAAGGAGCGGTGCCTCAGTAAGGCAGCATCCATCATTAAGGGCCCCATCACCCAGGAAATGCTCTCTTCTCACTGTTACCATCGGGGGGAGGTACAGAAGCCCAAAGACACACACTCAATGATCCAGGAACAGCTTCTTCCCCTCTGCATCCGATTTCTGAATGGACATTGAACCCATGAATGCCGGCTCACTACTGTTTTTGCACCACTTATTTAATTTAACTATTTGATGTACATTCTTATTGTAATTCACAGTATTCTTGTCTACATTATCATGCATTGCATTGTACTGCTGCCACAGAGTTAACAAATTTCATGATGTATGCTGGCTATTTTCAACCTGATTCTGATTCTGAGTTGAAATAAGAATATATAAAAAATATATAAAAATGAATAGTTCAAGTTGAAGTTTATGGTTATTCAATCATGTACATATATACCTCCAAATGAAACAACGTTCCTCCCAGACCGAGATGCACAATACTCTCTGTTACTGTCCCCCTCCTTTACTCCCTGTATACCTGTGACTGTGTTGCCACCCACCACTCCAATCTGCTAATTAAATTTGTCGACAACACTACACTGATTGGCTTAATCTCAATTAATAACGATATGGCCTACAGAGTGGAAAAAACAAAGGAGTTGGTTGTGCCCTACAGGAGGAATAGAGACAGGCTAACCCCTATTGACATTTGGGGTTGAGAGGGTGAACAGCTTTAAGTTCCTGAGCATAAACATCACTGAGGACCTCACGTGGTCTGTACATACTGTCTGTGTGGTAAAAAAAGCACAACAGCGCCTCTTTCACCTCAGACGGTTAAATAAGTTTGGTATAGGCCCCCAAATCCTAAGAACTTTCTATAGGGGCACAATTTACCGTGTACTGTGCCAGCAGTTATGGTCGAAATTACAATAAAAAGTGACTTGACTTGACTTGAATTGAGAGCATCTTGACTGGCTACATCACTGCCTGGTATGGGAACTGTACTTCTCTCATCACAAGATTCTGCAGAGAGTGGTGCGGACAGCCCAGCACATCTGTAGTTGTGAATTTCCCACTATTCAGGACATTTACAAAGACAGGTGTGTAAAAAGGCCCAAAGGATCACTGGGGACCTGAGTCACCCCAATCACGAACTGTTCCAGCTGCTACCGTCCGGGAAACGGTACCGCAGCATAAAAGCCAGGACCAACAGGCTCCGGGACAGCTTCTTCCACCAGGCCATCAGACTGATTAATTTACTCTGATACAACTGTGTTTCTATGTTATATTGACTGTTCATATTTAACTACCTTGTTACTGTCTTGTTGTACATACTACTTATTATAAATTACTATAAATTGCACATTTAGACAGAGACGTAATGTGAAGATTTTTACTCCTCATGTATCTGAAGGATGTAAGTAATAAAGTCAATTCAGTTCAATACAGTACATATAGCTAACACACAACACATAAAGCAATATTACCAGAAATACATTAACAAATAACAAATTATATTCCGGAAGATTGACCTTTAGCAGAAGTTGCATTTATGACACAAGTTAAAATGTAAGCAGTATAACTCTACTGGTGTTTCATACCTCTGGAGATCTGGGTGGCGGCAGGGAGTTCAGTGAACTCAGCCTGGGGGAAGAAGCTATTTCCCATCCTAACAGCTCTTGTCCTAATGCTACGGTACCTCCTGCCCGGTGGTAGGAGGGCAAAGAGATTGTTGGAGGGATGGGAGGGATCACTGACAATGCTCAGGGTCCTGCGTATGCAGTACTTCTGATACATACCTCGGATGGGTGAAAGAGAGACCCCACTGACCCTCTCAGCAGACCTCACCATCCTTTGTGGGGATTGTGACCAGCTGCCTTGCAACTTCCATGTCAGATGATGCTGCTGGTCAAGGCACACTCGATAGTGCTCCTGTAAAAATTGGTTAGAATGGGACGTAGGGGAGAGGCTCACTTGCCTCACTCTCTCCGGGAAGTGGAGATGCTGCTGTGTGTTCCTGATTATTACTATATGGAGTCTTTTCCAAGGAATCCTAACAGCCCTTGTCCTAAGGCAGGGGTCAGCAACCTTTACCACTGAAAGAGCCACTTGGACCCGTTTCCCACAGAAAAGAAAACACTGGGAGCCGCAAAACCCGTTTGACATTTAAAATGAAATAACACTGCATACAACGTTTTGTTTTGCCTTTATGCTATGTATAAACAAACTATAATGTGTTGCATTTATGAAATTGATGAACTCCTGCAGAGAAAACGAAATTACATTTCTGCATGCAACAAAAACATGTTGACCTCCGAAAAAAAGACGTTGGGTTGAAGGTTACTTTTAAGTAAAATACTCAACGTCTATTTGAGTCCTTCTTGTATTTATGAAAAACGCCAAACTTAAATTTGCCGCCAGCAGCAAACCAAAAATAACGTCAGCCAGCTGTCAACCTGAAAAATAAAAGGACTATTTCACTGAACAATGAAAGCATATGAATATACGTAAAATAATAGGCAATTAAAATATTTATCATCCTTGTTCAGGTTGACTCACACCTGACAATGCAGTCGTATTCAGTAGGGATGGATCGATGCTTAGGGGAGTGACCAGGAAGGATAATGTGTTTTTTTCCTCTCTGAACTCACAGAAGCGTTTCCCAAACGATGTTTGCATTGCGATGATTGCCCAATGTAAATACTCCGAATTTATCATGTCGTGACCTTTTTTGAACTCTCTCAAATTGGGGAAGTGAGACAATGTGCCTTTCTGTAAATCTCTGGCAAGCAACGTCAACTTGCGCTCGAATGCCAAAACATCCTCCAACATGTGCAGGGCTGTACGTCCTTACCCCGTTGAAGAGCTGTGTTCAGCGTGTTCAGGTGCGCTGTTATGTCTACCATGAAGTGTAGCTTTTCCAGCCACTCTGGCTGTTCCAGCTCAGGAAAGGTGAGCCCTTTGCTGCCCAGGAAAGTTTTCACTTCTTCCAGACACGCGACAAAGCGTTTCAGCACCTCCCCTCTGGACAGCCAGCGATAAAAACACGTTGTAGCGGTTGCTACACGCAGTCAGTAAACTGCAGTCAAAGATAGCTTTATTCGAACTAAACAGCCTTGCTTTTAAGCCTCCCTCAACCCGCCCCCCATGGGCGCGGATGCTGCAAAAGACACGTACTCACAAACCCCCGTAGGCTATCTCCCTTAGCCTGAACGCTGGCTAATTGTGAGCCGGTTCGGATGTGTCAGGAAATGGGTCGCCACAAAGTCTTATTTAGATTGTACAAGATCACCATAATCTTCAAATTTAGATTTACATTTCAAAAACTAACAAACTAACATAAAATACATTTTAATTAAATACTGACCATGTAGCGGTGTGCTACACGCAGCGCTAAAATTACGACACGGAGTCGGTAACTGCAGTCGAAGGAAAAAACTTTATTCGAAATCTTCAGCCTCACTTTTAAGCCTCCCTCAACCTGCCCCCCATGGCGCAGAGGCTCCAAAGCTCTGTGCTCGCAAACCCCCGTAGGCTATCTAATTGTGAGTCGGTTCGGATGTGCCAGGAAAAGGGTCGCCACAACCAATTATTTCCCAAAGCAACAGGGAGCCGCAGCACAGACGTAAAAGAGCCACATGCTGCTCCGGAGCCGCGGGTTGCCGACCCCCGTCCTAAGGCAAGTAAGTCCTGCCTGATGGTAGGGGGTCAAAAAAATTGTGGAGGAAAAAGCAAGCAAAATATCAAGATAGTGTAGCATAACAAGTTTCAATAAAATAATTGCACTCTACAAAATTACGTGTGGCTGTAACACTCCAATTAATAGGATGTTTTTTAGCGCCTTGGTCAGACCCCCTCTGGAGTACTGTGTATACCTTTGGGCAACACACTACAGGAAGAGGCTTCTCCTGCAGATTTACCCTTATTGATACCAGGATTTAAAAGATACAATAGTAAGGACACACGTTACAAACATAAATTATATATTTTTTAAGTTAACATGTTTCTGTTGTTAATTTTAAAATGCTGTTTTTAAGTTCAAAGTACATTCATTATCAAAGTATGTATACTATATGCAACCTTGAGATTCATCTCCTAACCGGAGCCACAGAACAATGAAACCCAAAAGAGCCTACATAAGAAAGAAGACTGGTGAACACCCAATGTGAGAGATCGAGCAGACAGCATTGCAAACTGAAGTCCGAGAGAGAGTTCCATAGTGCAGGTCAGAGCCTAGTTGTGGAACAGCAGTATAAACACCAGCTTGTCTCTTGCCTGAGGCCGCAACACCTTGACTTTTACCATCTTGTCTGACTTCTACATCATCACCCAAACAGCGGGTACAATTGCCTGGATATGCTCTGGGGTCAGGACCCTGCTATCTCGATTTGGCCTATGCCTAACCTCTCTGATTCGGCCCAGTGCTTAAATCTCTGTTCAGATATCGAGTTCAATTGTCCCAATCCTCTCCGGCACCTGGACCCCATCACCTCGATTCAGCCTGTACCTGATCTTTCTGATTCGGCAAGCAACAATCCCCCTGTCCCCCCACCGGCAAAGGTAAAGTGCACCCGTTACCAGCGCTCAAGCGTGTGCAAAGCAATAGCAAAAACACAGACTTGCAGTTACCCCAAAAACTACATTGTTCACCCAATAATTCAACATGCTGCAGGCTCTCTCTCTCCTAATAAGGGAGAAAGAGGCGATGCCACTCCATTTTCCAGCAAGTGGGAGATATAACAAACAACTCACTGGATTACGATGTTAAAAGTCCGCTACGTCACTTTTTCGAGCTCTGTGCCTGGAGATCGCAAGGATCCTGGGCCCCCTGGGCAGATATTCCGACTCCCCCAATGACACACAGATCTCCTGTGGCAACACCGACCCTTGATTCGCCCGTCTCGAGATCCTAAGCTTCTGAAACCATGCCATACTCTTGGGCTGAGACTTTGGCATGCGGAATGGCGCCCGGCTGTGGAACCCTGAGAGTGGGTCCTCTTCCTGCAAAGAACCATAGTCAGCATGTAGCTCCAGGTCAGGGTCTTCAAAAGAACCCTGAAAAGGGAAAATAGAGATATTAAAGATGGAAATAGGACTGTGTTTGAAGATGTAGGCAAAGGAGTTGCCATTGGGCGCCATAACTACTTAGCTCCTATTTAATTTAATTTAGTTGTTTTCCTTCTTTCGTTAGCCACCAGGGCCATCTTAAACCAGAATTTGTCATTGTCCCTGTCCAATTCTTTGAAAAACTAATGCCACTAATAATAACAACTTTATTTAGAGATACAGCGCAGAACAGCCCTTCTGACCCAACGAGCTGCACTGCTCAGCTACCCATCTATTTAACCCTAGCCTAGTCACAGGACAACTTTCAATCCCTCGTGTCTTTGGAATGTGGGAAGAAACCAGAGCACCCGGGGAAGTAGAAACGCTGTATAAATGGTGTCAGAATGGAGCTCCAAATTCTGGAACAGCTCAAGCTGTAACAGCATCGTGCTAATCCCTATGCCCATTTCACTTTCTGTTTTTAATATTTATATTAGACAGCAAGCCTTGATGATGACTGTTAGTGATGTTATTACAAGAATATCTGACTATTGATACCCATGTACGCTACCTCACTATTTTCTTCTTTTGGTCTATTTTTGCACTACCTATTTAATTTAATTTTTATACGCAGTGGATCCAGTTAATTGGGGCATTGGTTAATCAGGGCAGAACTTACTTGGGACAACATTCAAAGAACAAAAGTTAATTGAGAAAATAGCTGGGATTCCCTTTGTTTATTTGGGACATTATGCCCCTTAATTGGGGCTGGAGACTGTTGCTGAACAGCTTCTAACTCCAGCAGACATGTGCACTTGTGTGGCTGTTAAACACTACACTGTGCTTAGTGTGAACAGCTTTCAAATACTGTCAGTTGTGTGTGTTTGTGTTCGAAAAGCAGTGATTTTTGACGCTGATAGTTGGCAAGAAATAAGCAGTAAGGCAATTCTGAACTTTTTGCAAGCATTCAGGCTTGGAAATGTGAGTGAAAGTGAAACGAGTGGACCACTCCAATAAGTGAAAAACTATGAAGAATGTGAAGGTATTGGCAATCATCTTGAATTTTACAATGAAAATGAAAATTTAGAGAATGCAATTGCTGAAAGCATTTTATGAAGACAGTCCATTATCTGTGGTAGGTGTATGTGCTGATTTGGTTAATTTACAGTTAATCTAAAGAACATGGCAGAATGCACTGGATGAATTCCTCTGTCAAGAACTATTAAGAACTAATACTTAGTTTTGTAGTTCTTTCGCTGTATTGGTAGTGCTTTAATCTGTTCTGTATGCCTTTTAAATACATAATCTGGTACTCATTTAAAAAGTAGCTTTTTTTTAGATTCCTTTTAAACTTTTCCATCAAATTGTGGCTAAATGGGGTAGCTGTTTAATTGGGATATGTGTATGCACAGTATATACTGTATATATATCTTTCTTCTGTACTTTAAAGTCTTTTATTATTATGTATTACAATGTACTGCTGCTGCAAAACAACATGCCAGTGATATTAAACCTGATTTTGATTCCACACTCTCTCTTTCTGCAGTTAATAAACAATTTACATGTCTCTTAAGTACTGGCCAATTACATTGAAATGACTCGTGATCTTTTCCAGTTGATATTCTTGTTCTTGGGTTGTCCCTTCTTTACACGTACACATTTTTTCTTTATTTGTGGGATGTGCTCCTGAACTGGGGATACATATATATCAGTCGGAAGTTGTGGAGGAAATTCCAGCAACAGGAAGTTTCTGACCACAGGAAATGTTTGTGACAGGAAATCAGGGCTCACAATTGCATCACTTACTCAATTAGCGTCTCTGATGGCAGCCCTGTTGCTGGCACTCCCCGAGTGAGTGAAGAACACCAGCCGACGATTTGCTTTAAATTTATTAAATTGACCCCAATTGAAAGTTCTTATAAGCTATTCTGAAAGTTTAACTGTTCCTCGTGTAGGTCATACTAATGGGGCAGAGTTAATATGGAAGCATGTGCTTTCCTGACCCATTCAAAATATGTTGTGCTATGATTCTATGGTGAGCTTGTTGTGTAGCATTGCCTGCAGAGATACAATCCTATAACTTGTAATCCCCGATTGCAATGACCGGCAAATGGAATGGAAAGATATTTCACTACAAAAAGGGATGCCGGGCAGTCCCTATCTGCTTCTGTTAAATTTGCTGCTGCAATCTTGCTTCTGCAATGTTATTTGGGGGACAAAAAAAGTCCATTTACTGTTGAGACTTTCAAAAATTCTTTCCACTAAAGTCAACATCTAAACTCATTTCGGTTACTATGACGATGGGATTTGGCCTGTCTGTCCTAGAAGCTGACACTTCAAGGATGACTTTTGGAGGAGAATTGGTTCTGAAAAGAGTGAATTATTGGAAGAGATTTTCACAACCAGAATCAGATTTAATGTCAGTGGTATATGTTGTGAAATTTGTGCAATGCATAATAACAAAAAACTATAAATTACAATTAGAAATGTATATGTATATACAAAATAAAATGTAAAGATGTGTGTGTGTGTATATATATAATTAAATAAGTAATGTAAAAAGGGAGGAAAAAATACTACGATGGTGTTAATGGATTTGTTGTCCATTTAGAAATCTGATGGTGGAGGGGAAGAAACAGTTCCTGAAACATTGAATGTGTGTCTTCAGGCTCTTGTACCTCCTCTTTGACACTAGAGATGAGAAAAGCATTTCCTGGTTATGGGGGGCCTCAGTGATTGATGCTGCCTTTTTGAGACATCATTTTTTGAAGGTGTTCTGGATGCTGAGGAGTCTTGGGTCCATGATGGAGCTGGCTGGCTGACCACTGATGTCAGGAGGGACAATCTCTGAAGAGTATTGATAATGGGTGGGGTCACCTGCCTTGTAAAGGCACTGCACAGAAGGCAATAGGAAACCACTTCTGTTGAAAAATTTTGCCGAGAACAATCATGGTGAAGACCATAATCGCCTACATTAGATAACCTGATGAATGAATGGTTCTGTAAGAAAGTTTGTAGTCCTTTCCCATGGGTTCCTTTGGATTCTCCTGGTCCCCATCCCCCGCCACAGTCCAAAGGCATTGCCATTAGTCGGTTAATTGGTCATTATGAATTGTCCTGTAATTAGGCTGGGGGTTGTTGGGTGGCGTGGCTCAGTGTGCTAGAATGTTCTGTTCTGTACTGTATCGTCTAAACACACAAATAAATAAATAAATAAATAAATAAATACAATGGTCCGGAGTATGTTGTCAGGCCATGTTTAGCCTTTATTAGCTTTCAAAATAAAACTTGGATCATTACTACCCTGAGACAAACCAACACTCTGTCCAATGAATTTTACCTCCTTGTTTTAATCCCCCTCTCAGAATTAAACGTTGGTCAAGTAAATGATTATCATGGTGAGGAACTGATAAAATGCTTTGCAATCAACTAGTCATCATGATTGATGGTTGAGAAGTAAAAAGAATGGCTGGAAAATTAGCTCTGTAACAGGATACGGAGAGTGGCAGTCAGAGGTTATTTTTCAGACTGAAGGGAAACGCAGAGTGAAATTCCCTAAGGGTCAGTGTTCGGACAGTTGTTTCTCTAAATATACAACACGGACCTGGACATGAACATCTGGGCACAATTTCCAAATGTACAGATAACTTAACACTTGAACTTGTAGTGATCAGTAGGTTTACAAGAAACTAGGGGTTGGAGTAAGACCGTAAGACATACTGTAGAAATAGAAATATGCCATTCAGCCCATTGAGTCTGCAGATACTAAAAATGCTGGACAAACTCAACAGGATAGGCAGCATCTCTGAAAAGGAATAAGTAGTCGACATTTTAGGCTGAGACCCTTCACTAGAATTCAGAAGAATAAGGGGGGACTTTATTAAAATCAATTGAATGTTGAAATGCCTCAATAGACTGGATTTGGAGAGGATGTTTCCTATGGTGGCAGAGTCTAAGACCAGAGGGCAGAACCTCAGAATATAGGTAAATCCATTTAGAATGAATTGAATATGAGGAAGTATTTCTTTAGCCAGAGAGTGGTGAATCTGTGGAATTCTTTGCCACATGTGGCTATGGAGGCCAAGTGATTGGGTGTATTTAAGGTAGAGGTTGATAGATTCTTGAATAGTCAGGGTGTGAAGGGATATGGAGAAAAGGCAGGGGACTGACGCTGAGAGGGAAGTGGATCAGCCATGATGAAATGGCGGAGCAGACTGGCTGGGCCAAATGGCCTGATTCCTATGATCAGAAAAGTAGTGGAAATAAGCCATAAGACCATAAGGTGTAGGACAGGTCATTTGGCCCATTGAGTCTGCTCCACCATTTCATCTTGGCAGATCAAATTTTCCTCCCAGCCCCAATCAGCTGCCTTCCCATTTATCCCTTCATGCCTGACCAATCAAGAGTCTGTCAATCTCTGCCTTAAATATACATAAAGAGTTGGCCTCCACAGCTGCCTGTGGCAAAGCATTAAACAGGTTCACCGTTCTCTGGCTAAATCTCCTCATCTCCATTCTGAAAGGACGTCTCTCTATTCTGTATCCTCTGGTCTTAGACTCTCCCACCATATGCTCTCCACATCCACTATCAAGGCCTTTCACCATTTGATAGATTTCAATGAGGTCACCCCTCATTCTTCTCAATTCTAGTGAACACATGCACGGAGCCATCAAGCACTCTTCATATGACAAACCATTCAGTGCTGAACTTGAACCCTGATTACTGATTGCTGGGTGGGTTAATAAGTTTGCTGATGACACTAAATTTGGGGATGTTGTGGATAGTCTGGAGGGTTGTCAGGTTACATCGGGACATCAATAGGATGCAGAACTGGGCTGCAGATGGAGTTCAACCCAGATAAGTGTGAAGTGGTTCATTTTGTTATGTCAAATTTGAAGACAGAATATAATATTAATAGTAAGACCCTTGGCAGTGTGAAGGATCAGAGAGATCTTAGGGTCCGTGTCCATAGGACACTCAAAGCTGCTACGCAGGTTGACAGTGTAGTTAAGAAGGCATATGGTGTGTTGGCATTCATCAACTATGGGATTGAGTTCAAGAGCTGTGAGGTAATGTTACAGTTACATAAGACCTTGGTCAGACCCCACTTGGAGTACTGTGCTCAGTTCTGGTTACCTCATTGCAGGAAGGATGTGGATACTATAGTGAGAGTGCAGAGGAGATTTACAAGGATGTTGCCTGGATTGGAGAGTGTACCTTATGGGAATTGGTTGAGTGAATTTGCCTTTTCTCCTTGGAGTGACGGAGGATGAGAGGTGACCTGATAGAGGTGTATAAGATGATGAGAGGCATTGATCGTTTGGATAGCTAGAGGCTTTTTCCCAGGGCTGAAGTGGTTGCCACAAGAGGGCAGTTTTAAGGTGCTTGGAAGTAGGTACAAGGGGGATGTCAGGGGTAAGTTTTTCACATAGAGAGTGGTGGGTGTGTGGAATGCCTGCCAGCGATGGTGGTGGAGGTGCATACAATAGGGTCTTTAAGAGAGTCTTAGATAGGTACATGGAGCTTAGAACAATGGAGGGCTATGCAGTAGGGAAACTCTAGACAGTTTCTAGAGTAAGATATATGGTCAGCAGAGTATTGTGGGTTGAAGGACCTTTAATGTGCTGTAGATTTCTATGTTCGAAAACAGTCATTATCTTACTGAAAGGTGGGGCAGGCTCTAGGTGTCGGGGTGGAGGGTGAATGGCCTAGGTTATCTTCTATTTCCTGTGTTCTGTCAGGTGTTATTACACTCAGTGGCTACTTTATGAAGTACTACTTGTACCTAATAACGTGGCCGCTGAGTGTAAGTCCCAAGCAGGAAGGCAAGGAAGTGCAGTTAGTTTGTCAGTTAGTGACCAGGATGTGCCATGTCTTAGAGTTTTGTTGAGGCAATCTGTTGCATCCAACTTCAGTGGGGTCATCTTGACTGTGCTAATGGAACAAGTACACTCCATGGCCACTTGATGACTGATCTGTACCTAGTAAAGATTGTACTTGAGATTTTACAAGGAATGAGGATCCTGCTTAAACTATATGGGGAATGGTTGATATCTGCACACTGGCCACTTTGTTAGGTACCTCCTACACCCAGTGAAGTGGCCACTGAGTGTCTGTTCGTGGTCTTCTGCAGCTGTAGCCCATCCACTTCAAGGTTTGACATTCAGAGATACTCTTCTACACACAACTTTTGTTACGCATGGTTATTTGAGTTACTTTTGCCTTCCTGTTTCATGAGCAAGGCATTTTTCACCCACAGATCTGCCACTCACTGGATGATTTTTGTTTTCACACCATTCTCTGTAAACTCTGGAGACTTTTGTTCATGAGAATCCCAGATCAGCAGTTTCTGAAATACTCAAACCACCCCGTCTGGCACCAACTATCATTCCACAGTCAGGGTCACTTACCTCACATTTCTGCCCCATTCTGATGTTTTTTCTTAACAACAAATGAACCTCTTGACCATGTCTGCATCCATTTATGCATTCAGTTGCTGCCACACGATTGGCTGATTAGATATCTGGCACTAACGAGAAGGTGTACAGCTGTACCTAATAAAATGGCCACCGAGTGCATTGCTAGCAGTGATTGTAAGTCTGAGGACGGTGGGGGAATTGCCTAATCCGACTGTTAATCCTTCTATTTCTGCTCAAGCTAAAATCAGTTAATTAAATATAGGTTTCAAAGTGGGAGCTTTCCCAGAGGAGCTCTCCAAAGGCGCTGGAGTACGAATTTTCTTAATACATGCATGCAAAGGTTCAAGTACGTAAGCAGTGCAATTTGTGACCCCATCCTGCCATCGCGCACATTAAGCGCGTGTGATCTGGCAGTTGCACAGATCAGAGTGAATGATACAAAGCTTGCAACTCTTAAAGTGGGTGCATCCAACTGGAACAGTCCAATAAAGTGGAGCCAGAAGGAGAACCTTCGCAGCGGGATGGATATGCTACATAATAGCTGAGTTCAAAGAAGTAGATAAGCATCGGTTCTGAAACTTTACCTTGTTCCCGGCCCTGGACAGCAGGGCATTCTCGTAAGATGAGTGCTCCATACTGCACATGCAGTGGTGCCAGAGGTTTCTGATGACTCAGGTTTCATGTCAGGGCAATTTAAAAGAAATCTGTCCAGAGGCAAAATGCGTTTTGATTCCTGAAACAAGCATGCATGTCCATTTTGGGAGAGCAAGGGGATTAAGGGTTGGAGAGGGGGAATGAACTAAGAATTTTGGAGGTGATAGGTGGGAGAAGTAAAGGGTTGAAAAAGGAGTCTGACAGGAGAGGAGAGTGGACCACGAAATAAAGGGAAGGAGGAGGGGCACCAGAGGGAGGTGAGTCACAGGAGAAGGGGTGAGAGAGATGCCACAATGGGGAATGGAAAAAGAGAGAAACGGGAGGTGGCAGAAATCACCAGTGGTTGGAGAAATTGATAATCGTGCCATCAGGTTGGAGCCAACACAAAATAAATATGAGGTGTTACTCCACTAAGCTGAATTTGGCCTCATCGTGGTAGTAGAGGAGGCCATAGACCAACCTGTGAGAAGGGGAATGGAAACTCAAATTGAAATGGGTGGCCATGAAGATTTACTGTTCCTGTGGAACTGTGCATGCAGGAGAGTCAATAGTGTCTGAACACAATTTCTCAAGCAGATAATTTTCCCCCAGAAAAACTCCTTTATTTTTCAATCATGTTCCCACCAGTATGAATTCTAAACAGGATTTCCTGGTGCACACTTATTGCAGACTTCAAGAAATGCCCATTTTTATTAAACTGCTGTAGGATTGAGTTGCTAAAAGCAATTGGTACCTTAAAGTATGCAGAGGCCACTGTAAAATTCCTGGTTGTGAGGTTGCGAGCATGTGACGGCCAAAAGCTGAAGGATCTGGGCACATGTCGTTGATGCAGTCCTATCACCTCACATCCATTTCAGTCACTGACGGTTTGGTGCTTGTGTATTCTGTAAAGATGCTTTGCTAGATACAAGTAGGAAGGCAGGCAAGAACAGATCTGTTGTCTGTTATTGACTAGGATATGCCGTGACTGTGCTGTCACATGCCGTGTTTTGTTTTGACAGTCTGTTGCTGCTGACTTCAGTGGTTCATCTGGTCAGTATGAATGGAACAAGTACACTCAGTGGCCGCTTTTTTACTGACCTCCTCTACCATCTGTACCTAATAAAGTGGCCTCTGAGTGTATGTTCATGGTTTTCTGCTGCTATAGTCCATCTACTTCTAAGTTGGATATGTTGTGCATTCAGAGATGCTCTTCTGCACACCAATATTGTAACGTGTGGTTATTTGAGTTACTGGTGCCTTCCTGTCAGCTTGAAGCAGTCTCAAGTCAGGTCAAGTTGCTTTTTATTGTCATTTCAATAAACAACTCAAGGCTACACTAGACTATGTAAAATAACACAAAAACTGCACTAGACTACAGACTTACACAGGAGGTCTAGCATAAAGTGCACAAAACAGTGCAGAGCAGTGCAATAATTAATTGATAATAAATAATTAATAAACAAGACAATAGGCATAGAAGGGAAAAATTTCAATACAATAATAAATGATGTAGATGTCAGTCTAGACTCTGGGTATTGAGGAGTCTAATGGCTTGGGGGAAGAAACTGTTGCACAGTCTGGTCGTGAGAGGCCGAATTCTTTGTTACCTTTTGCCAGATGGCAGGAGGGAGAAGAGTGTATGAGGGGTGCGTGGGGTCCTTCACAATGCTGGTAGCTTTGCGGGTACAGCGTGTGGTGTAAGTGTCTGTGATGTCTGTGGTATAAATGTCTGTAAGACCCCAATGATCTTCTCAGCTGACCTCACTATCCACTGCAGAGTCTTGCGATCCGAGATGGTGCAATTCCTGAACCAGGCAGTGACGTAGCTGCTCAGGATGCTCTCGAGACATCCTCTGTAGAATGTGGTGATTCTCCTCCAACCTCTTTCCTTAACAAGGCATTTTCACCAACTCTCTGGATTTTCTTTTGTTTTTTACACCATTCTCAGTAAATTCTAGAGACCGTTGTGTGTGAAAATCCCAGAGGATCAGCACTTTCAGAGATACTCAAACCACCCTGTTTGGCACCATCAGTAATTGGAGTGAAGATGGATGAGAGTTGACTGGGTGGAGGTGTACAAGACTTAAATCAAATAGACAACCAGAGGCTTTTTCCCAGGGTGGAAACAGCCAATACAGGGGCATAACGTTAAGGTGTAGGCTGGGATATCGGAGGTAAATATTTTACACAAGTGATAAATGATAAATAGTCACATAGATGAAAGAAAAATGTAAGGCTATGTGGAAAGGAAGCATTACATCAGAGGTTTCCAACCTTTTTATGCCATAGACCACTACCATTAAGCATGAAGTTCATGGGCCCCAGGTTTGGAACCCCTGTGTTAGATTGATCTGGGAGCAGGGTTAAAGATTTGACACAACATTGTAGGCCAGAGGGCCTTTACCGTGCTGTACTGTTCTTTGTTCAATACCAATGTGAATCTGAGGGAGAAGCCCATTTGGTGAATATTTTGTATAGAGAATGCAATCAGTACACATCAGCAACAATAACTTGAATTTATGCTGTAAACATCTGCAAAATTGTAAAATAACTATATTTCTTCAAAAGAGTATTATCAAACAATATTTGACACCAAGCCATATAAGGAGACAATTATATTACTGAACAATAGGAGGATCGCCTAATTTAGCCATAGACACAGAGCGAGGGTTCGTTTCTCATCAGGGCAGAGATCGGCATGTGTTGATAATTAATGGCTGAGCAATCATCTGTTCCAAAAGCACTGTGGATAATTAGTGTTGATTTGATTGTCTTTGGGTGATTAATAGTTCATACAATAAAAAAGGCAGTCAGAATATTTCCTGATCTCATGCACACCTCCCTTCACATTTCAAACAGAGCATTGGCGTTATTTATTACTGCTTCTACCTTAAACAATTAGCAACTGCTGCTGAATGATGCAAGCGTGGTATTAAACTGTCTCAAGCTGAGACACTTCTCTTTTTCCATTCCCCATTCTAGTTACTCTCTCACCCCTTCTCCTCACCTGCCCATCTCCTCTCTGGTGCCCCTCTTCCTTCCCTTTCTTCCCATGGTCCACTGTCCTCTCCTATCAGATTCCTTCTTCTTCAGCCCATTAACTCTACCACCTATCACCTCCCACTTTTCGAGTTCCCTCCCTCACCCACTCACCTGGTCTCAACTATCTCCTTCTAGCTTGGACTATTTTGTCTTCCTCATCCCCTTATTATTCTGGCTTTCTTTTCCAGTCCTAGAGAAGAGTCTTAGTCTGTGACTGTTTATTCCCCTTCATTGATGCTGCCTGACCTGCTGAGTTTCTCTATCACTTTGTGTGTGTTAAACTCGCTTTTTGTTTATCTTTGTAGAGTTAAAGATTCTGTTCCTATAAACAGCCATGTCAATGTGATTTGCTGTCTTTAAAGGTGTGTGGGTGTTAACCCCAAAGGCGCTCTATTCTTTTCACTAACTGAAGTAATTCTGTGTTGTAAATAGTAATGCCTTCTCTCTTTTTCCATTCCCCATTCTGGTTTCCCTCTTACCCCTTCTCTTCTCATTTGCCCATCATCTCTGTCTGGTTCCCGTCCTACTTCCTTTTCTCCTATGGTCCACTCTCCTCTCCTATGGCCATGGAGCTGTGCTCAGCCACATAGTGGTAAGTGTAAAGTGAGTAGAGGTGACAGCCCAGTATTGCACCTGTGCCGATGGATGTCACTCTGCTGTTTCAGAAGGGAGGAATGCAGGAGAAAGGAAATTATAGGTCAGTTAGCCTGACTTCAGTAACTAGAAAGATATTGGAGTCTATTTTTAAGGATGTGGTCTCAGGGTACTTGGAAGCTCATGTTAAAATAGACTGTAGTCAGCACGGTTTTCTAAAGGAGAAATCTTGCCTGACAAATCTGTTGCAATTCTTTGAAGAAGTAACAAGCAGTATAAACAAAGGAGAATTGGTGGATGTTGTGTACTGGGATTTTGAGAAGGCCTTTGACAAGGTGCTGCACATGAGGCTGCTTAACAAGATAAGAGCCCATGGTATTACAGGAAAGGTACTAGCGTGGATGGAAGACTGGCTGACTGGCAGGAGTCAAAGAGAGGAAATAAAGTGAGCCTTTTCTGGTTTGCTGCTGGTGACTAGTGGTGTTCCACAGGAGTTGGTATTGGGACTGGTTCTTTTTATGTTATATGTCAATGATTTGGATGAAGGAATTGATAGTTTTGGTGCAAAGTTAGCAGATGATATAAAGATAGGTGGAATGGCAGGCAATGTTGAGGAAGCAGGGTGTCTGCAGAAACAGATTAGGGGAGTGAGCAAGGAAGTGGTAAGCAGAATATAATGAAGGGAGGTGCATGGTCATGCACTTTGGCAGAAGGAGTAAAGATGTGGACTATTTGTTAAATGGGAGAAAATTTATAAAAAAAACAGATGCAGAGGGACTGGGGGGTCCTTGTACAGGATTCAATAAAGGTTAACTTGCAAGTTAAGTTGGTGATGAGGAAGACAAATACAACATTAGTATTTGGACTAGAATACAAAAGCAAGTATGTAATGCTTAGGATTTATAAGGTATTGGTCAAACCACACTTGGAGTATTGTGAGCAGCTTATCTAAGAAAAACAATGTGCTGGCATTCGGGAAGTTCTGGAGGAGGTGCATGGGAATGATCCCAGGAATTAATACATTAAGAAATGAGAAGAATTTGATGACTTTGGGCCTGTGCTTGCAATCTTCTGAAAAAGTAGAGGCACTACTGTGCTTGCTTCATAATGGAACTTATGTGTTGGACCTTGGACAGATCCTCTGAAATGATAACACTAAGGACCTTCTACTCTTCTGAATGGGACCGGCTCTCGTGGTTTCATAACTGGCCATTTGTTGTTTGGTACATCAAAGGCTTGGCCTAAGTATTGGGCTTGGCTTTGGAAGCTTAGCATCTCAGGGCTGTGGAAATGGGCGAATCACGGAGACCCACGTGTCGTTGGGGGAGTCGGAATGTCTGCGGCGGTGGACCCACAGACTCATGATCTTTGGGCACAGAGCTCGAGAAAAAGAGATGTAGAGGACTCTTAACATCGTAAACCAGCAAGTCGTTCGTTATGTCTCCCTGCTCGACACCACTTTCTCCCATATTAGGGAGAGGGAGAACCTGTGGTATGTCAAATGCCGGGTGGACAATGTAGACTTTGGGGTAACTGCAAGTCTGTGTCTTTGCTGTTGCTTTGCCCACACTTGAGTGCTCGGTGGTGGGTGCCGATACTTTCTTTTGCCGGTAGAGGGAGGGGGATCTCTACTTGCTGCTGCTTGCGCGTGGGAGGGAGGGGAGCTGGAGGGTGCTTTGGGGTTCCAACATTTGACTGTCATTCATTATTTGGGGCACTCCTCTGTTTACGTGGATGTTTGTGTAGAAAATACATTCCAGGATGTATATTGTGTACGTTTCTCTGACATTAAATAGCATCTTTGAACCTTGCACCTTTGAGCCTTTAATTTTCTGATGAAGACTGGCTCATAGACCTCCAATTCCCTCCTCCTGAAGTCAATATCAGCTCTTTGGTCTAGCTAACATTGAGTAAGAGTTGTTGTGGCACCACTCAGCCAGATTTCAGTCTCCCTCCTATATGCTGATTTGTCACCACCTTTGATTCAGCCAACAATAATTGTGTCATCAGCAAACTTAAACATAGCATTGGAGTTGTGCTTAGCCTCACGGTCATAAGCATAAAGTGAATACGTTCCAACGCAGAAGGTTACTTGCACAAACAAAACTTCGTAAGGTCTAGGCAGAAGATTACACAAAACTGTATTGTAAGATTATGTCAGTAAAGGTGAATCTCACAAGAAGCATTGTTTATAGCAGAATTATCTCAGAAAACAATGTGTCCAGGTTTGCAGTTCTGCAGTCTAGATAATTCTCAATTTGTTTACATAGATTTGAAAATAAAGAAACAAATTATTGGAGGCTACATGGAGGAGGCGAATTGCCTCTCTTAGAAGATGGAGTGGTTCCAGTGGGCTTGTGCCTGCATGAAAATGAATCTCAGGACAGTATACGGTGACATACTTCCTACTGTACCGAGCAAAGTGACCACTGAGGTCCTTTTCTATTGTACCACATCCATTTCAAGGTTCAATGTTTTGTGCATACAGAGCTGCTCTACTGCACACCACTGTTGTAACACATGGTTATGTGAGTTACTGTTGTTGTACCAATCTGATCATTCTCATTTGACCTCTCTCAGTCACAAGGCATTTTTGCCCACAGAACTGCTGCTCACTGGGTGTTCTTTTGTTTTTTGCACCATTCTCTGTAAACTCTAAAGACTGCTGTGTGTGAAAATTCCAGCTGATCAGCAGTTTCTGAGATACACAGACCACCCCATCTGGCACCAACAGTCATTCCACAGTCAAAGTCACGGATCACATTCCTTCCCCATTCTGATTTTTGTTCAGAACAACAATTGAACCTATTGACCATGTCATAGAAACATAGAAACATAGAAAATAGGTGCAGGAGTAGGCCATTCGGCCCTTCGATCCTGCACCACCATTCAGTATGATCATGGCTGATCATCCAACTCAGAACCCTGTACCTGCTTTCTCTCCATACCCCCGATCCCTTTAGCCACCAGGGCCATATCTAACTTCCTCTTAAATATAGCCAATGAATCAGCCTCAACTGTTTCCTGGGGCAGAGAATTACACAGATTCACCACTCTCTGTGTGAAGAAGTTTTTCCTCATCTTGGTCCTAAAAGGCTTCCCCTTTATCCTTAAACTGTGACCCCTTGTTCTGGACTTCCCCAACATTGGAAACAATCTTCCTGCATCTAGCCTGTCCAATCCCTTTAGAATTTTATATGTTTCAATAAGATCCCCCCTCAATCTTCTGAATTCCAGCGAGTATAAGCCTAGTCGATCCAGTCTTTCTTCGTATGAAAGTCCTGCCATCCCAGGAATCAATCTGGTGAACCTTCTTTGTACTCCCTCTATGGCAAGAATGTCTTTCCTCAGATTAGGGGACCGAAACTGCACACAATACACTATGTGCGGTCTCACCAAGGCCTTGTACAACTGCAGTAGAACCTCCCTGCTCCTGTACTCAAATCCTTTTGCTATGAATGCCAACATACCATTTGCCTTTTCCACTGCCTGCTGTACCTGCAAGCCCACCTTCAATGACTGGTGTACAATGACACCCAGGTCTCGTTGCACCTCCCCTTTTCCTAATCGGCCACCATTCAGATAATAATCTGTTTTCCTGTTCTTGCAACCAAAGTGGAATACCTCACATTTATCCACATTAAATTGCATCTGCCATGAATTTGCCCACTCACCTAACCTATCCAATTCACCCTGCATCCTCTTAGGATCCTTCTCACAGCTAACACCGCCGCCCAGCTTCGTGTCATCCGCAAACTTGGAGATGCTGCATTTAATTCTCTTGTCTAAATCATTAATATATATTGTAAACAACTGGGGTTCTAGCACTGAGCCTTGAGGTACCCTACTAGTCACTGCCTGCCATTCTGAAAAGGTCCCGTTTACTCCCCCTCTTTGCTTCCTGTCTGCCAACCAATTCTCTATCCACATCAATACCATACCTCCAATACCGTGTGCTTTAAGTTTGCACACTAATCTCCTGTGTGGGACCTTGTCAAAAGCCTTTTGAAAATCTAAATATACCACATCCACTGGCTCTCCCCTATCCACTCTACTAGTTACATCTTCAAAAAATTCTATAAGATTTGTCAGACATGATTTTCCTTTCACAAATCCATGCTGACTTTGTCCAATGATTTCACCTCTTTCCAAATGTGCTGTTATCACATCTTTGATAACTGACTCTAGCATTTTCCCCACCACTGATGTCAGGCTAACCGGTCTATAATTCCCCGGTTTCTCTCTCCCTCCTTTTTTAAAAAGTGGGTTTCCATTAGCCACCCTCCAATCCTCAGGAACTAATCCAGAATCTAAGGAGTTTTGAAAAATTATCACTAATGCATCCACTATTTCTTGGGCTACTTCCTTAAGCACTCTGGGATGCAGACCATCTGGCCCTGGGAATTTATCTGCCTTTAATCCCTTCAATTTACCTAATACCACTTTCCTACTAACATGTATTTCCCTCAGTTCCTCCATCTCACTAGACCCTCGGTCTAGCATGTCTGCATGCCTGCATGCTTTGATGCATTGAATTGCTGTTGTCACGTGATTGGCTGATTAGATATTTGCATTAATGAGCAGGTGCTCCAGTGTACCTAATAAGGTGGCCACTGAGTGTAGACGTGCTTTGATAATAAATTGACTTTGAACTTTGAGATTGTACCTAGAGAGACATGAGAAAGCATGGGCATGTGGAAGTGCTCAGGTGTGATCATGCCCTTTATGCTGTTAAGCTGTTTTTTCTGTCCATCAGCATTACTGAATTCCTTGGCTGCTTTACAAGAAAGATTCCATTTTAATGTTGGAAGTGGGAATGCCACTTCTGCAAATGTGAGCATTGATATCCTCTGAAGATGCTGGCAGGTATTTAGCACATAAGTAAACATTTACCTTTTCACTCCTAATTAAAGGATATTGGTGGGAAATCGTAATGAACTTCTAAATTCAAAGTTCAAAGTAAATTTATTATCAAAGTACATATATGCCACCATATGCTACTCTGAGACTCATTTTCTTGTGGGCATTCATCATAAGTAAGTTTGGACTCTGTAGTTTATGTTATGACGTGTTACTGCTTTCTGACTACTTCTTTTCTTTATTGCCATTTTGTACGATTTTCATCAGGGCAGACTGGCTCCAGGGGCTGCAGTCTACAAACAACTGAGCGCTAAATTGAACTCAGCTGAACTAGACTTTATTAACATCCCTAAACTGTTTCAGTGGTTTGAAGTTTCCTTTGAACAGGTTCCATGGTGTTCCTTCGTTTTGTGGCTGTCTGCTGGAAGATGAAACTCAGAGTTGTATACTGCATACGTACTTAGAATCTTTAAATACAATGGAAACAGTGAAAAAATACACACAAGATGGACAAACAACAAAAGTTCAAAAGACAACAAAGTGTGCAAATACAAAGAGAAATAACATACAAAACAATGATAAGTAAATAAGCAATGAATATCAAGAACATGAGATGAAAAACTCTGGAAAGTGAGTTCGTAGGTTGTGGGAACCGTTCAGTGTTGAGGTGAATAAAGTCATTCCCTCTGGTTCATAATTCTTCCTGAACCTGGTGGTGTGACACCAAAGTTTCCTTTATTCTCTGCCGGCAGAGAGTGCAAAGATTGACCTGCAATGTGATTTCTGCTCTACACTAACACTGCCATTATACACTGCAACCTTTTCTTTCTGTGGCTCTGTGGAAATAACAGTATCACAAACGCTGCCACGAAACGCGTTGTTGGTGTGAGATTCCATATTCCCTTTGCAGGTTCATTTAGCACAACCACCAGTGCTCTGAAATAGCAAACATTTGATTTTTTTGAGGGCAGAGTCTAGTTTAGGGAACAGATGAGAGCCTGGCTTCAGATCTACAGTTCTGTGCAAAAGTCCCTCCCACAGTGCTCCAGCCTCGTCATTTCCAACACACTCTGCTCCTGTCACACTTACATATATATATCATATGTACAGTACATATATCTGATACTGTTGCACAGTACTGTACCTCTTCAGAAGAAAAGTATCGATTCTAACAGGCAACTTCAGCTCCAGGCAGGCTAATTGTTTTATATTTCAGTAGGATTAATTCGCTTGGATTGATGCAGCAAAATGTCAGTTTAGACATTTCAGTTTGAAATCTAGTTCCTGATGAGGAGCAAAAAAAAAGATATTAAACTTGTTTCTTGATATTTATTTACAAAAGAAAAGGCATAAGGCAGCGGAGCAGAATTAGTCCATTTAGTCTGCTCCGCTCCGCCATTCCATCTTGGCTGATTTATTAACTTTCTCAACTCCGTTCGCCTGCCTTCTCCCCGTAACCTTTGACACCCTGACCAATGAAGAACCTGTCAATCTCCACTATAAGTTCACCCAGTGACCTGGCCTCCACAACCGTCTGTGGCAAGAAAAAACTAATGGAGATCAAGGGACATTGTTTCAAATTAAAGATGTGTGCATTAAATGAAGTCAGAGACAATAACACCCTGGCTCTGCAGTAAGCAGTCAGAGACTTAAGTATTCTGTTGTGGTATGCAGAGTAAAGTTGCAAAGGAATTGCATTAAACTATTCATGACCAGGCTAAAATATTTATGTGCCTTGTGGTATCTGTTTGTTTGTTGTTGTTGATATCTTGTAATAGATTTTAGGATTAGAACTCTCCAGAAGCTTACTGACATAAAGGGCTAGAGATTTCTGCTCTCTCAAAATACTGAAATGAAAATAACTAAGAACAATCTGTTCCTGTTCATCAAAATTTAAACTTCTGAGTAAATTTATTATCAAAGTACATCTACGTCACCATATATATATATGTAAAACCCTAAGTTTCAATTTCTCGCAGGCATACTCAATAAATCTATAGAATAATAATCACAATAGGATCAATGAAAGACTGCACTCAGGTGTTCACCCAAGTGCAGAAGGCAACAAATGGCAAATATAAAAAGAAAGAAATAATAATAATAAATAAATAAGCAATAAATATCGAGAACATGAGAAGAAGAATCCTTGAAAGTGAGTTCATGGGTTGTGGGAATGTTTCAATGATGGAACAATTTAAGTTAAAGAGCGTTTGGTTCAAGAGCCTGAGGGGGTAGTAACTGGTCCTGAACCTGGTGATGTGAGTCTTGAGGCTCCTGTACCTTCTTCCTTCAGCAGTGAGACGAGAGGACATCCTGGGTGGTGGGGGTCCCTGATGATGGATGTTGTTTTCCTGCATCAACGTTCCATGTAGATGTGCTCACTGGTTGGGAGGGTTTTACCCGTAATGGGCTGAGCCTTATTTACTACATTTTGTAGGATCTTCTATTTGGCATTGGTGTTTCCATACCAGGTAGTGATTTAACCAGTCAATATACTCTCCACCTCACAACTGTAGAATTTTGTCAGTTTTAGTTGCCATGCCAAACCTTTGCAAACTCCTAAGGAAGTAGAGGTGCTGCCATACTTTCTTTGTAATTGCACTTACACGCTGAGCCAAGGAGGGGTCCTCTGAATAATAACACCAAGGAATTCAATTTGCAGGCCATCTATTAACCATAATACCTAAGAGCAGAATTAAACCATTCAGCCCATCAAGTCTGCCATGCAGTTCTATCATGGTTAATTTATTATTCCTCTCCACCCATTCTCCTGTCTTGTCCTGATAACCTTTCCACCCTGACTAATCGACAATCCAGCCCTTACGATCTAGTAGCTCATTGCATTGGTAATGTCAGTTTGATTTGCATAAATGATCAGTTTCTGATGTCACGAGCAGTAGCTAATCCTGGATTAGGATGGGATTTAACGGATGTCAGTGTGTTGCTGTTGAACCTTTGATAGGCCAGAAGGGTAGAAGTCTTTTGCATGCATGATTAGAAAATTAATTTATCAAGAATAATTGTAAGGGAGTTCAGTAAGACAGTGGATGTAAATGGATCAAAGCATGTAGCGGTTTCCGGCATCCTGTGTGAGATGTTTCTCCCATGTGTGTGTGGGATTCCTCCGGGTGCCTGGATCCCTCCCATATTCCCAAACCGCACTGTTTAGTAGATTAATTGGTCATTGTAAATTGTTCAATGATTGGGCTAGTGTTGACAGGTGGGTTGCTGGGAAGCACAGCTCAGTGGGCCGAAAGGGCTTGATTTGCACCGTATCGCTGAGTAAGTAGATTAATGGGGGCGTCCCAGGAGAGAGTGGCAAGAGGTCCAGAAATGGCGAGCGGCCTGAAAGGGGCAGGAAATGTGGGGATGATAATGGCCAATGGGGGCCAGTCTCCACTTCTGCGGGGCGAAGTTCAGATACATTCATCCTAGTGGCTTATGGAAATGAGTCAGATTGTGGTCCATTGGGTGGTCTGACATGACAGCAATCTGGAACATACAGCTCATGTATTTACAGTAAAGAATGGCGGTTTGGGGACCAGAGAACATGTCTGCAATGGGGTTTGTCTATATCAACAGTGTTAATATAGAGAGCTTCAAGTTCCAAGGTATGAACATCACCATTAGCCTGTCCTGGTCCAATCAGGTTGATGTCACAGTGAAGAAAGCTCATCTATGCTTTTACTTCCTCAGGAAGCACGAGAAATTTGACATATCAAAGTTAAAAGTAAACTTATTATCTAAGTACATATATGTCACCATATGCAACCCTGAGAGTCATTTTCAAGTGGATCTATAGAATAGTAACTATAACAGGATCAATGAAAGATCAGAGTGCAGAAGACAAGTTGCGCAAATGTAAATATAAATAAATATCAAGAACATGAGATAATAAAGATAAAGAGTCCTTAAAGTGAGATCATTGGTTGTGGAAACATCTCAATGGATGGACAACTGAGTGTAGCTGTCCTCTTTTGTTCAGTAGCCTGATAGTTGAGGGGTTGTAACTGTTCTTGAACCTGGTGGTGTGAATCCTGTGGGTCCTGTACCTTCTACCTCATGGCAACAGAGAGGAAAGAGCACGGCCTATGATTGCTACTGCTTTTCTATGGCAGTGTTTCATGTGGATGTGTTTGGTACTTGGGTGGGCTTTACCCATAGTGTACTTGGTCAATTTCACTACCTTTTGTAGGATTTTCTATTCAAAGACATTGGTGTTTTCAAACCAGGCCATGATGCAGCCTTTGACCTGCCAATTTTTCTTGATGTCCCATTCTCTCTGGATGCATCGTGGCTTGCTATGGCAACTGCTCTGCACATGGAGCAGATTCACTGTGTTGTTTATAGTGTTGTGTTCTCTCCGTGTGGTTCTGCTGAGAATTGTGGACATGTTTTGTTTGCACCAGAATGTGTGGTGACACTTGTGGGCTGCCCCTGGCATGTCCTTAGCTTGTGTTTGTTGTTAGCACAAACAACACATTTCACTGTATTTTTTTTATGTATATGTGATAAATAAATCTGACTATGAATCTTATCAGTATTTGCTTATGTATAGCTTTTCATAAATTCTATTGTATTTCTTTATTTTCCTGTAAATGCCTGCAAGATCGAAGTCAAAGGTTAAGGGTGAAAGGTGATGTCTAAGGGAAACATAGAGGGAAACTTCACTCAGAGGGTGGTGAGAGTATGGTTCGAGCTACTAGTGCAAGTGATGCAAGAGATTTTAAGCAAAGTTTGGATAGGTACATGGATGGTAGGGGAATTGAGGGCTCTGGTCTGGGTGCAGGTTGATGGAACTGGACAGTTTAAATGATTTGGCACAGACTTGATGGGCCAAAGGGCCTGCTTTTGTACTGCACTTTTCTGTGACTCTATGAACATGAACCTCAAGATAATATATTGTAACATACAGTATATGTACTTTGATATATGAATAGCGAATTGACAGGAATAGCTTATGAATGTCACAGCCTGTCTAATACACTTGCTTCAGACTGGCATAGTTCTCACTGAGAAAGAGAAGACTTGATCTTAGGGTGGTTCAATCTTATTAAAGTCATGCACCACGTTGTGTGCAGCCATGATCTCTATTACTGCCATTGAACCGCACTTCAGGAGGGTTCCGGACTGACATTGGCTCTTTAATTTTACAAAGTGTTGGGGAATCTGAAATGTGCAAAGAAAAAGCTGTGAGTCAGCGTTATTTATGGAGGGAGGAACAGAGCTAATGGCTCAAGTCAATGCCGTGACTAATCAGATCAGGTCTATTATCACTGACGTATGTCATGAAGTTTGTTGCTGTGCCATAGCAGTACAGTCAAAGTAAATAAAAATTATTATAAATTACGAGGTAAGTAACTAGCACAAAAGACGAATAATGAGATAGTGTTGTCCAATTCTGTTGTAGGGTCTTGGGCTGAAATGTCGACTGTTCATTCCCATCCATAGATGCTGCCTGACCTGCTGAGTTCTTCCAGCACATTGTGTGCATTGCTCTAGATTTCTAACATCTGTAGTACTTCTTGCGACCAGTGAGGTAGTGTTCATTGGTTTCTGAATTGTTCAGTAATCCATAAGCCATTGGAGCAGAATCAGCCCATTTGACCCATCGACTCTGCTCCATCATGGCCACTTTCCTGTCTTCTCCCTGTAACCTTTGATGCCCTGAGTAATCAAGAACACATTCACCTCCTGTGGACTGAGAATGGGAGGGGGGCAGGGAGAGGGGAATCATGGTTGGGAAAAGGGGAAGGGAGAGGGGAGGGAGCAGGAAGCACCAGGAGACTTTCTGTAATGATCAATAAACCAACTGTTTGGAATCAAATGACCTTGCCTGGTGTCTCAGGGCTGACTGTGCCACCCACACCACTCCACCCACCCCTCACACTCCTTCTCTGCCACCTGGCCCACTCCCCTCCCACGGCGCACCACCCTTGCTATGCCCAATAACTTAGCCTGCACAGTTAGAATGAGGTTCTTCCTAAAATGTTGACTGTAGGTCTTCAGGCTTCGGTACCTGCTGGAAATAATGAGAAGAAGGCATATCCTGGATGATAAAGGTCTTTAATGATGGATGTCCCAAAGGTGGAGACTAAGGTGGTTCTGTGAATTGCCTTAAAATTAAGATGTAATGGCAGTTTCATGGCAGTTCATTTATGGTAGATCTGGGGTTCTCTGTCTGGTGTTCACGGACCCCTTGGTTAATGGTATTGGTCCATGGCATAAAAAAGGGTTGGGAGACCCTGCTTTCAATAATGATGAGCTTTGAGAACATGATCCTTCAAATACCTCACATCGGCTGGTGTGGATTGCCATCTCTCTCCTAACACAACTGGAGGCTTCTTGGTGAACAGAATTCCTGCCGGTTGGTAAAACTCAAAAGACCCTTTATTTTTGGTGCTGATGTCCCACACTGAAGTTAATGATATAGCCATTAATAATAATAATATACATGTGTGTAAGTTGTTTGTTATATTTCACTAGATTTCTCTAGCAAAGCAATGGCAGGGAAGTGAACAAAAGTGACAATTTAATGCCCCCTTTGTAAAGCTAAGTCTTTTGTGTACTGCTGCTGGGTCCTGGTTGTATCTCTATGTAATTTAGTGAGTTGGTATGGATAGATTTGGTGCAATGACATGCTTTGCCCTTCATCTACCCTGAGAGGCCAAATCAGGATCAGATTTAATATCATCAGCATGCGATCTGTTAATCTGGTGGCAGCGGGAAAATGCAATACTTAATAATAAAAACTGTAAATAACAGTAAGAAACACACACACACACACACACACAATAAGTTGTAGAAACCTTGAATCAGTTCACTGTTCAGGTGAGTGAATTTATCCATTCTGATTCAAAATCCTGATAGTGGAGGGGTAATAATTGTTCCTGTACCTGGTGGTATGAGTTCTGAGGCTCCTGTACCTTCTTCCTGATGGCAGCAGTGAGAGGAGAGCATGGGCCAGATGGTGGGAGTCCTTGATGAAGGATGGTGCTTTATTTGTGGCAGAGATCTTTGCAGATGTGCTCAGTGAGGGAAGGCCTTTACCTGTGGTGGCCTTGGTTGATCTTATTCTTGCTAAATAATATCACCAAACCTCCTCTGATTACCTGGTTGAGATGAGTGAGCCAAATCTCAAAGTCTACACCACCAACCCACTGGCACATTCTGGATAGTCCTGTCGTAAAATGGTGACTCTTCATATTGATTTTAAAAATGAGAGTCAGCTTTCATTTCAGTCTGAAAAATATCCAGTTCCATCAATTTAAACCAGTCTGCAAGTTTTTGTCACATCTCCCCTCTAACTTCCCTAAGGCAAAAGGAAAGACAATTTGCTTTCTCCAGTTTTCAAAGACGCACCAACCTTTTCTGTAACCTTAGCTTGTGAACTCATTGAGGGTTAATCGTTTCATTGAATCGAATTTGAGTACTCAAATATTATGTATGTGCTTTGGTGGTGGGTGGATGAGAGGTAGGGAAGTATGGGCCCTGTTTTGCTGTTGTTGTTAGGGCCCAGGTGAGAGGACTCTGCCCTATGTCCCTGCAGGGGTGATGGGTTTAAGATGAAGAAGACGTGCGGGTGGATAGTTGTTAGGAAGGAGTGGGGCTTGGTTTGCTGTTGTTGTTTTGTTGCTTGGTGTGTTCTGTGTTGTTCTGCTAAGCGTTATAGGTGTGCTATGCCGGCGCCCCACAGTTTGGTGACACTTGTAGGCTGCACCCCGCCCCCCCCCCCCCCCCCCAGCACATGCTTAGGTCCTGTTGATTGTTAAGGCAAACATCACCTTTCACTGTGACTTTGTGACTGTGAGCTCCGTCATCTTTTTGTTCTGCTGTGTGATGAACTGAGGCTATGGCCTGCTCCGGCTGCTCTGGGATTCGTGCCTACGGACTGAACGCTGTTTGCTTGTTTTTATTGTGTGCACAGTTTGTTTTTTTTCTCCCTCTCTCTGTACGTTGGGTGATTGTTGGTCCTTTTTTATGGGCTCTTTTGGGTTTCTTGTTTTGTGGCTGCCTGTAAGGAGACAAATCTCTGGGTTGCAATAGTGTATACATACTTCGATAATAAATGTACTTTGAACTTTGACTTTAATCTTAAAATTGTTTAAACTAGCCAAAATTGCTAGAATATATAGAATATTAAATATATCATCAACACTGCAATGGTGGTACGCAGTACCCATCTGATCTGTACCGACTACCATTAATAAAGGTAGTTTGCAAAATCCTAAAAGGAATTTCTTCTAAATGCACACCAATTCTCTCTTTGTTTTCAATAGCAAAAGACACAGAATGGTAACAAGTCGACTCATTCATCTCCACACAATAGAAGCCAAGGTAGATCGGATATGGGATGGTCTGTCTTTTTTAAATATATAATTGCATATTTGGATTAATGCCACTTGCACAAGGCGGGTTTTAAAGGAGAAAGTTAAACCCCTTTCGGAGCATTGAATGGAGATTTGTTCCACTCTGTGACTGAAGAGCAGCTTGGCAGCGTAACTCACGGAACACTCTTGTTTGTCACAGGGACTCAACAGATTACTTCCTTTCATTAAAACCAAAAAGTCAATTAAAAAAAATGCGAGCACCCGCTTTCCTTTTGTAGCGAGTTTGGAGGGGGGGTGTGAGGCAGAGCAATGGAGGTGAATGGCAGTGAATTGAGACTCTGCATATTTGGCAAAGTTCCAAGATTTAATCCAAATTCTTACCTTCAAAGGCCCCATCTACGCTCCCAAATCCGTTTCTATATGTGTATCCTTTCCCATTCCCCTCACCAAATAAAGTCAAAAGAAAGAGTTTAACAGGACTACTTTTGTACGTCCCAAGGTTGGAGTGATTCATTTTTCTGGCATGGTGAGGCACTTCAGTCCTGGAGTACCTACACAGCGTGCTCTGATCATGCATCAGCAAACAGGTCAAAGTTCAGCATTGTCGTTAGAAAATTACAGTACTGTTTCACGTACAAGTTTAAATTTATTGTCACCTGACTGTACATATACACAGCACTGTGCAAAAGTTACGGCACATATATACAGTTAAGGTGCCTAAGCGCTTTTGTACAGTACTGTATTTGTCAACGTGGAGCGGAGAGTGAGTTTGTAAATCTGGCAGGTGCAAAGGGTGTTGGGAATGTTGAGGTGGAGGGCCGTCAGAGGGGTGTGAGACAGGTGGCAGAGAAGGAGCGTCAGGAGCAGGGGGTTAGCGCCGTAGCAGACACAGCCAGCCCTGAGACACCAAGATAGGTCATCTGATTGCAAACAGTTGGTTAATTGATCATTACAGAATGTCTCTCTGGTGTTTCCTGCTCCTCCCACCTCTCCCTTCCCCTTTTCCCAACCATGATTCCCCTCTCCCTTCCTGCTCTCAATCTACGACAGAGACTCATATCAGAGTCATCACTCACAGATGTCATGGGACTTGTATTGTTTTGTGGCATCAGTACCGTGAAATACGTAAAATTACTATACTACTGTGCAAAAGTCTTGGGCTCTCTAGCTATATATTGTGCCTAAGACTTTTGCACAGTACTGTTCAACCAAATGAAATGTTATTGTTCCTGTCCACTGCACACCCACAAAACATAGATCACACATGGCACTTAAACCAAAATATTACCGGAAATAAGTGAATAAAACAGAATTCAGAATACACGTGTAGTGTAGTGTACAGGTAAACTGTGAAGAGCTCACTCTGCTAGTGATGAGACCTCGGGGGCAGCGGGGTATTCTATAGTCTCACAGACATGCGGTGAAAAGGTTTCTTAAAAACATTTCCATACAAAGTATCTGTTACATGATCTCTTGCTCATAAAGCCTTGACAGAATTTATTAGAGTTTTGTGGGGGGGGGGGGTGGGGGTAGTGAAGGGAAAGTAGGTACCACCATTTTTTAGCTAACTTGTCAGCTTGCCAGCTGTGCCTTGTTCCTCGGTCATATTTGTAAAAGCCACAGAAGGAGTAACTGATGGATTGTGTTGAATGCTGCATTCTGCTAGCCTGTCTTTGCCACAATCGAAATCATTAAAGAGGCAAAGTCCTCCACAGAAAATTCAGAATCGAAAGTGGCAGCTAGTTCTGTCTGTGATTGGCCAGTCTTGTTACTTGGCAACAGGGCCATTTCAGTCATTACAGGATATAAAGGTACATACTGGTAGCAAATAACATGCCCATGTTCTTGTTGGCACATGATGAAGTGCAGTGGGCGAGCGGTGTGTTGCTCAGTGTGTCAAGAGCAGGGACTTAATTTTCTCAGAGTAACAGTTGCTATTGTTTTGAACTACACATTGAAATCAAACCCATCATTAAATCATATGCACTAAAGCAGTTTTGGATTGTGTGATAAAGAAACATTAGCCGTCATCATCTACTGTGCCAAACATTGATGAATCAGGAGTGAAGTCTTGTTCAATACCAATTTGAAATTGGTATGCAAATATCTAGTGCTTCAGATGTATAAAAAACAATCTGGTCTCTTTTGAAGGGATGTCACGCTTAGTCACTATATTGAAAGATTGAAAGTTAGCTTTATTTAGATAAGGGGGCCACAAACCCTTTAATAGTAGGGATCCACAGCATTAAAAATGTTACCCTGATTTAGATCATAAGACATAGGAGCAGGATTCCCTGTCAAACCCATTCACCTACCCAAGAGCCATAAAATCATTAGAAGCAGAATTAGGCCATTCAGCCCATTGTCACATGTATATCAAAAATTCAAAACGTACAGTGAAATGTGCCAACACGAGGAAATCTGCAGATGCTGGAAATTCACACACAAAATGCTGGTGGAACACAGCAGGCCAGGCAGCATCTATAAGGAGAAGCACTGTCGACGTTTTGGGCCGAGACCCTTCTTCAGGACTAACTGAAAGGAAAGATAGTAAGAGATTTGAAAGTAGTGGGGGGAGGGGGAAATGCAAAATGATAGGAGAAGACTGTATCACTTTCGCCAATCACCTTTCCAGCTCTTAGCTTCATCCCACCCCCTCCGGTCTTCTCCTATTATTTCGCATTTCCCCCTCCCCCCACTACTTTCAAATCTCTTACTATCTTTCTCTTCAGTTAGTCCTGACGAAGGGTCTCGGCCCAAAACGTCGACAGTGCTTCTCCCTATAGATGCTGCCTGGCCTGCTGTGTTCCATCAGCATTTTGTGTGTGTTGAGTGTAATGTGTCGTCATGTCAACGACCAACACAGTCCAGGATGTGCTGGGGGCGACCCACAAACCTCGCTATGCTTTCCGTAGCAATATTTCATGTTCACAACTTACTAACCCTAGCCTATGCGTCTTTAGAATTCGGGAGGAAATCCAAGCACCCGGAGGAAACCCACATTGTGATCAGAAGAATGTACCGACTCCCTATAGGCAGTGGCAGGAGCTGAACCCCAATGTTGATCGCTGGTGCTGTAAACAGTACCCCACCATGCTACCTTGTCCCGTGACTGGATATGGGTTCCACCCCATAGCGTCTGATTGGTGGTCACTGGGACTGTGAAGTGATTACACTAACCGCTACACTACAGTGAAGCCTATAATCTCATTGCATTACTTAGCTGATTGGCAAGGAGCTCTCTGATAATAATTGTATTTTACCTGTGTTCTGTGCTTTCAGCATGTGTAAGATCCTGTCACGATCAGATTTGTTACCCATCTGTAGTTAAAACATAGAACAAGATCATAACAGCACAGTACAGACTCTTCAGCCCACTATGTTGTGCCAACCTCTTAACCTTCTCTAAGAACAATTCAACCCTTCCCTCCTATGTAACTCTACATTTATCTATCAAAATATACCTATCTAAATGCCTACCTGTACCACCACCTCTGGCAGGCATTCCAAGCACCCGTCACTTTCTGTGTAAAAAACACTTTCCTCCGACATCCCCCCACCCACTATACTTCCCTTCAATCACCTTTACAATTATTCTCTGGTGTATTAGCCATTTCTGCTCTGGGAAAATACCCCAGGCTGTCCTCTCTCTCTGTGCTTCTTTTAATCTTGAGAGATTACTGAAGAGCAGTAACAGGAACAGTAGAATCGCTGATATTATTAACTAATCCATTGAGCTCTTACAGCAACCTGACATTAACACACACATTATTTATAAATTGCTATTACATGAAGTGGAGAACTGATTAGTTCTAAACACAAAAGATTCTGCAGATGCTGGAAATCCAGATCAAAATTCTGGTGGGTGTTAGCAGGGCAGGCAGCATTTATGAGAAAGAATAAACAAGCCCTGAGACTAACATAAAGTCTTTGGATGATGCATTCCATGTAACAATAGACAACAATCTAATGTCTGTATTATTTTTCTTATTTAGTCTTGACCTGTTAATGATTTTTAGAGTATTGCATTTACTGTCTATCTGTATAATCCTGCGTGTGATGGCGAAACTTACCGTCTAATTGCCCCAGTCTTCGAGATGTTTCTTGCCCAATGATGTCACTGCTCAGGAGAATGAGAAATCTGACATTAGCTCACCAGATTCTGAAACAGTTATTACCCCTCACCCATCAGGCTCTTGAACCAGAGGGGATAACTTCAGCCCAACACTGTCCTGTTCCCACAACCCAAGCACTCACTTTCAAGGACATTTTGTCTCATGTTTTCGAAATTTTGTTGTCTGCTGTACATTGGTTGCCTTTCTGTCTTGTTGTGTGCAGTCTTCATTGTTTCTTTCTGGTTCTTATGCACTTACAATGAATGCCTGCAAGAAAACGAATCTCAGGGTTGTATATGGTACATAAATGTACTTTGATAACAAATTTACTTTGAACTTTGAAATTATTGCACGAAATGGAGAACTGACGTGCTCTGGTCATTTTAAGTTAACATAAAGACTTTGGGCAATGCATTTCATATAACAGTGGACAACAGCCTAATGTTTGCTGTCCAAGTTTTTTATTCTGAGTTAGCTTTACGCTGATAATGATTTTTAGAATGTTGCATTTATTGCCCATGTATGGTGTGATACCAGAACTTTTCCTCTAACTATGCCAGTCCTAGAAGGGTTTCTTGCCCAATGATGATGTCAGACTGTTGGAATAAGGACCTTCTCCCTGCTGAGAAGAATCAGTTCTGTTACAGTTCTAAGTCATGATGGCATATGCAGTTGTGGGAGACTGTTCCAACAACATTGTGACACATGACTTTATTAGCTGCAGGGGGAATTAAGTGGACCTCTTGCAGCGAACACAGAAATTGTTATATTCCTGCCCTGTGTTACTTGGAACTACACAGTGGATCTATCTGTGTCCAGAAGGCCAAAATTTTAAATGTTTTGCATTGGACTGGTAACCAAAGTATTCAGTTAATCACTGTGAACTGATATTTTCATAACAAATTTCAGATTGATTTTTTTTCTGCGTGTGGAGGAACTTGGTCATAGAAATGATATAAGGGGCCTATTTTACAAATATTCCCTGGAGATGAGGCACTTTGCCAGAAAGTTCCCACTCTGACAATAGCCTCTACTGAAAATGTAAAGTTATATTTTGCACAATTTGCTATCTATTCTGTCTCTTGTGAACTGCTGACACTACTCTTCCACCGCAGGTTGTCAGCACAAAGTCAAGCTGTCAGAAAGGAGAGTGGAGAGTGCGTGGGATGCACGGCCAGGGGTGGTGGTGGAATAGGCAGATGCATCCGGGGCATTTAGGGAACTCTTAGACTGGAGGAATGTTTAGGGGGGATGTCAGAGGTACACAGAGAGGGGTGGGTATGTGGAACACTTTGCCAAGGGTGGTGGTACGGGCAGACACATCCAGGGCATTTAAGAAGCTCTTGGATTGGAGGGAAGTATACAGGTGGGGATGATGTCAGAGGTAAGTTGTCTGCACAGAGCATGCTGGGTGTATGGAACACTCTGCCAGCAGTGGTGATAGAGGCCTACACATTTGGGGCATTAAAGAGACTCTTAGATATTAAAATTTATTTATTGAGATACAGCGCAGAATAGGCACTTTTGGCCCGTCGCCCTGCAAACTCCTGATTTAATTCTGGCCTAATCATGGGACAATTTGCAATAACTAATTAACCTACCGATTGGTATGCCTTTGGACTGTGGGAGGAAATGGGAGCGCTGAAGGAAAACAGGGAGGACATACAAACTCCTCACAGGAAGTGGCGGGACTTGAACCCCAGTCACCGGTGCTGTAGAGTGTTGTGCTAACCACTAGGTTGCCGTGCTGGTGCATAAGCACGTGGATGATAGAAAATTGGAGGGCTATATAGGAGGGGGAGGAACGACATCATGGGCCTAAGGGCCTGTGCTGTCCTGTAATCTTCTGTGTTCTTTGTGCAACATTTTGTGTGGCCATTTTAACTTCAAAGGTGGAATGACATAAATAAAACTTATATTTTCCTTCTTTTGTAAGTCCATGTCAGCACCATATCTCACTTTTCGACCGTAAGACATAGGAGCAGAGTTAGGCCATTCGGCCCATCGAGTCTGCTCTGCCATCCCATCATGGCTGATCCCGGATCTCACTCAACCCCATACACCTTCTTGCCATATCCTTTGATACCCTGACTGATCAGGAAATTATCAACTTTCACCTTAAGTATAACCAAGGACTTTTCCTCCACCATAGTTTGTGGCAGAGCATTCCACAGATTCACCATTCTGGCTAAAAAAAAAATCCCTCTTACCTCTGTTCTAAAAGGTCACCCCTCAATTTTGAGGCTGTGCCCTCTGGTTCTGGATACCCCCACCAGAGGGAACATCCACTCCACATCCACCCTCTATCCTTTCAACATTCAGCAAGTTTCAATGAGATCCCATGCATTCCCAGAATCATCCTGGTGAATCTCCTCTGGACTCTCTCCAATGACAACACATTCTTTCTGCATTATGGGGGCCAAAACTGTTGACAATACTCCAAGTGCAACCTAGACGTGAAAAAGATCATGAGAGGCATTAATTTTTCCCAGGGCTGAAATGGCTAACATGAGAGGGCGCAGTTTTAAGGTGCTGGGGAGTAGGTACAGAGGAGATGTCAGGGTTAAGTTTTTTACGCAGAGGGTGGTGAGTGTGTGGAATGGGCTGCCAGTGACAGTGGTGGAGGTGGATACGATAGGGTATTTTAAGAGACTCCTGGACAGGTACATGGAGCTCAGAAAAATAGAGGGCTGTGGGTAGCCCTTGGTAATTTCTAAGGTAAGGACATGTTCAGCACAGCTTTGTGGGCTGAAGGGCCTGTACTGTGCTGTAGGTTTTCTATGTTTAACTAGTGTAACCCTGAGGTTCAGCCAGCATATGTTTGTCTAGGGTAAGACAGCCCAGTCAAACTGAGAAATCTCGTTTGTGTGGACGCTGCGTGATGTGTTGCCCAGTTACAAATTCGAACTGCAAAATATAAGTCAGTACAACGTATGCATTTAAATGATTGAACTTTATAAATCTAGATCTGACTATAGGGTTGGTAAAGAAAATTAAAAAAAGGGCCCATTTTAATGAAACTGTCTAATGTGCACATTGGAGCTCACGGAATCGTCCCTTTGACTCTCATCGACCTCCTCCGAATGTCACTGACCATTGGACTCTTGCTCTGAGTTCACTCCATCCGGCGGTCTACCAACTCTATCCATTCGCCTCTGCTCTCTTAATCTCTCGCCGACAAAACACTGTGAAATCCCTGCTCCCAGACCCACTAGAAAGAACAACATGCCTCTCATTGGCTGACATACACTCCAAAGCCCCCGTTATCTCTAGTCATAACCCAAACACTGCTGCTACAGAGAAACCATTACCTTAGCAGTGAAACCTTACAGAGAGGCCATTACATTAGCAGTGAAACCTTACAGTACGCTACACTAGTGTCTTATAAAGGCTCAGTATTATCTCCTTGTTTTTACAGTCTATCCCCTTGAAATAAATACCAACATTGCATTTCCCTTTATTACCACAGACTCAAGCTGTAAATTAACCTTGTGGGAGTCATGCATGAGGACTCCTAAGTCCCTCTGTACCTCTGATGTTTGAACTTTCTCCCCATTTAAATAACAGTCCACACTATTGTTCCTTTTCCAAAATGCATTATCATGCATTTCCGAACACTGTGTTCCATCTGCCACTTTTTTGCCCATTTTTCCAATTTGTCTAACTCCTGCTTAAAAACTATATGGCCTACACCCAGTAGCCACTTTATTAGGTACACCTGTATACCTACTCATTAATGCAAATATCTAAACAGTCACGTGGCAGCAACTCAGTGCATAAACATACAGACATAGTCAAGAGGTTTAGTTTTGTTCAGACCAAACATCAAAATGGGGAAGAAATGTGATCTAAGTTACTTTGATCGTAGAATGATTATTGGTGCCAGATGGGGTGGTTTGAGTATCTCAGAAACTGCTGATCTCCTGAGATTTTCGTGCACAACAGTCTCTAGAATTTATAAAGAATGTGCAAAAAATTTTTAAAAAACATTCAATGAACAGCAGTTCTGTGGGCAAAACCCCTTTGTTAATGAGAGAGGTCAGAGAAGAATGGCCAGACTGGTTCAAGCTGACAGGAAGGTGACAGTAACTCAAATAACCACACGTTACAACAGTGGTGTGCAGAAGAGCATCTCTGAATGCATAACACGTCAGACTTTGAAGTGATGAGCTACAGCAACAGAAGACCACAAGAATATACTCAGTGTCTGCTTTATCAGGTATAGGACTGTAAATATAAGGTTAGCAGGGCTAGAAATTTGTCTTCAGTGACTTACCCCAATCTTGCATAGATAGATCAATGGCTGTAGCTTTGTACTCCATATCTGAAGGCCATATGCTGAGTAATTCCAAATGTACTATTATTCCTGAAGAAAGATTATCACAGCTTGACTGTAAAAGGTAGAATTTGAATGATCAATTTATCTTGACAGATTTCCTACAAGCTGCAGTGTAACTTTTGGTTTGCCTAATTGAAAGTTTGTCAGAAGTAACCGGTGTAAGTGAATTATGAAAAAAAATATTGGGACTGTTTGGTAACTTGTTAACTTCATATTTTGACAGTTCAATCTCTCTAAAGCTATCAATGTGTGACCTCCTGCATCTCTGAAGACTCACTTTTTCCTCTTACACATTGAAAATTCAAGATTCTTTAAGAACATTTTTAATTTATTTTATTTATTTATTGAGATCCAGCGTGGAATGGGCTCTTCTGGTTCTTCAAGCCCAACAATCCCTGATTTAATCCTAGCCTTATCACAGAACAATTTACAATGACAGTTATCCTAGCAACCTGTACATCTTTGGTCTGTGGGAGGAAACCAGAGCACCCCAGAGGAAACAACACAATTACGGGGAGAAGCTACAGACTCCTTACAGACAGTGGTGGGAATTGAACCCAGGTTACCTGTACAGTAAAGGTTGTGCTAACCACTATGTTATCGTGTATGCCTTCTAGTACACGAGTGTAATGAAGAACAAAGGAATTGCTACCCCACATCTGATGCAGTACAAAAAACACACAGTAACATAGAGAACAAAATAATCAAAAAACACTTAAATATAAATATATTAGATATTTTGTATAGATAGACTGATTGTATGTCCACAAAGTGATGCAAGGCACAATATTGTCCTCAACCTGACAATTTTTTCTCTCTGATTATCTCTTTAAGAAACATCTTTATTTTCAATGAAAGCTGCTGCTTAACAGGGCAGTATGGTAGTATATCGGTTAGCGTAATGCTTCACAGCACAGGCGGTCTCCAAATGGGGTTCAATTCCTGCTGCTGTCTGTTAGTGTTGGACACATCACTGAACTGATTCTACAACCTATGGACTCACTTTCAAGAACTCTACAACTCATAATTTCCATATTTACTGCTTATTTATTTATTATTCAGGTTTTTTTTTTCTTTTTTGTATTCACACAGTTTGTTGTCTTTTGCACGTTGCTTGCTAGTCCATCTTTGTTGTGTGCAAATTTCCGAATCGTAATCAGGTTTGATATCACAGGGATATGTCATGAAATTTGTTGACTTTGCATTAACAAATTTCACTTTGCATTGTGTATTCATTGATTCCGTTGTGTTTCCTTGTATTTATTGTGAATACCTGCAAAAATTGAATGTTGGGTTAGTATATAGTGACCTATATGTACTTCGATAATAAATTTAGTTTACTTTGAAATTTGTTTAAAGATGTGAATTTGTAATAAAATATAAAAGGGTTATAGTGTAAAGAAAATAAGTCATTAGGTGGACCTTAATTTAGAAGTGAAAATTATATTGTAACCCGAACCTGTATTCGCTGCAGATCCCCCACTGACAAAAATTAGAATTTAATTATTGTGAAGGTGTATTGAATGTGCAACAACATGCCAAATTTTGGCTGAGGAATTCCGTACCTGAATTAAAGACTTCTCAGATGAGGAGAGAGTATGTAGGGAGCGGCCATCCACTTCACTGGCAGACAGAGATCCCCTTGTTCCTTTTCTATATGTACCAACAGCAGTCACTCAGTAACTCCCTCAAGTAAATCTCCGATGAGTGATATGTTACTTGTTGGCAAAAAGCCCTGAAAATCAAGGCAGAAATCACAACAACTAACCCCCATCAGCCTGGGCACCTCGGTTCTCTTTCACCCCAACTCCCTGAGCTCACCACTGCACTAGGAGGTTTTCTCATTTTCTCCACGGCAACGGGAGACCCCCAATATTGCTGACCCTAATTAATTGCCAGATAAAAAGAACCGATTCTTCATTTTTTTTCTTTCTTTCCATTAAATCCCTCATTCTGTGTTTTTTTTTGTGTGTGTATTTCCTGAAAGATCTCAAAGCTCTCAGTTAGTGGAATGCAGGCTGGGGATTAACAGGACTAATCTGTAATAAATTCAGGATGTGATCTGCTCTGACCTCATCAACTGAATCAGTTGAAAAGTTACTTTATAAGTCCCTGAGTTATTCTTTAACAAAATAAATGCAAGGCAGGACACTTCTCAGAAAAGCTTTGGTTTTCAAATTCTTCAGTATGTTTGCAGAGAAGCAGGTTTTATACTCGATTGGAACAAATGAAGCAATCAGGGATCCAAATGGGACACAAAAGTAGAAATAATTAAAAGCATACTGACTCAGAGGCTGAATCCAGGAGGACTGACTTCATCATGCTTTGCATTTGATGCCAATATTGGAGCTGTTTAAATATCTACACAGCTTCCACCACCTTAGGAGCACCGAAAACACGAGAAAGTGTAACATATTTTGATGTAAAACCCTTTTTGTTTCAGTATACCTCCTGAACCTAATAAAGTGACCAGTGAGTGTATGTTTGTGTGGTCATTTTGCTGATGTAGCCTATCCACTTCAAGGTTTGATGAGTTGTGTGTTCAGAGATGCTATCCTGCACACTATTGTCATAACGTGTGGTTGAGTTACTGTTGCCTTTCCATCAGCGTGCACCAGTCTGGCCATTCTCCTTTGACCGCTCTCATTAACAACGCATTTCCACCCACAGAACTGTCGCTCGCTATATTTTTTTGCTTTTTGCACCATTCCACGTAAACTCTAGAGACTGTTGTGTATGAAAATCCCAACTACTCTGAGGCTCAAAGCACCCCATCTAACACGAAAAGTCATCCCGTGGCTGAAGTCACTTAGATCACATTTCTTCTCCATTCCAATGTTTGGTCTGAATGACAACCGAACATCTTGACCGTGTCTGTATGCTTCGATGCATTCAGTTGCTGCCACTTGGTTTATTGATCAGACATGTGCGTTAATGGGCAGGTGGAGAGGTGTACCCACTGGGTGTAATGATGTTGCATTTCCTCCAATTATGACATTAATTCCTATATCAACCAGTCCTGCCGTCTAAGGCATGGTGGCACAGTGGCATGTAAGGGCTTCTTTGGCCGATATGCATTGCTTCTCATTGCAGCAGGAAGGCTGAACTTGAATCAAGGGTTAAAGTTCTGTTAAAGGAAGTTGAATTTCAGTGACATGTGTTTTTCATTCATCCATGAAAATAAATCCACTGCTCATATAATGTTGGCTCCAAATTGTACTTTATATTCTCATGCATACATAAATTGTATCACTATACAAAAGTGAATTTGTTCTGTCGGCTGGTGATTTATTGTTTTAACTGAGTTACAGTGGGAAACAGAAGTCAAAGTTGTCTTAGAATTCAATTAGTTACAAAACCCGGCTCACTTTACTGATAATGGACGGGCCCTGAAGTTACAAGGGTAGTGACAAAGGTGAATGTAGATATTTGGCCAGTTCTTCCTTACACTTGGTTCTCCTGTCAAAGAGTCACAGTCCCCTCTACGGTGTACGCATGGGCACACACACACTCCTTTTGCTCCTGGTGCCCAAAGGAATTTAAACAGCTCACAAAAGACTGTCACCCTCCACCTCGTTGGCATGTTAAGTATACTTCATGATCGTACACAATCACATTTCCCTTCCGGTTTTTGATGCAGACGGTGTTTGCAATGATTTTTCTGCAGATCTTAGAACTGGCTTGTTTATATTGGTGTTATTGATTCACTGTGTCGGATTCCAGAGCAGCGCCAAAGAACTGCTAGCTCATTTAAAATGGAATGGCTTAATGAAGCATTAGAAACCGTTGCACTGAAAGCTCATGAGGTCAGGAACATGCAGCTACACCAAGTTCTTCTCTACAATACAGAAGCTGGTGTTGCCTGCGTGTATTGTCGCAGTTCAAAATTTGCATGTGGGAAGAAGTAGAATGGTATTTGGAAACCTGACCTTTTAAAGCATCATTTAGCAAGCAAATAACATGTAGAAGGTGTGCAGAAGCTCCAGTGAGGAAATCCTTCATTACCTGCTGCATATGCTTTGTGAGAGTGCAGGTGAAAGGGAGCAGAAGTGAAAGTCAGTGCACACATGTCGTCACTGGATTAAAAAAAAATGCACAGCACGGGATTTTTGCACTTTACAAACTAGAGGGAACATTACCTCGAGTCAGAGAAAAGTACAGTGCAGAAACGGGCCCTTGGGCCAATCTCGTCCATGCCAAATCATTTATACTGCCTACTCCCATTGACCTGCAACGGGACCGTTTCAAATTTCAAGTAAACGTATCCAAGCAGTAATCCCTCTTACCTACACAATGTCCATAACATTCCATCTTCCTTACATCCATGTGCTTATCCACACATCTCTTAAAAGCCTCTGAAATATTTGCCTCTGCCACCATCCACAGCGCTCTGAGTGAAAAACTTGCCCCTCTCACCCCCTTGCTATTATCAGTGTACGTATAACCCTGGCACCCAGAAAGCAAAGAAACACAGTTGTATCCATGAAGAATCACATACTACAAAGACAGTCAGACTTTCAGTGTGCAAAAAAAATAACAGATCATGTAAATAATTTATAAAGTAAAGAAATGATACATGGAATTGTAGAGACCCCAGCTGCAGAGTCAGTTCAACACGGAGGCGAGATGAAGACTGGCCAGGAGCCTGGAGGGCACAGGGCAACAACTGTTCCTGGAGCTGGGGTGTGGGACCCAAGACTCCCGCTCCTCCCGCCTGATGGTCGTAGCAAGAAGAAGAGAGATACAGGCAAAACGCAGGTAGATGGCACGGAGAAGTGAGCCGAGCAGTCATTCGTTTTCCACCTTAATCTGGCTCGGCGGTTTAATCGAGGCAAAGTAGTGAGGCTGGGCTGTCGGTTCCTTTTCAGCTCCGGGGCCTCGATGCTTCCATCTGGCCTGAAGTGCACTCCAGTGATGGCCACACCTGCTTGTCATTCTGCAATTGTCAATGGATTCCTTCCTTCTCAGGCTCAGCAGTGAGGTTCACATTTCAATGGCTGATTTTCACCCTGTACAGCCAAATCATAATTGCATATCTGAAATTCATATTTTTGCCCTGAGCAACAATAATTACCTTTTTAATTTCTCTTGGATTTTGGCTTTATGTTGTATGTTTATTCAATTTATTTGTTGCTGCAGGTAGGTTGGTCGTTCAAAGATCTGTAAAACAGAACCTGGCTGATGTAGTTGGATGCACCTTGTAATATAATTACCTTTAGCTAGAGGCTGGTGAATCTGTGGAATTCATTGCCACAGACGTCTATGGAGGCCAAGTCATTGGGTATACTTAAAGCTGAGGTTAATAGGTTCTTGATTAGTCGGGATTAATTAATATAGATTACATGGAGAAGGCAGGAGAATGAGTTTGAGAAGGATAATAATTCAGCTATGGTGGAATGGTAGAGCAGACTTGATGGGCCAAATAGTCTAATTCTGCTCCTATATCTTATGCTTTTCTCATTGCCCACAATTACTTCAGAAACAATTTATCTGTTTAAAAAAATAGGCTGTTACCAAGCCAGTTCAATCTCGCCACTGTCTGTAAGGAATTTGTATGTTACTTTTGCTACCAGCATTTAGCTTTGTAAGTGCTGGTAAAAATGGGATTCCCAAATGAATCAAGCCATGCCAGCATACCGGCTGAAGTTTCTCTGTGACCTCTTGGCCATCCTCTGCTGGGCTCTGCCTGTAATGACACAACCCCATTGCAGCCTCTACTACCGTCCCCAGCAGGGTGTTCCACACCCACTACTCTCATACTTGCCTCTCACCTACCCCCTATAGTTCTCGCCAATCACTTTAAGACTATGACCCTTGCATTAGCCATTTCCACTCTGTGAAAAATCGGTTTATCCATTCTATCTACACCTCTTATCATCTTGTACACTTACATCAAGTTGTGTCTCATTCTCCTTTGTTGAAAAGAAAAAAATCCCTAGCTTGCTCAGTCTTTCCTCATAAGACATGCCCTTTTGTCCAAGGAGGATCCTGGTAATCTCCTCTGCACTCTCTCTAAAGCTTCCACATCCTTCCCATAATGAGGAGACCAGACTGAACACAATACTCCAAGTGTGGTCTAAGCAAGCAACATTACGTTACAGCTCTTGATTTCAATCCCACGACAAATAAAGGCCAGTACAACATATGCCTTCTTAACTATCTGATCAACTTTGAGAAGGACGTGGACCCCAAGCTCCTTCTGTCCTTCCATATGCTAAGAACCCAGCCATCAGCCCTGTATTCTGCCTTTGAATTCTCCCTTTGAAAGTGAATCACATCATACTTTTCCACTTGCCCTTTCATCCAGCAGAATCCTGCTAAATCTCCTCTGCTCTCTTTCTAAAGCTTCCACATGCTTTCTATAATGAGGCAACCAGAAGTGAACAAGTGCAGTCTAGCCAGGCTTTTATTCGGTACTGTGCAAAAGTTCTAGGCACACACTGTATATATAGCTAGGGTGCCTAGACTTTTGCACAATGTTGTAGTAATTTCATGCATTGCACTGTACTACCACAAAAAAGAAACCAAACTTCATGACATATGTGATTGATGATTTGATGATAAACCTGATTCTGATACGGGTCTCTGTTGTGGACCGAGAGTGGGAGAGGGGAATCATGGTTGGGAAAAGAGGAAGGAAGAGGGGAGGGAGCGGGACCACCGAGGTACATTCTGTAATGATCAATAAACCAATTGTTTGGAATCAAATGACCTTGCCTGGTGTCTCAGTGCTGGATGTGTCTGCACCCACACCAACACCCCTTGTGCCTGGCACTCCTCTGTTACCTGTCCTACACCCTCCCACCATGCTCCACCCTCACCATTCCAGCAAGAAGTGAATAGTCCATCACTATCATAGCAATAGGCCAGCTACTGCACGTTGCTGAAAACTACTCCTAGATTTTCAAGGCATTACTTTCACGCCAAGTCCCTGTCCAGGCTCGAGGCTGGAGCTACACTGAATGGCTCCCTTATTCACATTCTCTGGGTTGATTATATCTCATTAACTGCATGGTATAGATCAGGGGTTCCCAACCGGGGGTCCACAGACCCTTGGTTAAAGATAGGGGTCCATGACATTAAAAAGTTTGGTAATACCACTCTAGAATAAGGTCCAAGGCCTGAGACCACTATTATGAAAGGCCACACACTGCACATTTTTTAAATTCCCTCTACAATTTAAATTCAAGTTTATTGTCATCTGACTGTACATATATACAACCAAATGAAACAACGTTCCTCTGGACTACGGTACACCACAAAGTATATATCACACAAAGCACATCAAACAAAATATTACCAAAAAATAAATTAATAAAGATAATTGAAAATGCTTATAGTACACAGGACACTTAAGTGGTAAACAATGTACAGTACAGTGAACAGCTCGTGGTCCTCGTGATGAAAGCACGATGGTGGCAAGGTATTCATTAGTCTCACAGCTGGAGTTGAGAAGCTGGTACCCAGTCTGGCAGTCCTAGTCCTGATCTCCTGTACCTCCTTCGTGGTGGTAGTGGGTCAGAGGCATTGTGGTAGAGGTCCTCAACAATGCGTTGGGTTTTTCGTCTGCAACACTCATGGGGGAGGCAAGGGAGACCCGTGTGATCCCCTCAGGAGTTTTCACTATCTGGTAGGCTGCTGTGGTCTGAAGCCCTGCTGCTCCCACACCAGGCTTGCGTGAGGATTGGTGTGGAGGTGAGAAGTCTGTGGAGAGTCGGGTGAAGAAGGTGCTAAGTTATTGGTTAGAAGATGTGGGGCTGTTCGGATCCGCTGGAGGAGTTGTGGTTTTACTTGGGATTTCCTTGTCCTGAAGCTCCTGTACCTCCTTCCTGACGGTGGTGGGTCAAAGAGATTGTGGGATGGGTGGTAGGGATCCCCAACAATGCCTTGAGGGAAATTTAGAAGCCAGTTTCAGAACACACCCATGATCAATCACTACGTTTCACAAAAGATTGAAGACTACAGTGTTTGTGCATTTCTTCAGTGAGTTTAAAAAGCAAACAGTGTTGTGCTGAAGTTGTACAGGTTCCTTTCTACAAAGAGCCCGGCATTCATCTCATCAGTCGTGTCCAGTAAACATGACTTTGCAACCCAGTTCTTGGAACTCTTTTTAGTGAGATAATGTGTGTTTCTATGCCACTTTTCTGAAGTAATGGGCTTCCTTTAGTGTTCCCACTGATAGAATTCTGATGATACATTGACCCCTGTCAGCTTCCAACAAACTGTTCAAATCAATTTAATATTTTGGAGGAAAGAGAATTAGAGGAATTTTTTTAGTGTTAAGGCTGATTTATACTTGTGCATACGGGTTACGCCGCAGCCTATGCCGTAGCCATGATTTTCACTTCTGCGTTGCTCTACGCCGTAGCGAGCATACGTTGGTGTGCGCCAAAACGCTAGTTGACAGTCGGGTTTCTATGCCACTGTGTCGAGTTTCTTCGTGAGAGACACAAATGAGGAAATGCATTTCAAACATTTTCCCATGTCGGCAGGTAGATTTGACGATTTGGTTCATCTATTTCTCATCGGTGTACAGACATGGCAGAGAAGAAGCAACTGGAAATGCGGTGCTACCAAGTGGACCAATCACAGTTGTTGCGGTCTGCGTCGCCGCGACGTGTGAGTTACGTTTTTGGGGAGGTGCGCGTCACCCCACGGCATAGGGTATGGTGCAGGTACGGTGTAGAGTACGTGGTACCTACAGCATAGATGCGACGCACAAGTATAAATCAGCCTTTAGGCTCATAGATCCTCATCATATATAAACGGTTACACATTGGTGCATAACTATGTAGACTAGAATTATGATTCTATTGTTTTTCTTTGAATTTATTGTGAATGCCTGAGAGACATTGAATCTCAGGGTTGTATATGGTGACAATAATAAATTTACTTTGAACTTTGAATGTCTGTTATGAGACAACTCTTTAATAGGTCCAAAGAGGGGGTTTTTAAATTCAAGGCAGTTAAATCCTAACCCTTCCACATCAGGGTAAGTCGCACATTCATGGCCTATTTTGTCAAACTGTTATTTCTGTAACATCAGAATCAGGTTTAAAATCACTGGCATGTCATGAAATTTGTTGTCTTTGTGGCAGCAGTACATTGCAATACATAATGATAGAAAAAAATTTGAATTATGTATATTAAATAGTTCAATTAAATAAGTGGTTCAAAAAAAATTGAAACAAAGAAGTAGTGAGGTAGTGTTCATGGGTTCAATGTCCATTTAGAAATCTGATGGCCTAGGGGAAGAAGCTGTTACTGAATCACTGAGTGTGTGTCTTCAAGCTTCTGTACCTCCTTGATGGTAGCAATGAGAAGAGGGCATGTCCTGGGTGCTGAGGGTCCTTAATGATGAATGCCACCTTTTATGAGGCATCACTCCTTGAAGATGTCCCAGATACTAAGGAGGCTAGTGCCTGTTATCGTCTGTGGTTAATCAGGGCAAACCCCATTCCATATCTGAGTACAAGCTTGGTATTTGCTTACAGATACAGCACAGAACAGGCCCTTCTGGGTCACCGAGACACGCAGCCCAGCAACCCACCTATTAAACCCTCAACTAGTCACAGGACAATTTACAATGATTAATTTACCTACGTCTTTGGATTGTGGGAGGACACTGGAGCCCCTGGAGGAACCCCACTTGGACACGGGAAGGACATATAAACTTTCTTAGAGAGGACACCGGAATTAAGCTTCAGACTCCGATGCCTTGGGCTGATTAACAGTGGAAAAAGCCACAGGGATATTCAGCTTCTCTGGCTGTCTGTTATCATCCTAACTTTTAAACACAAAATAAACCCACTTCAAAACATGTGGAGACTGGGGAGAAGAAATAATGAAAACCAATTATGAAAATCTGTCACTTGTGTTTAGTTTATGTATTTATAAATGTATTCTGGAAAGCTGAAGGCTTCCAGAACAAAAACGATTTTCCACTCCAATACACATAAGGCAAGAAAAGATCAAGTGCTTCACAGTGTGACGCGAGAGATCCTGCAGATACTGGAAATCTCGGGCAGCAAACACAAAGCGCTGGAGGCGCTCAGCAGTTCAGGTGATAGGTGGGGGAGGGGAATAAACAGTCGACATGTTGAGCCGAGAACCTTCATCGGGACTCTTAAATAAAGAAAATGTCTGCAGATAAAGACGACACGGTAGCACCGAATTCTGGTACCGTCTGTCCAGAGTTTGTACTTTCTCCCTGTCAATCATGTCAGCTTTCTGCTCCGGTTTCCTCCCACAGTCCCAAGACATACCGGTTAGTAGGTTAATTGGTCATTGTAAATTGTCTTGTGATTAGACTATGGTTATAAAGGTGGGTTGCCAGGTCATAGAGTCATAGAAAAATGCAGCACAGAAAGAGGCCGTTCTACCCACTTAGTCCTTGCCAAAACCATTTAAGCCGCCTACTCCCATCAACCTGCGCCAGAACCATGGCCCTTCATACCCCTACCTGTGTACATTCTCACCACCCTCTGAGGGAAATTATGAGGGATGTGTCTCATTTGGCTGGACAGGCCTGGTCCGTACAATATCTCTAATGAAGCAAAATCAATAGATAACAAAATGATGGAGGCCCAAAATGTCGACTGAGCTTTTCTCCATAGACACCGCCCGGCCCACTGAGTTCTTCCAGCATTTTGTGTGTGTTGCTTGGATCTCCAGCATCTGCAGATTCTCTCTTGTTCGTGAAAGTAGATAGATAATGCGTCTCCGGAGATGGAGACGGACCTAACAAGGGGAGGGGCTGTCACAAAGGAACCATGAGGGTGGACTGGAAGCAAAGTTGACGAGGTCAGCATAGCTGCAAGAAGCAGCACCAATGCATCTGTCATTGTAGCACGTGAGACGCTGGGGAGCATTGCTGGTGTAGGCTTGGAAAATTGGGCTGACCAAAGGGCAGGCAGGGCTGGGGCCCATGAAAGTGGCCATGCTTGATGAAGGGCCTCAGCCTGAAATATCAACTGTTTATTCCCCTCCGTAAGTGCTGCCTCCACCATTTTGTGTACATTGTTTATGATGACTATCTTGACTTTTGAATAGTTTTGCTCTGTTTAATCAGTGAAGGCCGGACTGTTTTGCTCAAGTGCCACCCCACCATTTCCTTCCCAGATTCTGCAGATTCTGGAAATCCTGAGCAATGTGCAGAATATGCCGGAGGGACTCAGCAGGTCAGGCAGCTTCTATGGAGGGGAATAAACCATTGACATTTCAGGCCAACCCAAAATGTTGACTATTTATTCATTTCCCTCCAGCATTTTGTGTGTGTTACTGGAGTGGGTCACGAGATAGGATGCTGAATGGGCTAGGTATGGTGGGTGGGGTCTGGTCAACAGGTTGGTTTTGAGAAGATGTTGGGCTGGTTTGATAGATCAGTGTTGCAGGAAAGTGATTGATGGGTTATTTCATGCTCCTTGTTTATTGCTATTTATTTATATCTGCATTTGCCTGCCGGTTGTTTAGTTTCTAGTTCTTGATATTTGCAGTTTACAGGAAATGTTCTACAGATTTGTTGTATGCCCGCAAGAAAAGAATCTCAGTGTTGTATGTGGTGACGTATGTATATTGATAATAAGTTTTACTTTGAACTTGGAACTTTTGAAATTTATTGGGCCAAAGACAGATATGGTAGAACGTTATTAAATATGTTCGGGAGTCGGAGTATCGAGCAGGCAGGAGGAACGAAGTCTGCTGACCTCCTGGGAATGTGTATTGGTGAGACCAGAGCTCTAGGCTCAGTGTTCCGAGTCCTGTCGTCAGCATGTCTGGAGTCCGAGACCTACTTTACAGTGATAGATGTGCCTTGGGGACTATGTCGATGCTTTGAGCTGAGACCCTTCATCATTCTCCTACATAGAGGCTGATGAAAGGTCTCGGCGCGAAATGTTGGCTCATTAGTCCTCTCCATAGATGCTGCCTGACCAGCTGAGTTGCTCCAGGATTTCTGTGTGTTACTCTAGATTTCCAGCATCAGCAGAATCTCTCTCTCTCTCTCTCTCTCCCTCCCTCTCCCTCTCCCTCCCTCCCTCTCTCTCTCTCTCTCCCTCTCTCTCTCTCCCTCTCCCTCCCTCTCCCTCTTCCTCTCCCTCCCTCTCTCTCCCTCCCTCTCCCTCTCTCCCCCGCTTTCACTTTATATACGGATTGACCCTGTAAAGTCAATTTTCTAAGTAAAGACTCATTTTCTGCATTAGTCTTTGAGCAGGCAAAGTTGGATCATGCAGCTGGCAAAATTGCATTTGCAGCGATAATTGCTTAGTTCCCATGACATCCACCTTGGTGGCTGGTTTTCCCTTCCCTCACGCATCTGGGTGCTAGCCAGATCGAGCACGTTTGATATTGAATCTATATTTCTAGGCTCCATTCCTGCTTTGGCCTAACAGCTGGAAGTGAGAAAAGAAAATAACGACCACGAGCTTCAGTAAACTGCAACTCTGCAGGGAAAGGCCAGTATCTGAAAGGATCAATTTCAGACTCTTTTTCTAACACCGTTGTGTTGCTGTTACTTCTCTTCCAAATTCCCCAGGCTTGGTTTTCTGCAAAGCCAAGATTCTTAAAATGGGGCCCAGTCTGTCCTTGCATGATACATATGCTTCAGTTACACACAGACTCAGTGACCACTTCATTAGGCGCTTCCTGTATCTAATAAAGTGGCCGCTGAGCGTATGTTCATTGTCTTCGACATGCTGTACATTCAGTGATGCTCTCTGCACACCACAGTTGTCACGCGTGGTCATTTGAATGACGGTCGCCTCCCTGTCAGTTTGAACCAGACTGGCCATTCTCTTTCGATCTCTCTCATTAACAAGGCGTTTTCATCCACAGAACTGCAGCTCACTGGATGTTTATTTTTCATTTTTCACACCATTCTCTCATTCTCTGTCAACACTAGAGATTGTGATGTATGAAATTCCCAGGAGATCAGCGGTTTCTGAGATACTCAAACTACCCTATCTGGCACTAAGAATAGTTCCACAGTCAGATGTGATTTAGATCCGATTTTTCCCCATTCCGATGCTTGGTCTGAGCACCAACTGAACCTCTTGACCATGTCTGCATGCTTTTACTCAATGAGTTGTTGCCACATGATTGGCTGATTCGATATTTGCATTGACGAGCAGGTGTACAGGTGACCAATCACCTGTATTAAGGATTCCACCACCCTTGGCAAATGATAAACATTTCTAGTGCAGGAAGGGTGGAAAACCAATTTTGCAGGTAGAGGATCGCAGAATCCCTGTGATAAGTTTTAATTAAATATAAGTAACTTCAGTATTACAGCTGTTCAGGAAACAGAAATCCATCGGTACAGAATTCACAAATCATTCCCTAAAAAGCAGGGAATATAGAGTAGAATTTGTTCATGTAGGATAGGGGTGGTATGGTAGCATATTGGTTAACACAACTTTACAGTACAGGCGGTTCAGGTTCAATTCCCACCCCTGTCTTTAAGGAGCTTGTACGTTCTCCCTGTGATCGTAAGGGTTTCCTTCAGATGCTTCAGTTTCTGCCCACAGTCCAAGGACATACCAGTTGCCAAGTTAATTGGTCATTGTAAATTGTGTTGGTTGTTAATACAAATGATGCATTTCACTGTATGTTCCGATGTACGCATGATTAGTATATCTGAATCTGAATCTGAATCCCAGTATCATGCGGTTCACCTGCATCAGAATCAGCAGCATATGCCATGAAATCTGTTGTTATATGGCAGCAGTACATTTCATATATATTTCTTAATATAGTTTTATTATTATGTATTGCAATGTACTGCTGCCATTTTTATATATAAAATTAAATAATTATTGCAAAAAAGTTTTCAAGTTCACTACTGCACATCAGCCTTGGCTCAGTATTGGGTTCTTGCCTTTGAGTGTGAAAGCCATATGTACCAGCCTTCCCTCGGAGACCGCATATTAAAATAACGGGCTTCACTGTAGGTTGCCTGATTTTCACCTTTCTCCTCCAGTGAGCATCACTCATGGTAAAGAGCTCTTAGAATTTGCTGTAAAAATTCGTCCTTTTGCTCTTTATGTTAAGTACCTCATATCTAGAGCTTGCTGTCCTTCCCCAATCGCCAACTTCTTAAGATGGCTTCTGCCCCCTTCTTTCGCAGTCCTGATGAAGGGCCTCGGCCCAAAACACCTCGATAGACACTGTCTGACCCGCTGAGTTTCCCCAGCATTTTGTGTGTGTTACTGTACTATCCTTGTTCTTGTACAGGTCCATATCATGACTGGTAAGACAGGGGAGCCTCCAGGTTGATAAATGGAAGCATTTGCTTAACATAGGAGCAGGATTAGGCCATTTGGTCCATCCAGTTTGCTCCTCCACTCCATCCCTCTCAAACATTCCCCCATTCTCCAGCCTTCTCCCTGTAACCTTAATAATCAAGAACCTGTCAACCTCTGGTTTAAATATCCCCAGTGACTGGGCCTGCACTTGTGTGTGACAAGGAGTTACACAGATTTACCACCCTCTGGCTCAAGAAACCCCTCCACCTCGCTGTTCTAAAGGAATGCCCTTGTATTCTGAGACTGTGCTCTCTGGTCCTAGACTCCCCCACCAAGGAAAACACATCCATTCCATCCAGACCTTTCAATATTTGATAAATAAAATGAGATTCCCCCCCCCCCCCACCGTTCTTCTAAACTCCAGTGAGTAAAGGCCCAGAGCCATCAAACATTAACCCTTTCATTCCCAAGATCATGAATGTGATCCTCCTTTAGACAGACCCGCTCCAATGCCAGCACATCCTTTCATAGATAAAACTGTTCACAATACTTCAAACACGGTCCGACCAATGCTTTATATTGGATTGGGAGCAAAAAAGAAATGAAGAGTGCCTGTACTGTGTAAATTGCAAGTCAAAATGTTTTGTTCTCGTGCGTGTTCACAGTGTTTGCTCCCAAGTCCCATCCATCAAGAAATTGACTTTCTGTCGTGATAAGTCTGGATGCAGATGTTGTTCCTTATTGTTTGTGCACGTAATGACATCATCAATGTGCACAGCAATTTCTAATAATATACCAATAAAAGTACTGGATTGTAATTTTATTTATTGATTTATTTATTAAGACACAGTGCATAATAGACTCTTCTGGCCCTTCAAGCCACACTGCCCAGCAACCAACAATTTACTCCTAGCCTAATCACAAGACAATTTACAATGATCAATTAACCTACGAACCACTATGTCTTTGACTGTGGATGCAAACTGGAGCACCCTGAGACTTACAGGATTTGTAAGATCAGCTTTATTGTCACATGTACACCGAAACAGTCAGTGAAATCCGTCATCCGTGTCAACAACCAGCACAGTCCGAGAATGTGCTGGGGGCAGCCTGCAAGAGTGGCCACACTTCCAGCACCAATATAGCATGCCCACAACTCATTAACCCTAACTGTATTATAGTTATCAGTTCTAACCAAGCCAAATTCACCACTGCAAGCATACTATCTTGAAGTGATGAAACTTCAACATACCCAGGTATAAGTTAAGCATAATTGAGCGGTCAACAAAAGATACGACATCCGTTGGTCCCCAGCTGCAAAGTGCCATGAGCAGAGCACAAAAGCATAACTTAATCTCTTTGCTTTTACCATACTCCCCACCCACATGGCTAATTACCATAACAAACTCCTGACAGACAGCAGTAGATATTGAATCTGGGTCACTGGTGCTGTGAAGTATTATGCTAACTGCTATCCTATTTTGTTGCTACAACACATGACCTTCATTATTAACTTTCAGCTAACATCATGCAGGAAGGAAGGAAGATTAGGAAGTAAGTTCAGCACAGATAAGATGGGCCGAATGGCTTATTTCTGTACTGTACACTTCTATGACACTATGAATAAAGAAATCTACACAGGGATATTAAATTTATATTCTCCACTCCACTCTGCAGATGATCACACTTGGTAGTAGCCTGCTTCATTCTGTGGCCGAGGTGACACAGTGGAGTGGTTACCGGCAGCATGAGATCTGTCCTTGCCCTTCACTAACACTGGATTCCCACTGTCTATCAGTGATTATATAAAAATACAAACAAGCATAGAAAAGATAAATTACAAGAAAAGCAACAAAGATATAAAATGGACTCAATGAGAATCTACAGTCTTTGAGTCTATTTCATGGAGTCTATTGTATTTCTTTGTTCTATTGTGAATGCCTGTAAGAAAATGAATCTCAGGGTAATGTATGGTGATATAGATGTACTTTGATAATAAATTTACTTTGAGATTTGATGTAACAATTCTATATCCCAATCCACACCACTAAATATCCATGTTTGACAAGCCACCACCCCATTCACCCCTCTCTTCCCCATTCCACTCCTCACTTTTCTCCCTCCCTTCATAGTTCCCCTCATTTCCATCCGGGAAGCAATACAGCCATGTAAAAGCCAGGACCAACAGGCTTCGGGACAGTTTCTTCCACCAGGCCATCAGACTGATGAACTCAGGCTGACTTGAGTGTACTCTATATTACATTGACTGTTCTATTTATTATAAATTGTTATAAATTACCATGATTGCACATGGCACATTTAGATAGAGATGTAGCATAAAGATTTTTAGTCCTCATGTATGTGAAGGATGTAAGAAATAAAGTCAATTCAATTCTATTCTACAACCACAGTGGCTGAATTTATGTTCACTTTTGTGTGTCACCTTTTAAGACCATAGTTCATAGTTGCAGAATTCGGCCATTCAGTCCATTGAGTCTGCTCTGCCATTCCATCATGCCATTAGCATCCTTCTCAATCCCACTCTATTTCCTTCTCCCTTGCTAATAAAGAACCTATCAACTTTTTGGGTTTAAATGTTTCCAAATGGCCTCTACAGATCTTCTGTGGCAATGAATTCCACAGATTCACCTCCATCCAGCTAAAGAAATTCCTCCTTATCTTTGTTCTAAATGGGCATCACTCTATTCCAAAGCTGTGCCCTCTGGTTCTAGACTCTCACACTATGGGAAACATCCTCCCCACTTCCACTCTGTCTAGGCCTTTCAATATTAAATATGTTTCAGTGAGTCACCCTATTCTTCTATACTCCAGTGAGTGCAGGCCAGAGCTATCAACTCTCCTCTTATATCAACCCTTTCATTCCCAGGATCAATTTCATGAACCTCCTCTCAACCCTCTCCAATGCCAATACATCCTTTCTGAGATAGCGGGCCCAAAACGGCTCGTAATATTCCAAGTGTGGTCTGACCAATGCCTTATAAACCTCAATGTAATTTTATAAAGCCTTTGCGCATAGCGCCTGTAGTAATGAGGCGCTCATATTATTAGGATGAGTCCTTATGAAGGACCTCAGCCTGAAACTTTGACTGTTTGTTCTTCTCCATTGACGCTGCCTGACCTGCCGAGTTCCTCCAGCATTCTGTATGTGTCTCGCATGATATTTGTCCCATTTGCTTTTTATTATACTTCCCAATCTACATATCAAAGTCAGAAAGCCAGGGATTTACCAAAGGGTGATCACATTTGATTTATTCCAACTTTCCATCTTTGTCATACATATTTATTAATATTTTGTTTCAGTTGATGGAATCTATCATAACTCAGACTCCATCAGAGAGAAAATCCAGTGGAAGCTGACATGTTGTTTATCCCCAGTTTCAGTATAGTGTATACATTTGTTGTCAATACCAGACTGTGATTACCTATATCAATGACAACAGGTCTGCATACAATGGAGTATTGCTACTGCGTGAAGCATCAATCGTGGGTTGTACTTGGGCCTCTGCTGTTACAATGTGATAGAAGAGGTTTTGAATCACTGAGCTCTGGACCCTTACCTCCCTCACTTGGCAGCTGAGAAAGGAATTGATTTTATGTACTGAGATATGGGAATGTATTGCCATCTTATTCAACAGTATTAATAACATTTGTCATCCTTGGTGATATGTTTCCCACTTTCTCATGTTACAGAGAAATCCAGATGGGCACCACAGCAGAGTAACAGTTAGAATAGGTGAGTTGCTGTGCGGAGTGGCTTGCTGGGTCGGGAGGGCCTGTTCCGTGCGGTATCCCTAAATAAATAAAACTTTTAAATGACATTACATTCAGACATCTAATAAAAATTTCAAAAAATAAGCTCCCCTTCACTTCCATTCAGCAATATTTTCATTAGAGAGAGATATTTCCCAATTACATGTGTATATTACATGTTTAATGCCCAGCACATCAATACTATCATCGTCTCTCTAGTAGCACAGGTGTCCCATTCATGTTCATTTGATTTAATTAAGTTTAAAGTTGCCTTTGCTTTCTAAGCCCAGTGCATCAGAGACAGGCAGTCCCCAGGTTACAAGCCAGTTCCATTCCCAAGTCTGTCTTTAAATTGGATTTGTACGTAAGTCAGAACAGGTACATATGGTATTATTTAGCGTCAATTAGTCAAACGTCTGTCTTAGTATATAGTATATATTTTACCTTTCTATGCATATAAAACACTTAAGAAATGCATGTATTTCAATAATTAAACCACTGCGTTGCTTAGTAATAATTGTAGCTTTCATCGGGACAGGACCTTTCGTATCTCCATTACTCTCACTTTATCCTTTAAAATTGTTCCAATCATTGACCCACTGTAGCCTAACACTTTTCCAGTGACCAATAGTGTTTCACCTCTTTCCTATCGCTTTATTATTTCCACTTTATTTTCAATCGTGATTGTTTTCCGTCAACGGAACAGAAACACTGCAGATTCAGCAGCAGCTGTGGGCGGCAGGTCCTGAGCTCCCCCCCGCCCCTGGGTCCTAAAGTCACTCCGCACTGAGGCAGGTTAAATGGGACAAGTGGGGGTAGTGCTGACTAGAAAAGGGGGATCAAGGTGTAACTTGCTAATTAATGAATGCATAAAGGCATATAGTCATAGTCAACAGGTTCAGTTGTTGTTCAAACCAAACATCAGAACGGGGAAGAAATGTGATCTAAGTGACTTTGATCTTGAAATGATTGTTGGTGCCAGGCGGGGTGATTTGTGTGTCTTAGAAAGTGCTGATCTCCTGGGATTTTCACACACAAAGGATGGTGTGAAAAACAAAAAAAACATATTGTGAGCAGCAGTTCCATTGGTTAAAACACCTTGTTGATAAGAGAGGTCAAAGGAGAATGTTCAGATTGGTTCAAGCTGACAGGAAAGTGACAGTAACTCAAATAGCCATGTGTTAAAACAGTGGTGTGCAGAAGAGCATCTCTGAATGCACAACATGTCGAACTTTAAAGTGGATGGGCTACAGCAGCAGAAGATGATGTACAGACACTCAGTGGCCACTTTGTAAGGTACAGGAGGTGTGTACTATGGTGGTTTATTGAGATACAGCACGGAATAGGCCCTTCTGGCTCTTTGAGACACACCACCCAGCAATCACCTGATTTAATCCTAGCGTAATCACAGGACAATTTACAATGACCAATTAACCTACCAACCAGCTGGTTTTTGGACCGTGGGAGGAAACTGGAGCACCCAGAGGAAATCCACACAATCACGGGAGAAAATACAAACTTGTTACAGGCAGCGGCAGGAATTGAACATGTAACGTTATGCTAGCCACTACACTACACGTTGTCAACAGTTGTTTCTCCGTGGTTATATGTTTTCAATTTACACTTGTTACAGAGAGATCCATATTTAAAAATGAGTTTGCATTCAGACATCTGAATAAAAGAAAGCTCCCTTTCACTTGTATTCAGCAATGTTTTCATTAGAGAGAGAATTATTTCCCAATTACATGTGTATATTTCAATGCCCAGCGCATCAAATACTGTAGAATTGACTCTTATCATCATAAGTATACTCTAGTAGCACATGTGGCCCATTCATGTTCATTTGATTTAATTAAGTTTAAAGTTGCCTTTGTTTCGACTGAATTGAGTGAATGATTAAATGAGACAAAGTTTCACAATTTGGCAATGTTTATCTTACAGTTGAGAGAGAAACCTGATCCAAGCATAATTCTGATCCAAGCATTATATTTCTTGGCAAAAGTAAGCATGCATTTATCAGGAGTCATCTGTACCTACAGTAAGGTCTAATTAGTTTTGGTTTTCTTTGGCAAGAAGTCAAGCTCAATCAGACGTGATGTGCTTACTGTTCTTTATGCAAAGCACTTGCAATAATATCATAGCAAGTCCCAGTAAAACTTTAGATTCACAAATCTAACAATGGTGCACATCTGGCCCATTGTATTTACTTGGCTACAAGTACACTCAACGGCCACCATTTTAGCTGCTTCCTGTACAGAAATGCCACTCACTGGATTTTTTTTTTTGCTTTTCATGCCATTCGCTGTAAACTGTAGAGACTGTTGTGCGTGAAATCCCAGGAGATCAGCAGTTTCTGAGATACATAAACCTCCCTGTCTGGCACCGACGAATATTGCACGGTCAGTCACTTAATCTCCATTCTGATGTTTGGGCTGACCAACAACTGAAACTCTTGACTACGTCTGCCTTTTATGCATTGGAGTTGCAGCCACATGATTGGCTGATTAGATATTTGCATTTCCAAGCAGGTGTACAGGTGTACGTAGTAAAGTGGCCAATGAGTGTTTAGTGGAACATTGATCTGACTTAACAGAATCATAACCTTCTTAACTAGGTTACTGAAACAATTTGGGTCTATTTCCTTAATGGAAAATGCCTGTTTGTTTAACTGATGCACGGGCAGCCACCGTGTGGTCATTGACAGATCAGAGTTAGGGTCCAGCGACATGGAATACAAGACAACTGGGGAACCTTCACTGCTGCAGCTTCCTCTACCTCCACTGTCGTTGTGATGTGTCATCATCTTCAACCAGTTCCACCAATGAGGTCTTGTTTTGATTGCTGTTTGTTGGAACCTTCACCTTGACCTTACGGGCTTGGGCCACCTTACCAGGAGCAAAGTCTCAGAAAGTGTTGCTCAAGGGATCTCAGGAACTCATAAAACTGGGTGACAATCCTTGGAGAAGCTCTGATATAGTACACTCATTAGACCGTCCCACCATGGGTGATCCAATGGGGAGCCAAGCGCCAGCTGGCATCGCTCTCTGGATCTCAGCAACTCAGAAGCCTGTCCACCATGTCACAGTGACAATCCCCAGAGAAGACTAAAACTATTACATTTAAATACTTAATTTCGGAGATGCTTCGGATTAATTAGTTTCTGTATGCTACAATTTGTACCAATGGTGCTAAGTTTATATATCCACAGTGGTAAATGAAAAAGCACAAAATACCAGAAGGGCAAAGGCTTTAACAATATTTTCATAATAACTTAATTTTTAAACAAGACACTGGAAATGGTATTTTCTTCTGGGAAGTGTCAGTCATAATGTTCCTCAGGGAGAAAATTTAATCTTTCCTTGTTTTAAAGTTAGTAGCATTGTGCAACAAAATCTGCTTTGAGAATCCTGGCTGTTGCAGACATTACATTCATAAAAGACTTCAATAGTAGGTATTGTTTTATCCGTTAACATGTTCAAAGGCAACTGAAAGTAGGTCCCTCCAGGTTATTTATTTAGAGAACCAGTGCAGAACAGGCCCTTTTGGCTGAGCTGTACTACCTATTCAACACTAGCCTAATCACAGGAACATTTAGGATGACCAATTAACATACTAAATCTGTAAGTCTTTGGACTGTGGGAGGAACTGGAGCACCCGGAGGAAACTTGCATGATTCTCAGGGAGAACAAGGTCATGCCTGGCTCTCGTTGCTACCAACAGGAAGGAGATACACACTCAATGATTCAGGAACAGCCTCTTCCCCCTCTGCCATCCGATTTCTGAATGGACATTATTATATACTTTCCGTAATTCACCGCTTTTAAAAAAAAATCCCCATTATTATGTATTGCGATGTACTGCTGCCACAAAGACAACAAATCTCACAACATATGCCAGTGATATTAAACCTGATTCTGATTCTGATAAAAAAAAAACTCCGCATGCACTGTGGCAGGAACTGAACTCGGGCTTCTGATGGTGTTTCAGCGTGACACCAACTGCTCTGCTACTTTACCGTCCAGTTAGAAACAAGGATTGAAAGTTATATAAATGACAAAAGTGTTTTCTATGTTACTGAGAAGCATAATTTCCTTTCCACACCTCATCTGATGCATCAGGCAGCAAACTTCCCATTTCTTCAGTGTTTGTCTGTTTTATAAGACTGAGTTGTTAGCTTGACACTCAACCCAGCACTGGTGGAGCTCGTGCAAGGAGCCAGCTAGATTCAAACTCAGAATGTCTTGCTCCAAAGTCCAGTGCAGATGCCACTACACCACTGGCACAGACTTAGAAGCATTAAGAATCCATACAATGCACAAACATGATCCCAATTCACTTGAAATTTATAAAAAAGCTAAAGAAGTGTTTGACAAAAAGGCAAATCTTCCCAGATCTGCCTCAACCTGATTCTCCCTTATGCTACAAATGAAACATTTTTTCCCCACGAGGGCCATCCTTTACCTTTTAAATGAGGCTGACAATTTATTGTCAATTAGTGCCCAACTGGAAGCACTTTCCGATCATAAACTTAAATCTAGTAGCTTCCCTTAAGGATATTAAAGTGTGGATTATTGATTTCATCAGTTTGAGTCGGATTCAAATCGTATCAACACCATTGTATATTCAGTGGTCTGAGCTACACTGAACCTCAGTTAAAAATGTAATTAACGCAATTAAGCTACCGCTACAATCTATCTGGCTTTATACATCCAAGCTGCTGAGATGACTATTGATTTCTCCAATTTCTGCTAATTTTTCCACTCCCCCTTTCCTCTTATTCAATTGTCTACTCTGGCCTCTTCTCCTCACCTGTCTATCAAAGTGCATTTATTATCAAAGAATGGATAAATTATACAACCTTGAGATTTGTTTGCTTACTGGCAGCCACAAAGCAAGGAACCTGGAATAATTCAATTTAAAAAAAACAGTAAGACCAACCCCCAGGGCTCCCAGAGAAAGAGAGAAAAAACGTATCATGCAAACAATAGAATAGAGCAACTACAGCATTTCAGACCAAATTGAGTCCTGAGATCCAAATCCTGGAGCAGCTCAGAGTAGGCCCAAAGCCTTAGTATTCAGTTCATCATACTGGCAGAGCAAGTCACCACAAAATTCTCAGACAGGAAGCACATCAGCCGGGGCAGCCTTGGTGTTGCGAAGACAGGAGCCCCCAGACTAGCTCAGCCGGTGTTTAAATTGTCCCTAAACCTCGCACTAAGACCAGGCCCTGCTGCAGCAATTTGCTTCTGGTCTATATTTCACTGCCAGAACAGCTGTTCTCAACCTCTCCAAGTCGGCTTGGCACCCAGAGCAATCCAGCATCGCCCGACGCCCTGCCTTCTAGTCTATCTGGACCAGCATTCAAATTATCCAAATAGTGTTTTGTTTCCTTGCATTCGGACCAGGCGAATCTCTCCGGGCCTAGAACACACTACCCAGCGATTTGCCTCAGACCTGATTTCACTGCCGAAAAAGCCATTCTCGACCTCACTAAATCGGCTCGGCATTTCGAGTGATCCACCCTCACACCCGAGCCAGATGGATGGATATCGGAACTCCACTGTCCTGTCTTCTCCCCCCTGAGTCGTTCACTCCAATCATCAAAGATGCACCTCCAAGTGCTTCGATTTTGCTGCACAGCAGAAGGGCACATCTCGCGAATTTGCTTTATCCTCACTCGCCTTTTTGTTCTTTGCGGTGATAATTTACCTCAATTTACTTCAAAAAATGTCTTATTAATAATGTTTTCAATTGAATTCCTTTGCTTTCAAACGACCAATAAGCTGTTGCACGTCTTTGGTAGTGTCATCTTAAACTACAAGTCCTCCCCTCAACCTAGATCCTCTCATCTTTCCCCTTCTCCCTTGATCCACTCTCCCCTCTGATCAGATTCCTTCTTCTCCAGCCCTTTACCCTTTGTACCTATCACCTCCCAGATTCTTACTTCAACCTGTCTCTCCCACCCAATTGGCTTCACCTATCAGCTCCTAGTTTGTCCTCCTTCCACTCCCCCATACCCATCTTCAAATTCTGGTTTCTTCACCTTTCCTTTCCAATCCTGTTGAAAGGTCTCGGCCTGAAAAATCAACTGTTTATTCTCCTCCATCGATGCTGCCTGATCTGCTGAGTTCCTCCAATACTTTGTGTGTGTTGCTCTGGATTTCCAGCATCTGCAGAATCTCTTGTGTTTATGAAGGAAACATTTTGAACAGCGTCCGCCCACAGTGCAAACTGCAGCTGGAAATATAATTGGTCTAATGAAGTAAAATCGAGTCACTATGAATCTGTTGTCAGGTGATGTTCCAGCTCTGTCTCTTCACACCGCCAATATCATGACGGAATCTGGTTCAGTGATCTCTAGTGCCTGTGGAGAAAGAGAATGGGTAGTTAATTTATTATAGGAGTTAGTGCAGGGATTCCTGATATTGTGTTAAACTTCTCATGTTGATATTATGGCCCAGAATTTATGGTTGGTGTTGATCTGTCTCCTGAGTCTGTTTAACTGGGAAGTGCTGGTTCCACCCTGCAGCTGTGAGAGCCTGCACTATGGTGGGCCTTCCACGAATAAATCCCCAACCCAACCCCGTGCCTTTGAACTGATTTTCTGATCATCACCTAAGCTACGCTCACAGTTAAATGATACAGCATTCAAAAATACTCCAAAAACGATTAAATCAGAGGTCAACTACTGAATAAATTTAAACAAATAAAAATTCAGTTTTTAAACACACAAATAAGCTCAAATAATACAAATAAAATTGGTTAATCATTTCCAAAGATGATGCCTGACCTATTGAGATCCTCCAGCATTGTGTGTGTGTGTTGGTTAAAATAATTCGAGCATACCAACATATTTAATTGGAAGAATGATACTTCCAGCTGCAGGTCTGCAGGCCAATGTTTGCACTGTGAAGGATGCTGTTCCAAATTTGTCCATTGCAAAGCCAAAATAGATTGTAGCAGTAACTGATTATGATAATTATGTTTTTGAACCAAGCTTTACAACTCTGGATATGCAATATGATTTGAATCCTTCTCCTTCATCAGATTTCATGGAGAATAATCTCTCTAATCTCAGATATGTCTTCGTGCATTACCCCTATCTAAGTTCAGGATAACTGTGGCAGCTTGAAACTTCACAGCTGGAGAAATGTCCATGTGTGAGTTACCTCCGCAAAGAAATTAAAAGTCAAATTCCTTCCCAATATAGAGAACAATGATTTCTCAGAAAATTTCACTCTGGTGAATATATCACTTAAAGCCAAAGATGACCTAATAATAAACACAAGAGATTCTGTGGATGCTGGAAATCTAGAACAACACACACAAAATGTTGGAGGAACTCAGAAAGTCAGGCATCATCCATGGAAATGAACAAACAGATGATGCTTCAGTCTGAGACCCTTCATCAGGTCTGGAAAGGAAGGGGGCAGAATGAGATTGTGGGGAAGGGGAAAGAGTTCAAAGCTAGAACGTGATAGGTGAGACCAGATGGGTGAGCGAGGAGGTTACGAAGTAAGAAGCTGGGAGGAGATAGGTGTGGATAGGTAAAGAAGAAGCAATCTGATAGGAGAGGAGAATGGACCATAGCAGACAAGGAAGGAAGAACTCTCTCCCCCACCCCCCAACTCACCTGCACATGGAGATCATATGGAGGTGAGGAGAATTATTACGATCTAACAATATGTGTCCAAAATCCGTTATGTATTTCCAGTCCTTAAAACCTTGGAAACACTCTGGATGGCCTCATGAATTAATTCATCCCAGTGCATGCAGACTCAAAGTTTACGGCCTAATGATGTAAATATAATCAGCACTAGGGTTTGTGAGATTACTAAAATAAGAATATTTACTCTGTGGCTATTTTATTAGTTACCTCCTGTACCTAATTAACTGGTTCAACATGCTGTACATTCAGAGATGCTCTTCTGTCCATCGCTGTGGTAACGCATGGTTATTTGAGTTACTATCTCCTTCCTGTCAGCTTGAAACAGTCTGATCATTCTCGTCTGACCTCTCATTAACAAGGCATTTTTGCCCACAGAGCTGCTGCTGACTGGATGTTTTTTTGTTTTTCACACCATTCTCTGTAAATTCTAGACACTGTTTGTGAAAATCCAAGGAGATCAGCGGTTTCTGAGATACTCGAACCACCCCATCTGCCACCAACAATCATTCCACAGTCAAAGTCATTTAGATTACATTCCTTTCCCATTCTCATCTTTGGTCTGAACAACAACTGAACCTCTTGACCATGTCTGCATGCTTTTATGCATTGAGATGCTGCCACATGATTGGCTAATTCAGTATTTACATTATTGAATAGGTGTACAGGTGTACCTAATGAAGTGGCCACTGAGTGTAGCTTATTATGGCACATGGCAGGACCTTCAGCTCATGATTCCATGCCAAACTAATTAATGCAATGACCCTTAAATTAACTAATCCCTCTTCCCTCCCATCTCTGCATTTTAATGTGCCTATTTTAAGTATCATTTAAGCACTCCTATCTGCCTGTACCACCACATCTGCACATTTGTTCGTTATTTGATCATCCTTGTTCTATCACTTAAATATTGGTACCAGGCTTTTTTGTTCTGAGAAAATGATAACGGCTGTTGACTCTATCTTATGAACTTTTATTAAATCTCCCGTTAGCCTCCATTGCTCTCGAGAAAACAGCTCTTACTTGCCCCTATTTGATAAAACAGCATATATTGACTCTGATCGATAGCTAACTCTCAATAAGTAGGACTGGGAGAAGACAGAAACAATTAAATGTGTCGATATTGGTGCTATATGTTTCAATCCAGTTCGGAGATGGTCAGAGCAGCGTTCAATAATAGGTAGAAATTGAATGGCAAAGTGTAAGTTTGTTGAATGGATATCTGTAACACAGTGGCTTTAAAATGCAGGTTCACTAATAATTGGGTAGATTGAAATGGTGCAGTTAAACTAAAACACTTAAATGTTGTGCTAGTGGCTTGTAGTGTTCTTCATTTGCCACCTCAGCTTGTTTTCTCCACCATATGGTCAGAAAAGCTAAAGACACAAATTGCTAGAGGAACTCAGCAAGTCGAGCAGCATCTGTAGTAGATAGTTAATGTTTTAAGTCAGCCTGAAATATCAACTGATTGTTCCCCTCCATGGATGCTGCCTAACCTGATGAGTCCCTCCAGCATTTTCTGTGCCTTGCTGAAGATTTCCAGCATCAGCAGAACCTCTTGGTATGAAATCTGGGTAGGAAGCAGTGGGGTGACACAGTAATGTGAGTTAGCACAGTGCTTCACAGCCCCAGAATCAGGGTTCCATTCCCACTGCTGCTATGAGGAGAGTTTGTACATTCTCCCTGTGACTGCACGTGTTTCCTCCCAGTGTCCAGTTCCCTCCCACATTCCAAGGTGCACATGCTTAGTGACTTGTAGGCAAGCTCTGTTGGAACTGGAAACATCATGACATAAGCAGGCTGCCCCAAGCACAGTCCTCAAGCTGTGTTGGTCGTAGACGCAAACAACGTATTTCACTGTGAGAAATAAAGCCAGTCTAATCTATTCTGATCTTGAGTTCACAATTGGGAATAATAGTCACTGATACTAGGTCAGCCTAGATTTGTGTAAAAGTCTGTAAGCTTCGTTCATGCGTAAATTTTGTCTGTACCAAAACCTATAATCAGACTGCCAGGTATTTTCAGATTCAAAATGGAAACATGCTATGGTTTCACATACAGCAGAAATCCACCCAGTTCATTGAAATACTCATTGAAACTCTGGGAAATTGCATTAACACTTCTTGTAAGTACAGCTGCTGGAAATCAGGAGCATCACCCATAAGATGCTGGAGGAAGTCAGCAGGTCAGGCAGCATCCATGGAAATGAACACACAGTAGATGTCTCGAGCCGAGGGCCTTCACCAGGACTTCATTCAATAACAAGTTTCACTTGATTACCTGAGATGCAGGCCATTGGCAGCATTTAATAGGTAGTCATAGCTTATCCCCACTACCACCCAACTACAACAACCTTAGAATCATGTAAAGTAATAATAATGCAGATGCTGGGAATATAAGCTAACACATTCACAATGCTAGAGGAACTCAGCAGGTCAGGAAACATCTATAGAGAGGAATAAAGAGTCAAAGATCTGCACCTGATGAGGGGTCTCAGTCCTCCTGGCCTGCTGAGTTTCTCCAGCATTTTGAGTATGATACAATTCAGAATAAAGTGTAAAATCTACTGAAAAAGAGCAGTGCGGGTGAACGATGAAGTGCTGGTGACAACCGCAAGAGAGTCTGCAGACGCTGGAAATCCAGAGCAACACACACAAAATGCTGGAGGATCTCAGCAGGTCAGGCAGCGTCTATCAAAATAAGTAAACGGTTGATGTTTTGGGCTGAGACCCTTCATCAGAACTAAAACTAAAATAAATTAACATTTATTTTAATAGGTTGCTTTTTTCTTGAATCCTATAGCTTGCCCATCAATCTTATAAGACCGTAAGACATGAGAGCAGAATTAGGCCTTTCAGCCCATCATTCATTGATTTATTTCCCATCTGAATCCCATTGTGCTGCCTTCTCCCTGTAAGTTTTGATGCTCTTAATCATTGCCATTAGATCACCCTTATGATACATAGGGTAATCCTCATTGAAATTCACTAGTTAAGTTTATTATTTGTTCCCAAGCTATGCAAAGCTCCGTTAAAAATTTCCAAATGTTCGCAATGCTGGGATTTGGTTAAATCTCTTGTTTCTCTGCTGTTTTTGTGGTGGGCACCCCTCATATTCTGCAGGGGAAGAGTGAAGTAGTTCTTTGCTTTTGGAGCCAAGAACCTCACCCTTGGATTTTAACTCTTATTATTAGTCTGCACACAATCAGACCGCAACAATAGAAGTGACAGAAGCCACCCCGCTTGCTAAAAGAAAACTAACAAGCAGGAGACCAAGGAATTTAGGATTCCCACAAGTGTTTTCACCCAATAAACTATTCTTGGAATGGGGCCGTCGTTGTTTACAGCTAATTTGAACATAATGAGATCGCATCTCGGTTAGCATGAAACTATTACATCTTGGGATGTTCTGGAATTTGAAGTTCAACTCAGACACCATCTGTAAACTGTTTGTACTTTCTCCCCGGGAAACTTGTGGCTTTCCTTCGGGTCTCCAGTTTCCTCCCACAGTCCAAAGATGTACCAGTTAGTAAGTCAATTAGCCATTCAATGGACATTTATTATTGAAGTAGGTATATAGTATACAGCCCTGAGAATCGTATTGTTGCAGACAGCCATAAAACAAAGAAACAACATTAAAGAAAACTCACACACAGCACCTAAGATGTGCATTAAAAAAATCATACAAACGGCATAAAGCAAATAAATAACACACAAAACATTAAGCATCAAACCGTAGAGAACCCAAAAGTGAGAGTGTGCTGTGATTAGGCAAGGGTTAAATTGGTGATTTGTTGGGCCGTGTGGCTCTTTGGGCTGGAGGGACCTGTTGCTCACTGTGTTTCCAAATAAACAGATAGCTATCAAAGACTTGTTTATATTTTTTACAGCATCTTGTAAATCCATCTGAATATGAGGTTACCCGTGTAAATGTAAATGTAGCCATTTTCTGTAATCTGAGCAGTATGGCTGTCGTTTTGGGATGGACACTGAGGAGGAAGCTGCTGCAAAAATTCCTTCTTTAAAAGGAGAATTAATGTAATCCAGCTCTACTGCTTGATATTTCAGACCCTCTGGAAAGCTTTGCCCATGGTTAGAATGCACCCAATGCAAAAGAAGCAGCCAGGGATTTATTAATTCCAGATTGTTTTGGGCAGCCTCTGGCTGTCAGGAGTGACTTGCTGCCCCAGTTCTGTGCGTGATTTCTGTTAAAGTGGAATGGCCCTCACACAAGGTTAGCTACATTGTGGTTTGGGGAGACGCTGATGCCCAGTTTATATCATTTCAGCTTTCAAGTGGGGACATTTGCTTAAATAGCTCTAGACAAAAGGAGAAGTGCTCAAATATTTCACTGTTTTTCCCCGTGGCCTGCTTCCTCAAGCACCTCCACTCCATCTGACAAAAACGGGATTCCTCGGTGGTCAAATGTTTTAATTCCGAATACTATTACGACGTGTTGGTCCATGGTCTCCTCCTGTACCATGATGAGGCCACTCTCAAGGTCGAGGAGCAACACCTCATGTTCTACCTGGGTAGCATTCAACCTAATGACATGAATTTCAATTTCTTCTTCTCGTGAACAAATTACCCCTCCCTACTCTTCCTCTATTCCCCGCTCTGACCTTTCACTTCTTCTCACTTGCCTATCACCTGCCCATGGGTCCCCTCCTCCTTTCTCCTATGGTCCACTTTCCTCTCCAACCCTTGACCTTTCCCACTCTCCTGCTTCCATCTGTCACCACCCAGCTGTTTCCCTTCCCCATCCCCACCCTCTTATTCTGGCATCTTCCCTCTTCCTTCTTGCTCCTCAAGAAGCGTCTCAGCCCAAAATGTCGAACTGTTTGTAGATGCTGCCTGAACTGCTGAGCTCCTCCAGCATTTCTTGTGTGTTGCTAAGACTTTGAAGAGGACATGTCTTCTAAGTAGGTAGTGGGGGGAATATTATTTGTTTAAGTATGCTTGCGAGTGCCTTTTGTGGCTGCTGACACAGTTTGTTGGTGCCGCAGTGTTAAAGGCAGGTTCTAAAGGGGGTTTATTTATCAACTGTTGTTATTTCCTCGTGACTGACATGCTCATGACAGGATCCATTAGGGATAGATCGATGCAATCTACTCAATATAAAGGTGATTAAATGATTGGTTAGGTTGAATTGAAATTTTGCATTTGGGAGTAGCTGTTTCAGGAGGGCAATGGAAAAGATCTCTTGTGCTGTTTTAAAATTCCTTATCTAGATCAGAACGTAATGTTTTCTCTCTCTACTCTAACGTCTGCTATGCTGATGGTGTTTGGGGCAGCAACGAATGTCCTTCCATCTCTGCTGGTGCTCAGAGCTCCCTTCATCATGTCGGTAGTTCCGTTTTCACAATAAGATGATGAGAGGCATTGATCGTGTGGATAGCCAGAGGCTTTTTCCCAGGGCTGAAATGGCTAACACGAGGGGGGCATAGTTTGAAGGTGCTTGGAAGTAGGTACAAGGGGGTATCTGAGGTAAGTTTTTCACACAGAGTGGTGGGTGCATGGAATGCACTGCCAGTGAAGGTGATAGAGGTGGATACAATAGGGTCTTTTAAGATACTCTTGGATAGGTACATGGAGTTTAGAAAAAAAGAGGGCTGTGCAGTAGGGAAATTCCAGGCAGTTTCCAGAGCAGGTTACATGGTCAGCATGACATTATGGGCTGAAAGGGCCTGTAGTGTGCTGTAGATTTTTTGTGGTCTATGTTCTAACTGTGATTCATGCAGTCCTGGGCAGAGGCTCAGCAATACTGTCAAACTCAGATGTGGAAAGATTCTTCATTGCTGTTTTCATAACAGATTGGTTTGACCAGTCAGGGTTGTTAGCCTTTAGCTGAACCCCTAAAACTGGAGGACCGGTGGACCATTCCTAGTCTGGCCTCTACCCTTTGATCTGTTTGGCATGGGTGACCCTACCAAGAGCCAAAGCATAAAGCCCTGACTCCAGCCAACATAGCTCTCTGGTCATTGAGGCACACAAGCCTCCAAACCCTACAATAAGGTTGTGGTCCTCTTGGAAGACAGAATATTCTCAGTGGTTTATTTATTAGCTACACGTATACACCTGCTTGTTAATGCAAATATCTAATCAGCCAATCATGCGGTGGCAACTCGATGCACAAAAGCATAAAATGCATAAAAGACATGGTCATAAAATTCAGTTGTTGTTCAGACCAAGCATCAGAATGTGGAATGAGCTGCCAGATGAAGTGGTAAATGTGGGCTCACTTTTAACATTTAAGAAAAACTTGGACAGGTACATGGATGAGAAGTGTATGGAGGGATATGGTCCAGGTGCAGGTCAGTGGGACTAGGCAGAAAAATGGTTCGGCACAGCCAAGAAGATCCAAAAGGCCTGTTTCTGTGCTGTAATGTTCTATGGTTCTATGGGAGAAATGTAACCTAAGTGACTTCGACCATGGAATAATTGTTGGTGCCAGGTGGAGAGGTTTGAGTATCTCAGAAATTGCTGATCTCCTGGGATTTTCACACACAACAGTCTCTGGAGCAGGGGTTTTCAAATGGAGATCCATGGACCCCTCAGTTAAGGGCCAAAGGATGGGCTAAAGCAGCAGAAGCCCATGAATATACACTCGATGGTCACTTTATCAGCCACAGGAGTGCAGATACTTTCAAGTATCATTATATAACAGGTAAGGAGGAAAGGAATTTACAAATATGACGGTACCATCATAACAGGAGAAAGATTTGTAAAAGGTAAAGGTAGTTTACGAAGATGCTACCTGGATTGGAGAGCATGTCTTATGAGGAAAGATTGAGCGAGTCAGGGCTTTTCTCTTTGGAGTGAAGGATGAGATGTGACTTGATAGAGAGCACAGAATGGTAGAATAGTGGTTTGCGTAACACGATTCCGTACAGGTGACCTGGGTTCATGTCCCACCACTACCGGTAATGAGATTGTACGTACTCCCTGTGATCTCATGGGTTTCCTTCAGGAGCTCTGGTTTGCTCCCACGTTCCAAAGACGTACCAGTTCGTAGGTTAATTGGTCACTGTAAATTGTCCCATGATTAGGCTAGGATTAAATTGGGGAATTGCTGGGTGGTGTGGCGCAAACCTATTCTGTGTTGTACCTCAATAAATAAATAAACTGTACAGGAGGTGCAGATTGAGTGGAAAGCCAGAGACTGATTCCCAGGGTGAAATGGCTAATACAAAGGTGCATACATTTAAGGTGATTGGGGGAGAGTATAAAGGGAATGTCAGAGATAGTTATTTTACACAGAGGATGGAGACCCTACCAGGGACGGTGACAGAGGCAGATACATCAGCGACATTTAAGATTCTCTGAGATAGGATGGAAGTAAAATAGAGGGTTATGGAGGAGGGAAGTGTTAAATTGGCTTTACATTAGGTTAAAAGTTCAGCACAACATTGTGGGCCAAAGGGCATATATTGTGCTGTACTGTTCTAAATTCTATGTCATTTTGTAAACATAAATATAGCAACCAGCTGGTCTGAATAACTAGTTTTTTGCACTGTAACTTCTGTGCAATTCTACATTATACTGCTAGATAAGACTTCTTTTAATACAAAACTACTTTAAGGAAATTTAGACTAAATTTCACCAGTTCCAGTTATACATGAACCAGGCTAACTCCCTCATTGTGTTTTTGCAATGGTGTAACTTTCTTTCTGCTTAGTTATAGGTGAAAAGCCTGACAAGAGGCAATAAGAAGGCACAATGTCATGGCTAGATCACCAGCCTAATCCTAGGAATTGGGAACCACTTCCCTTTCCCCTCAGTACCGTGAAAATAGGATTATTATTTATCGCATTGTTCGATCGAGTTAAAAGCATCTTAAACTGCACACCGTGATTTGATCAAAGACACCTCCTTATAGCTCGGCTGATTGATGTTGCTTCTTAACTCTGCCGAAGGTATAAAGTGCAAGCATGATGAGTTGCTCTATTTGAGAATTGCTGCCAGTCCGCCTGTCAGATTGTCCCACTCGTGTTAATCAACTCTTCGTCAGGGATTGAGTTAGGTGTCACCCTGAGACCTGTATCTCTCCGTTCTCATTGATCGCAGTTTCTTTGCCAACAGATCAAAGACTTCCTCTTTCTCCTCTTCAGTCTACTTTGCATAATAGCCCTCGAGATCACCTCATAAAACTTTTGCAACTTCTTGCGCAGAGCAAGGCAATGCTCCAATTTCTCATCGTTCCTTGACGCGATTTATCTTCCTTTTCTTTGTACGGCCACACATTTGGCAGCGGGCGTCGCTGTCGAGTCTTGTATAGCAGGCGAGACTCTCGATCAAGCTTCATCAACTCCTTTCACTGGGCAACGCGGTAGGAAAGCGCCGTGGTGTGCAAAATACTCCTACATCACCGAGATGTAATGCACTGAAAGACTGCAGATGTCAACAGAATACATAAAATAACATAGCTTTGGTTAAATATGAATGCATTCATGGGTGCATGAATTTAAGAATATAACATACTTTAAGGTCAATTCAAGACTGTTTAATGTCATTTCCAGTACACAAGTGTAAAGGAGAATTAAATAATTCTTACTCTGGATCCAATGCAGTACAAAAAACACAATAAGATAAAGGAAATGAGCAAACAGTTGATGTTTTGGGCCAAGACCCTTCTTCAGGTGTTCTCATTGATTGCAGCTTCTGAAGAAGGGTCTCGGCTGAAACATCGACTCTTTATTCATTTCCTTAGCTGCTGCTGAGGTCCTCCAACATTTTGTGTGTGTTACTCTGGACTTCCAGCATTGGCAGAATTTCCTTTTTTTACAGTAAGGTAAAGAACAAAATATGATTTTTAAAGAACACAATAGATATAAACACATAGAAAAGTACAGCACAGAAACAGGCGATTCAACACATCTAGTCTGTGCTAAATCACTTAAACTGCCTACACCCATTGACCTGTACCAGAACCATAGTCCTCCATACCCCTACTATCCATGTACCTATCCGAACTTTGCTTGAACATGGAAATCGAGCTCAAATGCACTACTTGTGCTGACGGCTCATTCCACACACTCATGACCCTCTGAGTGAAGAAGTTTCCCCTTAACCCATGACCTCTGGTTGTAGTCCCACCCAACCTCAGTGGAAAAAGCCTCCTTGTATTTACTCTATCTACACCCCTCATGATTTTGTATACCTCTCCTCTCCTCTCAATCTTTTATGTTAAAACCACAATCTTCCTGCTGGCATTGTAAAGTGACGTGTTAACTGCTGCATCACCAAGCTGCACAATCTATCAGTATCTGTGGATTGAAGAGTCAACATTAACTTGAGATTCTGCAGATGCTGGAAATCCAAAGCAACACACCAAAATGCTGGAGGAACTCGGCAAGTCAGGCAGCATCTATAGAAATGAATAAATAGTCAGCAGTTCAGGCTGAGACAGTTCTTCTGGAGAGGAAAGAAAGGGGGAAGATGCAGAATAAAAAAGGTTGGAGAGAAAGAGGAGGAGGATAGCTAGAAGGTGATAGGTGAAGCCAGGTGGGTGGGAAAGGTAAAGGGCCGGAGAGGAAGGAATCTGATAGGAGAGGAGAGTGGACCATAGGAGAAAGGGAAGGAGGAGGGGCACCAGGTAATAGGCAGGTGAGAAGAGCAAAGATTCCAGAGTGAAGAATAGAAGAAGAGGGGACGAGGAGAGAAAAATTATTTAGATGGTATATAAGGTGTTACTCCTCCACCCTGAGGGTGGTTTCATCTTGGCACAAGAGGAGGCCATGGACAGATATGTCAGAATGAGAATAAGAAGTCAAAACATTGAAAGATTTAGTCATGCTACACACACTTACAGCTGTGTGTCAATTGCACAACTGGTCGCCCACTCTTGGTTTGAGAGGGAATCGTGATGAATCACAGGAAATACAGTCAAATTTGTCTGCCCTTTGCAAATATAGATTTTATTCTTGGAGCTGATGTTCTTAACTAAGTCGGACTGGAATTAAAATAACAGCAGAAAGTGCTTTTTAACATCAATTTTGAATAATGTAAACGTGAGAAGACCGGTGGGCAAAAATTAAGATTCAAGATTCTAGATTATTTCATATCATTTCCAGTACATATTTGTAAAGGAGAACAAAATAGTTGTTACTCCAGATCTGATGCAGCACCAAAAAAAACACAATAAAATAAAGAACACAATAATTTAAAAAACTCAATATATACAGAAACACAAAAAAGTCTACAAATGCTGAAAATCCAGAGTAGCGTACACAAAACGCTGGATGAACTCAGCAGGCCAGGCAACATCTATAGAACTGAATAGATAGTTGAAATTTTGGGCTGAGACCCTTCTTTAGGACATCTAGGTAAACTGTACAGACTGCAATAATTTTATGTATTGCATTATACAGCTGCCGCAAAAAAAAAACAATTTTTATGGCACATGTGAGTGGTGATAAACCTGATTCTGATCTGGGTCTGTATTGTGGACTGAGAGTGGGAAGGGGGCAGGGAGAGGGGAATCATGGTTGGAAAAAGGGGAAGGGAGAGGGGAGGCAGCAGGAAGCACCAGAGAGACATTCTATAATGACCAATAAACCAATTGTTTGGAATCAAATTATCTTTCTTGGTGTCTCAGGACCGGGTGTGTCTGCACCAGTGACACCCCCTGCTAATGGCACTCCTTCTCTGCCACACCCCTCCCGTGGCGCTCCACCCTCACCATTCCCAACATCATTTGCACCCGCCGGATTCACAAGCTCGCCCTCTGCTCCATGTTGACAAATACAGTACTGTGCAAAAGTTTTATCCACCCTGACCTTATACTGTGTATGTGCACAGTACTGTATGAATACATTAGTAGTTTATATCCAAAGATTGATTGTATGCCCATAAATTGCTACTAGGCACAGAAGTGCCTGGGACAGGAAATGATAGAGTGGTGGTGGTGGTGGTGGCATAATTAGAATCAGAATCACTTTATTGCCAATATGTAAAACATACCAGAATTGATAGTGGTTCAGTGCCAAGCATAAAACACAGGTCAGTACCATAACAGACAACACAAAAGCAACCAACGATTTACAAGACAATAGTGCAAACATCCATGAGCAATTAACAATTAGAATGGCCACATGCATAAACGTCAATCATCAAACTTAAATAAATGTAAAGATATGAACAGACTCAATAATTATGAACACAACAAGGGCAGCAGGAAAGTATTTAACAGATGTTGTGCAGGGACAGTGAGACATTATACTGTGGTTGCTGCACAGAAAAATCATTTTGAGCTATCAAGGCTGTGCCAGCACTTTGTCAGAACAGTCCAGTTCTATTTCCTGGTTCTTTCCATTGCTTTCCCTTCTATGAATTGCTTTTCATTTGGTACTTAAAGAATTGATTTTTGAAAACCACACATGCTACATGAAACATATTCTTCTCAGGCCTCTTTAGGCTTTGTTTGCCAATTACCATGAATTTCTGATTCTAAGCCGTTCCACCAATAGAAAAAGTTTCTCTTTATTTATTTTGTCTAGGTTTTTTTGTGATCTTGAGCTCCTCTGTCTGGTATGTGACCACAAGCAACATATCATCCTCAGTTACCAGGCCACAAGAACAATGTTTTCATTCTTTGGGGGTCTGATGAGTCAACCACAGGAAACCATTGGGGGCCAATGGCTTTAGATAATGACTGAACAGCTGCCTCCTGTTTACATCCCGTGCCCACCGTGCACAGAATGAATCGCATATTAATTGATAAAATCTGCTGTCACTACCTGGACCACCTGACCATATTTGGCCAAATCAAAGGTGGTGATGACTCAGTGTATTGGAGAGAGATTAAAAATCTGGCTGAATGATGCCACAACAACCTCTCACTCAGTGTCAGCAAAACCAAAGAGCTGATTGTAGGAGGAAACCAGATGTCCATGAGCCACAGTCTGTGGACTCGCTCTTTGGATTCTACAGCTTGTGTTCTCCATATTTTTGTTAATTTATTATTATAATCATTATTTTCCTTTTTTGTATTTGTACAGTCCGTTGCCTTTTGCTTCTTGGTTGTTTGTCATGTGCAGTTTCTTGTAGATTCTGTTGTGTCTCTTTGAATACACTGTGAATGTCTGCAAGAAAATGAATCTCGTTCGTACATGGTGACACACAGTGTGTGTACTTTCATAATAAATTTGCTTTGGGGTTTGATCTTTGACAAGCTCAGAAGTAATCAGGAGAGTTGACAAGATTCTCAGTGGTCTCATCTGCACCTTTGGAGAAAAATCTCTTCGTACAAGTTTAACTGAATCTTACTGGAGCAACACTGAGAGCATTCTGACAAGCTGCATCTCCATCTGGCTGTAAGCAGCGGAGCATTGGAGCAGAAGTCCCTACGAAAGGACTGTGAGAACTGCCAAGAGGACCATAGGGGTCTCACTACCATCCATCAGGGACATTTACCAGGGCTGCTGCATATGCAGGACCCAAAGTATTATCTAGGATCCCACCTGTTCATCCAGCATCCTCCTTGACTTTCTGCCTGCAGGTAGGAGACCCCAGTGCAGTCAGGATGGGAAACAGGTTTTTCCCTTGAGCCATTAGGCTTCTGAACTCTCTGCTGCATTGTATTTGTAGTGTCACCTGTTAACTTGTTCTGTCCCCTACAATATTTAATTTATGCACTTTACTGTGCTTATTTATGCCTAATTCATTGGTCGATTTAATTCTTACTTTCTTAAGTTATTGTGTGTCATGTGTACTACGCTTTACACCCTGGTCCAGAGGAACATTGTCTTGTTGATGGTATGCATGTACTGTATATAGTTAAATGACAATAAACTTGACTTGCTGAGTAGTAGGAACATGAAGGAAGAAGAAAGACAGTGATGGCTAGGCAGCCTCTTTCAACTTGGGCTGATCTCACTGCAAAGTCAAAATCATAATTGTTTTTCCTCATTCTTCTTATACCCTCCCTTCTCTCTATCGTCACAATGTCTGCTGAACAACCATGTCAATATAAAACATAAGGAAACATTCTCAACCATATTTGCAAATGCATCACATCATTCATATTTTTACAAAGTTCTACCAATTATCCTTGAACATTCCCATGTGGTCTCAATTCCAAGTACTTTATTTTGGCCTGCTCATTCTGACAGTTGCATTGCTACCCGGTACGGAGGTTTGACCCTCACCACCCTGGACGTGTTCTCTCCTCATTGCTGCCATCGTGGAGGAGGTTCAGAAGCCTGAAGACCCGCACTCAATGTTTTAGGAACAGCTTCTTCCACTCCGCCGTGCATTAACCCAATAAACCTATCACATTATTTTTCTCTCTTTTTGTAAACCTCACATTGTATAAGTCAGTGATAATGAATCGGAGATTCAATCTGATTCAGAACGACATCCAGCCCACAGGATAGTGATTATACTGACGCCAGCTCCAAATGTTTTCTGAACTTGTGCTCGATAAGCTTCCAGCTCATTTTGGATAGTGAAAATCTCTCCCCTGCTTAATATTCCTAGCAACGAGGTCTCCAATGCAGCATCTGAGAAGCTTGGAACCAGTGCATTCCCAGTTAATGCTAATCCTCTCAGCTTCCAAAGTCAAAATTCACTTCTCCATGATAGGTTCTACCAACCTTTAAAATGTGCAGGCTAGCTTCATGGCAGCCTCACCTGGCGCAAACCACTCAGAATATTGGCCCTGCTGCTTATCTTCAATAATCAAAATCAAAAAACTCAAAGAAATGATGAGCTTTATTTGTCATACGTACGCTGAAACATCGAAACATATAGTGGAGGGCATTCCTTGTGTCAACAACCAGGACAGTCCAAGTATGTGTTGGGGGCAGCCTACAAGTATCGACTTGCTTCCAGCACCAACAGACCATGCTCATGTGGTCATGGGGAGAAAGTACAAGCTCTTTCTAGACAGCAGCAGGAATTGAAGCTTGATTGCTGGAGCTATAGTAACATGATGCTAACTACCAAGCCACTTTGTCACCAATTTCATACAGGAGCCACTTTTGTTTCTGTAAAATAGATGGTGGTCAATCACGTGCTCATGATGTTATGAGGTGGGCCTCATTCCCTGGTGAGAGAGGGACCTGCCGGTCCTAGCTGCAAAGTCAGCTCTGGTGGATTGGGTGGATGAGATCCAACAGCCAGGAAGGCAGCTCAGCAAGAGCACAAGGCACACAAGTCATGATCATCTACTGAAAGCAAGGAAGACTCCAGTTTTGGTGACTTCTTGTACCACTGGACCTGGACATCCAAGGTCGAGAGAATGGAACTGCCCTACTGCAACGGCTTTTGCACTTTAAAATCTACCTGCACAGGGGTTTCCAGCCATTGGCAGACAACCACCAATCATGGTGTTACTATCACATTCAACAAAACAGACAAAAGGTTGTGTCATGTAAACTGTACTGATAACTTTTCACACAGCCATTGCCACTCAAGACTATAAAATGCACATATAGAACAGAAAAACTGAGCTAAAAGTGAAATTATAGTGCAAGCACAAAGAAATTCTGCAGATGCTGGAAATACAGAGCAACGCACACAAAATGCTGGAGGAACTCGGCAGGTCAAGCAGCGTCCACGGAGAGGAATAAAGAGCTGACATTTTGGGTGGAGGCACGTCATCGGGACTCTTTATTCCTCTCCTAAGGAATAAAGCACAGAAGCATAGTAGTTCCCAAAATGCTTTGCAGCGCCCGAGATCGGCAATCAGACTGTTTGTGAAGCAGTGTTTGTCCTCCCCGTGTGGATGCTCCTCCCACATTCCAAAGGCGTGCAGGTTAACGTCAGGGTTAGTGAGCTGTGGACATTGACACCAAAGGCATGCTGATGCTTGCAGGCAGCCTCCAGTGCGTCCCCGAGCTGTGTTACATTCCTGGTATGTTTCGATGTGTGTGTGACAAATAAAGCTACCCTTTAGGCACTTAGCAGCTAATGCAGTTGGCCCCTGTTTCTCAAGCATTCACTTTACGACAGCTCGCTGTTGTGAAAGACCTACATTACTACCTGTTTTTGCTAACCAGAGGATTTTCACTTTTATGAAAAAAAGACACCCGCTTTATACGTGTGTTAACCCCGAGAAAGATTACAATGACCGTGAAGCCTTGTGCAGGCAGTTGTGTGCGCATGCGTGTACGTGTGTAGGCGTGTACATGCCATTTTTTTTTCTCCAAATCTATTTTGGTTCGCTGACTTCCTGATTTTGCTAAGTGAAACTACATTGTACATACAATATTTCTACTTTATATAGGCTGTATAGTTATCATATCATTCCTGCTTTTACTATATGTTCATGTTATTTTAGGTTTTATGTGTTATTTGGTTTGATTTGGTAGGTTATTTTTTGGGTCTGGGAATGCTCAAAATTTTTTCCCTATAAATTCATGGTAATTGCTTCTTCACTTCACAACATTTTGGCTTACAAATGGTTTCATAGGAACGCTCTACCTTCAGATAGCGGGGGAAACCTGTACACTCAGTTGCCATTTTATTGGGTACACCCATACCCCTGTTCATTAATGCAAATATCCAGTCAGCCAATCATGTAGCAGCAATTCAGTGCAGAAAAGCACGCAGACATGGTCAAGAGGTTCAGTTGTTGTTCAGACCAGACATCAGAATGGGGAGGAAAAGTGAACTAACTAACTTTGACTTTGAAATGATTGTTGGTGCCAGACGGGGCAGTTTGAGTATCTCTGAAGCTTGTGATCTCCTGGAATTTTCATGCACAGCAGAATCTGGAGTTTATAGAGAATGGTGTGAAAATCAAAAATAAAACATCCAGTGAGTGACAGTTCTGTGGACGAAAACATATTGTTAATGAGAGAGGTCACAGGAGAATGGCCAGATTGATTAAAGCTGACAGGAAGGTGACAGTAACTCAAATAACCACAGGTTACAACAGTGGTGTGCAGAAGAGCATCTCTGAAAGCACATCACATCGAACCTTGAAGTAGGTGGGCTATAGCAGCAGAAGATCATGGACATACACTCAGTTTCCACACTGTTAGTACAGGAGGTAGCTAATAAATTAGCCACTGAGTGTGGGTTCCCACAAATACTTCTCTCGATTTTTTTGAGCTATTTGTTTTGTGTCTTTGACACGAGCAGCTTCTGTGAATGTCAGCTCAGTCAATCCCAGGTGAGCAGACAGTGTCTTGCAGCCAGAAATAGAAATGAACCACAAAAGCACAAGCCTTGTCACATTATGTGTAAAAAAATTTATTGACGTTTATTAAAGAAAGACTCTATCATCATCCAAAATTTTATTTTCTAGCTCGCTGATCCACTGCTGACTGGAAGGAGCAAAATGTGGATTCTTTCAGTGTGTTTGAGTGTCTGGTCTGAGTGTGCAGATACTGACTGAATGAAATGCCTTCACTTTCTTCTAGAAAGTTGTCTCATTCAACTTCTGAGCAATTCATTATTATCCTACAACAGAAACTAAACAGCAAGTATGCGGCAATGTCACAATCATCTAGCTTTCTGAGAAATTCATTACTATCTCACAACAGAATCTAGGCAGCAAATATGAAGCAGAGTTACAATAATCTAGCTTTCCAATATGACTCATATGAGGACCATAATTTTAAGGATATTGCAGGACAGTATAAGGCTGATAATATGCACAGATTAGTCAATAACCAGAGACTTTTTCCCAGGGTCTCTTTTGCTAACTGAGTGTGGGTAGGGGGCAGGGAGAGGGGAATCATGGTTGGGGAAAGGGGAAGGAAGAGGAGAGGGAGTGGGAAGCACCAGAGGGACATTCTGTGATCAGCAAACCAATTGCTTGGAATCAAATAAACTAGCCTGGTGTCTCAGGGCTGGATGTGTCTGCTCTCACCGTTGCCACTGCCGCAGGCACTCCTTCTCCGCCATCTGTACCACATCCCTCCTATGGCACTCCTCCCTCGTTATTCCGAACATCCTTTGCCTCCTCCAGATTTACAAACTCACTGTCCGCCCCACATTGACAAGTAGAGCACTGTGCAAAAATCTCAGGCACCCTAGTTATATATATGTACATTTTTTCCATAGATGCTGCCTGGCCTGCTGAATTTCTCCAGCATTTTGTGTGGTACTTCAGTTTCATAGAGTTACCTGAGTATGCGTTGACCTGTGAATGCAAGATACTTTATCATTATTCTTCTTTGGTCAGTGAAATATTTTGGTACCACATTCAGCACACAGCAGCTCAGGTATACAGTACTGTGCAAATGTTTTGAGCTGAAATCTTAAAGCAGGACTGCCAAAGGTTCTCAGCCCGAAACGTCAACTGTACCCTTCTCCATAGATGCTGCCTGGCCTGCTGAGTTCCTCCAGCATTTTGTGTGTGTTGCTTGGATTTCCAGCATCTGCAGATTCTCTCTTATTTGTCTCTGAAACTGAAAGTTTTCTGTAAGTGCTCAGAATTAGAATCAACATTATTGTCACAGACATGCTGTGTGATGTATTGCTTCGTGGTAGTAGCAACAATGCATTAAAACATTACTGTAAGTTACATAAGAATACACAAAAGATAAACAGTGCAAAATGAGAGTAAAATAGTGAGGTAGTTCGTGGGTGCATGGACTGTTCAGAATTTTGATGGTATTCAGAAGTCTTAAGTGTTGTTCACCTGTAGTTCCCTTTTGTCTGAATGCTGCTGCATGCTTTCATTGTTTGCATGATTTGTGTGTGTTTCTCTCTCTGCACTTTGGGTGTTTGTTGCTCTTTTTTAATGGGTTCCTTCGGGTTTCTTGTTTTGTGTTTTATTTCAGATTTCTGCTAATCGTGATATTTGGCTTTTGTAGACTAATGAAGTCACATGCACTGTGACAAAGATTGGACCTACTCATTTTTAGTGTTAAGGATTAATGATTAAAAGTTAAAGTACACCAAGGCAGTTTTGGAAGATCTGGCCTGTCTTGACAACATTTTAATGATGAATTCACTGACTGGCTTCACCGAACTTGAGAAACTGCAGGTCAGGTTACTCCAAAGCTTTGAAAATTGTGCAAAGCTTTAATATAAACAGTATTGACTTCTATCAGATTTTCAGTTGGAAAATCTGATGGAAGTACAAGTCAATCGGAAATGACTGAAATCTAGTCTATACAGGTAGGTTAATACTCACTTATATAAAATATCAATTAAGAGGTTCAAAAGTTCAAGGGTTCATTTATTATCGAAGTCTACAATTTGAAATTCTTTTTCTCCAGCTAGCCAAAGAAACCAAGGAAGAAAAGAAAGTCAGCACGATCATCAATCCCCCCTCCCTGCACAAGGAAACAAACACAAACGGAACAGGCACATCAACCCCCAAATCCCCCTCCCCACACAAAAAAAGCAAGGTGAAAAACACAGAATATAAAAACTATAAGACTGAGAAATGTGTCTATAGTCCAAGTCCACATCCAAAGCAGAGGAAATGTGGGCAACATTCTCCAGGCCCAGCGGCACACCTTCGCCTCTCCGTAGCAGAGCCGTCAAAAAGAGAGGCAGCTTGGGCTCCCCCCCCCCCCACCACCCTCACTTCAATGCTTCAGTCTCCCTCAACGAACAATGGAAGTTTTAATCAGCGAGATGGATTTGAACACGACTTGTCCTCCGTCCTTCAGGGGCCTCACCGTGAGGTTCCTGCATGCAGTCTTTGCCTCCCGGAGACCGCAGAGCACTGAAGCACCCACAGCCTGCCCACCGTGAGGTTCCTGCATGCAGTCTCTGCCTCCCGGAGACCGCAGAGCACTGAAGCACCCGAACATCTCCTTGATGTTTCAATCTCCCTCGGCAGTTCAATCGGTGCACAATGGAAGCTTTAAATGGCAAAATGAAATCAAACATCGGCCCACCGTGAGGTTCCTGCATGCAGTCTCTGCCTCTTGGAGACTGCAGAGTGCTAGAACACCAAACAATCTCCAAACTGCATATCACAGGCTCAACCAGTTCCAGAATCACATCCAAAATGAAAATCAAATGTAAAAGTACATAAAAGAAGTGAAATCTATAGTTTCCTGATTTATCCAGGAGATGTCAACTGAAGGAGCAATTGCTGAAATGGAATCAAACAGAGGTGGTTTTTTTTTCACTCATGTTATCAGTGGATTCATTTTGCATGTTAGCACTGATGCGGCGTGCAAAAAGTCACACTTTGGCCAATGTGTTCTATTTTTGAATGACACACTTCATTTGTCATTGCAAAATATCTTTAGTACAGTCGCCGTGGTTACTGATCTTCAACCAACACTTCACCCTGGTTTACCTGCATAAACCAATGATTACATTTCAAAAGTAATTCATTGCCTGTTAAGCTCTTAGAGGCATTTCAGAGGAACATGATGAATTGTTAGAATATAAGTCCTTCATTTTCCCATTCTTTCTAACTCAAAACACTCAACCAGTTTTGATCACTGCGTGTTTTTACAGTTGAAATGTACATTTAGACCATGCTGTTGCAGAGCAAAATCAAGCTATTCAACCCATTGCATCTGCTCTGCCGTTCCATCATGTTTGCTATTATTTATTTATTTACAGCTGAGGGGTTCCCAGCCTAATCTATGCCATGGATCCCAAATTGGGATCCACTGATTTAGAGACACAGCACAAGACAGGCCTTTCAGACCCAAAGAGCCGCACCACCAGCAATCTAATCACAGGCAATTTACAACGACCAATTCACCTACTGACCTGTACATCTTGGGACTGTGGGAGGAAACTGGAGATCTCAGAGGAGACCATCGCACTCATGGGGAACTTCTTAGAGAGGATGCTGGAATTGAATTCGGAGCTATGATGTCCCTAAGATATCATCTGATGACAGCTATGCTACCTTGGCACCTCATTTAGTCTCCTCCTGAACACCACTCTCCCTCCGCCTTCTTACTGATTCCTTTCACTAATCAAAATCCAACCAACCTCCACTTTAAATGTATCGATTTGGCTTACATAGCCGTCTATAGCAGTGAATTTCACAGATCCACCACCCTCCGTCTAAAAAAATTCTTCCTCATCTCTGTTCTGATGGGACATCCTTCTATTCTGAGGCTGTGCCCTCTGGTTCTAGGCTCACCCACTATGGGAAATATCCTCTCCACATCCACTCTGTCTTGGCCTTTCAAGATTCAATAAATTTCAATGTGATATTCCCCCTCCTTCTTCTAAATTCCACTGATTACAGGCCCAGTTCCTCATATGTTAATCCTTTCACATCTAGTGTGGAACATGGAGCACTATTGAAATTTATTGAAATTTATTAAAGTTTATTGAAATTTGATAAAAAAACACGACCTTGGGACAGGAATTTTCCCAAGCAGTGATCCCAATGAGAATATCCACGAAAACATTTGTCATGGCACCAAAGACTTGGTGATGGGGCAGCACTGTGGCGCAACACATTAAGGTGAAGCATGTTACAGGAAATTAGCATCTAACCAGCAACTGAATCATATGATGTTCAGAGTTCAAAGTAAATTTATTATGTAGGTACATACATGTCACCGTATACTACCTGGAGATTCATTTTCTTGTAGGCATTGGCAATAGAACAAATAAATACAATAGAATCAATTAAAAACAACACACAAAGACAAACAACTGAAGTGTAAAAGAAGACAAATTGTGGAAATACAAGGAAATGGAAGTATTTATTGACTGATTGATTGAGAACACGAGGTGCAGAGTCCTTGAAAGTAAGTCCATAGTTTGTTGAATCATTTCAGAGTTGAGGTGAGTGAAGTTATCTACACTTGTTCAGGAGCCGGATGGTTGAAGGGGTGTGGAACCTAAGGCTCCTGTACCTCCTGCCTGATAGCAGCAGTGAGGAGAGAGCTTGACCCTGGATGGTGAGGTCTTTGATGACGGATGCTGCTTTTTTGTGGCAGTGTTCCTTGTAGATGTGCTCAGTGGTGGGGAGACCATGGCTTTGTGATGGCCCATACACACATTAGAATGAGGCATCCTGCACAAAATTAACATCTAACCAGCAACTGGATCATTTGCCGTTCTTTGTACTGTGACAGGATTGCTTAGTGAAACCAGCGTGGGGACTCAAAGCAACATTGCAAATCCCTTGGGTGTCCTTTTAATAATATATTCTTACCTGGGCCGAGACCAAGTGTATTTCCTAAATACTTTGACCTTTAGTAGAGGGCCCAGGGCTGTCATTACAATTTCAAATGTCTCTCTACAGCCATAGATGGTTTTGTGGAGACAGGTGGTTTAGTACAAGTATAACAGTTACATCATGTTCTGCAACATTGACTTGCTGAGTCACCTGCTAATGTGTTCCTCTACTCAACTGACTCCTGTCGAAGCTGTTAAAATGATGACTGATTTAAATATATGCAAAACACCTCACATGCAGTGCCATATCTAAAATAGGAAAAGTGGAATTGTGGTGGGTTCAGGTAAAACAATTCCTTGATCAAAGTTCAAAGTACATTTAATATCGATGTATACTTTATACTTCCTTCCAGGCAGCCACAAAATAAAGAAATAGAGTCCATTACAGCCTATTAAAACAAAAATGAGGACTGTTGAATCCCACAAGAAAAAATGTGTACAAACAATAAAAGTGAGAAAATAGCATTCGGAATTGAGGAGGACGAAAGTGAGTCGGCAATCACGGTAGCTGATTCAGTGTGCAGTCCCCAGTGTTCAGTTCAGTGCAGAGACGAGTAAAGCTCATTGAGCATCCGGCCCTGACACCCTGACCTTTTCAATCTGGCTCAGAGTTTAAATCGCCCAAACCTTGGGTTGGGTTTGGGTTTCTCAGAATCAAAATCAGCTATATTATCACTGACATATGTCGTGAAATTTGTTGGTTTTTTGCAGCGAAAGTACTAGGCAATATATAAACATGACTGTAACTTACAATAAGAAGATATAAAAAATAAATCAATCATGCAAAAAGAAAGCAAAATGGTGAGGTAGTGTTTACAGATTCATGGAATATAATGGAAAAAGGGAAGGAACAGTGCCCCCCCCCCCCCCCATACCTGGTGGTGATACAACCTGCCAGGATGCTCCTCGCTGGAGTCTTCGCAGAATTTCTGTATTTAGTTTGTCAGTCATAAATCTTGTGTTCACTTCAGATGCATAGGAGGCTCCACGGTTTCTATAATGAAGGTTTCCTATCCATCTTATGGACAGATGAAAAAGTACCTAGATCGCTACGCTTCTTGATGTTGGCATCCTGAGAATCAGTGATTTCAATTACATCACCATTGGCTGTGTTTTTTGCCACTAATCTCTGAAGTCCTTCTCTAAAACATTCTGTCCATGTTTAAAAAGACTCCTGAAACCCTGCACAGAATAAACTATTGTTTTCCTCTGTTTGAGATAGGATAACAAATTTTGTTTGTTGCAATCTCTATCAAGGATTTTGATGAAGGGTGTAACATGCAGAAATAGCAACTGTTTATTCCTCTTCCTAGATGCTACCTGGCCTGCTTTATTTTCTATCTATCTTCTTCTCCATCCTTCTCTGAGCATATTGGGCTGAATGCTCATATCTTCATTCCGTCCGCCTCCCCATTGTAATTGCACTTCCCATTTCCATTCCAGCATGCCCTCCTCTACTGCCAAAATGCCAACTGTTTATTCCCCTCTATAGATGCTGCTTGACCTGCTGAGTTCCTCCAGCATTGTGTGTGTGTGTGTGTGTGTGTGTGTTGCTCCAGATTTCCAGCACCTGCAGGTTATGACATTATTTTCCATTTCTTTTCTCTCAGTACTTCATAGTTCAGGGTGGTTGATGGGTTTGGAAAGGATCTGTAAAATTGCAACAGGGGCCAGGATGGAGAAGGGACCATGCAACATGAAAATCTTGTGGCTTTGTGCGGAATGTCGAAGGATGAAGAATTAATTAGCGGGACGCCTCCCTTTGCCTCCATAAGGAAACCGCATGTCCTTGAGATAGTTGGCCATGCTAGATACACTCTAGTCTTGAATAGTTCTTGAACTGTGAGTTCTTGGCAATGGCATCCTGAAAGCCCTACTTCAAGCTATTTATATATAAATCAATGTGAAATTTAAAAATTGATATGAGATGTGCAATTTTTGTTTACTGCTACGACTTTGAATAGACCCTGGAACAGCTACAAGTATCTAAATAAGAACTTAGAAGAGAGATTCCCATTGTAGAATGCTGAACTCTTATTAATGTGTGAGAAGAAAAAACAAACTTAAATTTAGGAAGCAGAGAGAAATACTCAGGCCATTTTCAATCTTGTCTGTGCAAAATCCGAGCTGAATCCATCACCAGGCCTGTGTCAAATCCACCCTCTTTCAGCCCAACTAAATAAATCCTATTACACACAGGATCACCAACAATAATTCTGGACAAATTCTCTGATATGCTGCTATAAATGGGAGTTCCTCTCCTACTTCCCTTTCACAGCAGCTGTTGTTTTAACTAAAAGGTCAAGGATAGTGCTGTTTTTTCATATTTACTTTAATAAAGATTAAAGATGAAAAGATTAAAGATTAGCTTTACTTGTCACATATAGCACTGTGCGGAGGTCTTTGACAGATACATAAATAGCAAGGATGCCTAAGACTTTTCTATAGTACTGTATTTGTCAATGTGGAGTGGAGAGCGAGCTTGTAAATGTGGCGGGAGCAAAGGATGTTGGGAATGGCGAGGGTGGAGCACTGCGGGAAGGGTATGGGACAGGTGGCAGAGAAGGAGTGTCGGGTGGAGGTGGCACGGGTGCAGATATACCCAGCCCTGAGACACCAAGCAAGGTCATTCAATTCCAAACATTGGTTTATTGATTATTACAAAATATCTCTTTGGTGCTTTCCACTCCCTTTCCCTTCTCCCAACCATGATTCCCCTCTCCCTGCCCCCTTCCCTCTCTGAGTCCACAATAGAGACCCATAATAGGATCAGTTTTATCATTACTCACAGATGCCATGAAATTTGTTTTTTTTTTGAGGCAGTATAGTGCAGTACATAAAACTACTACAGTACTGTGTAAAAGTCTTAGCATCCTAGCTATATATGTGTGCCTAAGACTTATGCACAGTACTGTACATTGTAACATACAGTGAAAAGTTTTGTTTGCATCAAAGGCCAACACAGTCCAAAGCTGTGCGGGAGTCAGCCTGCAAATGTCTCCATGCTTCTAGTGTCAACACAGCATGCACACAACTTACTAACCCTAACCTGAATGTCTTTGGAATAACATTTCCCACCTCTCATCTTTTGGAAACCACTTAGAATCTTTTTGTTTAAAATTGTGACTGTCATTTTAGAAGCAAAGGACATCTTTTCATCTTGGCTTCACGGTCCACTGCTTCAGAGCGTCAGTGGCCAATAGTTCCTGGTGTTAAGCTGCTGACATCGCTCTCTGTAGGCAATTACTTCCTCACGTCAATTAGTGGCCAGACACGAAAGCGATTTTTTTCACAAGGGGTGGCTGTGGTGCCAGTCTCTGTTTAGTGATCCAGCTGGCAAGGACTATACAGAACAATGCTAAACAGTTTCTCAAACCCCGTGAAACGCAAAGGGTTGCTAATGGAATCCTTTGGATTCTCTGATTAGGGAAATGCTTAAACTAATTGGTATTAAATTGCCGAGTCAACATTGAATTCTCTTTGTTTTTACACTTTACTCGTGGCTGCCTGTGTTAACAGCCCTGTAATTGAGGTGAACAAGTGAGTAAGTAGTCCGCAGCAAGTATTTCAATTACAGCAAGGAGTCTCTGTCATTGCCAACGCGCCCACAGCATAGGAAATGAACTTAAAATGTATTACGGGTCGTCAGGTCATAAATCTCTGTGAGAAAATTGGCAGCTGTCACCAAGGACGGATGACGGTAGCTGCAGCAATGGAGATTAAATGAGCAACTCAAGAGCATGCTCCAGTCTCAGGGGAGGTGAAGGCAGTGGGGAAGTGGGAGAGTGTTAGGGATACTATGTAGTGATCTACAGGTAATTTCAAACCTCTTAAACCCACGGGATAACTGAAGCAGGCAGTTATTGTTTACTTCAATGGTAAAGGTATAAAGTAAAGTTTCTCCCCGGGCCTTGCTTGGCACATCAGACAGCAACCTTGCCGTTTCTTTAGTGATTGTTTGTTCTACGAGGCCCAGTTGCTATCTTGATGCACAACCCGGCATGATTGGAAAGTGTGCAGGGAGCCGGCTGGATTCGAGCCCACGACCTCTTGTTCCGACGTCAGAGTGCAGGTTACCACAACACCACTGGCACAGGCTTACTTTAATCAAAACTACAGTAAATGGTGAGAAAATTAAATTTGCATCAAATTATTGATTGCGAGAAATGAATCTTCAAACCCACCACCCTCTGAGCATGGGTCTGCCATAGTAGCCTAGGAATTTTTTCCTACCTTCCTCTTCACCTGGTCTCACCCATCCCCTGCCAGCCCGTACTCCTTCCCCTTCCCCTACCTTCTTATCCTGCTTTCTGTTCCCTTCCTTTCCGATCTTGGTGAAGGATCTCGGCCTGAAGTATTGAGTATTCATTTCCCCCCACAGACTCAGCATGAAACTCTTACAGCCTGGGGCATCGGAGTTCAGAGTTCAACTCCAAACTTTTAGGAGTCTGTGCGTCCTCCCTGTGATCATGTGGGTTTTCTTCAGGTGCTCCGCTTTCAGCCCGCAGTCCAAAGACGTATGGGTTGGTTTGCTGATTGGCCACTGTAAATTGCGTTGTGATTAGGCTACGTGGATTGCTGGGCAAAGTAGCTCAGTGGGCTGAAAGGGCCTGTTCTACGGCCCTCTAAATTAACTAAATAAAATAAGCACTCTCTTTGAAAAGTATTGCTATAATCATAAAACCACAAGATATAGGAGCAGAATTAGGTCATTTGACCCATTGAGTTTCCTCCACTATTTCATCGTGGCTGATCCAGTTTTTCTCTCAATCCCAGTCTCCCACCTTCTCCCCATATCCCTTCATGACCTGACCAATCAAGAGTCTTTTCAACCTCTGCCTTAAATATACATGAAGTCTTGGCCTCCACAGCTTTTTGTGGCAACGAATTCCAGAGATTCACCACTCTCTGACCAAAGGAATTCCTCCTCATCTCCATTCTAAAAGGATGCCCCTGTATTCTGAGGCTGTGTGCTCTGGTCTTGGATTCACCCATCATAGGAAGCATGCCCTCCACATCCGCTCTTTCAAGGCCTTTCACCATTTGATAGTTTTCAATGCGGTCACCCGTCATTCTTGTAAATTCTACTGAACACAGGCCTAGAGCTTTCGGCTATACAGCGGCTATCCTTCATTAGGATTTGAAGAGATTTGGCATGTCAACAAATACACTCAAAAACTTCTATAGATGTACCATGGAGAGCATTCTGACAGGCTGCATCACTGTCTGGTATGGAGGGGCTACTGCACAGGACCGAAAGAAGCTGCAGAGGGTTGTAAATCAAGTCAGCCCCATCTTGGGTACTAGCCTACGAAGTACCCAAGACATCTTCAGGGAGCAGTGTCTCAGAAAGGCAACGTCTATTATTAAGGACCTCCAGCACCTTTTTCTCAATGTTACCATCAGGTAGGAGATACAGAAGCCTGAAGGCACACACTCAGCAATTCAGGAACATCTTCCTCCCCCTCTGCCAACCGATTCCTAAATGGACATTGAACCCTTGGACATTACTTCACTTTTTTTAATATACAGTATTTCTGGTTTTTGCACATTTTAAAATCTATTCAATATATGTATATTGTAATTTATTTATTATTATTATTATTATTATTATTATTATTATTTATTTCATTTATTATTTTATTTTGTTCTTTTTCCTTCGATATTATGTATTGCAGCAAATTGCTGCTGCGAAGTTAACAAATTTCACGTCACATGCCGGTGATAATAAATCTGATTCTGATTCTCATTCTGAAACACTCTTCATATGACAAACCACTCAATCCTGGAATCATTGAATCCTCTCCAGTTTTAGCACATCCCTTCTAATATAAAGAGCCCAAAACTGCTCACAATATTCCAAGTCAGGCCTCACCAGTGATTTACAAAGTTTCAACATTACATCCTTGCTTTTTATAGTCTAATTCTCTTGAAATTAATGCTAACTTTGCATTTGTGGGTGTGTTTTTTTTCCCCAACGTATGTCACACTCATGACAGAGTTTTAATACTGTCAGAATTTTAATGCTATCTTTTTTATTGGAAAGTGAGTCCAAGAGACCCCGAAACATCGACTTTCCATTCCATTTCATTTCCTTTCCATTGATGCTGTCTGAGCGCCTGAGTTCCTCCAGCATTTTGTATGTGCTGCTCTGGATTTCCTGAATCTGCAGAACCTCCTGCGTTTAAAAGAACAGGCTCAGTTTATTCCAGCAAGGCAAAATTCCTTCCTTTATACTGTGGCAGTTCACCTCTTAAATTTCATTTCTTGAATTATGTCTATTCCAGTTTTCTATAAAAAATTATTCCCAGGGGAACCACTGACATTATTACGGGGTTTTATTTTGTCACTTAAGTGCACACGGCCAGAATTGATTAGAAATAATCTTGCTTTTGGTTTATGTTGCCCTTTGATTTGGATAGTGAATAAGTGATTGTCAAAATTCACATACAAGCTTAGATTTTAAATAACTGAGGAAATACAGTGGATTCCATTTAATCGGGCCATCTGTTAGTCAGGGAAGCTGCTTGTTTGGGACAACTCCTAAAAAACAAAAACTAATGGAGAAAATTACCATTGATTCTCTTTGTTTCTTTGTGACACCATGCTGCTTAATTGAGGCAGGAGACTGTTGCCAAACAGGTTGTAACTAGCGTCAGGCATGTGCGCTTGTGTGGCCTTTGGATGCTACAACGTGCTTACGGCGAACAGCTGTTGAATAGCACCAGTTGTGTGTGTTTGTTTTCAAAAAGCAGTGGCTTTTGTCACTGATAGTTGGCAAGAAATAAGCAGTAGGACAAATCCAAACTGTTTTGCTCACTGTGGTTCAAGCACTCAGGCTTGGAGTTGCCAGAAATGGCCAGGATTTCACTACTTCAACAAGTTCAACTACAAAGAATTTGGAGGTATCGAGAGTTATCTTGAATGTTACAATGAAAATGAAAATTTGGAGGATACAATCATTAGCAGTATTGTATGAAGGCTATCGATTATCTGCAGTAGGTGACAGCACTGATTTTGTTCATTACGTGCACTTGGTGAATTTCTGTCAGTAACTATAATACAGTTTTACTATAGTAATATTGGTAGTGTTCTCATTTGTTCTGTATATCATTTAAACACAGAATTTATTTCTGTTTGTATTTTTTCTATCATTTTAACTATTTCCATGAAGCATTGGCTGATCGGGGTAGTCGCTTAATTGGGCCAAAGTAGGTCCCAATTAACTAGAATCCATTCTTTAGTTTGTAAATGAAAATATCACTGTGATTGTGACTGGGGATAATATTGAATTTTTCTGGGAAAATAATGCTTTTTTAGCTTCTCTTTCCATCTTTTCTTCTTTTTCTCCATCCTTCTCCAGACATATTGGGTTAAATGAGTACACCTTCATTCTGTCTGCCACAAAATTCCACTTCCCATTCCCATTTCAACATGGCCTCCTCTACTGCCAAAATGTTGACTGTTTATTCATTTCCATAGGCGTTGCCTGACCTCCTGATTTCATCTAGCATCTTGTGTATGTTGCGCTGGATTTCCAGCATCTGCAGAAACTCTTGTAGAATTAAATGCTATTCTTTGCATAGTATTGTAACCAAACATGTGAGCAGTTTAGAATAATTATACAGTATTATAATTCATTCACTTTAAACATCTGTTATAACAAAGCACATAATTAGTATTTAATGAGTACAATATCTAATTTTATTTCTTGAAATAATTGCATGTGTACTTGGAAGAAGGTTGGTGAATGATTGTATTAGCAATACCTAGATAGAATTCAATTGAAACCCAAAAGGCTAGGGTACACAGTAGTGTAACGGTTAGAACTTTGTTTTACAGGGCCATCAATCATCAATCTAGGTTCAATTCCCACCGCTCTTCTGTTAGGAGTCTGTACATTCTCCCCGAGACGGCATGGATTTCATCTGGGTGTTCCGGTTTCCCCCCACATTCCAAAGGCATATGTCAGAGAGTCATAGAAAAATACAGCAGAGAAACAAGTCGTTTGGCCCATCTAGCCAATGCTGATCCTGTACCAGCACCATAGCCCTCCATACCCCTACTATCCATGTACATCCAAACTTCTCTTAAACTTTGCATGCACCATTGTGCTAGCGGTTTGTTCCACTCTCTTACAGCCCACTGAGTGAAGAAGTTTCCCCTCCTGTTCCCCTTAAACTTTTCACATTTCACCCTTAAGCAGTGACCTCTGGTTGTAGTCCCACCCAATCTCAGTGGAAAAAGTCTGCTTGCATTTACCCTGTCTATACCCCTTACAATTTTGTATCCCTCTATCAAATATCCCACAATCTTCCATCTTCCAGGGAATAAAATCCTAAACCATTCAATCTCTGAGGCAGGAGATTGGGGCTAAGAGGAATAATGGATCAGCCATGATGAAGTGATGGAGCGGACTCAATAGGCCAAATGCCCTAATTCTGCTCCTATATCTTATGGTCTTTCCTTATAACTCAGGTCCTCCAGTCCCAGCAACATCCTTGTAAATTTTCTCTGTACTCTTTCAAGCATATTTGCATCTTTCCTGCAGGTAGGTGAGCAAAGCTAAAGGTGAGGTTTTGGGAGTTGTGGGCCTGCTATGTTGGTGCTGAAAGTGTGACAATACTTGCAGACTGCCCAGCCCAATCCTCAGCGGCTTGATTTGATGCAAACAGTGGATTTCACTGTCTGTTTTGATATTTCAATGTACATGTGACGAATAAAGTAAATCTTTCAAAGTACATTTAGAAAAGCTTTCTGTTAACGCAAAATTCTACACCCAACTGATTTCATGAAACGTTTAAGCGGGTCCAGAATACCGTGTAGTTTCCTCATTCTTTTCTTCTGGGGCAGCATGGTAGCATAGTCATTAACACAATTAATTTACAGCACAGCAGTCACTGATGGGGTTCAATTCCCGCCGCTGTCTGTAAGGAGATTGTACATTCTCCCTGTGACTGTGTAGGTTTCCCTGAGTGCTCCAGTTCCCTCTCCCATTCCAAAAGCCTACAGTCAGGGTTAGTTGGTTGTGTTGGTGCTTGAAACCATGGCAACACCTGTGGGCTATACCTAGTGCATCGCATACGACACAAGTGATGCATTTCACTGTACTTTTGATGTAGGTATGACAAATGAAGCTGATATTTAAACACAATTTTTGATAGGTTTTCATTTTAAACAGAATTCTACTGTTTTAACTAATCTTATGAAACATTTAAAACGGTCTGAGATTCCATCTGGTCTCTTCATTTCTCCTTCCTCCAAAGTTCAAAGTACATTTATTATCAGGGGAAGATGAAGATTGTCTTGTCTTTTACAGGTGTTGTTGGTTTCCCACAAGAGGTAGACTCCTGGTTTTCAAGCCTCTGAACCTGGTGTGCACAAGGTCTCCTTTTTACACCACTGTCCCCAAACGAGTCTGAGCCATACTGTTCTAGAGCACTTCAGAAATTCCAGTTGAGATGCACCCACCTGAAGGATGAGTGGCTATCATGCACATTTCTCATCTGCCACCGACATGTTTCCATTACGATTATAATTACTTTAGAAAGTTAGGAAAGCATTATTAGAATGAGCAGTAAGAACAAATGGCTGTTGGGCACTTTTGAGATGCAGATTTATTTGTGCAGAGAAAAAAAACTTATTTCAGAGCAACTATACTTTCCTCTTTACTATAACAATAATCTGCAGGTATCTTTCCACCTGAATTTAAATAAATTTGCATAATTTTCACTCAAAACAAATCATTTTTATTTTGTGTTGCACTGAATGAAACTATCTTCCGTATTTGCACTTTAATTTAAATTTCTATTATGGCTATAAACATTAACGAGCTCTGATTTGAATATTTATAAGTCCCAAATGAAAATAATAGGAAGTGTTTTAATGGAACTGCAGAGATATGCGAATGATTGGTTTTGACATTTGATTTCAGTCTTGGAGGGAGTTTGTCTAATGCTTATTGACATTACTTGTCCAAATAGCCCCCTCACAGGTTAGTGGTGTAATGAAGGATAGTGTGCAGCAGAGGACTGTCAATCTCTCCTGGAAGGAACCGGATCATCCCAATGGAGTCATCACTGAATATGAGATCAAGTACTATGAGAAGGTGAGAACTGCACAAACATGTAAATACCTACACCCGCCTTGACTGATCCTTCATCAACCACAAAACAGATTCCAGTTGCAACAAAAATAGCTTTATTTATTTATTTGTTTGTTTGTTTGCTTAATTATTATCAATCTATCTGTCTTATTATCTGTCTGTCTATCTATTTATCTCTCTGTTTATCTGTCTATCTATGACTGTCCATCTGTCTCCCTATCTATATATCTGTTGGCCTGTCTACCTGTCTATCTATTTATCCATCTATCTATCTATTTATCTCTCTGTCTATCTGTTTATCTATCAATATATCTGTCTGCCTGTCTATCTATCTATCCATTTATCTATCAGTCTATCTGTTTATCTCTCTGTCTATCTGACTCCCTATCTATATATCTTCTGCCTATCTACCTATTAAGCTGTCTACCAGTCTATCTGTCTACCAGTCTATCTAACTATCTGCTTATCTGTTTATCCATCCATCAATCAGTCTTTCTATCTATCATTCTATCTATCTGTCTGTCTGTCTGTCTATCTATCTGAATATCTATCTGTCCATCTTTTGATTTATTTATTTATTTATACGGCTGGTTAGCAATGCAACATGGATTAGACCTTTCTGGGTCTTTAAGCCTTGCCACCCCAGCAGACACAATTTAATCCTAACCCAATCACAGGATAATTTACAATGGCCAAGGTTCGTCTTTGGACTGTTGGAGGGCCCACGCCTCCTATGGGGAGGACGTACAGAGACATCTGACAGAGTGGCACCAGAACTGAACTTTGAACTCTGGAACACTCCCAGCTGTAATAGTGCTGTGCTAACCGCTATGCTCTTGTGGCACCCATTTTGTTTAGTGATTAGCATTTCATTGGATAGCTTCTGGACTGCCTTTGACCAGAAACCTCTCCCTGATGATGAAAGCAAATCGGAATGAATGGGTTAACTAACAGGAGTGTTTGATGACTCTGGGCTCGTACTAACTGCAGTTTAGAAGAATGGGCGGAGGGGTGTGGTGCAGATCTCATTGAAATGTGTTGAATATCGCGAGGCACAGAGAGGATGTGCAGCAGATGTTTACAATAGTGGTTAAGTCTTGGTCCAGAGGACATGGCCTCAGAATAAAAGGATGTCCCATGAGAACAGGGATGAGAAGAAGGTGGTAACTCTGTGGAATTAATTGCTAAAGATGGCTGTGGAAGCCAAGTTATTGGGTATATTTAAAGCAGAGTTTGATAGCTTCTTGATTAGTAGGACTGTCAAAGGTTATGGGAAAAGGCAGGACAATAGGGTTGAGAGGGAAAATAAATCCGCCATGAGGGAATGCCAGAGCAAACTCGATGGGCCAAATGCTCCAATTCTGCTCCAAAGTCTTATAGTCCTATGGAAATGATTTGCTTGCATTTGGAGCGTGGACGGGACATTATCATCGTTGCAATTCAGCCCTTTATAACCCAGAGTGATTGATTGTCAATACACAATGTTATATCCATGGCCTTTGACTTCAAAACTAAGGTGGATTTGATGGAAAATGGGTAATTAAGAAGTGGGCCGCAGGACTGTGGTTTGAAGTTCTAAAGGGATATTTACGTCAGGAGGGAATCCGTGTAGGGAAAGATGCTGACTTTGTTTAGGCTGATAGGGTTAAAATTCAAACAGTAAGCAACACCTTTTTCTCATGGTGGTGGCGTTAGAGGAGATATGTTTAATGTTAAATGGAGGAAAATTCAGGCCTGATGTCAGAGGTAGAGGGGTCCTGGAATGCACTGCTGGGATGGTGATTAGGATCTGATACAAATGAGTGGCATGGTAGCATACTGGTTATCAAAACGCAGTAACATGGGTTCAATTCCCACCACTGCCTATGAGGAGCTTGTAGTTCTTCCCATGACTGCGTGGGTTTTCTCCAGGTGCTCTGATTTCCTCCCACAGTCCAAAGACCTACCGATTAGTCATTGTAAATTGTCCCTTGATTAGGCTAAGATTAAATCAGGGGATTGCTGTGTGGTGCATCTCAAAGGGCCTATTCTGCACCATATGTCAATGAATAAAATAAACAAACAATAGGGATGCTTAAAAGACTCCTAGATAGGCATATGTGGACATAGAAGAAAAATAGAGGGTTATGGGCCATGTAGGAGGGAAGGGTTGAAAGATGCAGAGCACGTTAAAAGCTGGCAGAACATTGTGGGCTGAAGGGCCTGTACTGTGCTGTAATCTTCCATGTTCTATGAAACCAGAGAGGAAGAAAGGTAATGGGAAACACAGGAAATGATCCACAGTGCGGAGTGAGGGAGGATGGAAAAGTGTAATCATTGATGTCAAAGAGTGTGTAGTCAGTGATATTCTCTGCTGATGGACATTGGAATGAATTAGATTCACCATTATTGGGAAAGGTGTGGGGCATTTTTTTTCAAGAGTAGCTAAAGCATCTTTGAAGAGCTAGAAGATCGCGACAGGCATTGGGCTCTTGAAATGCTAGTTGAGCGGTAACTTTGAGGGATCTCTGGACATGAATCCTGAAATATATATTTCTTCATCTTCTCAGACAATGATATTTTTTACAAATATTCCCCTTAGTTAAGCTAAATATTCAATTATGATGCAGCTTCTCTCCCCTTCCTCTCCCCCTAGGATCTCATTCGATACTGTACATCTCTCCCAAACCTACCCCTGGCACAATTCTGAACCACATCACTGGTTCAGGAGCCTGATGGTTGGTGGGTGATAACTGTTCCTGAATCTGAAGGTGTGGGACCTAAGGCTCCTGTACCTCCTGCCCAATGGTACTAATGAGATAAGGAACCCAATTTTACAGCAGGAGAAGGAGCCTTCCTTATTACTCATTCATGGGAAAAATAGAGGCATATATCATCATTACTTTTTTTTATTTCTGATTTAAAACAAAGGAAGACGTTTTTGCAAAATGATGGTTAAGTATCAAATTTTTCAAGAGTTTTTTTAAGCTATGCAAGGTGATTTGATATGGCAACATAGGAGGGAAGGGTTAAATTGATCTTAGGGTAGGTTAAAAGGTCAGCTCAACATTGTGGGCTGAAGGGCCTGTACTGTGCGGTAATGTTACTTTTTCTGTAACACCATCTGAGAATTCACCTATCGGCAGGTAGAGGACCTACTATGTGTTGGCTCTTTATTTTTGTCTTTGCCTCTACTTGCAAAGGAAGACATCATCAATATTACTTGATCTGCTAGCATTGGAGAGGAACCAGAGGGCATTAACGTGAATGATTCTGGGATTGAAAGGGTAAAAGTACGAAGAGCTTTTGAAGGCTCTGGGTCTGTACTCACTGGAGGTTAGAAGCATGGCAGGGTGGGTGGATCTCACTGAAACCTACGTTGGAAGGCCTACGTCTAGTGGGTGTGGAGAGGATGTTTCCTACTGTTGGGGAGTCTAGAACCAGCGCGCCCAACCTCAGCACAAAGCAGGGGCCCCCACCTTTGTTAAGCCATGGACCCCTACCATTAATCAAGGGTTCTGTAGACCCCAGAATGGGAACCCCCGGAATATGTCCACTTAGAACAGAGATGAGGAGGAATTTCTTTAGCCAGAGTGTAATGAATCTGTGAAATTTGTTGCCACAGGCAGCTGTGGAGACTGAGTCATTGGGTATTTTTAAAGCAGAGGTATGTTAGGTTCTTGATTAGTCAGCACGTCAGAGGTTATGGAAAGAATGCAGGGGAATGGGGTTGAGAAGGAAAATATGTCAGCCATGATGAAATTGCAGAGCAGACTCAATGGGTCAAATGGCCTAAATCTGCTCCTGTGTCTTGTGATCCAATAATCATTTGGCTCAGTAGATCTCCAGGTATAAAAGCAGTGCAGATTCATGCCATTATAATGGAAAGAAAGTCCTTGTCATAACATAATGGCTGTCCGGGCAGTATCAGTAGAACATAACCGTGGTCCCAAACATTGACGTTAACTAATCAGATTAAATTCGCAGGTCGTTCTCAATATACCAATTACAAAACCCCAGAGATTAATTCACTGGGCTGCTCACACTCCCTCTACAGCAGTAAATGGCTTCTCGATGCTAAGTGGAAGACATTTTCTCTGAAGCTAGTTCTGCTACGCAGATGAAGTGATCAAAATGAATTAGTGCTGGAACAAAGTATTGGTTCCAATCTCTGTGTGCATTAAACAGAGACCATATGAAAGCTGAGTTCTTCCTTTTGAGAGATTTAATCTGAACAAAGATGAAAGTATTAAAATAATAGACCAAAATAAGCTTTAAAAAGCCTCTTTTAACAAGATGGGATATGACTAGATAGAATATAATAGGTTCCCATGGGTAAATTACAAAACTATAATTCAATCAGGAGGTTCAGGTGATGTCATAAGCTGCACGATCGAAGCTCTTGTGGTCTGTGGATATTATTTGAATCTTTCAATTGAATAAACATCCTTTAACTTATTCCTGGAAATGCCATATACTATGATACACCAGTAAGAATTACTTTTGGGAAATTAATTCCAAGAACATAGAGTCATCGACCATTACAGCACAAGCACAGGCCCTTCAGGACATTGAAACCGTGCTGAGCTGATTCTCTGTCTAGTCCCACCTCCCTGAATCTCGACCATATCTCTCCTGCAGCTATGTACCTGTCCAAACTTCTCTTAAACATTATAATTGAACTCACATCCACCACTTCCACCGCTGGCATGTTCTACTTTTGCACCACCCTCTCAGTGAAAACGTTTCCCCTCACCTTGTACCCTGGAGGTATGTGGAGGCTTGGTCATTAGAGAGAATTAAAGAGCAGATGGATGCATTTTTATAACACAGACTGTACAACATAGGGTCAGAAATGGGACACCACAATAGCATAACAGTTAGCATGACACTATGGAAATCAGAGAGTACTGGGCACTGATAACTTATCAGGAAATCAAGCCTAGGAATTATGAGAAGAATTAAGGATTAACTCTATCATTCTGTATAGTTCCATGTATTAGGAATTTCCATTGGTCAGGGTGTGACATGCAACAAACAACATTCAACAATTATAAAAATAAAGGGTTATTTAAGAATTAGAGATTACAGTATAGATTTGGATAAATGTGCATAAATACAGACTGTAAGCACAAGTAAGTATGTACAATGTAAACAGCATTATAAAAAGATGAAAGTGCAGTAATAGGGGTAATAGAGGGTGTGGGGAAGGGCTAACTAAAATAATTAATCTGATTAACTGCCTGGGGGGGATCTTTTAAGATACCATGAAGTTTTTGTTTTAATAGATCTTTCCAGAAGGGATGTTTTGGAAAGGGCCGCTGTAGGGTGGGTAGTGCTGCAATGATTTTCTTGCCCACTTCTTTGTCCTGAACACATACAAGTCCTGCAGTGACGATAAATTCTTTTCTGCTGACCTGATAGATCTCTGTAGTTTTCATATATCGTGAGAGGATGCTGTACCAAACCAGACAGTCATGGCTGATGTGAGGATGCTCTCTGTGATGGCAGTGGAGAATTGCACTGGGCTGTTCTGGGAAAGATGGAACTTTACCAACTACTACAAGAGGACCATCCTCTGCTGAGCTTTTTTGTTAATGAAGGAGGTACGGTTCTCTAAAGAGGTCCTGCGGAATAATGATGACCAGGAACCTGAATGGTGAAATGGTATTAACTGTAAAGATGTTGGTGGTGAGTGGCGCTGGGAAATTATGCTAGGAAAACCAGATCACCCAGCATGAAAAATAGTCAGAGAGGTACCTATGCTTTTTTATTACTGCTAAGTTCTTGGTGAAATTGACATTAAAATGACAGAAATATTCATTGTCACATTTCAGTTTGGTTATATATATTGACTTCCATTACAATTGAATTTCTAAGCAATTATATGAATGTTGGCTTTGGAGAGGATGCCAAAGAGGTTTGCCAGGATGTTGCCTGGATTAGAGAGGTTGGACAAACTGCGGTTGCTTTCTCTGGAGTGGTGAAGACTGAGGGCCAATCCTGTCGAGGTTTATGAGATCATGAGAAGCATCGATAGAGTAGGCAGACAATATCTTTTTCCAGGGGTTCATGTATCTAATACCAGAGGGCATGGATTTAAGATGAGAGATAGTAATTTCAAAGGAGACATATGAGGCAAGTTTTTTTATATAGAGAGTGGTGGGTGCCTGGAATGAACAGTTTAGGGTGTTGGTAGAGGCAAACACATTAAAGAAGCGAGATAGAATTATGAGTATGAGTAAAATGGAAGGATAAGAACATTGTCAGTTCAATTGTCATTTAACCATTGTCATTTAGCCAGCTGGGACAGCGTTACTGTGAGGTCCAAGTGCAAAGACACACACGGTGAGCACACACAAGGTCACAATCACGTAAAAAGAGCCCTGATGCTAACACCGACCCCCTCACCCCACCCCCCCCGCAGAAAGGATTATTTATGTTGGCCAATTGATGACTGATAGGTTCAGCACAACATTGTGGGCCGAAGGGCCTGTTCCTCTGCTGTACTCTTCTATGTTCTAAATGTGACAATTCAGGAGAGGTGGACATTTCCAGGATATAACACAAAACATTCAAATACGAAAACCCTGCGATGAATTATAATCCAACATCAGTCACATTCTTTCACAGTAGAATGAGCTTGTAGGTCAGTTCCTGTGGTCTACTGTTCTGTGTTCTGTTTTCTGTTGTAATAATTTTAAATACTTCCTCCCACATCTTAATCTCACTGCGGCCTTTAATATTTTTTTTCAGAATCTAAAAGATCGCACCTACTCCACCGTAAAATCTACCTCAACCTCAACCACCATCAATAACTTGAAACCAGGCACAGCCTATATATTCCAGATCCGGGCCTTTACCACTGCAGGTTATGGAAGCTACAGCCCCAGGCTAGAGGTCTTAACCCTAGAAGAGACGACAGGTAAGAGTCATCAACGTTCTGCACTGTAAGGCAATTAGAGACGTTCAAGCAGAGTCAGCCTGATGCATGTTGTTTGTAAACAAAAGCAGTCACGAGATATCCCAAAATTCTGGAGGAACTCATCAAATCAGGCACCGTTCAGGAGGCGATAAACCATCAATGTTTTAGGTCGATTCCCTATATCGGGACTGGAAAGTAAGTGGGTGGAAACCAGAATAAGAAGGTGGGAGAAGGGAAAGGAGTACAAGATTTATGATCGAAGATTGTTTAATGTCATTTCCCGTAGATAAGCGTAAAAAACAAAATAGTTGTTACTCCAGATCCAATGTAGCACAAAAAACACAATAAGATAAAGAACACAATAATAAAAAGAACAAATATGGCTATATAAGATAGCTTATATACATGGTCCTGATGAAGAGTCTCGGCCCAAAACATTGACTGCTCGTTTCCACGGATGCTGCCCGACCTGCTGAGTTCCTCCAGTGTGTTGTATAGACTGATTGTATGCCCATAAAGTGATAGTAGACACAGGAGCATAAGGTGCCTGACAGGAAATGATAAAGTAGTGATGGTTGGGGGAGTGGGTGGAGGTGTTGATCAGCCTTACTGCTTAGGGAATTTACTCCAGGATTGTGTATGGAGACATAATGTAGATGATCATAAATTTATCGATTTTGGTAACAAATTTACTTTGAGCTTTGAAGTAACTGTTTTTGAGTCTGGTGGCCCTGCCATGGATCTAAGATAGCCTCCTCCCTGATGGGAGTGGGACAAACAGTCCATGGTGAGGGTGTGTGGGATCCTTCATGATATTGCTGGACTTTATCTGGCACTTTTCCAGATATATGTCCTTGATGTTCGGTAGACTGGTGTCGGTGATGTGTTGGCTACCCGTTGTTTTGACTACTCACTGACCCTTCCTGTCTGCCGCAGTGCAGTTTCCATACCAAGCAGTGACGCAGCATGTTAGGGTGCTCTCTTCAGCCTCTTCAGAAAGTAAAGACATAGGTGAGCTTTCCTGACTGTGTAGAATGTGTCCTGGGACCTTGAGAGATTCTGTGAGATGTGCACTCCCAGGAGGTTGAAACTGCTCACAGTTTCCACCGCTCTGCCGCCAACGTAAAGAGGGGTGTGAGTTCTCCTGGAGTCAATAACTCCCGGGGTCAGGGGGCACCTGTGTTGTGGATGATAGGAAGGGAGGAGCAGTTGTACATCCTGACAGACTGACGTCTGTTGGTTAGGAAGTCCAACACCCAGTCATGCAATGGTATATTTAGGCTGAGGAGTGGGAGTTTGTGATACAAGCTGGCAGGTAATAGGTGACATAAGTGAGGAGGAAGGTGATGGGTGGGGAAGGGAGGGTGAAGAAGCTGGGAGAGGATAGTAGGATGAGGTAAAGGACTGAAGAAGAAGGAAGAAGGTCAAGTATCTTCACAACGTCCACTGCAAAAGGCAGAACCTCCTGGTGGCCACCCATTTCAATTCAACTTCCCATTCCCTTTCTGACACGTCAGTCCATGCAGCAGTTCCCACCCTAGGGTCCACAGACCCCTTGCTTAATAGCATTGGTCCATGGCATAAGAAAAAGATGGGAACCTCTGGTCTACAGCCTCTTCTCTTGCAATAATGAGGTAAAACTCTGATTGGAGCAGTACCTTATATTCCATCTGGGTAGCCGCCAAACTGATGGCATAAACATTGAATTACATTGTAATTTCTCCCCCTTTCCCTCCTCCATTTTCCATTCCACATTCTGACTTCCCCTCACCTTTTCTCTTCCCCTCTCATGCCCATCGCCTACCTCTAGTTTCTCTCCCCTTCCCCTTTCCCCCATAGTCTACTGCCCTCTCCTATCAGATTCCTTCTTCTTCAGCCCTTTACTTCTTCCACCTGTCACCTCCCAACTTCAGAGTGCAACAGCCCCCATCCCCCAGCTACCCACTTCCATTTCACCTGATCTCATCTATCACCTGCCAGTTTCTATCCTCCCCTTGACGCCACCATCTTATTCTGGCTTCTTTCCCCTTAGGCCCAAAGTGTCAACTGTTCCTTCCCCTCCATAAGCACTGCCTGGCTTTCAGAGTTGATCCACCGTATTGTGCTCAGGGTATCTGAAACAACTTCTATGTCTTAGAGGTATCCCATGCTGTTCTTCAAGGACAGTGGGATCAATTACAGCAGAAGCAGAGGACTCGATTGTCTGACAGATTTATTTGCTAGTTAGTTTCCCACAGCAGTTAAGAACCATCAAGTGAAGGTAGAATCTCTGCCTTGAGAATAGAGTGTAATAAATAAGTAAGTATTATACTGTTTGTGCCAGCCTGCATCACGCCACAGTATTGATAATCAGTGCATTGTGTTATTAGAGATTTTAATGACGAGCATCTTTCCATGAGGTTGTAGTTTCATGTTTATACCCTCCACCACCCCCAAGGCTAAATGTATTTATTGGGATGGTTGGGGGAGTGCATTCTCATCAGATTTCTGAACGAGATACCATAGGTCTATACACTCAGTGGCCACTTTATTATTTAACTCCTGTACCTAATAAAGTGGGCACTGAATGTATGTTTATGGTCGTCTGTTGTTGTAGCCCATCCACTTCAAGGTCTGACGTGTTGTGCAGTCAGAGATGCTCTTCTGCACACCACTGTTGTAGCGTGTGGTTATTTGAGTTACTGTCGCCTTCCTGTCAGCCTGAACCAGTCTGATCAGTTTTCTCTGACGTCTCTCATGAATAACACATTTTTGCCCACAGAGCTACAACTCACTGGATGCTTTTTTGTTTTTTGCACCATTCTCTGTCAACTCTGGAGACTACTGAGTGAGAAAATCTCAGGAGATTAGCAGTTTCTGAGATACTCAGACTACCCCGTCTGGCACCAGCAATCAAACACAGTCAAGGTCACTCAGATCACATTTCTTCCCCATTTTGATGTTTGCTCTGAACAACAACGAAACATCATGACCACATCTGTATGCTTTTATGCACTGAGTTGCTGCCACATGATTGGCTGATTAGATAATTGCATTAACAAGTAGGTGTACAGGTATGTCTAGTAAAGTGGCAATTGCATATATAATGGGACAATTAACTTTGCAAGTCGTGCACCATGCAGCCAGGAATGCTGTGGGAAGTTTAATATATTAATGATTCAAGAACTACTCCAGCAGCTTTTTATCATAAGGTATACTGAAAGATCCAACCACTTACATTGTGTTAACTCTGCATGGGATAGCTGGATCCTGCAAACACAGATGCCAATAGACAGCTCCTTAGGAGAATATTGTACTTGATTCTAGTGATCACTTTGCTACTATGCCTATGAATATTTGGTGAAAATAGGACTAGTATTATCTGTGGCATATATAGATAATACTAGTCCCATTTTTACCAAGTATTAGGTGGCAGGATAGAGCTAGATCTCTACCATAGTTGGTGCAAGGCGCTCTTTCTCTCTGTCAGCCAGGTCAGCCCTGGACAAGGGGTAGCACCAGTTTTGCCTCCTCCTCCCCCCCCCCCCCCCAAGTCAAGGTCACGTGAAGCCACAGGATCTGGTGATGGAGGTCGTATGAGCAGCTGGTGCATATCACAAGTCCTGGTTATGTGACCACTGACACCAGGCAGACAATCTCTGAAGAGTGTAGATAATGGCTGGGGTCACCTGTCATGTAAAGACACTGCCCAAAAGGAGGCAATGGCAAACCACTTCTGTTGAAAAATTTGCCCAGAACGGTAATGGTGAAGACCATAATCGCCCACGTCATACAACATGGCATGTAATGATGGTGATGACTGTCTGTGGGTGGCTATACATCAATACCATCCTCCCAAAATAAATATATCGATACTTTGTGTAAACCTGATTTTTCAGTGTTAGAGTTATGCTACTTCAGGAAATGTTGAGAATGGTAAAATTCACCAAGTTTTTTTTTTAACCAAGAACAATGTTTTTTGCTGTGGATTTTGTACCACAAAATAGTAAAGCAAATTTCATTACAAGGTCAGCTGTACATATCTCATCATCTCCAGCCTAATTCCACCGACTCCTTTGAAGGTTGGATCTTTTGCACTCTGCTTAGTTTAATTTTTTAGAATAATTTTTTTATGGACATGGCTTTGTAATTTTAAACACATGCCCCTACACACAGTCATCTCCCAACAGGTATTTAAAAGATGTCTTCATTTTATTTATTAATAAATAGGATGTTCAAGATTCAAAATTGTTTCAGTGTAAAGGAAAACAAAATCATTGTTACTCCAGATCCAATGCAGCACAAAAAAAAACACACTTAGATAAAGAACACAAGAATAAAAAAAAACCTTAACTATAAATATGTACAATAGTCTATATACATAGATTGACTATGTGCTTAAAGTGACACTAGGGACAGGAGTGTCTGTACATAAGATGACTGATAGGAAATACTAAAATTTCAACCCAAAATGTCGACTGTTTATTAATTTCCATAGAAGCTGCCTAGCCTGCTGAGTTCCTCCAACATGTTAAGTGTGTTGCTCTGGATTTCCAGCATCTGCAGACTCCATTGTGCTAATGATAAAGTAGTGGTGATTTTGGGTTTAGATAGTGGGTGGAGGTGTTGCTCAGCCTTACTACTGTAACTGTTTTTGAGTCTGGTGGTCCTGGCATGAACACTTCATAGCCTCCTCCCTTATAGCTGTGGGACAAACAGTCTGTGAGCAGGGTGTGTGGGACCCTTCATGATGTTCCTGGCCCTTTTCCAGCACCTATCAGTATATATGCCCTTGATGGCAACATGTATCCTCTGTTCTGTGTGCTGGCATAAACTGACTGCTACATGATAATGCTTGTATATACTATTTGAAGGCTCACTATCCATTATATACTTTTAGATGTACTGCATATGGACTGTTAACTGCACTGACAGATGCTCTCGGTAAATTGGTGAATTAGTTTATTATTGTCACCTGTACCAAGTTAAAGTGAAAAACGTGTGTTTCATCTGTAAGTATAGATCAATTTATTTATAATGGTGCAGTCTGATCATTGAAATCAGTTGATTTGCATGGATGATATACAAGACATTTTCTTTGCTTCACCTCAGCACAAATGGCAGTAACTTCTCTCCGTGGCCACTTTATCACATAACTCCCGTGTCTAGTAAAGTGGTCACTAAGTGTACATTTGTGGTCTTCTGCGGCTGGAGCCCATCTGCTTCAAGGTTTGACATGTTGTGCATTCAGAGATGCTCTTCTGCACACCACTGTTGTAACGTGTGGCTATTTGAGTTACTGTCACCTTTTCATCAGCTTGAACCAGTCTGGCCATTCTCCTCTGACCTCTCTCATTAACAAGGCATTTTCACCCACAGAACTACAACTCACTTGATTTTTTTTTGCATCATTCTCTGTAAACTGTGCTGTAGAGTTCTCAACCTGGTGTCCACAGACTGTTTGGTTAATGATAAGGCTCATTGGCATAAAAAAAGGTTGAGAAGCTCTGCTCTAGAGACTATTGTGCATAGAAATACCAGATCAGCATTTTCTGAGTTACTCAAACCTCCCCTTCTGGCATTAGCCTTCGTTCTCCAGTCAACATAACTTCAATCACATTTCTTCCCCATTCTGATGTTTGGTCTGAACAACTGAACCTGTTGACCATGTCTGCTTGCTTTTATGCCTTGAGTTATTGCAACATGATTGGCTGATTAGATATTTAAATTAACAAGCAGGTTTGCCTAATAAAGTGGCCACTGAGTGTAAATTAGACCAATGTTATACATTGTCTGTTAGCACTTTACTGTTCTAATACTAGAGATCTGGTAGTGATCTGAATAATGTTGTTTCATGATGCGTACAGTAGTCTATCCACGGAGCAGTTAATTGACTGTGTTTCACATTATTCATTGACAATACTTTAATCTATTTATCACCTCCCAGCGTCTCAGTTCATTCCCCCCTCCTCATCCACACACCTTCCCCTTACCTAATCTCATTTGTCACCTGCCAGCTTCTCAGTTCATCCCCCCCCCCCCATCCACACACCTTGCTCTTACCTAATCTCATTTGTCACCTGCCAGCTTCTTAGTTCATTCCCCCCCCATCCACACACCTTGCTCTTACCTAATCTCATCTGTCAGCTGTCAGCTTCTGTTCCTTCCCCTTCCCCCCCCCCCACCACCCCACCTTCATATTCTGGTTTCTTTCCCCTTCCTTCCCTGTTCAGCTGAGGAGCCGCAGCTCAAAATATCAAACGTTTATCCATCTCCACGGATGCTGCCTGACCTGCTGAGTTCCTCCAGCAGTTTGTATGTGTTACTCTGAACTTCCAGCATCTTCAAAATCTCTTGTGTCTGTGGTAACTACATTTTGTGTGTGTAATAGGACATATGCTGTGTAATTGTACACTGTTTGCATTGTATGACGAATGCCACTTTACTTTCCTGCAATTAGATCATCATTGATAAATTGTTTATGTCACATCACATTCCTTTAACAATGTGTTTTTACATAAATCCACAATTAAAATATACAGCATTTCACAATAGTTCCTGTGAAAAAAACCACCAAAGATGAAGCAATGAATGCAAGACTATTGTATCTTTATGACTCTAAAACAGTTCAATTGTTAACAGAACATGTTGTAATTACATTGATATTGTTTAGTAGCTTAGTGATTAGCTCAACGCTTTATAGTACAGGCAACCTGTATTCAATTCCTGCAACTGCTTGTAAGGAGTTTGTGCTTCCTCTCTATGACTGCATGGGTTTTATCCCAGAGCTCTAGTTTCCTCCCTCAGTCCAAAGACTATAATGGTCGGTAGGTTAATTAGTCATTGTAAATCGTCCCAAGATTAGGCTAGGGTTAAATTGGGGAATAGCTGGATGGCATGGTGCAAAGTGAGAAAAGGGCCTATTCCACACTTAACTCTATAAATAAATAACTTGCACTTATTTACTGATAAAATTACATTTCATAACTGGAAAATAAGGTTGGAAAACAGTTTAAAAGTGTTTTATTGCACATGTCAAAATTTATCCTCCTCTTCATCAATATATGAATTGAATTGAATTGGCATTATTACTTACATCCTTCATATACATGAGGAGTAAAAATCTTTACATCTTTGTCTAAATGTGCAATGTGCAATTTATAGTAACTTATAATAAGCAGTATGTACAACAGGACAGTCAATATAACATAGAAGTACAATTGTATCACTGTGAATTAATCAATCTGGTGGCCTGGTGGGAGAGGCCTGTTGGTCCTCGCGTTTATGATGCAATAGTGTCCTGGATGGTAGCAGCAGGAACAGTTTCTGATTGGAATGACTTGGGTCCCCAATGATCTTTCAAGTCCTTTTTACACATCTGTCTTTGCTGGGCTGTCTGCACCACTCTCCGCAGAATCCTGCAATTGAGGGAGTTACAGTTTCCATACCTGGCAGTGATGCAGCCAGTCAGGATGCTCTCAAATGTGCCCCTGTAGAAAGATTTTGGGATTTGGGGCCCATACCAAACTTTTCCAACCGTCTGAGGTGAAAGAGTTGTTGTGCCTTTTTCACCACACAGCTGGTCAGTGATGTCACCCTCTCACCCCAGATCCATTGATGTCAATGGGGGTTAGCCTGTCTCCATTCCTCCTGTACTCCACAACCAGCTCCTTTGTTTTTGTGACATTGAGGAAGAGGTTGTTTTCTTGACACCACTGTGTCAGGGTGATGACTTCTTCTCTGTAGGCTGCCTCTTTATTATTTGCGATTTGGCCAATCAGTGTAGTATCATCTGCAAATGTAATTAGCATATTGGAGCTGTGGGTGGTGACACATTCATGGATAAACAGAGAGTAAAGGAGGGACTTAGGACCATGACCATGATTGTTCTTGGCAAATTTTTCTACAGATGTGATTTGCCATTGCTGTCTTCTTGGCAGTGTCTTTACAAGATGGGTGACCCCAACCATAATCAATACTATTCAGAGAATGACTGGTCAGTGTCTGTGGTCGCATAACCAGGATTTGTGATCTGCATCAGCTGCTCATATGACCATCCACCTCCTGCTCCCATGGCTTCACATGACATGGATCGGGGGGCTAGGCAGGTGCTACACCTTCCCAAGTGTACCAAGTTAGAGACATATCTCCAAACCGCCACCCATTAACTTACTATGAAAATTAATTCATATTCTTTAACATCAGCAAATATAATACTGAATTACATTGACTCTGAGCCCCCTCAAGAATACCTTGTCAATCATTAAGGTCATAATTCATTGTTGATTTTTACACTCAGTCCATAAAATAGGTAGTAATTTTATATTCATTCCATAATTGATCACCTCATCTTTTTATATTCATTTTGAACTGGAAAAATTCTATTCAAACAATACTCTGCTGTCAGATTTCTGAATTAACAATGAACCCAAGTACTATTTTCTTCTCTTCAGAATGAGGATCAAAATCAGGATTACTATCACTGATATATATTGTGAAATTTGTTGTTTTGTGACAAGGCCACAGCAGTTTCTCCAACAGCAACCAGACAGTTTATCTGCCCTCACTCTCAATGTTCATCTGACCGCAGAGCCACCACAAAACGCACAATCGATGAGCCACACAGGCAAACGTCATCAAAAACAGTGGATAAGCAACAGACATTGCAATACATAATAATAAAGTATAAGTTACAATATGCAACATATATATATATAAATACATATTGAAAATAAAATTAAGTAACGCAAAAAGAGAAAAAAAGTAACAAATGGTGAGGTAGTGTTCTTACTGATTTAAGGTTTTTTTTACGCAGTGCTATGCAAAGGCCTTAGGCACATACACAGTGCCTATAAAAAGTATTCACCCCTCTTGGAAGTTGTCATGTTTTATTATTTTACAACATCAAATTACAGTGGATTTAATTTTAGCTTTTTTTTACACTGATCAACTGAAAGAACTCATGTCTAAGTGAAAATAAATTTATACAAATTGGTCTAAAATTATTACAATTATTAAACACAAAATAATTGATTACTCACCCCCTTCATGTCAGTATTTTGTAGATGCACCTTTGGTAGCAATTACAGCCTTGACTTTGTGTGGATAGGTCTCTATCAGCTTTGCACATCTGAACATTGCAATTTTTCCCCATTCTTCTTTACAAAACTGCTCAAGCTCTGTCAGATTGCATGGGGATCATGAGTGAACAGTGAACAGCCCTTTTCAAGTCAGCCACAAATCCTCAATTGTTTTGAGGTCTGGACTCCTGGACATTAACTTTGTTGTTTTTAAGCCATTCCTGTGTAGCTTTGTCTTTATGCTTGCGGTCATTGTCTTGCTAGAAGACAAATCTTCTCCCAAGTTGCAGTTCTATTGCAATCTGCATCAGGTTTTCTTACAGGATTTCCCTGAATTTTGCTGCATTCATTTTACCCTCTACCATCACTTGTCTTACAGGGCCTGCTGCAGTGATGCATTCCCACAGCACGATGCAGCCACTACCATGCTTCATGGTAGGGATGGTGTGTTTTTGATGATGTGCAGTGTTTGGCTTATGACATACATAGCATTTAGTCTGATGGTCAAAAACCTCAATTTTTGTTTCATCAGACCATAGAACCTTCTTCCAGCTGAATTCAGAGTCTCCCACATGCCTTCTGGCAAACTAGCCAAGATTTTATGTGAGTTTTTCTTTTTCTTTTTTCAACAGTGGATTTCTCTCTGTCACTCTCCCATAAAGCTGTGACTGGTGAAGCACCCGGGCAACAGTTGTTGTCTGTGCGGTCTCTCCCATCTCAGCTACTGAAGCTTGTAACTCCTCCAGAGCTGTCACAGGTCTCTTGGCGGCCTCCCTCACTAGTCCCCTTCTTGTATAGTTACTCAGTTTTTGAGGATAGCCTGCTCCAGGCAGATTTACAGCTGTGCCATATTCTTTCCATTTCTTGATGATTGACTTAACTGTACACCAATGGATATTCAGTGACCTGGAAATGTTCTTGTATTCATCTCCTGACTTGTGCTTTTCAATAAACTTTTTACGGAGTTGCTTGGAGTGTTCCTTTGTTTTCATGGTGTAGTTCATGCCAGGACCTTCCAGATACAGATGTATTTCTACTACAATCAATTGAAACACCTTGACTGCACACAGGTCATCTCCGCTAACTAATTAAGTGACTTCTAAACCAGTTGGCTGTACCCGTGATGACTGTGTATTGTTAAAGGAGATGAATATTTATACAATCAATTATTTTGTGTTTTATATTTGTAATTAATTTAGAACATTTTGTTGGGTTCGATTTCCATTTTGATGCAAAAGAAATATTTCCTGTTGATAATGTCAAAAAAAAGCCAAAGTAAATCCACTGTGTTTCAATGTTGTAAAACAATAAAACATGAAAAATCCAAGGGGGATGAATACATTTATAGGTGCTGTATATAGCTAGGGTGCATAATTCTTGTACACAGCACTGTATTTGCCAAAATGAAGTGGAGAGCATATTTGTAAATGTGGCAGGAGCAGAGGATGTTGGGAACAGCAAGGGTGGAATGCCATGAGAGTGGTGTGGGACAGGTGGTAGAGTCGGAGCTCCAGGACAGGCAGTAGCCAAACCTGAGACGCCAGGCAAGGTCATCTGATTCCGAACAGTTGATCATTACGGAATGTCTCTCTGGTGCTCCCCTCTCCCTTCCCCATTTCCCATCCCTGACCTCCCTCCCACTCTCCATGCACTCATATCAGAATCAGGTTTATCATCACTCGCAGGTGTCATGCTATGACAGCAGTACAGTGCAATACATGAAGGACCACAGTACTCTAACTAGGTATAGGTACTGGAGACTTTTGTATAGTACTGTGTACATATTTCTCATTGTAATTTTACTGTTTTTTATTATGTGTAGCTTTGTACTGCTGCCATAAAACAACAAACCTCATGACATATGTGAGTGATGAACCTGATTCTGTTTCTGATTCTAATGAATAAATCACTGAGAATATCTGAATTATACAGAGAGATTGGTAAGAAATAGTTAAAGATTGGTTAATTCAGGTTTTCGAACAAACATAATTGACTCCTGCTGAGGTTCTCATTACTTCATCCTCATGGACACCATCAGTCGCCCAGCTGCTAAGTCGACTAACTGTATAATTTTATAATCTAGCCTCAAGTGCGATCTTTACCTGTGCTGTTGGGGTCATTCCATTTGGGACTGCAAGAGCACTTAGGATTGAATTGATGCCTTCCTTTCTAGTATTTCAAAGCACTTATGCATAGACATTTTATTGACTTTCCAATCAGATTAGATTTTTTCTTAATGAGATTACATTGGTGTAATTGCTTCGTTTATGATAAGTGCTGGACTTCATTAGTCCCTAACAATCATTGTCTGCCTTTAATCAAGTTCAAATTCATTGTCATTCAACTGAATACATGTATCTCACCAAACAAAACAATGTTCCTGTGGAGCAAGATGCACAATACAGTGCATATAACCCACGTACAATCTTACACATGTATGCCACCAAACAAAACATTGTTCCTTCAAACAGTACATATAACTCACATACCACAGCACATAAATTAAAATTAACAAATAATACAGTGCATTTACGACACATGTTAAAAAGTAAATAGGAAAATGCTACTTGCGTTTCGTAGGTGATGAGACCTGGGTGGTGACAGAGAGTTCAACAGTCTTACAGGATTATAAGAAGTTAATCATGGTGAATAGTTATTAAATCATCATTTTGATCAATAATCAAGATTCAATTTTATTCGTTACATACACTTCAAAACATACAGTGAAATGCACCATTTGCATTAACAACCAACACACCCGAGGGTGTGAACAGGGCAGCCCACAAGTGTTGCCCCACATACTGGTGCCAACATAGAGTAACCACAATGCTTGTCTGAGCAACACCAAACACAAGGAACAGCAAAAGAAAACAGCAGAAACAAGCCCCCATTCCTCCTTTGCTCAATGCACATAAAAAGTCCTCTAACCCCAAAATAGTCTGCATTCTTCGATCTCCAACCTTCCAGCGACCGAGATTTGGACTATGCTTGAAGCTTTGGATCCTACAGCTAGATTTTCTCAGTTGGAAGGTGAGCTGACACCAGTTAGACGGTGTTGGAAGAAGTCCATAATTTGGTCGTTTTTAGATCGTTGAGCAGCTGCATTTCAATCCTCCTCGAACTCTTGGGTCTTCTTCAGTTGGTCTCTTAAAATCGAAATATCTCCTTCAAAGGACATTGGCCCATCATCCTTTTTTTGAGCTAGGTTCCTAGACTGTGGAACCTCAAAACCTAAATCTATAAGGCACACAAACTCGGTTGACACTTTTAAACACCAGCTCAAAATCTATTTATTGAGCCTTGCTTTTATTGAGATCTTTTTGTCTTTTATTTTCATGTTCATTTTTATTTTTATCTTCATATTTGTAGTGTATCCCCTTGTAAAATACTTTGAACTACATCATCTGTATGAAAAGTATTCTATAAATTAGTTATTAATGTTATTATTTATTTTTTCTCAGCTCAAACTGTTAAAACCTGAGGTACGGGCATAGCCATGTACACTCATTTGACTATTACCTCAACTTCTGGACTATTCTAGTGGTGTTTAGTATTGTGGCTTTTTAGAGAGTTACATAAATATGGCTGTGTAGCCCTGATTGTTTAATGCTGTTGTGTAGTGCCTTTGGGTTGATACCAGATGTAGATATTACTGTTGGGACAATGTATACCCTGTTCATGTTCCAAAGTCTTTCAATTTCCTTTATATTTTGTTGTTGTTATTATTATTAAGAGAAATAACATGCATGAATTGTGTGAAGACCTTTATTATACCAGTGTAAAAGAGGACTTAGTTATTTACCTGTGCATTATAAAGATGGAGTTACTGTGCTGATAGATAAATTCACTTCAACGCATGAATATGACACTGCTCAAAGTTTCTTTCAGCTATAAATAGATGCCTGCTACACTGCTGTCAAAGCCCCACAGATCTCTCTGGCATTATTATTTGTCAGTTAAAGTGTCCGCTTGGATGCCATCCTTACAGAATTTCCGTAATTCACTCTACCACATTAAAATTAAAGATCCTTAACACCGGAGTATAGATATCATGATTATTTTTTTACGTGAATAAGATGGACGACTTATCGTACAAAAGTATAATCACAGTCTGTTCAAAATACATTCATTTAAATAAGGGATAGAATGCTAGTGTGCAAAATAATATATAACTTTCTTTGTGTTCTGTTGCATTTATTTTTCCGGGGATATTTATCAGCTGTTTTTAATCATTTGCTCAATGGAAGTCATGCTCACATTTTGATGCACTGAGATTTTGTTGACCTACTTTTATCCCCTACGGGTTACAAGCAGAAAATATATGAAGTTTGGGAAAGATCATTTGTAAAATACTCTTGGAGCAACATCAGTTTGATTACTTAAACCCGTGGCTGTATTATTCACCCTGAGTTTATATTTACAGCAGTCTAGGTTGAATGCTCTGACTGAACAAAATGAAAGAGATGAAAAATAGCACATTTTGAGCAATCAGTTAGAGATAAATACAGTGATATAATAAAAAGAGTTTGGTTATATAGGCTAGAAGAGCTCCTCTTGCCAAGAGTCACTGGTCACTTTATTATTTCCTCTCAGAGTTATCCTGTCTACAGATAAAACCTCAGGGATGTGAGCTTCGCCCACTGCTCTACTCTCTCTGCACCCACGACTGTGTGGCTAGCCACAGCTCAAATGCCATCTGTAAATTTCCCAACAACACAGCTGTTGTTGCCAGAATTTCAGATGGTGATGAGCAGGCATGCAGGAGGCAGATAATCTGTTGGTTGAATAATGCCTGTGAGGAGACAACTCTCAAGATTGTCAAAGGTGAAAGTGAATGAGCAAGTGCAGCAGGCAGTGAGGAAGGCTAATGGAATGTTGGCCTTTATTACAAAGGGAATTGAGTACAAGAGCAAGGAAATCCTTTTGCATTTGTACAGAGCCCTGGTGAGACCACACCTGGAGTATTGTGTACAGTTTTGGTCTCCAGGGTTAAGGAAGGACATCCTGGCTGTAGAGGAAGTGCAGCGTAGATTCACAAGGTTAATTCCTGGGATGTCCGGACTGTCTTACGCAGAGAGGTTAGAGAGACTGGGCTTGTACATACTGGAATTAAGGAGATTGAGAGGGGATCTGATTGAAACATATAAGATTATTAAGGGATTGGACAAGATAGAGGCAGGAAATATGTTCCAGATGCTGGGACAGTCCAGTACCAGAGGGCATGGTTTGAGAATAAGGGATAGGTCATTTAGGACAGAGTTAAGGAAAAACTTCTTCTCCCAGAGAGTTGTGGGGGTGTGGAATGCACTGCTTCAGAAGGCAGTGGAGGCCAATTCTCTGGATGCTTTCAAGAAGGAGCTAGATAGGTATCTTATGGATAAGGGAATAAAGAAATATGGGGACAAGGCAGGAACCGGGTATCGATAGTAGATGATCAGCCATGATCTCAGAATGGCGGTGCAGGCTCGAAGGGCCGAATGGTCTACTTCTGCACCTATTGTCTATTGTCTATATATATACATACACCTTAGCCAAAAACATTTAAACTCAGTTTTTCACAATTCCTGACATTTAATCCTAGAAAACATTCCCTGTCTTAGGTCAGTTAGGATCACTACTTTATTTTAAAAATAAGAAATGTTAGAATGATAGTAGAGAGAATGATTTATTTCAGCTTCTATTTATTTCATCACTTTCCCAGGGGTCAGAGGTTTACATACACTTTGTTAGCGTTTGGTAGTATTGCCTCTAAATTGTTTAATTTTGGTCATACGTTTTGGGTAGCCCTCCTCAACCTTCTCACAGTCAGTTGCTGGAATTTTGTTCCATTCCTCCAGACAAACTGGTGTAACTGAGTCAGGTTTGTAGGCCTCCTTGCTCGCACACGCTTTTCCAGTTCTGCCCACAAATTTTCTATCGGATTGAGGCAGTACTGTATATACTTTGATAATAAATGTACTTTGACTTTGAACAACCTTGCATTCAATGTCCCTCATTGATCGTGGACCAGGAAGAGGAAGTTGAGGGAGCACCCACCAGTCCTGACCAAGGGATCAGCAGTGGAAAGGGTGAGCATTTTCAGGTTTCTGGGTGTCAACATCCCTGAAGATCTATCCTGGTCCCAACATGTTGATGCAATCACAAAGAAGGCACAGCAGTGGCTATATTTCATTAGGAGCTTGAGGGAATTTGGTATGTCACCAAGAGCACACGCAAATTCCTACAGATGTACCATGGAGAACATCCTAACTGGCTGCATCACCGTCTGATATGGAGGGGCCACTGGACAGGATCAGAAGAAAGCTGCAGAAGGTTGTAAACTCAGCCAGCTCCATCATGGGCACTTGCCTCCCCAGTGTCCAGGACACCTTCAAAAGGAGATGCACCCAACATTAAGGACCCCATTTGCCAGGACGTGCCCTCTTCTCATTGCTACAGCCAGAGGGGAGGTACAGGAGCCTGAAGACACACACTCAGCGATTCAGGAACAGCTTCTACCCCTCCCCACATTAGATTTCTGAACGGACAGTAAATCCATGAACACTTCCTTGTGATTTTTTCTCTTTTTTTCCATTTATTTAATTTGTTTTTATATACAGTATATACTTATTGTAGTTTACAGTTTTTATTATCAAGTGTTACAATGTACTGCCACCACAAAACAACAAGTTTCACAACATATGCCAGTGAAGTTAAACCTGATTCTGATCACAGTACCGAGCATTATTTTGTATACAGTACATACAATCAAATCCATGTATAGAAGCTAATCTGATGTGTATACAGCCACACTCAAACAATTACTCGTACATGGTGTTTTGTAGGGTGCTTTGATATTTACAGTCTATTATGTTTTTTTTTGGTTTTATTTTGTTCTTTGGTACTGTGATTTTTTATGCCACACTGGATGCGAAATGACAATCATTTCATTCTCCTTTAGCCTCATTTACTGAAGAATGACCATAAACAATCCTGAATCTAAATAGATCAGTTCGACACTACTTTATTCACTAACTGAAGCGGTTTTATATCTTTTTGGCGATCATTCCCATTTGAAAATATATATTTGAATGGTGTTGTTTTGTCTGAGTACTTAGGAATTTCTGATTGCGGAACATCAAAGCTCTGCTCCCTCTCTCTTGCAGCTAAACAGATCAGCTGGAATGACATGATTATAAGAACGAAGGCTGAAGTGCGGGATTCAGCAGCCTACAGATCTTTGAGTAATATGTGTGCAAAGCCCACAAACATCATTTTCCTGTTCTCCTGGTCAGCTCCCTCAAAATTACAAATCTGAGTGTTTGTTATGAATATATTTAAACTACTGGAAGTCTGTTGCTGACCTGAAAAGGACTTGAGGTGGTTATGAACCGGATTTTTTAGCTACGTTTCCCTGCAAAATTTAAATGCTACCTTGACTGAACTGATCCTGTACCCTTCCAGTCCCGGTAATGGGCAGCATGGCAACATGGCACAACGCCTTACAGTACCAACGGCCCGGATTCAATTCCCACTGATGTCTGTCAGGAGTTTGTACCTTCTCTCTGTGACTGTGTGGGGTTTCTCCCACACGTACCGGTTGGTAGGTTAATTGGTCATTGTAAATTGTCCCATGATTAGGCTAGTGTTAAATCGGGGGATTGCTGGGTGCCGTGGCTCGAAGGACTGGAAGGGTCTATTCTGAGCTGTATTTCAATAAGTAAACAAAACAAAATAAAGCATCAATTTCCAAAGATACTGCTGACCCGCTGAGTTCCTCCAGAATTCTGTGTGTTGCTCTGGAGTTCCGGCATCTGCACAGTCTTGTGTGTGATTAACTGCTCTGAGTCATTTTAACCACTTTTGAGCATTCACTTGTCTGGAGATTTCTGTTGCCCCCAGTATTTATTGATTTTGATATGCTGGGCTGGTGTCATGTCAGCTAATGTTGATTTGAAATTCTTTATATTCCGTTCCCAGCCACTGCTGCTTCCACTGAACAAAATCCTGTCATCATCATCGCTGTCGTTGCGGTGGCAGGGACCATCATCCTTGTCTTCATGGTCTTTGGCTTCATTATTGGACGAAGGTATGGAACTAAGGAACATGTCGAGCCGGGTCAGACACCTGAGGGGTACGTGATTGTGCTATATGCAATTACCGGGCCTCCAGTTGTGGGAGGGGGAGGGTCGAAAGCGTAGAACTGTTGTACAAGCAAAAACAGTGGAGAAAATATGGGATCCTTAAATCTTCAGCAAGTTCACTGCAATTCTGAAAGGTCACGTCCACTAAGGAGGTCACGTATATGACATTTGTCCTTGATGCATCACTTCTGTGCCATGATTTTCACATCTTTTCAATTCAAGTCTAAAGTAACAGTAACTTCACCTTTTTAAACTGATTTCTCCTGTCATTCTGCACAGTTACCACAGGTTGTATCTCAAGACTCCATCTTTGCTTCCCTTTCCTTTGTAAGACCCCTCCTTTGGTTGTGGCCAACCTCTGATGCTGTGTCCTATCCATACGCAAGCCAGGGCTGTACAATATGGAGAGCAAGCTGTTGCCCATGCAGCAGGCTCCCCCTCTCCACACAGCTGATGAATTCAAAGCAGCAGCAGAGACCGATAGAGTTTGACATCAGCGGCATCGCTGGAGTTGCCAGGCAGTGTTGAACTAACATAGGATTGCCTTAGGGACTCCAGCTCTGGTTTTTCATTCCCTCTGGAGTTACACCCAAAGTCCTGATAGTTTGAGATCAGACCTTTCCATCTCCTAGAAGAGCTGCCTGCCACGGCTGATGAGCCCCATTTGCCCAAAATGACTGATTTTAAGGCGCCAGTAACCCACCTTTTCCCCTCTTCAGTAGAAACAGTTCCGTCAGGCTTAGTAGCTAGGCCACACATGAAGGCCAGACGCTGGACTTGGTTGTCAGAAGCAAATGCCATTGAGAGCATTTAATAAGTATTCGGAGCTTGTCCCCGTTATCACCCCCGGCTATGACAACCTTAAGGAATCTTCCCTTAGTAACCCTTGTATAATCCCTTTATAACATCTGCAATCACAGAGTCACATTCCACACCAAGTCTAAACCCACCCTGCTATATTTTTACATTTCAGCTTTGGGAGGCACTTTGTCTGTGAGAGGCCACAGAGAGTTATAGAACACGACAGCACAGAAACAGGTTCTTTGGCTCATCTAGTCCATGCCAAACTAATATTCGGCCAAGCCTCACTGACCGCCACTTGGAAAATAGCCCTTCAGATCCCCTCCGTCCATGTACCGATTCAGATTTCCCTTAAATGTTGAAATTGAACCCACATCCACCACTTCCGCTGAGAGTTCACCCTCATTTTCCCTTTAAATATTTCACCTTTAACCCTTAGCCTGGAATCTTACCCAACCTCAGTGAAAAAATTCTGAAATAGCAGCTTAAAAGAAAAGCTTTCTTAATTTAACTCTGCATCATAAATCAACTCTAACTAGTAATAAAATTAGAATTGTCCTTCAGTGCGCATTAAATATAAAAGAAACCACCCTCTGGTCATCACTAACATCTCCATGTCCCTGACCTTTGGCTCTATCATCTTTCAAACCCTTTGTCTTGGAAGCCATTTGCATCTCCTTAAAATACCATCTGTAGAACCCACCATGCCTCTGGCCTTCATCCCCTAAACTACTGTTTCCCTTTCTCTCCTGCTTGATGTCCATCTTTCCTCCATGGTGTGAAGCATTCTGAGATGTTTTCCTTACGTGAGGAGAGCAATAGAAATGTAAGTTGTTATTGTTGTACTTTTCCTTCCTTTTTTTTTCTCTCATTCAGTGGTAATTGTCTGGCACAGTATCAGAGAACCGTTATAAGGGCAGAGCACTGGGTGAACAGTGCACAGATAGCAATTGGGATGTCTGGTGTTAGTAAGATAACCTTCGAAGAAATATCACTTTTCTTTCTGAATTGTCAGCATTTACCTCATAAGCATACTGTACATAGGAAATTATGGTAAATTGGTATAAGGACAACTAAGTATAATGACTGTGTAGAGTCCGAGACCCAAACACTATAGCACAGTAACAAGCTCCTCGGCCTATCTAGTCCCGGCCAAACTCTTACTCTGCACAGTCTCATCGACCCCATACTTGGGCCATAGCCCTCCATATCCTTCCTATCAGTGTACTTATCAGACTTCTCTGAAATGTTGAAACCCACCCTGTGTCCACCAGTTGTACTGGCAGCTCGTTCCACACTCTCACCACACTCTGAAGAACTTCAAAGATCAAAGTAAATTTATTATCGAAGAACGAGTATGTCACCATATACTATCCTGAGATTCATTTTCTTGTGAACCTCCCCCTCAGGTTCCCTTTAAGTATTTCACCTTTCACCCTTAACCCATGACCTCTGGCTGTAGTCCCCCCACCCCACAACCTCAGTGGAACCCTCGTAATTTTTGTGTATCTCCATCAAATCATTCCTCATTCTTCTATGCTCCAGAGAATAAAGTCCTAGATAATACAGTGATAATGCTTTTTTACATTAAAGTTAACACTTCCATAAAAATAGACAAGTGAGCTTACTGGAAATAATAATATATTAAAATCTTATCAGAATTGATTGATCCAATCTCCTTCCAAGTTCCATAATCATCTGCTGCAGATAAGCCCAGTGCTGTCCCCAGCTTGAGGCTGTAAGTAACTGTAAGACCATAAAACATATGAGCAGAATTAGGCCCGCCAAGTCTGCTCCACTATTCCAAAATGGCTGATTTATAAACCCTCTCAACCACATTCTCCTGCCTTCTCCCCATAACCTTTGATGCCCTGACTAATCAAGAACCTATCAAACTTCACTTTATATATACCCAATGACTTGGCCCCCACAGCTGTCCGTGGCAATGAATTTCACAGATTCACCAAACTCTGACTAAAGATATTCCTTCCCATCTCTTTTCTAAAGGAGCATCCTTGTATTCAGTGGCTGTGCCTCCTGTCCTAGATTCGTCCACTATTGGAAACATCCTCTCAAAGTTCACTCTGTCAACGCCTTCTAATATTCAATAGGTTACATGAAATCCCACCTCATTTTTCTAAACTCCAGCAAGTACAGGCCCAGAGCTATTGAACCCTCCTCATATGTTAACTCTTTCATTCCTAGGATCATTCTCTTGAACACTCTCCAATACAAGCATATCCTTACTTAGCTAAGCTGGCCCAAAACTGCTCACTCTACTCCAAGTGTGGTCTGACCGGTGCCGCACGAAGCCTCAACACTACATCCTTGCTTTTATACTCTAGTCCTCTTGAAATGAGTGCTAACATCACATTTGCCTTCCCCACCACAGACTCCACCTGGAACCTTTAGGGAATCCTACACGAGATTGCCCAAGCCCTTTTGCGCCATTGATTTCTGAATTTGTTCCCTGCTTATAAAACTGTCTACACCATTAAACCATGTGCTGAGGAGAGACCATGCTGCTGGACGGTTCAGGGTGTCCAGTAGACAGGTTTGAAGGTCCATCAATTTTACAGCTGCCAGACTAACCTTGTGCAAACCAACTGAAACTGCATGGGAGATACTGGTCTTTGTTATTTAATTTACTTGTTGGTTTAAATTAATGGAATTGTCTTTAAGTGTATATGAGTGTTGTTCTGTTTTGTAATCTTGTTCAAAATGTTTAACATTTTCAAAACTGTGACTTTATTTTTAAATCCGGGTTGTAAAGTTTTGTGATATTTGTGAACAATGGAAGTGTTGACAGTTGCTGAGCCTTGGGAGTGGGGAGAGGGTATCGGGGATCTCACCAACTGTCAAAGCCATTATATCAGAGCAGCAGGCCACTTGTCCTGGGCAGCCCTGGTCTTTGCCAGTGGGAGCTGGCCTCTCAGTTGAGGACTAAACACTGGACCGTATTGAGGAAGCGGAGTGATCCAAAGTGCAGACAGCTCTTGACCTTGGAGCGAGGAAAGACTTGAAATTTTGTCCCATGTTAGGTTTCGTATCAGCAAAGTGCTTGGCTGCAAACAGCAAAAATTATATTTTGGCAAGTTCCAGAGTTAATGAAAAGAACAGACACAGACAGGCGTTGCAGCCTTTTTTACTCCGATCTTTAGCCTCGTCCCACTCAAACCGTATGGCTCCAACCCCTTCCTATCCACAAACCTCTCTAAAATGTTACTATTGAACCTCTTTGACCAGCTCGTTCTCACATTCTCACCACCCTCTGAGTGAAGAGGTTTAAATATTTCACCTTTCACCCTAAACCTATGAGTTCTAGTTCTAGTCTCAACCAACTTGGGTGGGGGGGACCCGTTTGCATTGACCCTATCTATACCATTCATAATTTTTTTGTATTGAGATACAATGCAGAATAAGCTCTTAAAGGCCCTTCCAGCCATGCTGCCCAGCAAACCCCGATTTAACCTTCGCCTAATCATGGGACAATCTTTGGACTGGAGCACCCAGAGGTAACCCACAGAGTCACTAGGAGAATGTACAAACTAATTACAGGCAGCGGTGGGGAATCGAACGCAGGTCACTGGTACTGTAAAGCATTGTGCTAAGCACCACACTACCATACCACCTATTGTGTACAACTGTTAGATCTCTCCTCGTTCTACACCCCGGTGTATTGAGTCCAAACCTATTCAACTTTTCCTCATGTTACGAACTGTAATGTTTTAGAAACTCAGGTCCTGGCAACATCCTTATGTTTTCTCCACACTCTTTTGGTTATATTTCTCCATGATTTTGAAACTTGCTCCTGATGTCCCATTCTTTTTTTCTGTCCATTACCCACTCCATTCTATGCAATGGATGTGGTTATTTCATCGAATGACATGAATGTCTCAATTCATCACCAATTTGTCGTGCTAACCACACTACTTAGAAGTGACAGTGTTCTATTCAGAGTCAGAATCAGGTTTAATATCACTGACATCTGTGTGAAATTTATTGTGTTGTGGCAGCAGTACATTGCAATACATAGGAAAGTATAAATTTCAATAAGAAATATATATGAATAAATTTAAATTAAATGTGTTAAATTAAATCTGCTTAAAAGATTCAGAAATTCAGCTATTATATCGTGGCGTCCCTACCAAGTAGCAAGGATATACTTCCAGGCATTTGCAAAGCAAAGCAAATTTAATTTGTAAATCAGATTTTCTGTGTGTTAACTTCGCATAGGGTCAAGTATGACTGCCCCACATTATACACTGACATTTAAATCAGTGTGTTTTACAACTGCAAAAGCACTGCACCACTCAACAATGTGTGTTGCAAGTAGAATGTCTCCCTAGCTTTGGTGACAGCATAGCATAAAGTATCACACAAAACACTAACATAGGTCTTAAAAATAAAATTACGTCAAAATTGCCATCTGAATCAGTTCATGATCAAAGTCCAAAGTACATTTATTATCTAGTATGCATTCTTCTTATTCGTCTCCTTACTGAAACATACGTCATGAAATTTCTTGGTCTGCTGCAGCAGTACATATAATGTAGCGTACAATAAGAAATATATCTTTAAAATAAAGTAAGTAGTGCATAAAATAAAAATAGTGAGGTAGTGTTCATGAGTTCATTGTTAAGAATCTGAAATCTGGAATCTCTGGAATCTGAGGGGAGGGAGCTGTTCCAAAAATGTTGAGTGTGCTTCTTCGGGCTCCTCTCTGATGGGACTAATGAGAAGGCATGCCTAGGTAGCGGGGATCCTTAATGATGACTGGCACCTTTTTGAGGCATTGCCTTTGGAAGAAGTGTTGTTGGCTGAGTTTTCCGACCCTGTGCAATAACGCACAATGTATTTCACTCAGCAGTAACATGTTGTAACTCTTGCCACCTGCCTTGTCGTATGGCATGGGTAATCGCGGTCTTTCCATGACCATGATTGTTCTTAGCAACATTTTCTACAGAAGTGGCTTGCCGTTGCCTTCTACTAATCAGTGTCTCTACAAAACAGAGTAACCCCAGCCATTATCTGTACTCTTCAGAGATTGTCTGCCTAGTGTCCGTGGTCACATAACCAGGACTTGTGATGTGCCCCAGCTGTTCATACAACCATCCAGCACCTGCTTGCATGGCTTCTCATGACCCTGGTTGGGGAGATAACCTTGCCCAAGGGTGACCTTCAGGGTAGTGGAGGGAAGGAGCACCTTATACCTCCTTTGGTAGAGACTTACCTCCATCCTGCCACCCTGAAGTACAAACACAAATACAAAAAGAATGAAATTCAGCTTTGGCAGAAGTAAGGGAGGGTAGATCGTTACCTTGTTCAATATTTCCTGAATTTCTTTATGATCATCCTCAGTGTGAAGTTAGTTCAATTCAATTCAAGTTTAATTATCATTCAACCATATAGGGATACTCATGAATACAGCCAAACAAGACAGCGTTACTACAGGGCCAAGGTGCGAAACACTCACACACACTCAACACGAATATGATAGAAAGATACAGCCACGCAGTAGAAGAATCCACACTCAAACCATCCAACGCTGCTGACATCTGCAGATGAGCACAACAGAGATAATCTTCTGCCGAGTGAACACTGGGGGAGGTACCAACTCCAGCCTGGCTGAGCTTACCTCTCTTACGGATGCCTCTCTCCCGGTGGCTATAAACAGGCGACACCGCGGCTTCAGGCCTAGTGTTCGCACGTACAAGTTAGCGATCCATTGTTCTGCTGAGCAAACACAGCAGGGGCAGGGGGTGGGGCAGCACCAATTCCAGCTGCAATGTGGAATAGGGCAAATGGAAAAGATGAAACCATCCTTTTTATCCTCCTCCTGTAGGCTGAATTTCACCCTTAGAATAAACGTGCAATACATGAATACAGATACCTCAAGATAAGTATGAACATTAAAAAAAAGTGATATACCATCATGCATGGGTAAGGATTGTCTGAGATACGGCGTCTGGGACTGACTGTGAACAACTACAGTCTACACCAGCGGTTCCCAACCTGGGATTCACAGACCCTTTGCAAATGGTATTGATCCATGGCGTGAAGAAAGTTGCAAACCCCTGGTCTAGATGCTGAATGGCCGAGTATTATCCAGAACAGTGAGCCCAGTTAGTTAGTCCTGTAGCAAGCATGGGCATCTGTATTAAACTAAGTGCAACATATTAAATCTGTACTAACTTTGATCAAGTTGTCTCTTTTCTTATTCAGACACTGTGGCTACAGCAAAGCTGAACAGGAAGGGGATGAGGAGCTCTATTTCCACTGTAAGTGTCACAATTAAGCCTCTAACACGCAGAAATGCCCAGGTCATTTTTTCCAGCTGGTCCTCTTTGCCAGCAATGTGTTCGTACTCTAGACTGTTTTCTGTCCCCTTGCCCTCCAGCCCCACCTTTACACCCTGCAACCAATTAGTATGGCAATAATTTACTGATGTAATGGTTCTGACAAGATAATCTTCCTTTATTTCTATCGATCAAGCAACATTTCACCAAGTCCTGGCCTTGGGAACTGGCATATTGCAAATATTAGCTTAAAAGGCGATTCAGTTGTTCAATGGTTCCATTTAATATCAGAGTCATATACAGTATGCAACCTGAAATTCTTACTCTTTACAGACATCCAAAAAGCATAACAAACACCTGAAAGTTTGAATGATAGAAACCTGAGAACGCCAAAACCCCCACTTTCCCCTCCCACCCACAAGCAGCAGCAAACACATCGACCCTCTCCCTCCCCCTCCAGCAGAAGCATCGATGCCCCCCCCACCCCGCAACCAGGCAAACAATAGCAAAGTCCCCAGAGCGACCTTGATCTAAAGTCCATCAAAAACTACAGTCCATAACACAGCACTTCAGACTGTCACCAGCAAGGGGGGGAGAGATTGCTCCTGCGACAACGCTGTTTCGATGTTACAATAAAATAAAATGGATTTTACACTAAATTAAAAGCTAAAGAAGAAAAGGATATAGTTTAGTTTCTGATAGTTTGTGCTGAGTTGCTGAATAATTTCAGTGTTCAAACAACATTTAAAGCCGCAGGGTAGTACATAGCTGTGTGTGTTTTTTATTTAAATGGTGAAGGCTTGCAGAGCTCTGAGATGCAGAGGAAGTTGGGTGCCCTAGTTCATCGGACACAAAAGTCCGGTATGCAGTGATTGTAAAAGTTAGCAGAAAGTTTTTATTTATTGCAAAGTAAGATTATGCTTCAGTTACATAGGACATTGGTGCAACCCCACATGGAGAGCATTAGCTTTAAGTTTGCAAACACAGGAACGTCTGTAAGTGCTGCAAATCCAAAGCACACACACGTAAAAAGTTTTTTCTTCCTATGACCCCTCCTCCATTCTTTGGTTCCCTACTCTGACCTTTTACCTGTCCTCACCTGCCTATCACCTCCCCTAGGTCCCCTCCTCCTTCCCTTTCTCCTACGGTCCACTCTCCTCTCCTATCAGTTTCCTTCCTCTCCAGCCCTTTTCCTTTCCCACCAACCTGGCTTCACCTGTCACCTTCCAGCTACTCGTCCTCCTTCCCTTCCCCAGCTTTTTATTCTGGTGACTTCCCCCTTGCTTTCCAGTCTGGACGAAGGCTCTCAGCCCAAAGTATTGACTGTTTATTTCTTTCCATAAAAGCTGCCTGACCTATTGAGTTGCTCTAGCATTTTGTGTGTGGTTGCTTTAAATTTAGCCTGATGTTCCCCAGTAATTCTCTGATAAATATTGTAAATGATAACTTTGCTAACCCATAAAACCCCAATCATCAGAAAAACAAGGGAATAAGGCAAAGTATAAAGACTATTGTGGATAAAGCAATCAACATTGGACGCATAAAGATTGTGAAGCAATGGAGGAGGTGTGGAAATAATGTAAACAATTTTATTCCTGGTCAGCAACACTAAATACATAATATGATTATTATACAGGTGTCTCCGCCCCCCTTACAAAGGCAGAGCATTCCTATGAAACCTTTCTTAAGCTGAAATGGCGTAAAGCGAAGAACCATTAATTTATATGGGGAAAATGTTCAGAAAAGCGAAAATCCTCTTTGTAATGCGAAAGCAGGTTACTAATGTAGGTCTTTTGTAAAAGCGAAAGTGGCGTAAAGTGAACATCCATAAAGCGGGGGCACCTGCATTATATCTTGGGTCCATTATCTAAGAAAGGATGTGCTGGCATTGGAGAGGATGCAGAGGAGGTTCACAAGAATAATCCCTAGAATGAAAAAGTTAACGCACGAGGAGTGCTTGATGGCTCTGGGCCTGTACTCACTGGAATTTAGAAGAATGGTGAGGGATCTGAATTGAAAACTATCAAATATTGAAAGGCTCAGTGAGGGTGGAAGTCAAGAGGATGCTTCCAATAGTGGGAGAGTTTAAGACTGGGGGCACAGCCTCTGTATAGGGCATCCCTTTGGAACAGAGTTAAGAGGAAATGTGCAGAAGGGTGCTTTCGGCCTGATATGTCTGCAATACACGTTTCCATAGATGCTGACTTCCTCCAGCAATCTGTGTCAGTTGCCTGGATTTCAACTACCTGCTGATTTTCTCTTGTAAGGAGAAATTTCTTTAGCCCAAAGGTAGTGAATCTGTGGAATTCATTCCCACAAATGGTTGTGGAGGCCAAGTTATTATGTATATTTAGAAGTGGAGATTAATAGGTCCCTGATTAGTTCACTCATTGTTTGCCATGTTATATAACATGGGTGATCATGGTCTTTCTATGACCATGATTGTTCTTGGCAAATTTTTCTACAGAAGTGGTTTGCCATTGCCTCCTTCTGGGCAGTGCCTTTACAAGACAGATGACCCCAGCCATTATCAAAATTCTTCAGAGATTGTCTGCCTAGTGTCAGCGATCACATAACCAGGACTTGTAAGTACACCAGCTGCTCATACGACCATCGACCACCTGCTCCCATGGCTTCATGTCACCCTGACTGGGGAGCCAAGCAGGTCCTACACCTTGCCCAAAGCTGACCTGCAGGCTAGCGGTGGGAAGGAGAACTGTACACCTCCTTTGGTAAAAATGTATCTCCACCCCACCATCCAAACTTGATTAGTAAAGAACAAAGAACAATATAGTACGGTACAGGCCCTTCGGCCCACAATGTTGTGCCAACCCTCAAACCCTGCCTCCCATATAATCCCCGACCTTAAATTCCTCCATATACCTGTCTAGTAGTCTCTTAAATTTCAATAGTGTATCTGCCTCCACCACTGACTCAGGCAGTTCATTCCACGCACCAACCACTCTCTGAGTGAAAAACCTTCCTCTAATATCCCCCTTGAACTTCCCTCCCCTTACCTTAAAGCCATGTCCTCTTTTACTGAGCAGTGGTGCCCTGGGGAAGAGGCGCTGGCTGTCCACTCTGTCTATTCCTCTTAATATCTTGCATACCTCTATCATGTCTCCTCTCATCCTCCTTCTCTACAGAGAGTAAAGCCCTAGCTCCCTTAATCTCTAATCATAATGCATACTCTCTCAACCAGGCAGCATCCTGGTAAATCTCCTCTGTACCCTTTCCAATGCTTCCACATCCTTCCTATAGTGAGGTGACCAGAACTGGACACAGTACTCCAAGTGTGGCCTCACCAGAGTTTTATAGAGCTGCATCATTACCTCAGGACTCTTAAACTCTATCCCTCGACTTATGAAAGCTAACACCCCATAAGCTATCTTAACTACCCTATCTACCTGTGAGGCAACTTTCAGGGATCTGTGGACATGTACCCCCAGATTCCTCTGCTCCTCCACACTCCCAAGTATCCTGTCATTTACTGTGTACTCTGCCATGGAGTTTGTCCTCCCAAAGTGCACCATCTCACACTGCTCCGGGTTGAACTCCATCTGCCACTTCTCAGCCCACTTCTGCATCCTGTCAATGTCTCTCTGCAATCTTCGACAATCCTCTACACTATCCACACCACCACCAACCTTTGTGTCATCTGCAAACTTGCCAACCCACCCTTCTACCCCCACATCCAGGTCATTAATAAAAATCGTGAAAAGTAGAGGTCCCAGAACAGATCCTTGTGGGATACCAATAGTCACAACCCTCCAATCCGAATGTACTCCCTCCAGCATGACCCTCTGCTTTCTGTAGGCAAGCCAATTCTGAATCCACCTGACCAAACTTACCTGGATCCCATGCCTTCTGACTTTCTGAATAAGCCTACCGTGCGGTCCCTTGTCAAATGCCTTACTAAAATCCATGTAAGGTTGTCAAAGATTACAGGGAGAAAGCAGGAGAATGGTATTGAGAGGGATAATAAATCAGCCATGATGGGATGGCTCAGACTCAGTGGGCTGAATAGCCTAATTCTTCTATATCTTATGATTGAATTGGGATATTGCAATCTGCCTGTGAATTGAATTGCTAGTATATAGTGCCATTTAGCACTTTAACTGAAGATGAATTTCTGTGAAAATCTCTCTGATGCACAGATTCTGCAGTCATACGACAACTGGGCATCTCATTCACATGACTGCATTCAGCACAGACTGATTTTATTAGCAATTCTTCAATCATACAATCCTGCGGGAAGAATGGTCGGAAGTGTAACAGCAGGTAGATCCTAATTGTGCTCAAAGACCCAATTTGTCATGAACATTACCATCTACGTTTTGTTAAAACATTCATATCTAATTCAGCAGCAGCTTTGTGAATAGACAAAGCAATTATAAACATGAACAGGGAGAATCAACTGATGGGTATTATCTATATTTTTCAAACCTGGCTTCTAAGTAATGCATTGTGTAAAATAGATTTTTATTTGTGCTGTTAACTTCATGGATTCGGGCCTCAGTAAAGCAATAGAAGTTCTTGAGCTCATTCTACTGTGAAGGGATTTGACTGATGCTGGAGTATAATTCACCCAAGAATTCTTATATTTTCCTGTTTTGTGTTAGCGTCCTAGAAATGCCCATCCCTTCTGTCAATTTCTGTAATTATCTCCTTTAGAACATTGAACAGAGAAAAGTACTACACAGGGCCAGGCCCTTCAGCCCACAATGTTGTGCTGAGCCAATTAAACTAGTAGTCAAGTTCCCAACCAGCTGGCCGGTGGTGTAGTGGCATCAGCACTGGACTTGAAGGTGAATGGTCCCAGGTTCGCAACTGGCCAGCTCCTTACACACTTTCCATCCATGCTGGGTTGAGCATCAAGCTAACAACTCAACCTCATAAAAAATGCTACAGAGATGGCAAAAATGCCACCTGATTTGTGACAGGGCATGTAAAGGAGCATCAAATGGCCAACTAATCTCTTCCGCCTACACAATGTCCATATCCCCGCATTTTCCACACATTCATGTGCCTGTCCTAACATCTCTTAAAAGTTGCTACCACCACCCCAGGGAGCACGTTCCAGGCACCCACCACTCTCTGTGTAAAAGAACTTGCCCCCCACATCACCTTTGAAATTACCCCCCTCACTGGAAATGCATGCCCTCTGATATTAGGCATTCGACCCTGGGAAAAAGATATTATCTGTCTACTCTATCTGTGCTTCTCATAATCTTAAAAACCTCTATCAGATCTCCTCTCAACCTCAGCCATTTCAGAGAAAACAAATCAAGCCCACAATGTTGTGCCAAATCAATTAAAAGGCCAACTAATCTCTTCTGCCTACACAATGTCCATATCCTTCCATTTTCTGCACATTCATGCACCTCTCTAAACATCTCTTAAAAGTTCCTAATTTATTAGGCATTTGATCTGTAAAAGTCAATGAATTACAGCTCAGTCCACAGCTATGTCACCCTAAGCATAAACAGTTTCCAGATGGATTTCTACATTCCATCTACTCCCTGTGTGTGTCCTTGTGTGGTAAAGGCATGGATGTTTTCCTTATGGAGGCAATGGGAGGCGTCCTCAGTAACTCATCCTTCATCCTTCAGCATTCTGCAGAAGGTCACAGGATTTTCATGCTGCGTCTTCCCTTCTCCCTTCTGCCCTTTGTTGTAATTTGAAAATTCCTTCCAAACCCCTCAACTAGCCTGAACTATAAAGTGCTGAGAGAAGGAAACTGAAAATAATGTCATCAACACAAGAGGTTCTGCAGATGCTGGAAATCCAGAGCAATCCACACAAAATGCTGGAGGAGCTGAGCAGGTCAGGCAGCATCTATGAAGAGGAATAAACAATCAAAGTTTTGGGCTGAGACGCTTCATCAGCACTGAGCAAATTTGTAATACTACCCCTACCCCTCTTGCAAAAACTGAGAGTAGGATAATGCAAGAATTCAATTTAGGACTTCCTTGGCAGGCCAAGCCTCATTGCAGGTTATAAATTAACAGACCGATTATAACTTTTCTCAGTGTTGCTGAAGGGTTTGAACATGAAATGTTGACTGTTTATTCCTGTCCATAGATGCTGACTGGCATGCTGAGTGCCTCCAGAATTTTGTGTGTGTTGATCTGAAAGCATTGTCAATTTCGTTCTCTCTTCCCTGAGTCCCTGATTTTGATTCATGCTTGCTACCACAGCAAATTGGGCATTGTTTGTGAAGATTTCCGATGATGATACATGAGCAGAATTAGGCCATTTTGTCCATTGAGTCCACTCTGCCATTTCATCATGGCTGATTCATTTCCCTCTTAACCCCAATCTCCTGCTTTCTCCCTGTAACCTTTTACGCCCTGACTAATCATGAATCTATCATCCTCTGCCTTAAGTATACTCAATGACTTGGCCTCCACAGCTGCCTGTGGCAACGAGTTCCACAGATTCATCAGCTTCTGGCTAAAACCCTCAGAATATTTACCTTGTGCAAGGATTGGCAAGACAACCATACCGATTTGCCTTCATTTGAAAGGCCCTTGATTCCACCCTTCATAGGAGAATATTATGACCAGTAAGTCCTGTCAGTTTTGCCCTAACTCGACTGAGGAACGCTGAGCAGAGTAACACAAACACACACACAAAACGCTGGAAGAAATCAGCAGGTCAGGCAGTATCTATGGAGAAGAATAAACAGTTGACATTTCGGGTCATGACCCTTTACAAGCGCTGAGCAGAGATTAAATTTCAGACATTTCTGCTAGGCCATTCTTCACTGTTGGCAGAAAAGAGACTGAATCCTAATTGTCCATTATGCACAAACACTGACTTTGATTGCTACATGCAGGGAAAAGTTTGAATTAAATATGTTTTATTTAGGGGCATTTGAAGATTCTTTAAGACCTGCATAAAATACTAACTCCAGGTAGCAATAGGTTATTTATAACACTTCGGGAAAATGGACCAGGGAATGATTGTCTTCACTGTGAGCTTTGACAAAAAGCTGATACAAATTAAATCCAAAAACTGGCAAAGCAACTGATACAGTGGTGGTTGAAAGATTGTTGAAGATGTGTATACTGGAGAGTTGAAATAAGAAAGCGCTAAATGTTTGTCATTGAGATTCAGCTGCAGAATCACAAAGAAGAAGCAGATTCCCCTGTAAGCAGGTTCTGCAGAGAGACACTTCAATGACCATTGCAGAGGAGAAATTCAACTGATGATTTGTAATGGCCATTCTAATTACATTTTTAATTCCCATGAAAGATCTCTAAATGTTATCCAGCTTTGTTCAAAGTTCAAAGTAAATTTACTATCATAGTACGTACATGTCTCCTGAAGATTCGTTTTCTTGTGGGCATTCAGAGTAGAACAAAGAAATGCAATAGAATCATTGAAAAACTACAAGCAAAGACTGACGACCAATGTGCAAAATAAGACAAATTACATAAATTCAAAATAGTAACAATAAATATATATATAAAATACTGAGAACATGGGTTGTAGAGTCCTTGAAAGTGAGTTTGTAGGTGTAGAATCAATTCAGAGTACAGGTGAGTGAAGTTATTCATGCTGGTTCAAGAGCCTGATGGTTGAATGATAACAATTGTTGGTGCGGGACCTCCTTCCCAGTGACAGTAGTGAGAGGGGAGCATGGCCTGGATGGTGGGGTCCTTGATGATGGATGCTGCTTTCTTGGAGCAGCTTTCCTTGTAGATGACCTCAATGGTGGGAGGGGCTTTTAATGTGATGAATTATCGGGTTCTGGGTGGGCTTGATATGCATTTACACAATTTTCTGTGCAGACAGATAGAGTTACCTGGAATGAGCTGACCCACTCTTTTTCAGATATATTAACTACGCTGTAAGTGGTTAACGGTGCTTTCCCAAGACACAACTATGAGCTTACAAGATTTTCTCTCAGTTGTTTATCTTTGCCGTATTTCTGATTATTTCAAAATTAAAATCAAGTCAGGTCAAGTCATCAACTTTTATTGTCATTTCGACCATAACTGCTGGTACAGTGCATAGTAAAAATGAGACAACGTTTTTCAGGACCATGGTTTACATAACACAGTACAAAAACTAGACTGAACTATGTAATTAAAACAAAAACAAGACAGAGAAAGCTGCACTAGACGACAGACCTACCCAGGACTGCATAAAGTGCACAAGAACAGTGCAGGCATTACAATAAATAATAAACAGGTCAGTAGGGCAAGGTGTCAGTCCGGGCTTTGGGTATTGAGGAGTCTGATAGCTTGGGGGAAGAAACTGTTACATAGTCTAAATATATCTACAAAGTACATCTGGGTAGCAATCAATAGTCACATCTGTAAGTGGCACAAGGCCTCAGGATGCTGCCTGGATTGGAGAGCATGTCTTACGAGGATAGGTTGAGCGAGCTGGGGCTTTTCTCTTTAGAGTGAAGGAGAATGAGAGGTGTACAAGACGATGAGAGGGCATAGATAGAGTTTCACCCAGTGCAGAAAAATAGCTATTGCGTAACTTTAAGCTGAATGATGGGAAGTGTGGGAGGGGTTTTGGAGGTAGGGTTTTTACACAGAGTAGCACGTGTGTCGAGCATGCTGCCAGGGATGGTTGTACATTGGGGCTTTTAAGACCATGAGATATCGGAGCAGAATTAGACTATTCAACCCATCACATCTGCTCTGCCTTTTCAACATGGCTGATCCATTTCTCTCTCAATCCCATTCTCCCCATAACCTTTCACGCGCTAACTAATCAGGAAACTAAGAAATTAGGAGATTCTTGGTTAGGTAGATAGATGACAGAAAAATGGAGGCCTATGTGAGAGGGAAGCATTAGGCTGATCAGCAGAACATTGTGGGCCTGTACTGTGCTGTGATGTTCTGTGTTTTCTCATCAGACAACTTGATTTTAGCACTTTTAAACAAATAACTTTTCAGCCCTTCCTTGAGACGGAATGGGCGGAATTGGTGCAGATCCAGAGAGAAACACAGTTCCATCGCGAGGCAGCAGCACGTTAAACTCTGTCACAATCAATCTTCCCTCACTTTACTACAGTTAAATTACCAGGTTCAAGAACATACATCGATCCAGAAACATACGAGGACCCGAACCGGGCTGTCCATCAGTTTGCCAAGGAATTAGATGCTTCCTGCATTAAGATTGAAAGAGTGATCGGAGCAGGTGAGTGCATAACTGATGAGCCATTGAACAGTCCACTTTAGTAATTGTGGAAGTCCTGAATCTTAAGTGACAGTGCAGAGAGTGAAAGTTTTGTGATAGTTTCTCACTTACTGTCATTCTGAGCTACGATTCGGCAGAGATCAAAACACAAGATGAAGGCCTTTCCAACTCTGTACATTGTAACTTTGAATGTAGAATACCTGATTTTTTTTTTTAGAAACAGACAAACTAGGGTGAACTCAACTTCCTTTGTCTTCTTATAAATCTTTAACTTCACCTACTTATCAGATGCCTTGATCTACTCAGCTCTAAAAACAGACCAACTTCATTACTTTCTGGACCCAGTTAAGCACTGCTTTTAGGCTGAGGCCTGATGCTGGTAACAAACTCCAAAAATAGCCAATAAACTGAATATCATGAATTCCACAAGACTTTTATTTCTACTTTTTTTTTGGTCTCATTTCTAATTGAAATGGAGGTGTGGCAGTAATTCATATTGATCAGAATTTACAAAAAGAATTTCATTATGATCTTGATTTGCTAAGGTAAAAATTATTATCAAAGTGCATGTCTGTCACCATATATGTACCACACTGATACTCATCTTCTTGTGGGCATTCACAAAAAAACACAATAGAATGAATGAAAGAAACTGCACAATAAAGACAAAAGAAAACAAGTCACACAAATACAAAAAGAATATAACAAAATAATAATAATCAATTAAAAAGCAATACATTTCAAGAACACAAGCTGTACAGTCCTTGGAACTGAGCCCATAGGTTGTGGGAACAGTGCAGTGTTGGTGTGAGTCAAGTCGAGTGAAGTTAACCCCTCTGATTCAAGAGCCCGTTGCTTGAGGTGTAACTGTTTCTGAACCTGGTGGTGTGAATTCTGAGGCTCCTGTACCTTCTTCCTAGCGGCAGGGGTAGCAGCGAGAAGAGAGCAGGACCTGGATTGTGGCGATTATTGATGATGAATACTGACTTTTTGCGACAGAGCTCCATGTAGATGGGCTCAATGCTGGTGAGGGCTTTACTCATGGTGAGTGAAGATATCCCCTCTGGAGCTTGAGAGACAATAACTGTTCCTGAACCTATTAATAAAGGAGATTATAAATCTCCAAAATCTCCATTCATACACTTTGCCTTTTACCATTTCACTTAAAACACCCAGAGCAACTTCCCTATTGAGTGACAGAGATTACTACATATTTAACAGGTGATAAGGTTTGTGACCTAATAATGCGAGGGAAAGTAGCAAGTCCAGAGGTGGTTCACAACAATGATTCCAGGAATGAAAGGGTTAATGTAAGAGGAGGATTTGATGACTCTGGACCTGTACTCATTGGAATTCAGAAGAATGAGTGGGGATCTCATTGAAATATGAAATTTAAAAAAAAAATAATTAAATTTTCAAATAGGATACATAAGATAGAAAAGAATAGTGAATAATATCAACCCTCCCCGCTCCCCTTAACCCTTCCCCCCTAACATATCCTTATATATAAAAAAGGAGAAAAAAAAAGAAGTAAGAAAAAAAGAAAGTAAGAGAGGTTGCCTGGATATCAGAAGATCCCCACATAGAACATAGAATAATACAGCACATTACAGGCCCTTTGGCCCACAATGTTGCGCTGACCATCAAACCCTGCCTCCCATATAATCCCCCACCTTAAATTCCTCCGTATACCTGTCTAGTAGTCTCTTAAACTTCACTAGTGTATCTGCCTCCACCACTGACTCAGGCAGTGCATTCCACGCACCAACCACTCTCTGAGTGAAAAACCTTCCTCTAATATCCCCCTTGAACTTCCCTCCCCTTACCTTAAAGCCATGTCCTCTTGTACTGAGCAGTGGTGCCCTGGGGAAGAGGCGCTGGCTGTCCACTCTGTCTATTCCTCTTAATATCTTGTACACCTCTATCATGTCTCCTCTCATCCTCCTTCTCTCCAAAGAGTAAAGCCCTAGTTCCCTTAATCTCTGATCATAATCCATACTCTCTCAACCAGGCAACATCATGGTAAATCTTTCCAATGCTTCCACATCCTTCCACATGCTCCATGGAATTCAAAAAAACTTTAATATATATATTTACTTCTTTCCCCAGATAACCAATAACTGGGCGACAAATTTTCAGAAATATGTCATATTTATTTCTTAAATTATAAGTAATTTTTTCAAGTGGAATAAATTTCACTCTTCCAACAATCCATACTTAAGCATGGATCTGATTTCCAAGTAACTGCAATAGCCTTTTTGGCTACTGCCAATGCAATTTTTATGAATTCTTTCTGATACTTGTTCAATTTAGGTTTCGGTTTTATCCCTTCAATATCACCTAGACTGTTTTGAAGGAGGTATATTAATGTCATTTGATCAATTAAAGAATAAATATAAAATATCAAATAATACTCTTTTCTGTTATTTCCAATTAAGGGCTTATTTAAGAGATAAACTGGGTCAAACAATGTTAATGCCAAAACCTAATGAAATAGAAACTTTAATTCAAAAAGGAAAAGTTAAAACATTTACTTCTTGTATGTATAATTTGATTCAAAAACAGACAATTAAACAAGGAATTCATAAGTCAAGACAAAAATGGGGAACTGATTTGAATATTAAAATTGATGAAACAAGTTGGTCAAGACTATGCCTTGACAGTATGACAAATACAACAAATGTCCAACTTAGATTAGTACAATACAATTTTTACATCAATTATATATTACACCACAAGAAATAAATAGATTAATCCCAAATTTATCTGATCAATGTTTTCGATGTAATCAAGAAACTGTACTTTTTTACAGTCTACTTGGTCTTGTTTTAAAATTCAACCTTTTTGGACAAATTTAAGAGTTTTATTGGAACAAATTATTGGAACACAACTTCCATATAACACAATATTATTTTTACTAGGTGATATTGAAACCTATGAAATATTGAAAGGCCGAGGTAGAGTGGATGTGGAGAGGAGGTTTTTGCTCTAGTGGGGAGTGTAGGACCAGAAGGCACCGCCTCATATTACAAGGAACAGAGATGAAGAGGAACTTCTTCAGCCAGAGGATGGTGAATCTGGAATTCATTGCCACGGGTGGCTGTAGAAGCTAACTCACTCGGTATACTTGATAGGTTCTTGATTACTAGGGGTGTCGAATGTTATAGGGAGAGGGCAATGGGGTTGAGAGTGAGAAGAAATCCACCATGGTCAAATCGCGGAGCAGACTCAATGGGCTGAACAGCCTAATTCTGCCCCTCTGTCTAATGGTCCAGCTATAGACACATTTCACAGTTTCGACGTAATCAGAGGAAATTGTAATCAAGGTGACTTCCTGAATCATTGGGTGAAGTTTCATCTAGCAACTTCTGCATTCTTACCTGTGAAACTAGTGAGCAGCTACTGACAGCACACCGCCATCTCCCCTCACCTACAGCGAAGACAAATCTGCTGTGTTTTCCCACTGAGTCTATAAATAATGTCCTTTTCAAAATTTAACTGGCCTGACCAGTGACTCTTAAAAGAGACCAAAAGGAAGCTGGTAAAGACTAAAAAAAATTATAAACACTAGAAAGTCTACAGATGCTGGAAATCCAAAGCAACACACACAAAATGCTGGAGGAACTCAGCAGGCCAGGCAGCATCTATAAAAATAAATAAACAGTTGATGTTTCAGGCTGAGACCCTTCATCAGGACTGGAAAGGAAGGGGAAAGATGCCAGAATAAAAAGGTTGGTGGGGAGGGGAAGGAGGATAGCTGGAAGATAATAGGTGAAATCAGGGGGGTAGGAATGATCAAGGGCTGGAGAAGGAGAGGAGAGTGAACCATTGGAGAAAGGGAAGGAGGAGGGGCATCAGTCGGAGGTGATAAGCAGGTGTGAAGAGGTAAAAGAGGGAATAGAAGAAGAAGGGAGGGCTGCGAGGACAGTTTTTTTAACTGGAAGGAGGAATCGATATTCATACCATCAGTTTGGAGGCTGGCCACATGGAATATAAGGTGTTGTTGCTCCTCCACACTGAAAGTGGCCTCATCATAGCCCTAGAGAAGGGCATGGACTGACACATGGGAATGGGAATTAAGATGTTTGACCACCGGGAATGTTCTGCTTTTGGTGGATGGAATGGAAGTGCTTGACAATACGGTTTCCCAAGTTGTGTGACTTTGCAGGGATTGCAATAATAGACGCCCATAAAACACCAAACTGCACACACAGACAAGGCCAATGCCAGTTTCTCCCTTTTCTAAGGGTTATGTGTAAGGAGAGATTTCTCACCCTCCATAACTGAAAGGTTGGAGCGTTCCGCCCGCTTAGAGATAGCCGCTTACCAGAAGGATTTAAAAGAAGAATGATTCGCCAAACAATTCTGCCTCTCTGGGGCTGAGGAGGAATTCAAAACTTGTTCCCATTCTTCTGTGCAATGAGGCCTTGTTCACAAATCATAAATGATATACCCCAAACAGAAATAGTTCACCATTTATAAACTGGGTCAATTTTATAGGTTGGGGTTACAGTTTATTTTTGTTTTCAAAATGTCACTACTCGTATATCACTGTTATAACTCCTAACACTCGCTCTCCATCAGAATGGAAAAATGGCAACAAAGTGAAGGCTCAAGTTTCTTAATAAATGATACTGTGTTGTCATTTAACAGTGAAAACTCTGAACCGGGCAAACCTTTCACGTTGTTTAAGAATCAGTTTATGCCTGCATATAGGTAATTAAGTAACTCGAGTGCTTTTGAACATACCTTAGTGTTGCCAACTTTAATGCAACTGAAAATTGTTCCGGTAACACTCATTGGAACCAGTACGTTTTGGCTCAATTAAGAAGCTGTCCGATTTAGCCAAATTTCATGGAAATAGTGAAAAACATACAAAAAAAAGGACAAACTACCATTTAACTGAGTAAAAAATAATGTTTTTAGATGAAATACAGAGCAAGATAGAACACTATCTATACTACAGGTACAATACTATAGAACTGTGTATTAGTTCCTAAGTTATCGACGAAGGAATTCTTACATTGTATGTTACCACGTTGTTTTGACTGCCTGTCAAAAGTCAAAATTAAAAAACAACTTGATCAAAAGTCACTGCTTTTTGACTTTCAGTGCAAATGGTAACAGAAGACAAGCATACACAACTGACGCTATTTAAAAACTGTTTGGTCACAGCACAGCTCAGCAACGGTGCAGTCATGATTGAATAGCATAGTGTCCCAAATAAGTGAAGGGAACCCCGCCTATTTTCTCGATTAGTTTTTGTCCTTTAATGGCCATCCCAAATAAGCAGCTGCCTGATTAACCAATTAGCCAGTGTATTGGCAAAAATCGATATTAGGTATAAGTTCATTTTGGGTATAAGAAAGAGGAAAATCTTTTTGAGATTCCTCTGTATGGATTGTAAATATCAGTTTGATTTTGTTCACATTTGATTAGGGCAAAGCCCTCTGGCATGATGACATGTGAAATTACTGAACTGATAAAAATTCACACTTAAGTTCTGAATAAATTAAAAGCAATATTTAGATGATCTGCAAGTAGTCAGCAGAAAAGTAAGTACCACTGTAACTGAAAGTATCTGTCCTTGTTTCACAGGAGAGTTTGGAGAAGTGTGCAGTGGTCGCCTGAAGCTACCTGGAAAAAGGGACGTGCCAGTCGCTATCAAAACACTGAAAGTAGGCTTCACCGAGAAACAAAGACGAGACTTCCTCTGTGAAGCAAGCATCATGGGACAGTTTGATCACCCCAATGTTGTCCACTTGGAAGGAGTTGTTACCAGGGGTAAGAGTTCAAACTTATTATTACAGTATGTATCATATATGTGAGTACAAACACAAGAGATTCTGCAGATGCTGGAAATCAAGAACAACACACACAAAACACTGGAGGAACTCTGCAGGTCAGGCAGCATCTATGGAGCGGAACAAACAGTTCACCTTCCAGACTGAGACCATTCATTAGGCCCATATACTACCTTGAGATTTATTTTCTTAGAGGCATTTACTGGGAAAAGAAATACAATAGAATTTATGGAAAAAAGATACGTATATCAAGACTGACAAGGAACCACTGTGCAAAAGAAGACAAACTGCAAATAAAAAATAATACTGAGAACATGAGTTGTAAAGAGTCCTTGTAAGAGAGTCTGTGGGTTGTAGAATCAGTTCACAGTAGTGGTGATTTGCTTATCAGATCTGTCAACGTTCAATTCAGTTAGTCCCACTCTTTTTCTCTCCCTCCTGACCTTTGCAACATTAAAAATGTTAACTAATTCCTTCAGAAAGCAACTCATGATTCTGTTCACAGTAACTAAGCAGGTAGTACAACCCAAATCCTATTACAGTATGTGTGAGCTTTTTTTACACATCAATGGTGCTTGTTCACCTTCTGAACAAGTCCTTTTATTGATTGTTCACCTATTGGAAAGGATTTTTCTTTATTTATTCAATACGAATGTTTCATGATTTAAACATATTCAGCAAAGTTCTACCACTGTTCAAATGAGCACCATTCCAGCATCTCCATTTTGCACAATTGATTGTAGTCCCTCATCCAATGAACCAACTTAATGAAGCTGAATTTGTAGAGCTCGTCTCATTTTTTACTTTTGCTTCAAGGTCAGATATGATTACATTTATTAATTTAACTTTATTTATTTTCAGTTACAAAGCAGAACAGGCCCTTCCAGCCCAAACTCCAGTGCCCGGGCTGTAATAGTCCCACGTTAACAGCTACTCTACTGTGGAAAATACTGTGTATTTTCTTTTCTTCAGTTTCAGATGAGAAGCTTATGCTTTTCCGATCTGTTTCTTTTTCGCTCTATCATCAGACTTCTTTTGTCTTTGTGTGTGTGTGTGTGTTATTGCCAAGTTTAGTGGAATTCCTTGCATTTTGAGTTTGTGTTTATTTTGGAATTAAGCCGAGTGTATTTAACCACATTGCCCCCAGCACCTCTGGATCCATGGTTGTGCGCTGGTGTAAGTGGCCCAAGTACCCTCCACTAACACAGCATTTCAAACACTTGGCTGGATACATATTCAGAATAAGATTTCATATCTAGAAGATTAGCTTCTTGTCAAAAAAAGCTGAATTCTAAATAATTGGCAACCAAGAACTGGCCGTTAGGTGACACCACTGATAACACTGTTATGAAAGCCTGTTTATTCCATTAGATCATAAGACGTAGCAGCAGAATTAGGCCATGCAGCCCATCGAGTCTGCTCTGCTATCCCATCATGGCTGATTTATTATCCCTCTCAACCATATTCTCATGCCTTCCCCCTGTAACTTGTTCTCCAATACTCTGTTTGCAATAATCAATCTTAAATTCATGCTAACAAATTTACTACTATATCACATGTTGTTGTTCACAAGACAGTTATGTTACAGGACAGCTTCAGAGAGGGTGCACAGGATGTTCACCAGGATTAAAGAGCATGCCTTATGAGGATAGGTAGGGCTTTTCCTTTGGAGTGAAGGAGGATGAGAGACAACATCTTCAAGGAGCGGAGCCTTGAAAAGATGGCAACCATCATTTTTCTCTTTTTGTACAACTTATTGAATTTAACTTTTTAAATATGTATATATAAAAAGCCAGAGACTTTTTCCCAGGGCAAAAATGGCTAATAATAGGGGGCATAATCTTAAAGAGATTGGAGGAAAGTTTAGGTGGATGTCAGGGGTTAGTTTTTCTTCATACTTAATGGTGGATACACTCCACTTGCACTTTCTCTGTAGGTGTTACACTTTATTCTGCATTGTTAGTGTTTTACCTTGTGCCCCCTCATTGCACTGTGTAATGATTTGATCTGAATGAACAAAGTGCAAGACAAGCTTTTCACTGTATCTCCGGACATGTAATAAACCAATTCCAAAAATGATAAATAAATAGTGTCAAGTATGAATAGTGAGGTGGTGTTCATGGACCGCGCAGAAATCTGGTGGCAGAGGGGAAGAAGCTGTTTCTATAGTCTGGGTCAGCAGGCTCCTGCACCTCTGCCCAGTGCTCTGTTTCTGTTTCAGATATCCAACATCTGAAGCTGCTTTAATTTTCACTTTTAAAGTCCGGCTTCTGCCTCTACCGTGCCATCTAAGCAAGGTGCAGGACATGATTGTTTTATATCAATCCAATCCAGTCCAGTAACATGCCTGGGAATGCTCTGCCAAGCCTGGTGGTAGAGGTTGATAGAATAAAGACCTTTACAAGCATTTTATATAAGCATATGGCTATTCAGAAAATGTAAGGTTATATTCTGTGTAGGAGTAAAGGGTTAGATTAACCATGTAGTAGGTTTATATGGGTTTGCACAACATCATGGACTGCTCCGCTGTTCTGTAGAAGTCCTGAAGAAAGGTCTCGGACCACATCAACTGTTTATTCCATAGATGCTGCCTGGCCTGCTGAGTTCCTCCTGCATTTTGTGTGTGTTGCTTTGGATTTCTAGCACCTGCAGAATCCCCTGTGTTTGATTCTATGATGCAACTGTTCGATATTATTTTATTTTATTCCTCTATATGTTCTTCGTTACACTCAGTGGTCACTTTATTAGGTACACCCATACACCTTGCTAATGTAAATATCTAATTGGCCAATCATGTGGTTGCAACTCAATGCATAGAAGCATGCAGACATGCTTTTGTGACTTTGACTGTGGATTGATTGCTGGCGCCAGACCGGGTGGTTTGAGTATCTCAGAAACTGCTGATCTCCTGGGATTAGAGTTTATAGAGAATGGTGCAAAGAATAAAATAACATCCAGTGAGTGGCAGTTCTGTGGGTGAAAACGTCTTGTTAATGAGAGAGGTGAGAGGAGAATGGTCAGACTGGTTCAAGCTGACAGGAAGGCAACAGTAACTTAAATAACCACGTGTTACAATAGTGGTGTGGGGAAGAGCATCTCTGAACGCACAACATGTAGAACCTTGAAGTGGACAGGCTACAGCAGCTGAAGACCACACAAACATACAGTCAGTGGCCAGTTTATTAGGTGCTGGACACACTTAATAAAGTGGCCACTGTGTGTGTTCTGTGCTGTTCTATGTATGTTCCATATTCTTAGTGCAAATGACTCAGGTAGGATGACAGTTAGCCTGATGCCATTACAGCTCAGAGTTCATCATTCTGTATGTCCTCTCCCGTGGAATGCATGTGTTTCCGGTGCTCCAGTTCCCACCCACAATCCAAAGATGTACCCAGTAGGTTAACTGGTCATTATAAGTTGTCTTGTGATTAGGTTAGGGTTAATTGAGTTTGTCTGGGGATGCTGGGGCAGCACAGCTCAAAGGGCCAGAAGGGTCTAATCCGTGTCGTATCACTGACTAAATAAATATGATCCCGTAAGACTGATGTTTAAAATAAGCTTCCTTCCTTCTTACGGGAAGAGAATGGAAGAATTGTGGATTATTTGATTTGTATAGCAGAAACATTGGTTCTACAGCATCAGTCGTATCAGAAATCCCCACGACTCTTTCCTTGATGACGTCAACACACTGCTCCAGTCTTTTAAGTGCTGGTTAAATGAGCATCCTGGAATTACAGGCAGTTCCAAGCAGCAGCGAGGCGTGCCCAGCACTCTAGGCGGTATCAAATTAAACCTTATGAATCCCCCAGAGGAACTGGTCATTTACTGTAAGCTTACTTTATTTCTGCAGGTAAACCAATTATGATCGTAATCGAATACATGGAGAATGGAGCATTGGATGCATTTCTCCGGGTAAGTCACAAAACAAACAGACTTTTACACACTGCTGAAACAAAAATAATGATTTTGCATCATCTTCAAGAAAATAACAGCTTTTTGTTTAATCGAACTGGACTAGAATTTTGTTTGTACCCATTTATAGAGAAAATAACAGCTAAATTGGTACAAAGGCTTCTGCTGGTTGTATTAACATTTAAATTTAAATGCTGCTCTTGCTCACTTGCTAAAATATTTACTAGCTTTTCCATCGTAATGGAATAGAATATATCAAGGTAGAAATTCAGTCACAGACTCAACATTCAAAGCAAATTTAATATGAAAATTCATATACGTCACAATATACACCCCTGAGATTCATTTTCTTGGGGGCATACTCAATAAATCCATAATAGAATACCAATGCCTTTGAGTGGAAAATCCTACAAGAAGTAGTGGATACGGCTCAATCGATCACGGGTAAAGACCGTCCCACCGTTGAGCACATCTGCACGAAACACTGTCGCAGGAAAGCGACATGATCACCAAAGACCCCACCACCCAGGACTGCTGCCATCAAGGAGAAGGTACAGGAGCCTCAAGACTCACCACCAGGTTCAGGAAAAGTTACTGCCCTGCAGCCATCAGGCTCTTGAACCAAAGGGGATATCTTCACTTGGCCCATCATTGAAACATTCCCACATCCAATGGACTCACTTTCAAGGACACTTCATCTCAAGGCCTCAATATTTATTGCTTATTTATTTATTATTATTGTTCCTTCCTTTTGTATTTGTATATTTTGTTGTCTTCTGTGTTTTGCTTGAACGCCCTAGTTGGGCAGTCTTTCATTGATTCTGTTATGGCTATTATTCTAAAGATTTGAGTGTGTCCACAAGACAGTGAATCTCAGGGCTGTACATGGTGACATATAGCATGTACATTCAGAATAAAATTTACTTTGATATAGTAATCTTTTATCAACTCAGGCAGCATCTATGTAAAGTAATAAACAGTTGACAGTCCGGTATACAGTAACTTTTTATCAAGGAAGAAACAAATTTCTTTCTTTTTAAGCCTCTGTGGTTTAAAGTGAGGGCAACAAGTCCTAATAACAAATTTGCTTGCCAGAATAAATAGTGCAATTTAGTTTTGTCCAATAAAATTCACAGATTTAAAGTTCAAAGTTAAGTTATTATTGAAGTCTGTATATGCCAGCATACACTGCAATTAATTTTCATTTGGGCATTCACAAAGAAGACAAAAAAACAATAGAATCATGAAAAGCTGCACACAAAGGCTGACAAACAATCAAACATGTTAAAGAAGACAAAGTTTGCAAATATATTAAAAATAATTAGAATTAAATACTCTAAGTAAACAAATAATCAGAATCAGAATCAGATTTATTATCACGGCATGTGATGTGAAATTTGTTAACTTAGCAGCAGCAGTTCAATGCAATACATAATCTAGCAGAGAGAGAAAAAAAATAATAAATAAAATAAAACATAATAATAAACAAGTATATCATTTACATATATTGAATAGATTTTTTGAAAAGTGGAAAAACAGAAATACTGTATATTAAAAAAAAGTGAAGTAGTGTCCAAAGATTCAATGTCTATTTAGGAATCAGATGGCAGAGGGGAAGAAGCTGTTCCTGAATTACTGAGTGTGTGCCTTCAGGCTTCTGTACCTCCTACCTGATGGTAACAGTGAGAAAAGGGCATGCCCTGGGTGCTGGAGGTCCCTAATAATTTATATTGCCTTCCTGAGACACCGCTCCCTAAAGATCTCCCGGGTACTTTGTAGGCTAGTGCCCCAGATGGAGCCGACTGAATTCACAACCTTCTGCAGCTTCTTTCAGTCCTGTGCAGTAGCCCCTCCATACCAGACAGTGATGGAACCTGTTAGAATGCTCTCCATAGTACAACTGTTGAAGTTCTTGAGTATATCTGTTGACATGCGAAATCTCTCCAAACTCCTCATAAAGTATAATGGCTGTCTTTCCTTCTTTATAACAACATCGATATGTTGGGACCAGGTTAGATTCTCAGAGATCTTGACACCCAGGAACTTGGAGCTGCTCACTCTTTCCACTTCTGATCCCTTCTCTCCACTTCTGACCCACATTCTCAAAAAATACCGAGAATGAGTTATAGAGTCCTTGAAAATGATCTGTAATTTGTGGAATCAGTTCAGTGTGAGTTGAGTGAAATTCTCCACTCTAATTCAGGAGCCTGATGGTTGAGGGTAATAACTGTTCCTGAAGCTGGTGGTGAGAGTCCTGAGGCTCCTGTACCTCCTTCCTGATGGTAACAGTGAAAAGAGAGCATGGCCTGGATGGTGGGGTCCTTGGTGATGAATGTTGTTTTCACTGGCAGTGCTCCATGTAGATGTTCTCAATGATAGAAATGGCCTTTCCTTTGATGGACTGGACTATAACCATTACTTTACGTAGGCTTTTCCATTCTTGTGCATTGGTATTTCCGTACTAGACCTGATACAACCAGTTTTAGGTGACATGCTTAATCTGCATAAACTTCTGAGAAAGAAGAGGTGCTGCCTGTGATGGCTCTTGCGTGCTGGGGCAGACAGATCCTCTGAAGTGATAATGCCAAGGAATTTAAAGTTACTGTCTATCTCCATCTGTGATCCCCTAATGAGGACTGGTTCATGGACTCCTGGCTTCCTCATCCTGTAGTCAAAAATCAGACATCTGATTTTTGCTGATGTCGAGTGAGATTGTCAGTGCTCTTCCATGACACCTCCCAAGCCATGTGACGGGAAAGAGTAGAGGCAAGTAGGCTGGCGGGGTGGAGATGGCTGGGAGGAAGGTACACAATTCATAAGCCAAGCTGCATGCCTGCGCTTGGAAGCAAAGGCTTATTGACTTTGGCTTATTAGTGAAATCAGTCCGCTGGTTCTGCAAGTAAGACTTAACGATGCTGTTACAGCTCGGGTGTCAGAGATTTGGTGGGGTCTGTAAGGAGTCTCTCTACATCCTGTGATTGCATGGGTTTCCTCCAGGTGCCCAGCTTTCCTCCCATATTCCAAAGATATCGGGGTTAGTTGGGTAATTGGTCATTGTAAGTTGCCCTGTGATTAGGCTAGGGTTAAATGGGTGGGTTACTGGGCAGTGCTCCGCAGTGTATCTCTAAATAAATAGATAGATAAAAATAGATAAATAAAATTCATTTAATTAGACATCTCTTCTGGCTTGATGTGAGGGCTTAACTACATTTAACTGGAGACATTTTTCTTCTTAACTTCTTACATAGTACCGGTAATTGTTTTCTCCCAATAGAAGCATGATGGCCAGTTCACGGTGATTCAGCTGGTTGGAATGATGCGCGGGATTGCAGCTGGGATGAGGTACCTCGCCGATATGGGATATGTGCACAGAGACCTGGCAGCACGGAACATTCTGGTCAATAGCAATCTTGTCTGCAAAGTTTCTGACTTTGGCCTCTCGAGGATTGTGGAAGATGACCCAGAAGCTGTCTACACCACAACAGTGAGTAAAAATGGTCACAATTTCTAAAAGTACTTTCTCCACTGTGTCTGTTCTCCCAATTAAAGTTTACTGTTTATTCATATTCAGCAAAGCCACAAGATATAGCAGCAGAATTATGCCATTCGGTCCATCGAGTCTGATCCACCTTTCCGTAATAGCTGATTTATTATTCCCCTCAAACCCGTTCTCCCTGTAACGTTTGATGCCTTGACTGAGCAAGGATATATCAGCCCCCGCTCTAAACATGCACAATGACGTAACCTGCACAGCTGTCTGTGGCAATGAATTCCACAGATTTACAACCCTCTTGGTAAAGAAATTCCCGGTTGGGGTTGTTCTCCGATCCTGACGTTCCACTTGGAAACGTTTTGCCACTATACAGGAGAAATCTGTTCCCCAGTTTCTTTGCACCACTGATTACTGCATTTGCTCTCCGTTTAGAAAGTAGTTCATGCTATTATTCCTTCTACCAAAGTGCATGACCATACACTTCCCGACACTGCATTCCATCTGGCACTTCTTTGCCCATTCTCCTAATTTGTCTTAAATCCTTCTGCAGCCTCCCTGTTTCCTCAACGCTTCCTGCCCATCCACCTATCTTTGCATCGTTCACAATCTTGGCCACAAAGCGATCAATCCTGTCACCCAAATCATTGAAAAGAAAGCAGTCCCAACACTGACCCTGCAGAGCAGTACTAGTCATTGGCAGCCATCCAGAAATGGCTCCCTGTATTCCCACTTCTTCACCTCCTGTCACTCAGACACTACTTATTATTATAAACAATAAAGCACAAAGAGCATTCTTCAGGGTAGTTGTACCTTCTCAACTTGCTGTCATATCAAAGTCTTTATTCTAAAATTAGCCTTGGGTAATTGAAAGAATGACAATGTAACTATTTAAAAATTACTCATTGCATGGAACAGAAAGCTGCCTCAGGCTGGGAGTAAGTAATTTTTCAGTAAACATTTCCTCATACCGGTGTTTCAATATCTTGTGGTAAAAAAGGCATAGTTTTTTTCTTTCAGTTGATGTTCAGTTCATTAAATTTTTAAATTGTATTTTAATTTTAATTGTCATTCAACCATACATGAATACCCATATATACAGCCAAAGGAGCCAGCATTACTCTGGGGCCAAGGTGCAGAACACAGAGTGACACACAGTGTAAGTCAGTCATAGCAAGAAAATAGCTAACGCATATAAGATATAAAGCATTTTAAAATTGTATCTTTCTAGTTGTAAATAGGTGTTTAATCACATGCACAATTTGGAGGTTCTGGTCACCAACCCGCATGAAGGATGTTAATACGATTGAAAGAGTACAGAGAAAATCTACAAGGATATTGCCAGGGGTTGAAGACCAGAGTTATAGGGAAAGGTTGAATAGGTTAGGACTTCATTCCCTGGAATGAGGGGAGATTAGATCAAGGGATACAAAACAAGGATAGGGTAAATACAAGCAGGCTTTTTCCACTGAGGCTGAGTGGGACTAGAACTAGAGGTCATGGGTTAAGGGAGAAAGGTGAAATGCTTAAAAGGAACATAGGGGATGGAATTTCTTCATTCAGGGGGTGGTGAGAGTGTGAGACAAGCAAGTGCAATTGCAACATTTAAGAGAAGTTTGGATAGATCCATGGATGGCAGGGGTGTGGAGATTTATGATCCGAGTGCAGATTGATGGGAATAGGCAGATGAAGAGCTTTGCATGGTTTGGATGGGCTGAAGAGACTGTTTCTGTGCTGCAGTGTTCCATGACTCTATGACAAGTTTGGACCTCGGCTTGCATTGTAAAAGTGCTATGAAATGACATTCACAAATTGTCCTACTCATGAACTGTCATGTCATCGGAAATCACTTGATGTATCGCTGGTTTGTAATGTACCTCTAGGTGTCTGTCAGGCGATATATGTGTGCACAAACTGAAATTGAGCTCAGTCAAGTCTATTTCAGATCAGAACCTATGCCTCTGACACTTGATCCACCTTCTCAATAAATTATGATGGACCAAAATACCCTTCAACAAGATTTAGTGCGTGCCCAAGCAATCATAACTTCCCATTTATACTGCAGTAATGATCAAAGTCTTAAATCACATGGAGCTTACAAAGTTTCACATCTGAGGAGACAGACTGAGTTGATTTTTGTTAAACTGTGAAGTTGTGTCTATTTTATCGGTCACCTGACTTCCTTTTTACAGGAAGAAGAATCCTTTTTTCCAATATGTCACTGATAATATCTTTGACTATACAACATATCATATCAGTTATTGAATGTGTATAGTGTCAATACATGGCTAGAGTTAATAAACAGAAGCATTGAGTATCTGTGACACTGACCGGCAGGGGTGATTTAGAATCAGAATCAAGTTTAACATCACTAAAACAGGTTGTGAGATTTGTTGTTTTGCGGCAGCAGTACAATACATGATAAATACAGAGAAAAAACTGAATTAGGGTAAGTATATGTATATTAAATAATTAAATTAAATAAGTCGTTCAAAAGTAGAAATTTTTAAAAATTAGGGAGATGGTGTTTACGAGTTCAATGTCCATTTAGAAATCGGTTGGCAGAGGAGAAGAAGCTGTTCCTGAATCATTGAGTGTGAGTCTTCAGGCTTCTCATAACAATGAGAAGAGGGCCTGTCCTGGGTGGTGGGAGTCCTTAATAATGGACTCACTGCCTTTCTGAGGCACCACTCCTTGAAGATGTCTTGGATACTGTGGAGGCTGGTAACCATGATGGAGCTGACTGAGTTTACAACTCTCTGCAGCTTACTATAATACTCTGCAGTAGCCCACCACCATACCAGATGGTGATGCAGCCAATCAAAATGCTGTCCACAGTACATCTGTAGAAATTTGTGAGTGTTTTTGTGACATACAAGATCTCTTCAAGCTCCTCATGAAGTATAGTCGCTGTCTCGCCTTCTTTATAGCTGCATTGATATGTTGGGACCAGGTTAGATCCTCAGAAATATTGGCACCCAGGAACTTGAAATTGCTCACTCTCTCCACTTCTGATCCCTGTATGAGGATTGGTTTGTGTTCCCTCGTCCTAGCCTTTCTGAAGTCCGCAATCAGTTCTTTAGTCTGACTGACATATCTGGAGGTGTGTAATAAGGCGAGGGCACAAACCATGACAAACATCGTGCAGCTAGAAGATTACCTCAGTGAAAGATGTTCGAAGCTTGTTGGACTTTAAATACAATGTGATGTCCATAAGACAATGCTCTTGACTGACAAATGCTGAGAGATGCACTGGAGCTTGATGCAGCTAATGCAAAGTATTGGAGCAGAAGAGCTGTGGTCTAAGGTGCTTTTGCCTCTAGGTAGTGAAGGAATCAACCCAATAAGAAATATGTAATCGCCCAAAGAGGCAGCAATGTCCCGTAGCATTTAACATTTACAATGCCAGCAATCACTGTTTGGAATTCGATTCATACCTCTCGCTATAAGAAGTTTGTATGTTCTGCCTGTAACTTTGAATCCTCTTTGGCTGCAGTGGAAGTGCCAGAGGACTGGAGAATGGCAAATGTAGTTCCCTTGTTTAAAAATGGTAGTAGGGAGAAACCTGGGAACTATAGACCGGTGAGTCCTACGTCAGTGGTTGGAAAGGATTCTTAAGGATAGGGTCTATTAGCATTTGGAGAAGTACAGTCTACACATGGATAGTCAACATGGCTTTGTAAAGGGAAGATCGTGCCTTACGAGCCTGATTGAGTTTATTGAAGAGGTAACAAAAGAAATTGATGAGAGTAGGGCAGTGGATGTGGTCTACATGGACTTCAGCAAAACATTTGACAAGGTCCCTCATGAGAGACTCATCCAGAAAGACATGAGGCATGGGATAAGTGGAACCTTGGCTGCTTGGATAAAAAATTGGCTTAAAGGAAGAAAGCAGAGGCCAGTGACTAGTGGAGTGCGACAGGGGTCTGTCCTTGGACCCCTGCTATTAGTGATTTTTATAAATGGATGTAGAGACGGAAGGATGGGTGAGTAAGTTTGCGGATGACACGAAGATTGGAGGAGTTGTGGATGGAGCTGTAGGTGGTCGAAGGTTACAAGAGGAAATAAGCAGGCTGCAGAGTTGAGCAGAAAACTGGCAGATGGAGTTCAATCCGGACAAGTGTGAGGTGATGCATTTTGGAAGGACAAACCAGAAAACTGAGTACAGGATTTATGGTCAGTTACTTAAGAATGTGGATGAACAAAGGGACCTCGGGATTCAAATCCATACATCCCTCAAGGTCGCTGCACAGGTTGATAGTATAGTTAAGAAGGCCTATGGGATGCTAGGCTTCATTAACAGGGGGATTGAGTTCAAGAGTAGAGAGGTCATGTTGCAACTCTACAAATCTCTGGTGAGACTGCACTTAGAGTATTGTGTTCATTTCTGGTTACCTCATTATAGGAAGGATGTGGAAGCTATGGAGAGGGTGCAGAGGAGATTGACCAGGATGTTGCCTGATTTGGAGAACAAGTCACATGAAGCAAGGTTAGCAGAGCTGGGACTTCTCTCTTTGGAGCGTAGAAGAATGAGAGGGGACTTGATAGAGGTCTACAAGATTATGAGAGGCATAGATAAGGTGGATAGTCAGTACCTGTTTCCCAGGGCATCAATAGCAAACACCAGGGGGCATATGTACAAAATTAAGGGAGATAAGTTTAGGGGAGACTTCAGGGGTAAGTTTTTTACACAGAGGGTTGTGAGTGCCTGGAGTGACTTGCCAGGGATGGTGGTGGAGGCTAAAACATTAGGGGTATTTAAGAGCCTCTTGAACAGGCACATGGATGAAAGAAAAATGGAGGGTTATGGGATAGTGTGGGTTAGTACTTTTTTTTAAGGATTATATGGGTCGGCACAACATGGAGGGCTGAAGGGCCTGTACTGTGCCGTAGTGTTCTATGGTTCTGTGGTTCTCTGGTTCTACGGGTTTCCTCTGGGTGCTCTGATTTCCTCCCAAAACATACAGGTTAGGGTTAGTAAGTTGTGAGCATGCTCTGTGGCGCTGAAATGTAGTGACACGTGTGGCCTGTCCACAATACAGTCCTCAGACAGTGTTGGTCATTAACATAAACAACGCATTTCACTGAGCTTCAGCTTCAGATTTGTTAAAAATTTAACAAATCTTTAATCTTTAGAATGTGTTTGTACAACAAATATATACAGCTCATAACACTGTGAATGTACAGGGTGAACAACACTATTAATACAAAGAAACCTTTGTCAAATTTGGTGTATTTCTTATATGTTTAAATCAATAAAATTAATTTTTGAAATAATATTGATTTTTTTTGCTGGTGATGGATTAAGGATACCTTTCTTTGTGCTGACAGGAGAAGAGAGAGTGGTAAAGACAGTGTATGATATGCTTGCCTTCATAAACTTTGAAGATATGAGTTGGGATATTATTGCACAAATCACCGGTTAGCTCCATTTGGAGTACAGTGTCCGTATCTGGTCACTAGACAATAGGAAGGATGTAATTAACCCAAAGTGGGTGCAGAATAGTTTGCAGGGACTGGAGGCTTGAGTTTTGAGAGTTGGATAGGTGTTTTATAAAATTATAAGGGGTGCAGATAGTCACAGTCTTCCTAGGGTAGAGAAGAAGGTGGGGGAGCTTCCCTTCCCCCCCCCACCACCTTCTTATTCTGGCTTATTCCCACTTCTTTTCCAGTCCTGATGAAGACTCTTGGCCCAATGCATCGACTGCTTATTTCTCTCCATAGATGCTGCCTGACCTGCTGAATTCCTCCAGCATTTTGTGTGTATTTCCCAGAGTAGGGGGCTCTCTAAAATCAGAAACAAACTTATTGTGACTGATGGATGTCATGAAGTGCGGAGGCAGTACAGATCATTTGTTCATCATTTGCCATGTTGTATGATGTCTTCTTCTGCGGCTGTCCATCGATTTTGATGATGATTGAGGCCTGGGCAAGTTTGCCCATGCTGCAAGTCTCCCCTCTCCATGCCACCAATGTTGTCCAAGTGAAGGGCATTAGGACCCAAACAGCTTGGCACTGGTGTCATCACAGAGCAAAGTGTGGTTAAGTGCCTTGCTCAAGGACACAACACGCTGCTCAGCTGAAGCTCGAACTAGCGACCTTCAGATCACTAGGCCAACGCCTTAACCACTTGGCTACGCGCCAACACTGTGTATGATGTGATCATGGTCTCTCATCAGAAGTGGTTTGCCATTGCCTTCTGGGCAATGTCTTTACGAGACAAGTGACCCCACCCACCCCAGCCATTAGCAATACTCTTCAGAGATTGTCTGCCTGGCATCAATGGTCACATAACCAGGATGTGATTTGCACCGGCTGCTCATACGACCATTCACCACCTGCTCCATGGCTTCACATGACCCTGATCAGGGTGAGGGGGCTAAGCAGGTACTACAACTTGCCCAAGGGCGACCTGCAGATTAGCAGAGGGAAGGAGCGCCGTACACCTCTGGTAGCAACGTACATGCACCTTTCCACCCTAGTAATACAGTTTATAGGTGAAGATGAGAGGAGGAAGATGTATATAGGACCTATGAGAGAGCAAGGGTACTCTGTTCAGGGAATGAACTTCTAGAAATGATGGTAGAGGCAGGTACAATTGAAAAGTTTAAAAGATATTTGGACAGTAGCATAGATTGGAAAGGTTTGTGCCAAATATAGGCATATGGGATTGGCATGGTTCGGCACCTCTGGGCCAAGGGCCTGATTCTGTGCTCTCTATTTTTCTGTATGATAACTTTTGGACAATGTGTTCTATTCTCTCATTTTGATTCCTCAACTGGAATGTGATTGAGACATGTAACACAGTTATACGTATATTTAGCGAGCTGGAGAGTGCTTACTGGGATGTTCGGCTGGTAAAGTGGGGTGGTGAATCACGAGAAACTGCTGACCATTTCAGCAGTGCTAAAAGCTCTCAAAAACAAGTCAACTTTAAATACTCGGTAGGATGGAGAACACATAGTGGCAAGGCACCATAAGTACGTCCCAAGATAATCAAGATCGAAGTCCGAAGTAAATTTATTGTCAAAGAACGTACAGTATAAGTTACCATATGATTCATTTTTGTTTAAGCCTTCACAAAGAAACACAGTAGAATCAATGAAAAACTGTACACAGACAACCAAAGTGCAAAAGCAGACAAAATGTGCAAATACAAAAAAAGCTAATAATAACAATAAATAAATCAGTAAAAAATAAAACTGAGAACATGAGTTGTGGATTCCTTGAAAGTGAGTCCAAAGGTTGAGGAATCAGTTCAAAGTTGAGGTGAGTGAAGTTATCCACGCTGATTCAGGAGCCTGATGGTTGAAGGGTAATGACTATTCCTGAACCTGGTGGTGTGGGACCTATGGCTCATTGTGGTGAATGAAGTTATCCACATTGGTTCAGCAGCCTGATGGTTGAAGAGTAATAACTCTTCATGAACCTGCGGGTGTGGGAATAATTATGCATTGAAGCATAGCAAATTCAAAATCATTATAAAATTGAGCTTTGGTATTTCATGACGATGTGTTCCTTGTTTTCTCAGGGTGGTAAAATTCCAGTACGGTGGACTGCTCCTGAGGCCATTCAGTACCGCAAGTTTACATCAGCCAGTGACGTGTGGAGTTATGGAATAGTGATGTGGGAAGTCATGTCCTATGGAGAGCGACCTTACTGGGACATGTCCAATCAGGATGTAAGTAGCCTGTATTGGGGATGGAACAATTAACACAACATTTACCTTGTGTGTGGTTGAAATCGCATTCATATTGAACCATAAGGCATAAGAGCAGAATTAGGCCATTTGAAACATTGAGTCTGCTCCGCCATTTCATCACGGTTGATCTATCATCCCTATCAAACCCAGTGTCCTGGTCTCCACTGCCGCCTGTGGCAATGTATTTCAATGATTCCCGACCTTCTGGATAATGAAATTCATTCTCATCTCCATTCTAAAGTGACGACATCCCTCTATTCTGAAGCTGTGTCCTCTGGTCCTAAACACCCCTACCACAGGAAATAGCTTCTCCACATCCACTCCACTGAGGCCTTTCACCATTTGATAGGTTTCAGTGAGACTCACCCCCACCCCCATCCCGCATTCTTCTAAATTCAAGCTAGTGAAGGCCCTAGCTTGTCATACGATAAGCCTCTCATTCCCAGAATCATTCTTGTACATCTCCTCTGATCCCTTTCCAATGTCAGCACATCCTTCCTTAAATAAGAGGCCCTAAACTGCTGACAATACTCCAAGTGAGGTACTTCCAGAACCACTAGATAACAAACCTGAAATTCCACTGCAGGATAATTATAAATTCCCAGTGTTCCAAGCTTGATGGGAATTATCTGTAAGGTGAGAGGCCATTCTATCAAGATAATATTTAATCAATGTATTCATTTGTATAAATAGATTTGAAACATGTCAGGCCCTCAATTAGCCTTAAAATAAAAATGAAGAAATAAAAATGACAATTACTTCTATGCAGGCAACACACAAAAAAGTTGGATCACTGTAAATGCAAGTCAACTCATGATTTGTTAGCTCTAGTGAATGGAATGACAGACATCAAAGATCTTATAAAATGTTGCGGTAAAAAGATCCGGATTTGACGTTGTTTTATGGAGAACCTGAGGGGGGAATCCCTTCACTCAGAGGGCAGTTCAAGTGTGGAATGAGCTGCCAGTGCATTCAGTCACAGTATTTAAGAGGAGATGGACAGGAACGTTATGGACAGCTGTCGTCTGGGTGCTGGTCCAGGGGACGAGGGATAATAATAGTTGGGCCAAAGAGCCTGTTTCTGTGCTGTAGTGCTCTGTGACTTTATGTAGCACCTCACAGACAAGGTGTCTCCCAAAGCTGAGACATTATAGATATAGCAAGGTGGGTTTAGACTTGGTGTGGAACATGACTGTGATTGTAGATGTTATGAAGGGATTGTACATTAGTGGTATGGGTTACTAAGAAAAGGGACTCAAGGATGGTGATTTGAGATACAACCTGTGGTAACTGTGCAGGATGACAGGACAAATTAGATTAAAAAGATAAAATTATTGTTACCTGAGTTGATAGATGTGAAAAGCATTGCACAGAAGTGAATGCGGGTTCAAGTGCAGCATTGAAGAGAAGCTTGGGTTATTGTCTATTTATTTCATTTAGCGATACAGCGCTGAATAAACTCTTCTGGCCCTTCAAGCAGCACCACCCAGCAACCCTTACTGAACGCTAACCTAATAATGTGACAATTTACAATGACCGATTAACCTACTTGGTACATCTTTGGACTGCGGGAGGAAACTGGAGCACCTGGAGAAACCCATGCATTCCACAGGAAAAACATAGTGAATCCTTACAGATGATGCTAAGATTACTCTCCAAACTCTGATGCCCCAAGCTGTAGTGCAGCACAAATTGCTGCACTACTATGGCACTATCAAGTAGACAGATAAGTATATGGATGCAATGGAGAAGGATGGGACTAGGCAGAATAACAGTTCAGCATGAACTAGGTTAGCCAAAGGGCCTGTTTTGGTGCTGTTGTGCTTTATGACTCTCTAAAGCAAAAAGATGAGATACTGTTCATGACAGAAACAAATCCATCAAGATGACAAAAATATATCAAGCCTCTTATTAATGTGTCTGTATGTGATTCCCAATATCTAAAGGTCAGTTATATTACAGATACATATTCCATCTGGAAATTTAAAGGAAATAGTGTAGAGAAACCCAGTTTAATGGAGGGAAAGATTTGAAGTAACACTCTCTCTTATCCCTGTAAAATGGTAGGATACTGAGGAGTGCGTTAGAACAAATGTATCTGGGGATACAGGTCCATAATTAATCGGAAAGTGGTGTCACATGTAGATAGGGTCATTTAGAAAGCTTTCAGCATATTGGCCTTTGTAAATCAAAAGTATTGAAGGCTTTATTCCTTCGAATGTAGAAGATCAAGAGGAGATTTGATGGAGGTATGCAAAATTACAAGGATTATAGATAGGGTCAATGCAAGCAGGCTTTTTCCACTGTGGTGGGACTACAACTAGAGGTCATGGGTTAAGGGTGAAAGGTGAAAAGTTTAAGGGGAACATGAGGAGGAACTTCACTCAGAGGGTCGTGAGAGTGTGGAACGAGCTGCCAGCACAAGTGGTGCATGCAGAGCTCGATTTCAATGTTCAGGAAAAATTTGGATAGGTACATGGATAGTAGAGATATGGAGGGTATTGGTCCTGGTGCAGGGAATTGGGAGTAGGCAGAATAACTTGTTTAGCATGGACTGGATGGGACAAAGAGCCAGCTTCTGGGTGCAGTTTTCTGTGACTTTATATAAAAATGGCTATTTCCCATGCAATACTCTCAACCCTAATGCCGGGACTCAACTCAAAGCATCAACCACCCCTCTGCCTTGAAGGACGTGCCTCACCCACTGCGTTTCTCCAGCTCTGGATTGCAGCATTGGCAGTCTTCTGTGTTGTGTATTTAATATTTAAATAATGTTTGAGTAATCATTAAGCATTCTCGTTCCTTTAAATAATTCATCATGGGTTATAGGTATAAATATATGAATTACATATGTCATCACGCCACCACGTGACACCTGCACGCCTCGCTTAAAGCACGCTCAAAGTTACACCCACATTTTCGACTCCCATGTCTTCCTTTGTATTAATTGAATGTTTTGAAGTTATGAAACAGGACATTCTGTGTCTCCATTTAAATAACTTGGTGGTTGTGATCCCTCTAAAATGCAAAAAGGAACGGAGCTTCCTTTTAACCATATAACAGTTGCAGCACAGAAACAGGCCATCTCGGCCCTTCTAGTCCGTGCCGAGCGCTTACTCTCACCTAGTTCGACCGGCCCACACTCAGCCCATAACCCTCCATTCCTCTCCTGTCCATATACCTATCCAATTTTACTTTAAATGACAATATCGAACCTGCCTCTAGCACTTCTATTGGAAGCTCGTTCCACACAGCTACCACTCTCTGAGTAAAGAAGATTCCCCTCGTGTTACCCCTAAACTTTTTCCCCCTAACTCTCAACTCATGTCCTCTTGTTTGAATGGAAAAAGCCTATTCATGTCAACTCTATCTATCCCCCTCATAATTTTAAATACCTCTATCAAGTTCCCCCTCAACCTTCTACGCTCCAAAGAATAAAGACCTAACTTGTTCAACCTTTCTCAGTAACTTAGGTGCTGAAACTCAGGTAACATTATAGTAAATCTCTTCTGTACTCTCTCTATTTTGTTGACATATTTCCTATAATTCGGTGACCAGAACTGTACACAATATTCCAAATTTGGCCTTACCAGTGCCTTGTACAATTTTAACATTACATCCCAACTCCTATACTCAATGCTCTGATTTATAAAGGCCAGCATACCAAAAGCTTTCTTCACCACCCTATCCAGATGAGAGTCCACCTTCAGGGAAGGTATCAAGGTTTAATAAAGTTCTTGGAAATGACTAACTCATTGTGTTGTTTTAGGAATTAAATTCCCAATGGACTGTCACTGCTTGAATCAGATACACAAAGTACATTGCAGATGCTGGGGTCAAAGCAACACGCACGACACGCTGGAGGAATTCAGCAGGTCAGGCAGCATCCATGGAAACAAACAGTCAACATTTCGGGCAAAGACCTTTCATCCTGACGGAGGGTCTCAGCCCGAAACGTTGACTGTTCATTTCCACAGATGCTGCTCAACCTGCTGAGTTCCTCCAACGTGTTGTGCGTGTTGCTTGAATCAGGTTTAGCTCTAATTACCTTTGTTGATGCATGGTAATCTTTCTTCTTCAAAAATAAATACATAAACAGCTCGTTTTACACAATGAATATTTAACAAGAAATAAAATATTTGTCACATATACATCGAAAAATAGAGTGAAATGTGTCGTTTGCAGCAAGTCAAATCAATGAGGATCGTGCTGGACAAGCGTCGCCGTGCTTCTAGCACCAACACAACTTACTAGCCCTAACCCGTACGTCTTTTGGAAGTTGGGCGGGGAAAGGAGCTCCTGGAGGAGGCCCACACAGTCACAGGGAGAATGTTGACATTTCTTACAGACAGCAGCGAGGATCAAACCCGATCTTACAGCTGGCCCGTGTATGGCTTTGCACTAACTGCTGCACTATACTGTGCTGCCTATTTAAGATTATTTATGATAAGTAAACACCAGAAACTGTTCAGGATCATCTATACAGTTTGCAGAACTCTGCTCTCCTCTGGTGAGAAGAGAGTAAATCAAAAGTGGTTTTGTATTTGAGAAGGGAAGCAACTGTAAGGTGAGGCTGCGTCTTATTCAGCAGAGATTTGAAACCAAGCATCTAGCAACCATCTGCAGATATGACAGCACCATCAATAGGGCCCAAAGTCAAATCCTGTCAAAATCTGCTTTAAAACCTTCTTCACATTCTGTCTTATCATGTCAGCCTTCTCCCTCTCCCCCTTTTGCAGATTGTTATGGATCAACAAAAAACAAAACCCATGGCCTAAAGGGGATGTGAATTTGAAATGGTTCAGGAGGAAAGGAATATGGCTGTAGGTTTCCAGATCAGTGCTGTTCTCCTGGGATCACAATTTAAGCATGAACAGTATCTGGATGTTACTGCGTGACAGCCCTCAGTGTTGATGCTAATCATACTGTCAGAAAAGGGAATAGAGATAGTTAGCAAAACAACAGCAATTTCCATTCCCTCCTACTCAGAGCCAGTCAAGTGGCAAGATTCATCCCCTGCTACCACTTTTCCAAATTTTGTGTTAGATTAGCCTGAGAAAATGTGGATCTAACTTCAAAGTCAATCGGGTGCACTGCTTTTGAAACAAGGCCTGGTTGATTTGCATATAAGACACGGGAGTAGAATTTGGCCCTTCAGCCTAGTATTTGCTCCTCAATTCAATCGTAACTGATTTAATTTCCCTCTCAACCTCATTCGCCTGATCCTGCCTTCTCTCTGTAACCTTTGACATCCATACTAATCAAGAATCTATCAACCTCCACTTTAAGTATAGCCATTGACTTGGCCATCCACAGGTTCCACAGTATCATCACCCTCTGGCTAAAGAAATTCCTCCTCATCTTTGTTCTGAAGGGACTCACAATGTTTCTTTGAGTCAATATTCAACTTAAAATGAGCAACTGGGAGTCAATCTGATCTCCTCAACGAAATGGATGTATTCTCTCATCAGCACTGCTATCTTCCACATCACCCTGAGAATATTGTTAGGCTAACTTCCAGGCCAGCAAGGTAGCTGCTGATCTCTTGAAACAAGACCTGCTTCATTCACAAGGTTGATACATAGACCATAAGGCATAAGAGAGAGGGGGGATCTCATTGAAACCTATCGAATGTTGAAAGGCCTTGACAGAGTGGATGTGGAGAGGTTGTTTCCTTTGGTGGGGGAATCTAGGACAAGAGGACACTGACTCAGAATATGGGGATATCCACTTAGAATGAAGATGAAGAGGAATTTCTTTAGCTGAAAGGTGGAGAATCTGTGGGATCCATTGCCATGGGCAGCTATGGAGGTGAAGTCATTGCATATATATAAGGCAGAGGTTGATAGGTTCTTGATTGGTTAAGGCATGAAGGGTTGGAGAGAGAATGCAGGAGATTGGGACTGAGTTGGAAAATGGATCAGGCATGATGAAATGGAACAGGCTTGATGGGCCAAATGGTCTAATTCTGCTCCTCTACCTTATGATATTACAATTGATCAACCTTTGCTTTAAATATACCAAATGACTTGGCCTTTAGAACTGTCTGTGACATTGAATTCCACTAATTCACCACCCTCTGGCTAAGAAAAATTCCTCCTCATCTCTGTTCTAAAGGAACCCACAATATTTCTTTGAATCATTATTTAAATTAAGGCAAACAACAAGGAGCCAAGCTGATCTTGTCAACGGAAAGCAGTAGATATATTCTCCAATCGGTACTGCTGGTAGTCAACAAAACAGGAGTGGCATGAGTCTATTTCAAACAAGAAATTGCAAGTCTGTCCACCTTGAAATCAAAAGCATTTCCTAAGTGCAGTATGACTTTGCTGGTGAATTATTTTCAAGTGTGGGAGAACTTGTTTTACCCTCTTCTCATTGCTATCAACAGGGAGGAGTTTCGGGAGCCTGAAGACACATTCAATACCTTTGGAAAAACTTCTTCTCTGCCACCAGATCTCTGAACAGATGATAAACCCATGAACACCACCTCACTATTTTGTTCTCTTTTTAACATAGAGCACAGAACAGGCCTTTCAACCCACGATGTTGTACCGACTTTTTAACCTACTCTAAGATCAATCTAACTCTTCCTTTTTATATAACCATTTTACTATCATCAATATGTCTACCTAAGCTACTTTTTAATTTTTCATATATTTCTTGTCATCATCATCATTATGTCCCCGGGCAATTATGGTCTTTCAATGACCATGATTATTTTTGGCAATTTTTTCTGCAGAAGTGGTTTGCCATTGCCTTCTTCTGGACAGTGTCTTTACAGATGGGTGGCCCCAGCCATTATCAATACTCTTCAGAGATTGCCTGCCTGGTGTCAGTGGTTGCATAACCATGAGTTATGATATGCACCAGCTGCTCATACCACCGTCAACCACCTACTCCCGTAGCTTCACGTGACTCTGATTGGTGCTACACCTTGCCCAATGGTGACCTCAGGCTAGCAGAGGGAAAGAACGCCTTACATCTCCTTTGGTAGAGATGTATCTCCACCCTGCTGCCCCAAATTTCTCATTGTAACTAAAAGTATTTTTTTTTGTATTGCATTGTACTATTGCCACAAAACAACAAATATCAGTGATAATAAACCTGATTCTGATTCTAATGCACTAATCTACTTCCATCTCTTTGTCATCAAGGTTATAAAGGCTATCGAGGAGGGTTATCGTCTCCCTGCTCCCATGGACTGTCCACCTGGTCTTCACCAATTGATGCTCGATTGCTGGCAGCAAGAACGCAGTGAGAGACCCAAGTTTGACCAGATAGTCGGCATCCTGGACAAAATGATCCGGAATCCAAACAGCCTGAAGGTTCCTGTGGGGACTTGCAGTAGGTGAGGGAGAATATGGACACAGCTCTACTGCACAGCAATGGTGGCAGGAAGGATTGGCAGGAGGACAATCAGAGTTTTGCATAAGTGCAAGTGTTAAGGACGTGGAGTTCCAGGTTCAATCATGATGGCTTCTGTTCTTGGTAGTCCAGTGCAGTAGAGTAGCTTTTAGCATAACTCTTTACAGCACAAGCTGTAAGATCAAGGTTGAATTCCCACCGCAGTCATTACGTTCTCCCTGGGTGATCTGTTTTGTGCCGTAATCCATAGACCTATTGGTTATGGTTGGTAAGTTCTGAGTGAGCTGTGTTTGTGCCTGAAGCTTATGAACACACGCGCGGTAGAGTAGCAGTCAGTACAACGCAATTACAGGTCAGGGCGTCAGAACTGCAAGTTCAATCCTGCGATCCTCTGTCAGGAGTTTGTATGTCCTCTCTGTGGAACACGTGGGTGCTCTGGTTCCCTCCCACAATCTAAAGGCATACTGGTTATTAGGTTAGTTGTTCATTGTAATAGTCCTGTGACTAGGCTAGGATTGGGAGGCTGCTGGCGGCACGGCTCAAAGAGCCAGTAGTCCCATTCCATGCTGTATCTCTCTCTGTCAATCAACAGATAAGCAAGCAGCACAGAAACAGGCCCTTTGGCCCATCTAGTCCATGCCAAAACCATTTAAACTACTCCTCTTAAAGGTTGAAATCGATCCCACACGCACCATTTGTTCTGGCAGCTCATTCTACACACTCACAGCCCTCTCAGTGTAGAAGTCCCCTCATGTTCCCCTTAAAATTCTACCTTTCACCCTTAACCTTTGACCTCTAATTGTAATCTCACCCAACCTCAATGGAAAAATATCCTGTTCGGATGGTGTTTGTCACATTTCACTATATTTTTCAATGTACATATGGCAAAATAAAATAATCTTCATCTTTTAAGAATGCCTACGCCTTGAATTTCTATTCATTAATACAAGTTGTTTTAGAAATTGTAGAGTTCAGCATAAAAACTCTATGGACCATGATGCCAATGTAAGCACATGGAAGGGAAAATACAAGATCAAAATGGTGAACGTTTGCAGCAGGCTGTTGTGCAGAGTATCTTGAGAGTGTTTGTGCATGAAATCATAAATGTTTGGTTTGCAGGCACAAGTTATCAAGAAGGCAATGGTATGTTGGCCTTTATTGCAAGAGAGATTGTATTTAAGTTAAGGGAAGTGAGCTCCAACTGGACGATACTGATGAGACCGTACCTGGAGTAGTCCCGGCAGTCCTGCTCTCCTTACTTGAGAGGAGATGTATTGCATTTGGAGGTGGTGCAGAGAAGTTTCAGTAAGTTGTCTCCAAAGATGAGGGTGGTGGCTTGTGAGGAGAGATTGGGTCACCTGGGACTATATTTGCTGGAATTCAGAAGAATGGAGAGGGAATCTTACAGAAACGTATAAAATTATGAAACTGATTGATAAGATAGAGAAAATAAGTTGTTTCCACTGACAAGTGAGACCAGAAATAGGAGACATAGCTCTCAAGATATGTTCATTATGTGCCACATCATAAAATGTGGACGATCATGGTCTACAGTAATTTTTCACAGAAGTGGTTTGCCATTGCCTTCTTCTGGACAATGCCTTTACAAGATGGGTGACCCCAGCCATTATCAATTCTCTTGAGAGATTGTCTACCTGGCGTCAGTGTTCACACAACCAGGTCTTGTGATATGCACTAGTTGCTCATACGACATCCACAACCAGCTTCCATGGCTTCACGTGACCCTGACTGAGTGATTAAGTAGGTGCTACACCTTGCTGAAAGGTGACCCGCAGGCGAGCAAAGGGAAGGAGTGCTTGACACCTCCTTTGGTAGAACCATACCTCTACCCCACCACTTGAAGGGATACCTGATAGAGATATGTAAAGTTATGAGAAATACAGATGTTAGATGATCAAAGTGCAAAGTAAATTTTATTATCAAAGTACATTATTGTCACCATATAAAACCCTGAGATTCATTTTCCTGTAGGCATACTCGGGAAATTTATAGAATAGTCGCTATTACAGGGTTTGAGACTAAGCTTGGGCTCTCCCTTTGGAGCTTCCCTGCTCACAACAACTTGGTCTCCTTTTAAACAAAGGCTTTCATAATGTCTTGGTTCAAACAGCCACACGTTTACAAGTTAACCACCAATGAGAATATTTTGCTCTATTCGGATTCTCCAGACATCATTAAGCTGTCAGTTAAATGATTTACCATGTCATGGATACATAGAACATTATACACAGAAGCAGGCCCTGTGGCCCATCTAGCCCATGCCAAACTATTATTCTCCCTAGTCCCACCTGGACCATAGCCCTCCATACTTAACCAAATTTCTCTTGAGTACTGAAATCAAACTCACATCCACCACTTCTGCTGACACCCACATGACCCTCTGAGTGAAGAAATTCCACCTCAGGCTCCTCTTAAATATTTCACGCATAACCTCCAGTTCTAGTCTCAGCCAACCTCAGTGAAAAAATGTCTGCTTCCGTTTATATTACCTAAACCCTTCAGAGTTTTGTATTCCTCTATCAAATCTTCCCTCATTACAGGGAATAAAGTCCTAATCTGTTCAACATTTCCCTATAACTCTGGTCCTGACAACATCCTTGTAAATATTCAATCTTATTGTTATCTTTCCTTTAGTTTGGTGATGACTGTTTTCTTTCTAATGTGACTGTGTGATTTGCTTCCAACATTGGGAGTGTATCAGCTGAGGTAATTTTGTCTCATCTTCCCCCGTACAGACCAATCAATCCGCTTCTCGATCAGAATACCCTCGACTTCACCTCCTTCCGTGGTGTAGGCGATTGGCTGGAGGCCATCAAGATGGAGCGATACAAGGATAACTTCACGGCCGCAGGGTACAGCACGCTGGAGTCAGTGGCAAGGATGACCATTGAGTGAGTTAAATGCCAAAAATCAAAACCAGACTCCATTGACCACACAACAAAGGGATGAAAAGAAAGCTTAATAGTTTTAATTCCTTAATTAAGTTGGAATACCTTGTCCTAAAAATTTGATTTCATTCTACAAAGAAATCCATATTGAGCACCCTGGTGAGCTTGCTTGCCTGAAATATAACATAGAACATCAAACACTACTGCACAGTGTGACCATTTGGCCCACAATGCTGTACCAATCTACATGATCTGTAAGATCAATCTAACCCTTTCATCTCACTGAGTCCTTCATTTTCCTTTCATCCATGTACCAGTCTGAGAGCTTCTGCATCACCTATAATGTACCTGCCTCTACCACCACCTCTGGCAGGGTGTTCAATCAACTTACCACTCTCTGTGTAATAAACCGGTCTCTGACATCCCCCCCCCCCCCACCCCACACTTTCCTCCAAACACTTTAAAGTTAACAGCATCATTATCATTACGTGCCATTTCAGATGGCATTGGTGATCGTCCTCTTATGACCACAATTGTTTTTGGCAAATTTTTCTACAGAAGTGGTTTGCCATTGCCTTCTTCTGGGCAGTGTCTTTATAAGTCAGGTGACACCAGCTCTTATCAATACTCTTCAGAGATCATCTGCCTGCTGTCAGTGGTCACGTAACCAGAACTTGTGATATGCACCAGCTGCTCATACCTGCTCCCACGGCTTCACGTGATCCTGATCGGGGGGGGGGGGGGCTAAGCAGGTGCTACACCTTGCCCAAGGGTGACCTGCAGGCTAATGGAGAGAAGGAATGCCTTACACCTCCTTTGATAGAGATATATTTCCACCCTGACACCCAGAAAGTTTAAAGGTATGCCTCTCTGTAGTAGCCATTTCTGCCCTGTGAATAAATAATATTAGAATCAGAATCAGACATGAAATTTGTTAGCAGCAGCAGTACATAATCTAGCAGAGAAAAAATAGTAATAAATAATTTTTTTTAAATAATAATAAATACACAAGTAAATCGATTATGTATATTGAATAGATTTTTTTTAAATGTGCGAAAACAAAAATACTGTATATTAAAAAAAAAGTGAGGTAGTGTCCAAAGATTCAATGTCCATTTAGGATTCAAATGGCAGAGGGGAAGAAGCTGTTGCTGAATCGCTGAGTGTGTGCCTTCAGGCATCTGTACCTCCTACCTGATGGTAACAGTGAGAGGAGGGCATGCCCTGGGTGCTGGAGGTCTTTAATAATGGTCGCCGCCTTTCTGAGACACTGCTCCTTGACAATGTCCTGGATACTTTGTAGGCCAGTACCCAAGATGGAGCTGACAAGATTTACAACCTTCTGCAGCTTCTTTCAGTCCTGTGCAGTAGCCCCTCCATACCAGACAGTGATGCAGCCTGACAGAATGCTCTCCATGGTACATCTTTAGAGGTTTTAGACTGTACTTGTTGACATGCCAAATCTCTTCAAACTTTTAATGAAGTATAGCCACTGTATAGCCGAAGGCTCAAGGCCTGTGTTCACTAGAATTTACAAGAATGAGGGGTGACCTCATTAAAAACTTACTGATGTTGAGTGCCAGGTTGTTGCTGTGGCACCACTCCACTAGTTGGCATATCTCACTGCTGTAAGCTGTCATGTCACCACCTGAGATTCTACCAACAATGGTTGTATCGTCAGCAAATTTATAGATGGTATTTGAGCTATGCCTAGCCACACAGTCATGGGTATAGAGAGAGTAGAGAAGTGAGCAAAGCACACACCCCTGAGGTACACCAGTGTTGATCATCAGAGAGGAGGATATGTTATCACCAATCTGCACAGGTTGTGGTCTTTCAGTTTGGAAGTTGAGGTTCCAATTGCAGAGAGAGGTATGGAGGCCCAGGTTCTGAAACTTCTCAATCAGGATTGTGGGAACGATGGTATTAAATGCAGAGCATAGTCGATGAACAGCATCTTGACGTAGATGTTTGTGTTTTCCAGGTGGTCTAAAGACGTTTGGAGAGTCATTGAGACTGTGTTTGCTGTTGACCTATTGTGGCGTTAGGCAAATTGCAATGGGTCCAGGTCCTTGCTGAGGCAGGAGTTTATTCTAATTATGACCAACCTCTCAAAGCATTTCACCAGTGTAGATGTGAGTGTTACTGGGTGATGGTCGTTAAGGCAGCTCACATTATTCTTACTAGGCACTGGTATAACTGTTGCTTTTTTGAAGCAAGTGGGAACTTCCACCCGTAGCAGTGAGAGGTTGAAAAAGTCCTTGAATACTTCTGCTAATTGGTTGGCACAGGTTTTCGGAGCCTTACCAGATACTCCATCAGAACCTTCTGCCTTGCAAGGGTTCACTCTCTTTAAAGACAGCCTAACATTGTCCTCTGAAACGGATGTGACAGGGTCATCAGGTGCAGCAGGGATCTTCACAGCTGTAGTTGTGTTCTCCCTTTCAAAGCGGGCATAGAAGGTGTTGAGTTCATCTGGTAGTGAAGCATCGCTGCCATTCATACTACTGGGTTTTGCTTTGTAGGAAATAATGTCTTGCAAACCTTGTCAAAGTTGTCTTACATCTGATGTCACCTCCAACCTCGTTCAAAATTGTTACTTGAAATAGCCCTCCGCAAATCATACTTGGTTTTCTGGTACGGGCCTAGATCACCAGACTTGAATGCCACAGATCTAGCCTTCAGTAGATGACGTACCTCCTGGTTTATCCATAGCTTTTGGTTTGGGAATGTTCAGTAAGTCTTTGTGGTCACAAACTCATCCACACAGGTTTTAGTGAAGTCGGTGACAACTGCAGCATTCTCATTCAGGTTTGAAGATGAATCCCTGAATACTGTCCAGTCCACCGATTCAAAGCAGTCCTGTAGACATTCCTGTGCTTCGCTTGTCCATACCTTCTTGCTCCTCACTCCTGGTGCTGCAGTCGTCAGTCTCTGCCTATACTCAGGGAGTAGAAGTACAGCCAGGTGATCAGACTTCCTGAAGTGAGGGTGTGGAATAGCACGGTAGGCATTCTTGATGTTGGTGTGGCAATGGTTCAGTTGTTGTTTCCTCTGGTATTGCAAGTGATCTGTTGATATTAGTTGCTTAGTGATTTTTTCCAGACTGGTCTGGTTAAAGTCTCCCAAAATGATGGTAAAGGCGTTAGGGTGCTCTGGGATCAATAAAGTATGTCTGTCTGTCTGTTTCATGCATGTCAATCCCTTTGCTCAGATCATCTAAAGCCTGCTTGACATTGTCCTGAGGTGAAATGTAAACTGCTACCAAAATTACCCGGTGACAGCACTAAAAGGGACATCACTTTACTGCTAGATATTCCAGGTCTGGTGAGCAGAATTGGGACAGCACTGATATATTTGTGCAAGAAGAGTTGATCATGAGGCACACTCCTCCACCTCTGCTTTTGAGAGACTCTATAGATCTATCCTGATCTGAATCGCTGCATCCAGTAGGAAAGGGGTTAACCAGGATTCCGTGAAACAAAGGACACACACGATCCTAATGTCCCCCTGATTCAGCACCCTGGCTCTGAGATCATCGCTTTTTATTAACCAGAATCTGCACGTTCGCCAGCGAGATAGTCGTTATAGGGAGTTTAAAATCCTGTTTCCTTAAATGCACTTCTAACGCTGATCTACACCCGCGCTTCCTCCGAGGTATCCTCTGTGGGCACTTCTGACCACAATTAGTGTTGTTTCCATTGGTTTTAAGCAGCGAAAGTTTGTTTAAATGCATTAAGACTCTTTGTTGACTGTACTGACCTTGGAAGCTGTTGTGCTTTTGAGCTGTATCAGGCAGAAATGGGAATATTTAATTGTATCCATTGAGAGTATTGCTGCTACTTGAGTCACACCTAGGCACCCCGGCATAGCCTTAAGAACGTAGAAGATAGAGCATTAAAGCGGTGTACAGGCCCTTTAGCACATGAGGTTGTGCTAACCTTTTAACCTACTCTAAGATCAATCTAAATCTTCCCTCAAAGATAATCCTCCAATTTTCTATCACGCATGTGCCTGAGGCTACGCCCACACTAGACCAGATAAATCCGTAACCGAAGCTTTTTCTTTTCATTTTGACCTTCCGTCCACACTGAAATGGCATTTTCCTCCCCTGAAAACGGAGCTTTCCTAAAACGCTCTCCAGAGTGTGTAAATTTGAAAACGCTGGTTGGGCAGAGTAGTGTGGACAGGGTGTCCAGATATTTTTAAAAACACTGTCATGACATGCCGGAGCAGATGGCAGCGTTCTATTGTTTTCTTGAACGCAACCCCCCTCCCAGCAACAATTTCAGAACAGATGGTGACGAGACTGAAACCAGAAGAGTTAGAAGTGTACTCACTAAATACTTTGACCCATAACTTACTGAATAAATAAGTGTACTCACTTTGCCCTGTTTTCTGCCCTTACTTGTATGAAGGTGGTTTACCTATTTATACAAGTACTTCTCTGACAATATATGTGTAACAGCCTAATGTAACATTGTATGGAAGTACAAGATAACACTGATGCAGACATGTTTTATACATTTAACAAGGTGCTTTATTAATGCAACAGAGTTAGTTTTTCAATGTTCATCGTCAGCCAGGTCACACTGTCCATGAAGTCCCTGTCGGTTGCCTCCATACGCTCCAGTATTTGTTTAGTTTTAAGTCCTCCTGCATGAGAGCCAACAGCTGTCCGTCGTTTGGTAATTTCCTTTTAAGTCTTTCTAGTCTGTAACTGCACAAACGCGCACTTTCGACACCAAACATGTCACTTATTTTCTGTAGATGTGTCCTGCACATATCCAGTAGGAGGAGATTCGCCCACATATCCGTTTTAATGTGGATGGAGGTATTTTCAAAAACACCTGATGTGGATGCCTATCATTTTTATGTGAAACTGGTGTTTTCAAAATTATCCGGTCTAGTGCGGATGTAGCCTGAGAGTTTCAAAACTCCCCCGATGGATCTGCCCCTACCTTCACCCAGGCTGGGCATTTCACACACTTATCTCTCTCTGCTAAAGATCTAACATCTGACATACCTCCAGTACTTTCCTCCAATCGCCTTAAAACTATTCCCCCTGGTATTAACCATTTCCTCCTTTGGAAAAAGGTCACATCAAATATGAAATTGCAGCATATGTTCTTGCAGAATAACCAAGTATTACTCATCCCCAACCTGAAGCGTGCAATGTCAAGAGCTAGCACCCAAATTGTATTCTTTGTCCTTGTCGCCAAGACTTTGTGTGCAACTTCATACATGTGCCTGGACAGCTCTACCTGTGGAGGTCTCAGCCACCTCAGCATCACTGCAAATTGAAGACATTGACCTCTACCATATCTCAGTTTCATACTCACTGCTGTAAAACAAGAATGTCACCCAAACTAAGGGCATCAATACTCACATCCTTCTACAGACGCACATCCTAACGTGCTGCATCACTGCTTGGACTGGAAACTTCACTGCAGCGGACAACAAGGCTTGACAATGGGGATTCAAAACTGTTGCTACGCATCACCGGCACCTACCTACCCACCATCATGGACATATATATAGAAAAGTGCTGTAAAAGGGCTGGTAACATCATGAAGGGACCCACCCACCCTGCTCATGGACTGTCTTTCTCACTCCCTTCAGGGAGGAGGCTACATAGCATCTACACCAGGACCACCAGACTCAAAAACAGCTACTTCCCCACTAAGTGAGACTGATCAACACCTCCATCCACTAACTCAGCCTCCCCATTCGCAACCACCATTACTTAATCATTTCTTGTCAGAATCCCCTTATGTACAGACACTCCTGTCCCTAGTGTCACTGTATGGACATACAATCAATCTATTTATATAAGCTATCTTATGTATTATATTTATGGTATTGTTTATTATAATGTTCTTTATCTTACTGTGTTTTTTGTGCTGCATTGGATCCAGAGTAATAATTAATTTGTTCTTCTTTACACCTGTGTACTGGAAATCACATTAAACAATCTCGAATTCTCTACACTGCTCAGATTCAAGGTGCAGGATATGCCTGCCAGAAAATAAATCTTGGTTGTATATAGTGATATACATGTACTTTGAACTTTGAACTTTTGAGCATGTTTATTTCATTCAGTACACATGTGTAATGAAGAATGAAATGATTGTTACTTCAGATTCAATGCAACATAAAAAACACACAGTAAGCATAAAAACATAAATAAATATAATGCAATTTTATAAAACAGAATATACAAGTAATGGTAAAGGGCCAGTGTATGGGGGGATGAAGAGTGCTGAGGGGCTGTGGTGAGGGAGAGTCTGACGTGAACATAGCGGTGGTGAAGGGGGACGGTCTTTTTATCTGCCCTTTTTCAGGAACAGAGCTTGGACAGCATCTGCCTGCAGTTCTTGGGCGTGAACCACACCAACGCTGTTTCAAAGTCTTTTTTGGAAAATTTCCCATTTTTTTTCCCCGAGTAGATAAATTCGGCGCCAATGCTAAATGCAACAGCGTTGTAGCACACCATAAATGAATACAGTCTAATTTCTTGGCACTCGATCTCTGAGACATTCCCAAACACTTTTAAATGATCACAAAGCTGCTTTAACGCTATTAAAAAGTAGTAGTGTCGTTTCTAGTCCCTCGTTTTGGGAAAAAGCCTCGGGATTTTCAGATTTTATAAGGAATGCAAGGCTCTAATCCTTAAATCACCAGTAAAAATTCTGGAATCCCTTGGGGACGAGCACTGCCTGCTTTAGTCAGCCATTATAAATGGGTGTGTTGATTATAGGAAGCAGCAGAACACTGAGTATTAGTGATGGTTATTAATATTCTGTTTTCCTAGAAAATTGCAGTGAACAACCCCAAAAGATTTTACAAATAACCTGCAATAAAATGTAATTCAGTTTCGACTGTAATTTGATTAGTTTAGATTTTCTTAGACTTTGTGATTTGAACCTAATTAATTTGAGAGCTTTAATTGAGAGATTCACTGAGATGTAGTTTCTGCCCGACCACCACCTCCCCACCCCCCAACCCATAACAGCAAAACTGTCCTCGTGCCGGAGGAAACCAACCTGCTGGGTGTCGACACCGAGCTGTGGCGTACATTTTACTATCACAATCATGACCAGGATCAAGACTTTATATCATAGGCATGTGTCCTGACGAAGGGTCTCGGCCCCAAACGTCAACATCGCTTCTCCCTATAGATGCTGCCTGGCCTGCTGTGTTCCACCAGCATTTTGTGTGTGTTGTTGTCATGACATTTGTTGTTTTGTGGCAGCAGTACAATGCAATACATTTTAAAGAATTATAAATTACAATAATATAGATTAGAGAAAGCCCTAACTCACTCGATCTTTCCTCAAAAGGCATATTTTCTCTAATCCAGGCAGCAACCTGGCAAATCTCCCCCGCATCCTCTTTAAAGCTTCCACATACTTCCCATAGTGAGGTGACCAGAACAGAAGACAATACCCCAAGTGCGGTCCAGCCAGAGTTTTATAGAGCTGCAACGTTATCTCCTGACTTTTGAACTCAGTCCCCCGACCAGACAGACATACTTTATTGATCCCAAGGGAAATTGGGTTTTGTCACAGTCGCACCAACCAAGAATAGTGTAGAAATATAGCAATAAAAAACCATAAATAATTAAATAATAATAAGTTAATCATGCCAAGTGGAAATAAGTCCAGGACCAGCCTATTGGCTCAGGGTGTCTGACACTCCAAGGGAGGAGTTGTAAAGTTTGATGGCCACAGGCAGGAATGACTTCCTATGATGCTCAGTGTTGGATCTCGGTGGAATGAGTCTCTGGCTGAATGTACTCCTGTGCCTAACCAGCACATTATGGAGTGGATGGGAGTCATTGTCCAAGATGGCATGCAACTTGGACAGCATCCTCTTTTCAGACACCACCGTCAGAGAGTCCAGTTCCACCCCCACAACATCACTGGCCTTACGAATGAGTTTGTTGATTCTGTTGGTGTCTGCTACCTTCAGCCTGCTGCCCCAGCACACAACAGCAAACGTGATAGCACTGGCCACCACAGACTCGTAGAACATCCTCAGCATCATCCGGCAGATGTTAAAGGACCTCAGTCTCCTCAGGAAATAGAGATGGCTCTGACCCTTCTTGTAGACAGCCTCAGTGTTCTTTGACCAGTCCAGTTTATTGCCAAATTCGTATCCCCAGGTATTTGTAATCCTCCACTATGTCCACACTGACCCCTTGGATGGAAACAGAGGTCATCGGTGCCTTAGCCCTCCTCAGGTCCACCACCAGCTCCTTAGTCTTTTTCACATTAAGCTAATGAAGGCCAGCACACCATATTCCTTCTTCAGAATCAGAAGCAGGTTTACTATCACTGCCAAATGTTGTGAAATTTGATGTTTTATGGCAACAGTACAGTGCAATACATAATAATAAGATATACATTTATTTGTATGTATAATGATATATGTAATTTTAGTTAAATATGTGCAAACAGAGAGCAAAAAAAAAATACTGAGGTAGTGTTCACAATCAAGAAAAAATCTACAGATGCAGGAAAACCGAGCAACACACACAAAATGCTGGAAGAACTCAGCAGACCAGACAGCATCTATGGAAAAAAAAAACTACAGTCAATATTTCAGGTCAAAACCCTTCAGCAGGACTGGAGAAAAGTGTAGATGCTGCCTGGCCTGCTGAGTTCCTCCAGCTTTTTGTGTGTGTTACTGGGGTAGTGTTTATGAGTTCATTGTCCATTCAGAAATCTGATGACAGCGGAGAAGTTGTTCATGAAACCTTGAGTGTGTATTTCCAGGCTTTTGTTGGTAGCAATGAGAAGGTGGCATGTCCTAGGTGATGGAGATCCTTAATGATGGGTGCCAACGTTTTGAGCTATCGCCTTACGAAGATGTTCTGGATGCTGGGGAGACTCATGCCAATGAGTTTAAGACTTTCTGCAGCTTTTTACAATACTGGGCAGTGGCCCCTCCATAACAGAGCATTTTATCAAGCTTGCTGTAAGCAATAATGAAAAAGTAGACCAGTGCTAAAAGTAATTCTAGTGCCATTAAACTATATGATGTTAGTAAGTGCCTTCCTAAGACTGTTGCAGCATGGGAGGAGGCAAATCAGAATGCCAAAGTTAACCAAACCCCTCTAATCCTCACAACAGCTGTACTCCAGGATTCCCTAAACCAAAGATTTACCCTTCCTTATACCCAGAGGGCGTCTCTCGCCTGCCCAAGTATTCCCAGAGGCAGTTACTAAGGTGCTGAGTGTCCACAGAGCCTCACTTGATAAAACAGGGTGATGAGGGCACAGAGGCATCAGACTTCCACCAAGCACTGACTGAGGAACAGGAGTCAAAACAAAAATTGCTGATACTTGGAATCTGAAAATAAAAAAGAAAGCATGGGAATCGCCGGGCTCTTTAATGCAAACAGTCTTCCTGAAAAGATCACTGGCAGGTCAGCTCTTTTGAACTACGCTCCCAAACTGTGGAATTCAAAACCGAAACTTATAAGGGATGCAGGCTCAGTTGAAACTAATAAACACCAGCTCAAAACCTATTTATTCATCCTTTTAACTAACTAACATCCTTTTATCTTTAATTTTCTTGTTTAGTTTATGTTTTAAAATTTTATTTCTACTTTATCCCATTGTAAAGCACTTTGAACAACATCATTTGTATGAAAAGTGCCCTATAAAAACGCTATCATTAATAGGATGGCAGGATGGAGGTATGTCTCCTCCAAATGAGGTATAAGGTGCTCCTTCCCTCTGCTTAGCCCGCACCCCCCGCCCAGATCAGAGTTACTTGAAACCGTGGGAGCAGGTGGTGGACGGTCGTACGAGCAGCCGGTGCAGATCACAAGTCCTGGTTATGTGACCACTGACACCAGGCAGACAATCTCTGACAAGTATTGATAATGGCTGGGCTCAGCCCGTCTTGTAAAGACACTGCCCAGAAGAAAGCAATGGCAAACGTCTTCCGCAGAAAAATTTGCCCAGAGCAGTCATGGCCAAAGACCATGATCATCGACATCATACAACGTGGCACACAATGATGGTTATTATTAACCAATCAGAAGCTCAGGCTGCACTTGTGGAAAGAGAGACCGTTGACTTTTCAGATCACAGACCCTTCAGCCTGAAGCAGCCTTTGTTTCTCTTTCCACAGATAAAGGTTTCTAGTTTTCTCTGTTTTGTTAGATTAATTCAGTGCTAAAGTATGGGATGTACTTCTATTGTGTGACTATTCATTTGAATGGAATCACTGAGCTTGTGTAAAAAAAGAGCAAAAGGTGTTTCTCTTTAGTTAATTACCTAATTATCCATTAATTTCAGTTTTTCGGATGGTCTTAATTAAAGTTATATTTTTCATAGATTTTTTAAAAAATTTAGTTAAAATTATGCATTTAAACTTTTAATTATCAGTGATATCCACAAATTGTTCTAAGGCCTATGACATCGGTAAGATGTCAAAAAGCCAACAGGGCACTCCAGGGGAAGCTCGTCAGGGTGAGGGTCCCAGCCCAAAATGTCAATTGTTTATTCCTCTTCATAGATACTGACTGACCTGCTGTGTTCCTCCAGCATGTGTGTGTGTGTGTGTGCATGATTCTGTGGCTGTGTCTGATTCTGTGTGTGTGTGTGTGTCTGTGTGCGCGCATGATTCTGTGGCTGTGCGTGATTCTGTGTGTGTGTGCATGATTCTGTGGCTGTGTGTGATTCTGTGTCTGTGTGTGTGTGCGCGCATGATTCTGTGGCTGTGCGTGATTCTGTGTGTGTGTGTGCATCATTCTGTGGCTGTGCGTGATTCTGTGTGTGTGTGTGTGTGTGTGTGTGTGTGTGTGTGTGTGCATCATTCTGTGGCTGTGCGTGATCCTGTGTGTGTCTGTGTGTGTGTGTGTGTGCATGATTCTGTGGCTGTGTGTGATTCTGTGTGTGTGTGTGTGTGTGTGTGTGTGTGTGTGTGCATGATTCTGTGTGTGTGTGTGTGTGCGCGCATGATTCTGTGGCTGTGTCTGATTCTGTGTGTGTGTGTGTGTGTGCGCGCATGATTCTGCGTGTGTGCATGATTCTGTGGCTGTGTGTGATTCTGTGTCTCTGTGTGCGCATGATTCTGTGTGTGTGCGCGCATGATTCTGTGGCTGTGCGTGATTCTGTGTGTGTGTGTGTGTGTGTGTGTGTGTGTGTGTATCATTCTGTGGCTGTGCGTGATTCTGTGTGTGTGTATGTGTGTGTGTGTGTGTGTGTGTGTGTGTGTGTGTGTGTGCATCATTCTGTGGCTGTCCGTGATCCTGTGTGTGTGTGTGTGTGCATGATTCTGTGTGTCTGAGTGTGCATCATTCTGTGGCTGTCCGTGATCCTGTGTGTGTGTGTGTGTGCATGATTCTGTGTGTCTGAGTGTGCATCATTCTGTGGCTGTGCGTGATCCTGTGTGTGTGTGTGCATGATTCTGTGGCTGTGTGTGATTCTGTGTGTGTGTGTGCATCATTCTGTGGCTGTGTGTGATTCTGTGCGTGTGTGTGTGTGTGCATGATTCTGTGTGTCTGTGTGTGCATGATTCTGTGACTGTGCGTGATTCTGTGTGTGTGTGTGTGCATGATTCTGTGGCTGTGCGTGATTCTGTGTGTGTGTATGTGTGTGTGTGTGTGTGTGTGTGTGTGTGTGTGTGTGTGTGTGTGTGTGTGTGTGTGTGTGTGTGTGCATCATTCTGTGGCTGTCCGTGATCCTGTGTGTGTGTGTGTGTGCATGATTCTGTGTGTCTGAGTGTGCATCATTCTGTGGCTGTGCGTGATCCTGTGTGTGTGTGTGCATGATTCTGTGGCTGTGTGTGATTCTGTGTGTGTGTGTGCATCATTCTGTGGCTGTGTGTGATTCTGTGCGTGTGTGTGTGTGTGTGCATGATTCTGTGTGTCTGTGTGTGCATGATTCTGTGACTGTGCGTGATTCTGTGTGTGTGTGTGTGCATGATTCTGTGTGTGCGCGCGCATGATTCTGTGGCTGTGCGTGATTCTGTGTGTGTGTGTGTGCGCGCATGATTCTGTGGCTGTGCGTGATTCTGTGTGTGTGTGTGTGTGTGCATGATTCTGTGTGTCTGTGTGTGCATCATTCTGTGGCTGTGCGTGATCCTGTGTGTGTGTGTGTGTGCATGATTCTGTGGCTGTGTGTGATTCTGTGTGTGTGTGTGTGTGCATGATTCTGTGGCTGTGCGTGATCCTGTGTGTGTGTGTGTGCATGATTCTGTGGCTGTGTGTGATTCTGTGTGTGTGTGTGCATCATTCTGTGGCTGTGTGTGATTCTGTGCGTGTGTGTGTGTGTGCATGATTCTGTGTGTCTGTGTGTGCATGATTCTGTGGCTGTGCATGATTCTGTGTGTCTGTGTGTGCATGATTCTGTGGCTGTGCGTGATTCTGTGGCTGTGTGTGATTCTGTGTGTGTGTGTGTGTGTGTGAGAGAGAGAAAGCGATCCTGTGTGTACGTTACTGTGGATTTCCAGCACTTGCTGTTGTGTTTATTTTCTTTTGCACCCAACTCTACGGGAGCACTCCAGGGCACACAGTTCTGTATATCTGAATTAAATTAAGCTGGCTTTCCTGGTCTATCCTGTAATTTTCCACTGCATCTCCTGTATTCAAGATTAGTTTTCCAAAGGCTGATTAGGTTTATTTTGGATTTTGGTCTCAATGTGTGAAAATGTGTCTATCTTATTATTGCTAAAGTATAGGATGCATTTCACGTCCAGCCTATTGTCTGACTCTATTCATTTGAATAGGGTCAGGGAACATGAGTAAAAAACACCAAAGGCATTTCTAGAAATAAGTTAATTACTTAAATGGAGATTATGCAGATAATTCAGAGATACAGGCCCTTCTGGCCCAAAGAGTTCTCATCGTCCAATTCCACCCATGTGGTGAATTAACCTACTAACCCATATGTCTTGGCATTGTGGGAGGAAACCCACATGGTCACAGGGGAAACGTGCAAACTCCTTACAGGACAGTGGCGGGAATTGAACCCCCAATTACTGGCACTGTAAAGTGCCAACAGCTATGCAACTGTGATGATCTATTGCCAACATTGTACTAACTTGACTGAAATTGACAGCCCTTGTCCTCTCACTTGTTTTACTTGTGTATCAAGTTGAAGTTTATTGTCATTCAACTGTTTACATGTACAGTAGACCGCCAAAAGAAACAATGTTCCTCTGGACCAAGGTGCACAACACTGTACATATAACTCACACACAACACATAAAGTAATATTACCATGAATAAATTGACAATTAATAACATATATTCCAAAAAATTGACATGAAGCCTAAGATGCATTTATAACCCAAGTTAAAAAGTAAACAGTATAACACCACCGACACTTCACAGCTGATGAGACCTGTGTGGTGGCAGGGAGTTTATGAGTCTCACAGCCTAGGGGAGGAAGCTGTTTCCCATCCTAATAGTCTAATAAAGAATAAATCAAAGACTATTGTTTTGGAATAAATTCCATTAAGTGTGTTTTTTTTTGCTTCTTATCTCTTAATAATATTTTTTCCTATTCACAGCCGTTAAGAGCTAGTTATGATTAGTCATGTTCCCTTGTGCATCTTTTTCCTTCTCTTCCTCTTCCAATTTTCCTTTCATTGCAGTTTGTTTTGCATGCCTTTTCCATGAATGTTGAGAGTTCCTTTATAGCCTGTCCAAGTGCCTACACTTTGGATGCACACACCATGAGAGCTGACAAGCTGGTTAGTTATTTGAGCCAAGCTGAAAACTGCCCTTACCACTAATTTGGCCATAAAACCCAACAATGGAGAGTGAAAACATTAACTAGCTTATCCATTCTGTGATTCTGAACAACTTAATTTGTCTCCACTAAAGGTTAACTTGCATGTTGAGTGAGGAAGGTAATGTGATGTAAGCTCTGATTCCGGACTAGAATATTAAAGCAAGGAAGTAATGTTGAGACTTTATAAAGCACTGGTGAGTTCTCACTTGGAGTATTGTGACCAGTTTTGTGCCCCATATCTTCGAAAGGACGTGTTGAAACTGGAGAAGGTTCAAAGGATATTCACGAAAATTATTCCAAGATTGAACGTCTTGTCATATGAAGAGAATTTGATGGCTCTGTGCCTGTATTCACTAGAATTCAGAAGAATGAGAAGTGGCCTTATTGAAACCCATCAAATGGTGAAAATCCTTGATGGAGCAGATGTGGAGAGATGTTTCCTATGGTGGGAGAGTCTAGGACCAGAGGACACTCCCTCGACATAGAGGGGCATCCTGTTAGAACAGAGATTAGGAGGAATTTCTTTGGCCAGAGAATAGTAAATCAGTGGAATTCTTTGCCACAGGCATCTGTGGTGGCCAAGTCTTTATGTATATTTGAGGCAGAGATTGATTGGTCAGAGCATGAAAGGATACGGGAGAAGCCAGGAGATTAGGGTTGAGAGGAAAATTGGATCAGCCATGATGAAATGGCAGAGCAGACTCGATGGGCTAAATGGCTTAATTCTGCTCCTACATTTTGTGGTCTTATGGTCTTCCAACCAAACACATAATGGTGGGTTGAAGATAAAATGTTCTGTGTTATCTGCCCTACTTGGTATCAGTGTGTTTTTGTTAGGGATCTAACATGGGAGAATGTATCTCTTTGTCAAGTAAATGTCAGAAGAAGATGAAAACGTAACCTCAGTGCACTCTCTTAACAGTATTTGCTTGTTGATCTTTGATTTAAGCCTCCAGATTGGCGTTCCCAACTTGGACCCCAGGTTAGGAACACCTGCTCTAGATTTTATCTGTATTTATAGTGAGCTATTAAAAACTTTATCACTTTGGTATTTTGGGGCTCAGTATCAAAGTGGCAGCATAACTGCACAACACTATTTTCAGCTTGGAGCATCAGTGTTTGAATTTCAATTCCAGCATCTTCTGTAAGTAAATTTGAACATTATTCGTGTGTGCATGTTGATTCCCTCCCACAGTCCCCAGATGCAACAGATAGTAGGTTAATTGATCATTGAAAACTGTCTTGTGATTGGAGGCCCTTGGTTGGCTGGGAATGACCATGGATGTTGCATCCTAGCTGTCTACATGATATGCAAGGCAGGAGATGGAGAGCAAGCTGTTGCCCATATCGCAGGCTCCCCCTCTCCACACATCTGATAAATGCGAAGGAACAGCAGAGACCGATACAGTTTGGCACCTGTGGTGTTGCAGGAGTTGCAAGTTTGAGTTGCGTTGAACTCAATGTAAGACTGCCTTAGGGACTCCAGCTCCAGATTTTTCCTCAGGATTTACTCCGGAAGCTCCCGTGAGGCAGTGCAGTTTGGACATCAGAGTGCTCCTTCTCCTAGCTGACCACAGCTGATGAGCCAAATCTGCCCAAAGTGACTGGTTTTAAAGTGCCAGTAACCCAGGTTTGCCCCTCCTCTTGACAGTAGAAACGGTTCCACTAGGCTTCGTATCTAAGCCGCATGTAAAGGCCGGGAGCTGGCTTAGTTGTCAGAAGCTATTTGAGATGCATGCCGTTGGAAGAATTTAATAGCTATTGGGAGCTTACCCCTACTGCCAGCCCCCGGATATGACAACATTAAGGAATCTGTGATTAGGCTAGGATTAAATTGGTGGGTGGCTGGGTGGGGTAACTCATTGGAGCTGAAGAGTCTGTTCCATGCCACATCTCTAAATACAGAAATAAATGTCAATCTGTTGGGAAATAGAGGATTGTGGAATGACAGCAACGGCAGGAAAATGGTTGCCTTGGAAGTGGGAAAGGGACTGTGAACAAATGAAGGTTATAGGCTTGACAAGTAGTCTAAAGTGATATCCTGACAGCTGGATGCCTGACAAGAAATATTAAAGGCCTACCTTAAGAAAACAATTAGGGTATAATCAGAATAGATGTTGTAGCATCACATCATTGCAGGAAGGTCACAGCTGACATATTGATAATGGTATGAGGACAATGTAAACTTCAGTGCACTTGATGGAAAATTGTGATTGTTGGAAGCATATAGAGGGAATCTGATCATCCACAGTCCAACACTCCCCATCTGAGGCACAAGTCTGCTTTCCAGTGTGTATGGGTGCAGGAAAATGGAACAATTACTCTTGCATTTTTGACTTCCCACAAGCATTCAAATGGCATGACTTCACTGAAAGCCAGACATAGTAAATTGCGTAATGAATTGGATGGATAATGGAAAACGGGAGCAGCTATTAATAACAACACTTCGGATTGGTAGGCAGTGGTCTTTGGAATACCCCAGGGATTGACCGTTGGGGATCACTGCTGTTCATGCAGTGAATGTGACCTCGGGAAGGGTATTGCATTTAAAGTGTGGATATATTGCCAGTTTGTCTGAGGAAGCAAGATGTGCAGAATAAAGAGAAAATTCAATGTCACCCATAGAGGCACAAGTACTGAACAGTGAATGGTAAACGCACTCAGCTTTGAGAGATCTGGGGCAATGCCAAGACTGTTTAAAAGGAGTGAAAATAATATAAAGTTGAAAATAATTCGGAAAATGTGAAGCTCGGGCAGTTGATGGTTGGGTTGAATTATTCTCTGATCTTGGCAATTTACTTGCAAACGTTTTATCACCGTACAAGGGGACATCATGAGTGCACTGCTGATTGTGGTGTGTCCTCCAAACATACTTATCAACCAATTCCCTTGCATGCTGTGTGTTTGCTAGTAGCATGACTGTCACTGATGCCAGGTCGAATTTGTGCCCCTCTCGATCTCCATGGGTAGAGACTAGGAAGAGATGGTCATGCTGCATTTCACCCAGTTGAAGTTCATGGATCCACAAGGGAATTATTAGAAGTGTGGTTTTCCGTGAGCAATTCTGTAAAGAAACACATAGACTTCAATCCTATTTATAAGTCGATGCAGGCAGAACTCCAGACCACAACGCACGATGTTTGCCACACAGCCAATCAGTGACACATCACAAATGAGTTTCTGAAATGGCAACCAATCACCTGATTGATAAAGTATGTAAAGGCCAAGCTTTTGGAGGACACACCAGAATTAACAGCACACTGATGATGTCTCCTCGTATGGTGACAAAACGTTTGCAAGTAAATTGCTAATTATAAAGTATCAAGATTAACAGCAGGCAAACAGGTGCAGGGGTTTTGGTGCTGGTAATGACAAATCAAATGTTAAGCAGATTCAAAAAATAAATCCACTCTCACTGAAAAAGAGTAGAGAGGACCAGTGAAAGAGTGTGGAACTGGAGACTGAACAGAAGGTGCAGGTACTATTCTGCATCAGTTACCCTAATGGGCTTCTTCCAGGGAATAATTTTAAGGTGATTGGAGGAAAATGTAGAGGGGGATGTCAGAGGTAAGTTGCTCAGAGTGGTGGGTGCATGGATGGTGGTTAAAGCATGATACAACAAGGAGATTTAAGAGACTCTAAGGCACACACAATATGCTGAGGGCTCTCGGCAGCCCAGGCAAGTGGTGTCTACAGAAAGGAATAAAGGTTGACGCTTTGGGCCGAGACCCTTCATCAGGACCAGAAAGAAAGGAGCCAGGATCTTAGATCCATAGGAAAGTGGCCGCTGAGTGTATGTTCTGTCACTGTGAGCCATCTTTAAACAATATTGAAGTTGTGTAAGAAATTGGTGAGGTCTAATTTGGAGTATTGTTTGCAGTTCTGGTCACCGGTCTATTAGGAAAGATGTAAATAAGTTTGAAAGAGTACAGAGAAAATTTACAGGGATGTTGCCGGGTTTAAAGAATGTGAGTTATAAGGAAAGATTGAATAGGTTAGGACTTTATTCCTTGGAACAATTCCTTGAAAATTGAGAAGAGATTTGACAGAGATATACAAAATTATCAGGGTATATATAGGGTAAAAATAAAGAGGCTTTTTCCCACTGAAATTGGATGGAACTACAACCAGGTATTCAGAATGAAAAGTGAAAAGTTTAAGGGAAACATGAGGGGAAACTTCTTCATTCAGTAGATTGTGAAGGTGTGGAATGAGTGATGCATTTAAGCTTGATTTCCACATTTAACCGAAGTTTCGATAGGTACGTGAATATTAGGGGTATGGAGGCCTATGTTTCCGGTGCAGATCAATGGGAGTGAGCTGGGAGTTAGAACTCTCTGTTCTAACTTGAACCGAAAAATAACTTTTTTACAGATTTGACATGGTGTAACAAAGTTCCAGAAGGGAATTTCTGGGTAGGAAAGCATCCTGAAAGTTTTCAAATAGCAAATACAAGTACAGGAAAGAGAAAATGGTCAGAAACAAATGGAACTAGCATTCTGCCTAATAACCTGTGTGTTCTCACTGCACGGCCCTCACTGAATTTGTCATAGACTTCACAGACTGTAAATCTTATGCATAAACATCGATTTAACTTTGTCCATTGTTTTAGTATTGTGCAGCCATTCACTCTGCTTTGTGCTCTACAGGGACGTGATGAGCTTGGGGATCACATTGATTGGCCACCAGAAGAAAGTAATGAGCAGCATTCAGACTATGAGAGCCCAGATGATGCAGATGCACGGCACAGGGATTCAAGTGTAATGGACCTTATCTCCCCATGAGCAAAAAGGAACGGACCTGGTGGGGGGTTGCTGAAGATACCATCTGCTGCTCGTACAGTCAGTACTCAGCACTCTTCTACATTTCTTTCTGAGACAGATCAGAGATTCAGGGGAAGGTGTGCAACGATGTTCCTCCAAGTCGCTGAAAGAACAACGAGGTCCTTTAACAGCACATAACGAGAGTGACTGGAACATGCGCATTATGAAGAAACTACTACCTGTAACGTTTAATACTTTACACCGAAAAAAAACATACAAAAAAAACACAAAACTTCAAGAGTTCTAACCTCCTTTTTTGTCTACTGGGCTTTTAAAAAATGTACATATCAATTTATGTAGACTATATTTGTCAAAGACACTCCTCATATTATGGTTTACCTATTAAATTGTTTTCAAGACTTCTGCTTGCTGAATGGTGTTCATTCAGCCATCTTCTTACTGACTTGCTATATTGGAAAGCTACCACTTGCGACCCCAGTTCTTAAATATTCATCCATTTATTGCTATCTACCACTTTATGATACCTACGTGATGATACTGAAACTTATAGGCCATGTTAGACATTGTAATTTAAATTTAAAAGGCTTTCATTTTTGGAACTTGGTTTCTTAAGAATTCCATCCATTGCTGGTAGGAGTAAGATCATTTGCTGAGACTTTAGAAAAGACTTTTTCTAGTTTCTGAAACTTCTATTGACCTTTAAGATAATAGGCAGAAAAAAAACGTCAACATAAAGGGAGCTATTATGAAGAAAGTGTGAAGGTTCCATGAAACAGATCATTATTTTTTAAGTACAATATCAGCTTTTCAGACCTCCTAAAAATAGCATGGCACCTTAGCAAACATAGCGATGACAAAAACATTAAAATATAAAATTAGAAGAGAAAAATTTAAAAGACTGCAATCAATGATCAACTAAATGATTTAAGTGAACTAGTTCGAACCTGGTCCAAACAGAAATACGAAGTATAAAATGGAATGTGACAGGAAGGAGAATTGAGGTACCGTAGATCAGATATTAGATATATGTTTCAAATGAGCTGTGGGGATTACAGAGCATGGCATAAATATGAGCCTGTCTGAAGGTTTGTAGATCCATTGAATAATTTGGGCCATAGGACCGGAAGATATAGGAGTCAAATTAGGCCATTTGGCCTATCAAGTGTACTCCATCTGCTTGGAGATGGCTGATGCAATCAACTTCTGATCAGAATCCCTTTTCTTAAGGGGAGTATAATTGAAGTGGTTAAATCCTGAATGTTTTTTTAAAGCAACCCAATCACTTGGGATTTTGCTTTCTACCCAACCACAGCAGAACTGATGGTTACCTGGTCTGCAGAGACTGTGAGAAGATTCCAAAGAGTGGAGCTGTTTGCTTTGATCCTGTCATGAGAGATACCACACATCAGATTTGAATTCCATTCCATTGCCCTGACCATGTGGGATGCGAATGATTCTATGTAAAAGTTGTAATTTATTTATAATGTCTTTGTTTTGTTACACAAGTCTGTCTGTAGTGAACTCAGTACACACTGAAAATGCACTATATTTTTCTATTTCACTGACAGAGAATCACAGACAATTCATTTATTTTCAGTTGTACATAGTATTGACTAATATTAATAATAAAATATCACATTTAGGACCAAAGAAGGTTGTAGTTCAGCAAACATCTAAACAAAATATCTGAAGAGATGACATTTTTTTCAGACTTTTTCCAGATCATGTATAGTGTTTTTTTTATATAATTGCTTTCTCTATATCGTGTTTATATAGTCTATTATTTATTTCTGTTTGGTTTAGAGACAATATCCCTGAAATAGCAGTGTCTTGCAGAAATGCCATCAGAAGACCAAGGTGTGCCCAGGAAATGGCAAAGATAGAAAAGCCTTTTTACCTTTTTCCTTCAGATACACGCCACTACACTGCTGAAGTCACAGTAAATATGGTGGCACTCCCTCAGAACATCAAGAGACAAGTATAATTGCCAAGTGTTTCCTTTTCTCACAAGAATACTATGAATACTGTTGAGTTGAAATCAGTATAAATATTTCATTAGAAGTTTCGTGATTAATCTGATGGTCTTATTTTTCAATTGTTTGTAAAAGACTGTAAATATATTTTTTTGAAAACTATCACCATGATATCCAATGAGATTTATTTAAAATAACAAAAATGGACTTCCCTATTGAGTTATATGCATTCTGTTCAAAGAATCAAAGTACATTTATTATCAAAGTATGTATGCAGTATATAACCCTGAGATTGGTCTTCCCACAGACAGTCACAAAACAAAGAAACACCATGGAACCAGGCTGCTCAAGGAAAAACATCTAACCTGAAACACAAACAAGGGAAGATCTGCAGATGCTGGAAATCAAAGCAACACACACACAAAATGCTGGAGGAATTCAGCGGGCCAGGCAGCATCTACGGAAAAGAGTAAACAGTCGACATTTTGGGCCAAAACCTTTCATGGAAGAAAGGAAAGGGGCAGGAGTACTACGGGGGGGGGGGAGGTGATGGGCAGATAAGGGGATAAGGAGAGGGAAATGGAATATGGAGGAGGGGGTGGGGGTGCAGTTACTGGACGTTTGAGAAATTGATGTTCTTGCTATCAGGCTACTCAAACTTACAAGCATTGCCCCCCTCCTTCACCATTCCCCATTTCTATTCCTCTCTCACCTTATCCCCTTACCTGTCCGTCACCTCCCTCTTATGCTCCTCCCCTTCCCTTTCTCCTATGGCCTTTTGTCCTCTCCTATCAGATTTCCTCTTCTCCCACCCTTTATCTCTTACACCAATCAACTTTCCAGCTCTTTACTTCTCCCCTCCCCCCCCCCCACCTTCTTTCTCTGACTTCTCATCTCTTTCCCCGATTCCTGAAGGGTCTCGGCCCAACATCTCACTGTTTAATCTTTTCCATAAATGCTGCCTGGCCTGCTGAGTTCCTCCCGTATTTCGAGTGTATTAAATACAAAACACTCCTCCCCCACGCACAAAAAAAATCATACAAATGGCAACAAAAGAAATACCAAGTGAAAACACAGAATACAAAGCACAGACTCAAACAGCATATTTCAGTACAGTTCAGCTCAGTGTTTATTATCTGTAGGGCATCCTGATTCAAAAATCACCCAAAAGTAGTTACAAAAAAGAGCGACCAAACCTAATTTAGATTCCAGATCTACAGTCTGTGTCTCCCTTTGCATAATCTTCCCCATTTGGGGCTTCTTTCCCTCTCCTCTTCAGTCCTAAAGAGACTTGGCCCAAAATGTCGACTGCTTATTTGTTGCCATAGATGCTGCCTGACCTGCTGAGTTTCTCCAGTATTTTGTGTGTGCTGTGCAAGATTTTCAGCATCTGCAGAATCTCATTGTCTCTATTGAGTTCCTTTTAATCTTCCTGAAATTCAAATTATTATACAGTCACCATTGAATAAATTATCCAGCTGGGAAGAAAAGACGTGTAAGGCTTACGTTTATAAATTACCTTTTGGAAACCCTGGGAGAAAACAAAGCATTTACAGTCATGGAGGTACTCATGGCAAGTGCATTCCTTGCTGCAGTGTGGGAAAATGGCAGATAACTGGTACACAAAAGGCTTTGACAAACAGCAACACACACAAAATGCTGGGAGGACTCAGCAGGCCAGGCAGCATCCCTGACATTTCTGGCCGAGGCTGTCCATCAGGACTGGAACGGAAGGCGGAGGGTAGAGGATGGGGATGGAGGAGATAGCTGGGAGGTGATAACGTGGGGAAGCAAAGGGCTGGAAAACGGGGAATCTAACAGGAGAGTGGAGCATGGGAGAAAGGGAAGGGGGAGGTGATGGGTGAGGAGAAGAGGTCAGAGAGGGGAAATGAAGAGGGGAGAGGGAGGGGAAAATGACTTCAATGCTGTAGTGGAAAAACTAATGCAAAAATAATTGCTGCTACACTGTGAAAGCCATGGGTTGTTACACTTGTATGACACACACCAATGAAATGATTGCTTCAAAGAGTCAAATTCCTTATTTTGACCCTTTATTAGCAATTATCAAACATATAATCTTGAAGCAATATTAAGTATTATCTCAGCATAGATGCTGCCCAGCCTGCTGACTTCCTCCTGCATTTTGTGTGTGTTGCTTGGACTTCCAGCATCTGCAGATTTGCTCCTGTTTGAGAACAAAGGCATGACCCGGGTGATGGGAGTCCTTAATGATGGAGGCATCACTCCTTGAAAATGTCCTGGATACTACGGAGGCCAGTACCCATGATGGAGCTGACTATATTTACAACTCTCTGCAGCTTATTTCCATCCTGGGCGGTAGCACACCCCAAACCAGTCAGTGATGCTGCCAGTTAGAAAGCTCTTCATGATATACCTGTAGAAATTCGCAAGCATCTTTGCTGACGTACCAAATTTCCTCAAACTCCTAATGAAATATAGCTGCTGTCGTTTCGCCTTTGTACCTGCATCAATCTGTTGAGCCCAGGATACATCCTCAGAGATATCAACACCCATGAACTTGAAATTGGTCATTCTTTTCATCTTTGATTCCTCGATGAGGACTGGTGTGTCTTTCCTCGTCTTACCCCTTCTGAAGTCCACAACTAGCTGATATATCTCGCTCCTGTATGCCCTCTCGTCACCATCTGAGATTCTGCCGTCAAAAGTTATGTTGTCAGCAAATTTATAGATGGCATTTGAACAGTACCAAGCTGCACATTGCAAATATTTAAAAAAAAATTAATAATACTGAGAAGCTGAATTTTGAGCCCTTGAAAGTGAATTGTTATATTGTAGAATGGGTTCAGAGTTTTGGTGAGTGAAATTATCCATGTTAGAAGAAGTCAGGTTTAAAGAGGAGTGGAATTAGGCCTTTGAAGTCTGCTCCACTGGCTGATCCAGATTTTCCTCTCAGCCACAACCTCCTGCCTTCTCCCAATATCCCTTCATGCCCTGACAAGAAACTATCAACTTCTGCCTTAGATATACATAAAGACAGCCCACAACTACCTGTGGCAATGAATTCAAAGGTTCAAAGGTCCAATTTAATGTCAGAGAAATGTATATAATAAACATCCTGAAATGCTTTTACTTCACAAAGATCCACGAAAACAGAGGAGTGCCCCAGAGAATGAGCAACAGTTAAATGTGAGAACCCCAAAGTCCTCCCCCACAGCTCCCCCCTCCACGTGTAAGCAGCAGCAAGCAGCGATCCCCCGTCCCCCCAGCAAAAAAAAGCGCATCCACTATCAAGCACAAGCATGAGCTAGGTGATAACAAAAACACAGATTTGCAGTTACCCCAAAGACTTTCACATTTCATCCGGCATTCAACAAAGCACAGATTCTCTCTCTCTCTAACAAGGACGAGGAAGGTGTCCCCCATTTTCACAGCGAGCGGGAGACATAACAACAACCTACTGGTTTACAATGTTAAAAAGTCCATTTTGTCGCTTTTTACAAGCTCGGTGCCTGAAGATCGCAAAGATCTCAGGTCTTCGGGCTCACAGTGAAAGATTTTCCAGCCTCCCCGATGACACACGGATCTCCTGCCGTGACACCGACCCTCGATCTAAGATCTTAGGCTTCAAAATATGAGTGAGACTTGCAGGCCGAACCCTTGGCGTGCTGAACAACAACAGCCGGTCCTGAAACCCTGAGAATGGGTCCTATTCCTGCAAAGAACCAAAGTCTGCATGTAACTCCAGGTCAGGGTCTTCAAAGGAACCCTGAAAGGGAAAAATAAAGATATTAAAGATGGAAATGGAACTGTTTCCGAAGATGCAAGTAAAGGAGTCGCCGTTTAGCACCATCTTAACTCCGCCTCCAATCCACAGATTCACCACACTCGCTGGCTAAAGAAATTCCTCCTCATCTTCATTCTGGTCTTAGACTCGCCCACCAGAGGAAACATCCCCTCCGCACCCACTCTATCAAGGCCTTTCACCATTTGATAAGTTTCAATGAGATCCCCCCCTTCATTCTTCTAAATTCTAGTGAATAGAGTCCCAGAGCCATCAAACGCTCTTCATATGACAAGTCTTTCAATCCTGGAATCATTTTTGTGAACCTATTCATGTCATATGTAGGACGAGAAGATTATTCTTAAAGATAATGGAATAGAATGGAAATAAAAAGGAATCTGGTTCACAAAAGGGCTGGGCGAGGGCTCGATGCCTTTCCCCACAAATATGAGGTGACAAGTGAGCTTGAATGGAGTGAAATTCAGTTGACCATCAGCAAATTTGATTTATGTTGAAGGAACACAAATGTTCGTTGTGGGCTCTGCAATGGAAAGCAAAAATACATCAAGATATACAAAAGAAAAGAAGAAAGAAATGCGAAAGATCTCAGAAGCAGCTCAGAAGATTCACCTACAATAAATGACTTTGTGGTATATTTCATTACGATATTGATTGTCTTTATGTAAGGAAATGGAAGTATACAGAAAGATACAGGGGGGAAAAATCAATCTGTGAAACTGGACGCAGTTATTTCCTGAAAGTACAAATTAATTTCAATTTGAATCCAGCACATGTTTTATTTATTGAATTTTAATAGGATTATAGTTTTGTAACTCTTGCTGTATTCCCCACTACTCAGTAACAAAATAATCAGTCCCAAAGGCTGCTGCCTGTCAAAAAATGATGGCTTTATTCTAGAAAATATTCTGCAAGATTCAACTTGTGTGGGTGGAGTTTGGCACAGAAGCAAACAGCAGGCACCCCATTAGGGATGCTGTTTGTTCCAATACTCGTTCGCTGCAGCGCGTAAGGGGACTGGTGTGAGAATATACGTGACACAATTGCATGTCTAAATGTAATGCTGACAGGCAAATAACCCTCGACAAAAAAAACGGTAAAAAAAAAATCCATATTGACACAACCGGTACAAATGGGTGTCATCTTAAAACTGGGGCATTACTTGTGCTTTCACAGCCTTACTCTGAGGACGTTCATCGGATCGAGCAGCATGCAGTGATCTTTAACAACATGAGTCGATGCTATTTTAGCCCCTTGGTGTTTCATATTTAAAGATCTGCAAGAAAAGTCCAGACAAATCTTTTTAATAAATGTTTCAGAATTCAGAATTAGGTTTATTACTGCTGGCATACATTGTGAAATCTGTTGTTTTGTGGCAGCAGTACGGTGTATTGCATAAAATATACCATATAAGAAGAGATATACAGAAAAAATTAAGGTATAAAAGGAGCAAAAAACAGGGCTCATGGTCCATTCAGAAATCTGGTGGCAGAAGGGAAGAAGCTGTTCCTGAAATGTTGAATGCTTGTCTTCTGACTCTGCTGCTTCCTCCGATGGTAATAATCCAAGCCGGCACAGGGGTCCCCTCTGTACGAAATGGTGAAGCAGCCAGTCACAATGCTCTCCGTGGTACTTCTGTGGAAATCTGCTCGTGCCCTTGGTGACATAAAAATATCCTCAAACTCCTGATGAAATACAGCCACTGGCATGGCCTCTTTGTAACTACATTAATACGTTGGGCCCGGTATAGACCTTCAGAGATGATGAAACCCGGGAATTTGAAAGTTCTCTCATTTCACTGCTGATTCCTCAATGAGGATAGGTGTGTGTGCCCTTGACGTCCCCTTTGATATGTTTTCTGAATCCAAGATATAAAATACTAAGTGGAAGGAAAACCCTGCGAGTCTAACTTTTACTTTTAAGCGGGGTGCTCAAGTATGACGTGGCAGCATAATTGTGAAAGCAATTTACGTTTTTTGTTGTTGGCCGTTGTGATGCATTTAGTGTGGTAGTGTAGTGGGTCGTGCTTGTCACTCTCACTTGTAGCTTCCACCGCTGACTAGCAGCCTCGTGAAAAAGAGAGCTGAATGTGTAAGACTCTTCCTGCCAGTACACAGTCTGTCCAACAGCAAGCCTCATGTAGTGCCTCCTCGCTGGCAACACACAGAAACTCAACTCCTCTTGGGCTCAGGCTGAACTACAGAGGACAAGAGGAGGTCTGGCCTCTGCACACATAGCATAAGGGCCCACCAGCGTGTGGACACGCCCTGGTGCTCACGGACCAGATCCCCAGCTATAATTTTTCATTAAATTACGTTGGTCATCATTAAAGATAGACCATTCAGACATAGGAGTAGGATTAGGCCATTCAGCCCATCAAGTCTGCTGCACCATTTCATCATGGCTGATTTATTATTCCCCTCACCCCCATTCTCCTGCCTTCTCCCTGTGGCATTTGACACCCTGAATACTGAAGAACTTATCAACCTCCACCTTGACTATAGTCAATGATGTGTCAATGCACAGCGGCCATCCGTGGCATGAAGAGAACTTTTCTCATCTGCATTCTAAATGGGTGTACCTCTATTCTGAGCATGTGCCTTCTGGTTCTAAGAAGTGTGGCTTTATTTTTTGTGCAGTTTTTAGACCGGTTCCTTAAGGTTGTTATAGCCAGGGTTGTAAATGCTCCCAATGGTGCGTGTCTCAAGTAGCCTCAGATACCCAAGTCCAGCTCCTGGCCTTCACGTGTGGCTTCGCTACTAGCCCACTGGAATCATTTCTACTGACAGGAGAAGGGGAAAAGGCAGGTTGCTAGCACCTTAAAACCAGTCGCTTCAAGCAGATGGGGCCCATCAACCGCGGTTAGCAGCTCAGCTAGGAGAAGGAAAGTTCTGATCTCAAGCCACCGCTGCCTTGCGGCTCTACCCACCCATGCGGAAGGCTTCAGGAGTAAACCCAGAGGGAAAATTCCGGAGCTGGAGCCTCTACGGCACTCCTACATTGAGTTTAATGCTGACTGGCAACCCCTGCAATACTACTGATACCAAACTGTATCAGGTCTCTGCCATTCCTTTGGGTTCACCAGATGTTGGGAGAGGTTAAGCCTGCTAAATGGGTAACTGACCAGACTTGTGTATCCAGACAGCTAGGATGCAATATCCATGGTCAACTCTGACTTTTAACGAAAAAGGCCAGTAAATTTGTGCTTGAGCGTATTCTGTAGCATTTCATACTTAACGTGTCCTACTGCCTAATTTTGGCCCTGTATCTGGGTCAGGTAAACTGGCAGAAGTAATCACGTATGTATTTGTCTGACACTTTGTCACACCAGCCAGGGATTTGGAAGAAGGCTGCTGATAAGCAGTAAAAAGTGGCTGACAGTACATTAACTGACTTGGTCTGCGCACGTTACAGAAATAACAAGACAACCATAATAAAGTGAATCAGGCAGCACCTGTGGAGAGAAATAAACATTTGATGCATCGCGCTGAGACCCTTCATCATGCTACAGGTGATCCTGAGTTCCTGCAGCATTTTGTCCGTGTTGCTCTCGATTTCTGGCATCTGCTGACTCTCTTGTGTTTACCATAACACAAGATATACCTACCACCTTCCACTGAGTTGCCAAGATTTGCCTACTTTATGCTATGTCAATATCACTTGGCTCTGAACACATCATCGACTTGTTTCTAATATGGGAAGGGAGCGGGATGGGAAGAGTAAATTCTGGAGCTTTCTGATCCTGACATCAAAGCTGCATTTGACCAGGAGTTCAAGAGGCTTTATTAAACCTGAAATTAGTAGAAACAGTCAATAGACTTGCAGGTGACGAGTCACCTCACCTGGAATGACTGACGGGACTGTGGAATAGTGGTGAGGGAGATGGTGCAGACCATTTTTCATGCCTTGGATCCCTACAAGTAACCAAGGGTCCGTGGCCCCAGGCTGGTAACACCTGCTTGGAGGGAGATCACAGAGTCATAGAGTCACAGAAACAGGACCTTTGGCCCATCTAGTCCATACCGAACCATTTAAACTGTCCACTCCCATTGACCTGCAGCTGGACCATAGCCCTCCATACCCCTACCATCCATGTACTTATCCGAGTTTCTCTTAAATGTTGAACCCGAGTTCACATGAACCAATTGTGCTGGCAGCTCATTCCACACTACCACAACCCTCTGAGTGAAGGAGTTTCCCCTCATGTTCCCCTTAAACATTTCACCTATCGTCCTTAACCCATGACCTCTAGTTGTGCCTCACTCAACTTCAGTGGAAAATGCCTGCTTACATTTACCCTATCTATACCCCTCATAATTCTGTATACCTCTATCAAATCTCCTCTTAATCTCCAACATTCCAAGGAATGAAGTCCTAACCTATTCAATCTTCCCTTATAATTCAGGTCCTCAAGACCTAGCAAGATCCTTGTAAATTTTCTCTACTTTTTCAACCATTTTAATATCTTTCTTGTAGTTAGGTGACCAAAACTGCACACAATACTCCAAATTAGACCTCACCAACACCTTATACAACATCCATATAACATCGCTGTACTTAATACTTTGATTTATGAAGGCCAATATACCAAAACTTTCTCTATAGCCCTATGATGCCACTTTCAACAAATTATGGACCTGTATTCCCAGATTCCTTTGTTCTTCCACACTGCTCAGTGCCCTACTGTGGGGAGGGATGAGTGGACAGGATTGCAAGGATAAGTGCTAGGAGGGAGATCTGTGGGGGATAGATGAGTGTACAAGGGACTTACTGTATGGAAGGAATACATGCCAAGAAGGAGATCTGCAGGGTTACAAAATCTAAATAGAGGAACACCACCCAACAACATAGTAGAATCCTTCAACAGTTATTTGGGAATGTCACAATGATTGCTTGTGACAAACACATCTTATCAACAGACAGAAAAATGTTGGAGTTACTAAGTTACAGAATCAGAATCAGAAACAGGTTTAATATCACTGGCAAATGCTGTGAAATTTGCAGCAGTGGTACATTGCAATACATAATAATTAAAATAGTGTAAATTACAATAAGAAATGTATTTAAAAAATAAATTAAGTAAATAATGCAAAAAAGAGAAAAAAGAAAAAAAGATGAGGCAGTGTTCATGGATTCAATGTCCATTCAGAAATCAGATGGTGGAAGGAAGAAGCTGTTCCCTGATGGGAACAATGAGAAAAGGGTATGTTCTGTTTTTAATAAAATAAAAATTATAGTCATTCCCATCACTACAGAATTGTTAACTTCATTCAGATGGGACTTTCTATGGACTCACATATTAAAGTTGCACCTTTTTTATTTACTATGGAAATAAATAAAATGCTTTGGAGAGAAAACTGGGCCCTAAAATCTTTACTAGATGTTTCATATAAAGCCAAGTCTGAGCTGTGCAGTTTCTCTCAGATCTGAACTAGTAACAATCTTATTCCTTTAAAGAAAAGATGATGTTAATTAGAGAGCTGTGTTGTTCTAAGCCGTGCACACAACTCATTTCCGCTCAGTTTATCGGCCCATATCCCTATTGGCAATAAAACCAACTTTCATCCAATTTAATGTTCGCAGGCTGCTGCTTATGCAGATTTAGTAACAGCTGATCCCCGTGGGCAGTTGAGAGGTACTTGTAGTCATTGCATGAGGCCGCTGCTCCACTGGATAAAACACAATGTACTTTGCAAGTTCATTTTGATTTCAAATATTATACAGATTACATCTATATCAAAGGAATGTTCTCTTAAGGTGCTTCGTCGAAGGGGAAATGATAGATCTAAATGGTGCTTTGGCCAGCAATCCTCATTACCTCATGATGAGCCTAGTTTTTCATTCTCTCAAAGTGTCTCACCATTGGTTTAAACGAGACAACAATAAAGCAAACAAGCTTAGAGTTAAAATAATCCGACATTTTTCTTCACACTTTTTGTCCCGGGGTTGTAATAAATCCGACCTTTGCTCAAGGAAGACACACAAAATGCTCCCCCAGCATTTTCTGTGTGTGTTACTTTGATTTCCAGCGTCTGCAGATTTTCTCTTGTTTGTCAATAACCTTTACTGTTTGTATCCAGTTGTATCCCTGAACAGCCGATGGATCCAATAATTACATTCCCTTTTCCCCACATTCAATGTAGTAACCAGGAAGGCAAAATGGTATCAGCCTTCTCTAATTAGAATATTACTAACTGTCACTGGTATTTATGAAAATAAAATACAGGTTCAGTGTAAACCTGGATAAAAAAGTCAAATCGAGTGGAAATTTACCATAAGACCATATAGTATTGGAGTATAATTTGGCCATTCAGCCTGTCAAGTCTGCTCCGCCATTCAATCTATCTGACTTATTTTTCCTCTCAACCCTAATCTCCTGCCTTCTCCCTGTAACCTTTGTGCCCTGATTAAGCAAGAATCTATAAACCTCTGCTTTAAATAAACCCAATGATTTGACTTCCGCTGGAGTCTGTGGAAAGGAATTCTACAGATTCACCAGCCTCAGGCTAAAGAAATTCCTCCTCATCTCTATCCCAAAGGGACATCTTTGTATTATCAGGCTGTGCCCTGTGGCCCTAGACTCCCCGACTATAAGAAACATCATCTCCACATACACTCTATCAAGGCCTTACCAAGCACCAGTCTTTCCCAGTTCTTTGGAAATGCTTGGGATCAGTGCCAAGATGTCTTAGCAGCTGCCTGAAAAACTACCTTGGCATATTGGCTGTGACTGGCAGGAAATCACTACCTTTCCTTCTCCCTACCTGATAGATTTATTCTGTTATTATTGTTATCTACATTTCCCCAGTTCTAATGAAATTCAAATTCAAGTTAGTCAAATTCAAAGTTGAATTTGTTATCAAAGTATGTATATGCTACTATCCGCTCAAGATTACACCTGTGTACAACACTCCTTTGGTTGACATCTTCCAGACAGCAAATGAAAATAGCTTGTTTATTTCTTTTACGTCCGTTTTTCACCTTAAATGTGTTTGTAGAACTGTTAGAACCTGCGATTTACAGCCTGAAGATTGCTTGAGTGATCCAGCTCTTCGCTGGCTCCAAGAAGATTCCGGGAAGCAATCCCATATTCAGATGGTCTCAATGTGATGAAAAATATTGAGATGGGATGTGAGTCGATGTTCGACTACATTTCAGTCTTTAAAGCGTCCAGTAATCACCGATTAAAATGTGAAGGAGACTGAAACATCGAGGTGAACACAGAAGATGAGCGAGAGTTTCACAGGCACTGCTGGAGAAGGAGTCTGTGAGAGACCTGTCACTGCTTGCTGCAACAAATGGGTAGGCCTCTCTGCCTTGTGTGGAGTCCCTCACTTTCAGTGAACGTCAGTGATATCGGAGGACGGTATTGAGGTCCTGCGTTTATGGGTCGGACTATTGTGTTTATGGATTGTGGACATTTATATTTTCTGTGTTTTTTTATCACCCGTTCCTTTTCCGTTCTGTTGTGTGGGGGAGGGTCTTTGTTCTGTTAGTTATTTCTGCAGGGTTGGGTTGTGTTTTGAAGGTCGATATTCCTGTTCTGTTTTGTGTCCAGGGAGGGGGTTTTTGGGGGCTTGATGATCGGGATGCCTTTCCGTTTTGCGCGGGGTGAGTGTTTGATGTTTGATGCTTCCCTCGTGTTCTTTCTTTCTTTCGTGGCGATCTGGAGAAATAGAAATTTCAGAATTCAAGCTTTAATAATAAATATTTGAACCTTTGATATTGTCCTGGACTGAAGGTTGATCAGCCTTCTACTTTCACCCAGGACTTCGTACGTCTTCTAGGTGAAGGTCCTTCCTCATCCAGGAATGAGGTCTTTGGAGCTTTTGCTGGTGTTTCTGTAGCTTTGGATTTTTCCAAGGTGCGGTTACTAGTCCCATGCCAACATGTCTCCTTTCCCAGCCGGGCTCAGGACTGTCCGTGGCAGAGTTCAGCCTTATATTTTATGTATTGCTGCCAAAAAACAACACATTTCACAACATACTTCAGTGATAATAAACCTGACTGGGATTCAGATTCTGTCTCTTTTACATTTGTTTTTGCAATCAGTGGCAATAATCAGCTGCAGCGAGGACTGCTCAGTTCATCTCACAGCAGCCTGGTAAAACAATTAGACCATGGGACTCATATTGCTAAATCTATCAGATGGACAAAAATATCTCACTGTGCCTCACTTAAATTCAAACACTTCTATAAAATTCCTTCCATAAAAATTAACATTTCTGAAGCTTAAAGGAATGGTTAACACACCATTCTACAGTCTCTTGTATCTTTATATAAACAATCACTAATAAAGTTATAATTGGTGGTGAAATAGAATAAATGCCTGCATCCGATGATTACATATCCATGTCCTCTGAAGTTAGGAAAATAGATCCCTTGAGCATTCTGATTCAACTTTCAAGTTAACCTTGAGGGAATCATGAATCAGGACTCCCAGCACCATTTGAACCTCTGATTTCTGAATTCTCTCCCCATTTACAAAACAGTCTATACCTTTAATCTTCAACCCAAAGCACATAACCCCACCTTTTCCTACACTGTAATTCCATCTGCTACTTCTTTGTCCACTCTTGCAATTTGTGCAAGTCCGCATAACTCCTGTAGCCCATGAATGAAAAGGTTTGCATACAAGCGGTGTTTGCTGGTTCTGGGCTGTACTTACTGGAGTTTAGAAGAATGAGGGGGAAATCCCATTGGCACCTATCAAATATTGAAAGGTCTAGATATGCAAAGAGAATGTTTCCTATAGTGGGGGAATCTAGGACCAGAGGGGCGCAGCCTCAGAATAGAGGGAGATTCTTTAAGAATAAAAATGGGGAGAAATTTCTGTAGTCAGAAAGTAGTGAATCATTGCCACAGATGGCTGGGAGGCAAAGTCAATGTGTATATTTAAAGTGGAGATTAATAATTTCTTGATTAGTCAGGGCATCGAAGGTTATGGGGAGAAGGCTGGAGAATGGGGTTGAGGGAGATAATAAATCAGCCATGATGGAATGATGGAGTAGACTTGATGGGCCAAATGGCCTAATTCTGCTCCTATGTCTTATAGTCTTATTGTAAGTTTTCTCCTATAGAGTATGCAGCTGGGCCCTAATAACATAATACTGGCAGAGGGCCATCTATGAACGTTTATATGAAGCAGACTACATTTTGGTAAAAGATGGTGAAACAATCCAAATCTTTGCTCTTTATTTTGGAGACTTGCCTGTAATTTGATGACAGGAAAGGTCACGTTTTTTGACAGCTGCTATGAATCGCAGGTGAGATGAGACTGGGTTAGCTCTGGCGTAGTGCACACAGCTCCACAGATGAAATCAGCCCACAAAAATCAACAACTTATTAGACGAACAAACCAGGCAAACCCATTGAGAAATCATGCAACGCTCCAACCTCAACAGCTGCCGCTATCACCCGAGTGCCATACTGGAAAAAGAAGTGTACACAATGCATTCAACAAAAAGCAGTCATTCTGTGCTGCTGACAATAAACCCCTCAGATTTTCTTTCATTCTCTTTAATTTCATTTAATTTTACAAATATGTTGATCAGCAGTAAGGTTTTGGCGAGAGCAGGCAGAGGCAAGGTAAGTAGGTAAGTTCATTTCTTATTCTTTATTTCTTTTTCTGAATTAACTCTTGAGAGGATAGGGGTTACATCTGCAGAGCCAGTCTTCTGTTCCGGGCGTCAGATGTGGGATTTCCTGGAGACTCCCGGCCTCCCCAACGGCCACATCTGCACCAAGTGCATCGAGATGCAGCTCCTGAGAGAGTGTATTCGGGAACTGGAGCTGCAGCTCGATGACCTTCAGCTTGTTAGGGAGAGTGAAGCAGTGATAGACAGGAGCTACAAGGAGCTAGTCACTGCAAGGCTACAGGAGACAGGTAAATGGGTGACAGTCAGGAGAGGGAAGGGAGAACATCAGGTAGTGCAAAGCAGCCCTGTGGCTCTTCCCCTCACCAATATGTACTCCATTTTGAGTATTGTTGGTGGGGGGGGGGCGGAATGACCTACCTAAGCAAAGCAGCAGGTGGCATTGAGTATAACCCTGTGACTCAGAAGGTTAGGGAACTGAAGAGGATAGCACCAGCAGTAGGGGACACAACAGTTAGGGGGACAGACAGGTGATTCTGTGGACGCGATAAAGAAACACAGATAGCAGTTTGCCTCCCAGGTGCCAGGGACCGCAATGTTTCTGAACATGTCCACGATATCCTGAAAAGGGAGGGTGAGCAGCCAGAAGTCGTGGTACATATTGGTACCAGCAACATAGGTAGAAAAAGGGAGGAGGTCCTGAAGAGAGAATACAGGGAGTTAGGAAGGAAGCTGAGAAGTAGGACCTCAAGGGTATTAATCTTAGGATTACTGCCTGTGCCACATGACACTGAGGATAGGAATAGAATGAGGTGGCAGATAAATCTGTGGCTGAAGTGGGGACAGAGATTCAGATTTCTGGAACATTGGGACATTTTTTTGGAGCAGGTGTGACGTGTACAGAGGGGACGGGTTGCACCTGAATCCGAAAGGGACTACAATCCTTGCGGGCAGATTTGTTAGAGCTGTTGGAAGTGGTTTAAACCAATATGGCAGGGAGATGGGAACTAGTACAGTAGAGCTGAGGATGAGCAAGCATGGTCATACTATGAATGTAAGGAAGGACAAGCCAAAGATTGGGTGCAACTGCAGACAGAGCAAAGAGTTAAGCTGTACCACATAGGCAAAAGTCATAAGACTGAAGAACGCAGAATTGAAGATGCTGTACTTAAATGTCCGTCGTAATTCAGAATAAGGTGGACGAACTCGTAGTGCAATTAGAGACTGGGCAGTATGGCGTTGTGGGCATCACTGAATTGTAGCTGGAAGAAGGTCATCATTCGGAGTTTAACATCAAAGATATACTTTGTATCGAAAGGACAGGCAGGAAGGCATAGGCTGTGGTGTGGCTCTGTTGGTAGGAGATGGAATTACATCTTTACAAAGAGGTGACACGGGATCAGAGAGTGTTGAACCTTTGAGAGTGGAGTTAAGAACCTGCTAGGGCAAAATAAACATTATGGAAATCATATATAGGCCTCCAAATAGTACAAATATATGGGGTTGGGAATGCAAAGGGAGCTGGAAAAGGCATGTAACAAGGGTTATTACACATTTGTAATGGGGCACTTCAATATGCAAAGGGATTAGGAAAATTGGGTTGGTATTGGATTGCAAGAGAGGGAATTTGTGGAATGACTAGGGAATTTGTGGAGTGACTATGAGATGGCTTTTCAGAGTAGTTTGTGCTTGAGTCTACTTGGGGAAAGGCTATCTTAGATTGGGTGTTGTGTAATAACCCAGATCTTATTAGGGAGCTGAATGTAAAGGAATTCTTCGGAGGCAGTGATCGTAATATGATTGAATTCATACTGCAACTTGAGAGGGAGAAGCATAACTCACATGCATCAGTATCACAATGGAATAAAGGGACTTACAGAGGAGCTTGCCCAGGTGGACTGGAGGAGGACAGTGGTGGTGATGACGGCAGAGCAGAGATGGCTGAAGTTTCTGGGAATAGTTCACAAGATGCAGGATAGATATGTCCCAAAGAAGAAGTTCTCAAATGGCAGGGGTAGGCAACCGTGGCTGACAAGGGAAGTTAAGGGAGCATAAAAGCCAAGGAAAAGATATATAAGGTAGCAAAAGTGAGTGGGAAGCTTTTAAAATCCAACAAAAGCCAACTAAAAAAACCGAAAGAAGAGACAAGTGGTGCATGTGAGGTCAATTTCAATGTTTTTAGAGAAGTTTGGATTGGTATATTGATAGTAGGTGTATGAAGGACTATGGTCCCAATGCAGGCAGTTTAAGTGAGCCAGCATAGTTTAGATGGGCTGAACTATCTGTTTATATGCTGTACTTCTCTATGATTCTTTGACCTGATGGGCCAAAAGGCCTAATTCCACTCTTATATCTTATGGTCTTATGAATTACTGCCTTGTAGAATTGTCTTTGGGTATAAACTGTGCTGTGAAAATTGTAAATATTTTTCCACCTGCTTTAGCTTCTCATCCCACCCACAAAGATTCTTAATTGCTTTGAAAGGTTTTTGCATTCCTATTGTGCAGATGTAAGTAGTGTGGCATTGTCACAGTTTTGGTCTCTGATTTTCTAATCTTCTAAGGAGCTTACTAACTTTGATAGAACAGTACAAGAAGGAAGGTGATATACCTCCAACTATTGTGCAACCTTACACAAGCGGACAGATATTCTTGCTGTGAAAGGGTTTATATCTGAACAGAATTCCAGCCTTTCAAAGAGAAACAATAATATGGAATTAGTTGTTTGTGTTGTAGACAGAGAGAATTAAAGACAGCTTGTGTGCACTTTGTTGTTGTATTAGAAAGTGAATTGTTAATTGAATAAGCTCTGACTAACATCTTGTTAGGTTTGTGCAACCTAGTTAAGGTTTAGCTTGGGACAAAATTCTAGTGTGGGCCCTCGCTTAGAAGATGTGACAGAGAGCATTAAGTCACCGATTACTATTTACCAAACTGAGATAGGCATAGTTGAAGGGTACAGTCCAACCACGGGAGTTTGCATTCGTTGTTACTATAAGACTGTATGCTCTCAAAGGATCCAGTAAATTCCTTACCTTGTCACTTCTAACTATTTAAATTTTCAGATCCTGTTCGTTGTGGTACAGCATTTTGTGTTGTTAAAGCACCAGAGCATCATTTACTAGTTCAAACTATATTCCAAGTTTCGATTCATAGGGGAGCCTGTGATTTTCAACTTTTGCAATTCTTCAATCTTCCTTCCTAATTAAGGACAAACACATGCTGTGCAGTGTGGATAGATAGATATATTGAAGCTGCAATATTTTCTTTGCCATACTTAGGGTGGCATGATAGTCAAACAGTTAGCACGGTTAGCATAACACTAATACAGTATCTGCAACCCGGGTTCAATTCTGCGATTGTCTTTAAGAAGTTTTTATCCTCTGAGTGCTCCAGTTTCCCCCCACATTTCAAAAATGTACCGGTTAGTAGGTTGATTGGTTTCATGAGTGTAATTGGGCAGTACAGATCTGTCAGGCCAAAAGGACTTGGCACTGTGCTATATCTCTAAAGAAATATATAAATGGCCCAAAATAATAGGAATTAATTTTAGATATTGCCAGTACTTTTCACATGTGAAGACAGGAATGAGAATGGCTTGTCATATCAGTCTATATGGTGGCCTCACACAACGTCATTTCACTACCAGGTCCAGAAATGATAAAGGTCAATCACTTTGGTGGTGTTTGTTCCACAGGGAATCAGTAGTAGGAGAATTGTCATCCGTTTCAAGCATAGAGTTGTGGCCCATGGTTGCTCCCAATGCACTGCATGTGTTGTAAAGGTTTCATCAAGTCTAGAGAGCTGCAGAATTGAAATAAGTCCATCAGAGGCTATCTTTCATTAGGAGCTTGAGGAGACTTGGTATGGCACCAAAGACGCTTGCAAATTTCTACAGAAGTACCACGGAGAGCATTCTAACTGGCTGCACCACAGTCTGTTGGGGTGGGGGGGGGGGTGGGTGTGGGTGGTCACTGCACAGAATCGATGTAAGCTGCTGAAGGTTGTGACAGCTCCATCATAGTCATGAGACTCCGCAGCATCCAGGACATCTTCAAGGAGTGATGCCTAAAAAGGCAGCATCTATCACTAAGCACTCCCATCATCCATGACATGGCGTCCTCTCATTGCTACCATCAGGACGGAGGTACAGGAGCCTGAACATAGACCCTGAATGATCCAGGAATAGCTTCTTCCCCTCTACCATCAGATGTTTGAATGGACAATGAACCCATGAACACTACCTCATTACTTTATTTTTGTCTTTTTGCACTGTTTATTTAATTTAACTTTATATATATTTACTGTAATTTGGTTCAGTCGTTATGTGCTGTGCCGTATGATGTGGGTGATCGTGGTCTTTCCATGACCATGATTGTTCTTGGCAAATTTCTCTACAGGTATGGTTTGCCATTGCCTTCTTTCTGGGCAGTGGGTGACCCCAGCCATTATCAATACTCTTCAGAGATTGTCTGCCTGATGTCAGTGATCGCATAAACAGGACTTGTGATCTGCACCGGCTACTCATACAACCATCCACCACCCGCTCCCATGGCTTCACGTGACCCTGATCAGGGAGCTAAGCAGGCGATGCACCTTGCCCAGGGGTGACCTGCAGATAGTGGAGGGAAGGGGCGCCTTACTCCTCCTTTGGTAGAGACATATCTCCACCTCACTATCTTAACTATCACGACCAGACTATGTAACAGTTTCTTCCCCCAAGCTATCAGACTCCCCAATACCCGAAGCCTGGACTGACACCTTGCCCTATTGTCCTGTTTATTATTTATTGTAATGCCTGCACTGTTTTTGTGCACTTTATGCAGTCCAGTGTAGGTCTGCAGTGTAGTGTAGTTTTGTCTGTGTTGTTTTTTTTACATAGTTCAGTGTAGTTTTTGTACTTTGTCATGTAACACCATGGTCCTGAACAATGCTGTTTCATTTTTACTGTATACTGTACCAGCAGTTATGGTCGAAATGACAATAAAAGTGACTTGACTTAACTGTAATTTACAGTTTTTATTATTATGTATTGCAATGTACAGCTGCCACATAACAACAAATGTCACAATATTTGCTGGTGATATTAAAACTGATTCTGATCCAAGCTATGCTGAACTGTTATTCTGCTGAGTCCCATCAACCTGCACCTGGACCATAGCCCTTCTTCTGCGTGTGTTTCTCGGGAAACTTCACAGTCATTTTTCAAGTCCAAATTCAAGTTTCATTATCATTCAACCATACCTGAATATAGGCAAACCAAAGAATGTTTCTGCAGGGCCAAGATGCAAAACACATTACCAACAGCACACAACCCATTGCACAAACTACAAATACGGTTACCAATTCAGAAAGACAGACAGGCAAAATGAAAAAAACATAATATTGCCCAAGTCCCTGAGTGGCATGATTGTAGGTTGTCCTGGTAGTGCACAACACTACTTCACAACTAGTAGAAAACTACACCTTCTACTCTGATGCTGACTGTATTTGCAAAAAGATGAAATTCAAAGACAACAGCCAATTACAGACCAGCCCAATTGCTCAGTGTTTTTACTAGTCTGGGTTTTCTCATTGCCCATAAGGTCAACTGGAAAAGGAATACTTACGTCTATAATACACAGGAGCAGAATTAGTCTACTTAGCTGATTGAGTCTACTACACCATTCTATTATGGCTGATTTTTTATCTCTGTCAACCTTCTGCTGCCTGTAACCTTTGATACCCTTACTAATCAAGAACCTATCAACTTCTACTTTAAACATACCCAGCCGCCTGTGGCAATGAATTCCACAGATCCACCACCCTCTGGCTAAAGAAATTCCTCCTCATCTCTGTATGAAATCTTTTTCATTCTTCTAAACTCCAGCGAGTACCTGCCCAGAGTCATCAAATGCTCATCATGTATTAACACTTTCATTCCCAGGATCATTCTTGTGAAGCTCCTCTGGACACTCTTCAATGTCAGCATGTTCTTTCATAGACAATCAGCCCAAAAGTGCTCCCAATATTCCAAGTGAGGCTTCACCAGAGTCTTATAAAGTCTCAGCATCATATAACCATATAAAAATTACAGCACGGAAACAGGCCATCTTGGCTCTTCTAGTCCGTGCCGACGCTTACTCTCATCTAGTCCCACTGGCCCGCATTCAGCCCATAACTCTCCATTCCTTTCCTGTCCATATACCTATCCAATTTTACTTTAAATGACAATACCGAACCTGCCTCTACCACTTCTAATGGAAGCTCATTCCACACAGCTACCACTCTCTGAGTAAAGAAATTCCCCCTCGTGTTACCCTTAAACTTTTGCCCCCTAACTCTCAACTCATGTCCTCTTGTTTGAATCTCCCCTACTCTCAATGGAAAAAGCCTATCAACGTCAACTCTATCTATCCCCCTCAAAATTTTAAATACCTCTATCAAGTCCCCCTCAACCTTCTGTGCTCCAAAGAATAAAGACCTAACTTGTTCAATCTTTCCCTGTAACTTAGGTGCTGAAACCCAGGTAACATTCTAGTAAATCTTCTCTGTACTGTCTCTATTTTGTTGACATCTTCATACCCTTGCTTTAATATTCTAGTCCTCCTGCATTTACCTTCCTCACCAATGACTCAACCTGCATGTTAATCTTTAGGGAATCCTGCATGAGGTGTTCCCAAGTACATTTGCACCTCTGATCTTTGAATTTTTTTTCCATTTAGAAAATAGTCCAAGCCTTTATCACATGAAATGTCTTGAGTTCAATCTCGTTATAAGGTGTTGAGTTAACTTCAGCCATCAAAAAGTGCATCTGTTTGGAGAAGGAGAATAAACAAGAACTGGTGTTTAACTGGTTAAAGTAAAATATGATGAAGTCAGGCTCTGTCCACAAAATGCCTAGCACCCTTACTACAGAGAAATGGCATGTAATTCAAGTTAGTTAGTGAAGCTCATCACCTTCAATGTTGTATAGGCCATCAACAGCAACTCACCAGAGTCCTTTGTCCTGGGCCAGTCTTTTAAACTGACCCTAGGTGTCTTCTAGGTGAAGATTTGTTCTCTCACAGGGATGATGTCTTTGGAACTTCTGTTAGTGTTCTGTAGGTCTGGGGTTGCTAACTCCAAGTAAAACCCTCCTCTAGTTGCATCCATGGCAGAGTTAAATAATTCAAGTGGCAGAAATTTAAAATAAAAAAGAGTGAGGAGTCTTTGATATGAAACATTAATTTGATTTTCTTTCTTCAAATTCTGTCTGACCCATTGTATGCTTCCAGCAATTTTTCCTTTAATCTAAATGACAATCAGCTTATTAACGATCCTCTGGGCATCCAGTGCCAGCATGCACTTCATTATCTTTACTTTGAAGATGTCTTGTGCTAAGCTCTGATAAAACTAGCATTCCAACTGAATACAAGAGATTCTGCAATGCTGGAAATCTTGAGCAACACACATAGAAAATGATGGAGGAGCTCAGCAGGTAAGGCAGCATTTATGGAGAGGCATAACCATTGGGTTTTGGGGCCGAGACACTTCATTGACGTGTATTTAATATTCCAGTAATATTTGAAATGGGTAAAATTATAAATATATTGTTTGATTAAGCATGCTTTGTCATTTACATAATTTATTACGAGTTATATGTAAAATTACATGAATGGCATACATTATCACAAATCCTGTGTGCATACCTCACGAAAAGTAAAACTAAGAGTGGAAGCAAGTTTTTTTTCAATTAGTCTTGGTAGTTACAAAACAAAGCATAACACAAATACCTATGTCAGGATGACGTTCATCGACTATAGCTCAGCATTTAACACCATCATTCCCATAATCCTGTTTGAGAAGTTGCAGAACCTGGGCCTCTGTACCTTCCCCTGCAATTGGATCCTTGACTTCTTAACTGGAAGACCACAGTCTGTGCAGATTGGTGTTCACATATCCTCTTCACTGATGATCAACACTGGCACACCTCAGGGGTATGTGCTTATCCCACTGCTCTACTCTCTCTATACACATAACTGTGTGGCTAGGCATAGCTCAAACACCATTTCTAAATTTGCTGATGATGCAACCATTGTTGGTAGAATCTCAGGTGGTGACGAGAGGGCGTACAGGAGTGAGATATACCAACTAGTGGAGTGGTGCTGCAGCAACAACCTGGCACTCAACATCAGTAAGACGGAACAGCTGATTGTGGAGTTCAGTTAGAATAAGACAAAGAAACACATACCAATCCTCACAGAGGGATCAGAAGTGGACAGAGTGAACACTTTCAAGTTCCTGGGTGTCGAGATCTCTGAGAATCTAATCTGGTCCCAACATATCGATGTAATTACAAAGAAGGCAAGACAGTGGCTATACATCATTAGGAGTTTGAAGAGATTTGGCATGTCAACAAATACACTCTAAAACTTCTGTAGATGTACCATGGAGAGCATTCTGACAGGCTGCATCACTGTCTGATATGGGGGGGGGGGGGGTGTCCACTGCACAGGACTGAAAGAAGCTGCAGAAGGTTGTAAATTTAGTCAGCTCCATCTTGGGTACTAGCCAACAAAGAACCCAGGACATCTTCAGGGAACGGTGTCTCAGAAAGGCAGCGTCCGTTATTAAAGCATGCCCTTTTCTCACTGTAACCATCAGGTAGGAGGTACAGAAGCCTGAAGGCACACACTCAGCAATTCAGGAACAGCTTCTTCCTCTCTGCCATCTGATTCATAAATGAACATTGAACCCTTGGACACTATCTCATGTTTTTTAATATACAGTATTTCTGTTTTTGCACATTTTTAACTATTCAATATACATATACTGTAATTGATTTATTATTATTATTTTTATTTTACTCATTTTTTTTTCTTTTCTGTATTATGTAGTGCATTCAACTGCTGCTGCTAAGTTAACAAATTTCATGTCACATACCTATAACAATAGACCTGATTCTGGTTCTGATACAGACTGCACAGGAAGGGATCAGAAGCCAGAATAAGAAGATGGGGAGAACACAGAAACTTCAGCTGTATTTTCTCTTTCACAGATGTTACAGAGTTGTGAATTCCTCCAACATTTTGTTATTCCAACTTAATTTTTCAGTCAGGTCACCTCATAAAGTTCATTAATGCCTTATTAAATATTATCCCCCATTAAATATTTTGGAAAAATATGTTATTACCACCTTAATACTTTTGAGAAGTGGAGTTTCAAGAGTAGTCTCTGCTGTGAGAATATGTGTAAGGAAAGAGTTAAGTTCTTCCTTAGAATGTGCTAAAATGAAATGGAAGTCTGTAAGACAAAATGGCGTTAGCTTGGACTGGGATTGTTTAGATAAAGTACAAGAGAACCAGTCCACAGCAATGTTTTGAGAAAATTAAGGAAGTACAAGTCTACAGCGGGAACAGTAGAAAGTAGTGTAAAACATGTTTGTTTGGTCTGAAGGTCGTAAAAGAAGAGATATGTATAGGAGGGTGCAGCCAATACTATCAAGGAGGAGAAATACTTCAAGGGGTTTTGGAGGGTATAAAAAAGGGTATTGTGGCGACCCATTTCCTGGCGCATCCGAACCGACTCACAATTAGATAGCCTACAGGGGTTTGTGAGCACAGAGCTTTGGAGCCTCTGCGCCATGGGGGGCCTCTGCGCCATGGGGGGCTTAAAAGTGAGGCTGAAGTTTTCGAATAAAGTTTTTTCCTTCAACTGCAGTTACCGACTCTGTGTCGTAATTTTAGCGCTGCATGTAGCACACCACAATTGGTGACCCCGACGGTCCAAACGATTTTTGGACCAGAAATGACCGACGTCGCCTCTGTTCATGCGGTTTCATTGAAACTGCCGGGTTTCTGGACACAGCAACCGAACCTATGGTTCCAGCAAGCCAAAGCCCAATTCCACGTTCGCCGGATCACCTCAGAAGACACCCGCTACTACTACGTGGTGAGCTCCCTCGACCAGGACACAGCGGCCCAGGTCGCGGAGTTCGTACAGTTGCCCCCGGCAGACGGCAAGTACACGGAATTCAAAGCCCTGCTCCTCAGGACTTTCGGACTCTCACGGCGCGAGCGGGCTTCCCGTTTACTGCACCTGGATGGCTTGGGCGACAGACCTCCTTCGGCTTTAATGAATGAGATGTTGTCTCTGGCCGACGGACACACACCCTGCCTCATGTTTGAGCAGGCATTCCTGGAGCAGCTGCCCGAGGACATACGCCTGCTGCTGTCCGACGCGGATTTCAGTGACCCCCGGAAGGTGGCAGCCCGGGCGGACTTGCTGTGGAACGCCAAAAAGGTGAGCGGGGCGTCCATCGCACAGATCTCCCAGCCACGCTCCCGGCAGCAAACCAGTCCAGGCCCGGCCGCAGAGCCCGCCAACCCCCGGCCCAATGAACACTGGTGCTTCTACCACCAGCGGTGGGGCACAGAAGCCCGCCGTTGTCGCCTGCCCTGCAAGTTCCCGGGAAACGCCAGGGCCAGCCGCCGCTGATGGCTACAGCGGCTGGCCATCGGGATAGCCTCCTGTATGTGTGGGATAGAAGGTCGGGACGCCGGTTTTTGGTCGATACTGGGGCTGAGATCAGCGTTTTACCTCCGACGAGTTACGACACCCGCAGCAGGGCACCGGGTCCCCCCCTGAGGGCCATGAATGGCAGCACAGTAAGGACCTATGGCACCTGTCAGGTGCAGCTACAGTTCGGCTCCAGCCAGTTCACGTGGGACTTCACACTGGCCGCCGTAGCCCAACCGCTTCTGGGTGCGGATTTTTTGCGGGCTCACAGCCTACTGGTCGACCTGCCCAGGAAGAGACTGGTACACGCCGAGACCTTTCAGACGTTCTCCCTGGGTGCAGCCCAGTTGCCAGCCCCTCACCTCGGCTCCATCACGCTGTCCGACAACGACTTCACCAGGGTCCTTGCAGAGTTCCCTTCGGTTCTGGCACCGCAGTTCACAGCGGCCATGCCCAGGCACGGCGTACAGCACCACATCCTGACCCAGGGACCACCCCTCCACGCCCACGCTCGGCGGCTTCCCCCGGACAAGCTCCGACTGGCGAAGGAGGAGTTCCAGAGGATGGAGGAATTGGGGATCATCCGGCGGTCCGACAGCCCATGGGCCTCCCCCCTGCACATGGTGCCCAAAGCGACAGGGGGCTGGAGACCGTGCGGCGACTACCGCAGGCTGAACGAGGCTACCACACCGGACCGCTACCCTGTGCCGCACATTCAGGACTTTGCAGCAAACTTGCACGGCGCACGGATCTTCTCCAAGGTAGACCTCGTCCAAGGGTACCATCAAATCCCGATGCATCCTGACGACGTCCCCAAAACAGCTCTCATCACCCCTTTCAGCCTTTTCGAGTTCCTCCGCATGCCGTTCGGCCTGAAGAATGCCGCACAGACGTTCCAGCGGTTAATGGACGCGGTGGGACGGGACCTGGACTTCGCGTTCATCTATTTGGATGACATCCTCATAGCCAGCGGCAGTCGTCAGGAGCATCTGTCCCACCTCCGTCAACCCTGCGCCCGACTGAGTGAGTACGGTCTTACAATCAACCCCGCCAAATGCCAGTTCGGACTTGATACCATTGACTTCCTGGGCCACAGGATTACTAAAGATGGGGCAACCCCTCTGCCCGCTAAGGTAGATGCGGTCCGCCTCTTTCCCCGACCCACCACGATCAAAGGCCTTCAGGAATTCGTAGGCATGGTCAATTTCTACCGCCGCTTCCTCCCTTCAGCTGCCCGGATCAGGGCGGATGTTTGCCCTGATGTCGAGTCCGAGCAAGGACATTACCTGGGACGAGGAGTCCGCCGCCGCTTTCGTTCAAACGAAGGAAGCTTTGGTGGACGCCGCAATGCTAGTACATCCCAGAATGGACGCCCCTACCGCCCTGACAGTGGACGCATCTAACACGGCAGTCGGTGGGGTGCTGGAGCAACTCATCGCAGGTCGCTGGCAACCCCTGGCGTTTTTCAGCAAACACCTGCGGCCACCCGAGCTCAAGTACAGTGCTTTCGACCGGGAACTGTTGGCGCTCTACCTGGCAATCCGGCATTTCAGGTACTTCCTAGAAGGTCGGCCCTTCACCGCGTTCACGGACCACAAACCGCTTACCTTTGCGTTTACGAAAGCATCCGACCCCTGGTCATCCCGCCAGCAACGCCACCTGTCCTACATCTCTGAATACACGACGGATGTCCGGCACGTCTCGGGTAAGGACAATGTCGTGGCGGATGCGCTCTCTCGCCCTACCGTTCATGCCCTTTCCCAAGGGGTAGACTTTGAGGCACTGGCAGAGGCGCAGCAGGCGGATGAGGAGATTCCGAGTTACAGAACTGCAGTCTCCGGTTTGCAGCTCCAGGACCTCCCCGTAGGCCAAGGTGAGAGGACCCTACTCTGTGACGTCGCCACCGGCCAGCCCCGTCCAGTCATCCCGACAGCATGGCGGCGCCGCGTTTTCGACTCCATTCATAACTTGGCGAATCCCTCCATCCGGACAACTGTCTGGATGGTTTTCCGTTTGGCACGGACTCCGCAATCAGGTCAGTGAATGGGCCAAAACGTGCATACACTGCCAGATGGCCAAGGTGCAGCGGCACACCAAAGCCCCACCGTAGCAGTTCCATCCCGCCCACCGGCGTTTCGACCACATTCATGTGGATATCGTGGGCCCCCTGCCAGTGTCGCGTGGAGCGTGGCACCTCCTGACTATCGTGGACCGGTTCACAAGATGGCCAGAGGCGGTCCCGCTCACCGACACCACCTCCGAATCTTGCGCCCGAGCCCTGATCGCCACCTGGATATCTCACTTTGGTGTACCAGCCCACATTACCTCCGACAGAGGCGCCCAGTTCACCTCCAGCCTGTGGTCAGCTATGGCCAGCCTTTTGGGGACTCAGCTGCACCACACAACTGCCTACCACCCACAGTCGAACGGGCTAGTGGAGCGTTTCCACCGTCACCTGAAGTCGGCCCTCATGGCCCGCCTGCGAGGAGCCAACTGGGCGGACGAGCTTCCCTGGGTCCTACTCGGCATCCGCACAGCGCCCAAGGATGACCTGCACGCCTCGTCAGCCGAGTTGGTATACGGCGCGCCCCTGGTCGTCCCCGGGGAGTTCCTACCAGCCCCAAGGGGGCAAGAGGAAGAACCCGCAGCAGTCCTGGGCAGACTACGCGAGAAGCTCGGTAACCTGGCCCCCATACCCACTTCACAGCATGGGCGGCACCGGACCTGTGTACCCAAAGACCTGCAGAACTGTAAGTTTGTGTTTGTACGAAGGGGCGGGCATCGGCCACCGCTGCAGCGGCCATATGAGGGGCCGTTTATGGTGCTCTGGAACAACGGGTCCACGTTCGTGCTGGACGCTGGGGGGAAAGAGGAGGTTTTCACGCTGGACCGCCTCAAACCGGCCCATGTGGACCTGGCGCAACCGGCCGAGTTTCCGGCACCTCGGCGCAGAGGCCGACCTCCCAAGCAGGTTCTGGCCCAGACTGGGGGGTGTATCGCCGGTTCTGGGGGGGGGGGGGTTATGTGGCGACCCATTTCCTGGCGCATCCGAACCGACTCACAATTAGATAGCCTACGGGGGTTTGCGAGCACAGAGCTTTGGAGCCTCTGCGCCATGGGGGGCCGGTTGAGGGAGGCTTAAAAGTGAGGCTGAAGTTTTCGAATAAAGTTTTTTCCTTCGACTGCAGTTACCGAATCCGTGTCGTAATTTTAGCGCTGCGTGTAGCACACCGCTACAGTATGTTCTTTGTGCAGGGGGACGTGAGTTTTGTCATAGGCTGGATTACAGCTTGTTCCAAGATCAGAAACAGTACGTCGATTAAAGAGAGAAACAGATAGATGGACAGACACAGAGAGAGATGGACAGAGAGGCAGACAGAGACAGAGAGAGAGAGAGAGAGAAACAGGAGGGAGAGAGAGTGAGAGAGATGGGGGTTAGAGAGTGGGGAGAGAGAGAGGGGTTAGAGAGGGGGGAGAGAGAGAGAGGGGGGGTAGAGAGAGGCAGGGAGAGGGGGAGAGAGAGAGAGAGAAGGCTGCATGTAAGATTTATTGGATCTGTGGTCCCCTCTGACAATGCAGAGATGCAGCAATCAGGTTGTTTCATAGATGATACTGTAGTAAACTATGTATACCTGTCTGGACACGCCCCTCTACTGACTGCCCCTGTGGCTCCTCCCACAGACCCCTGTATAAAGGCGATTGGGGCACTGTTCCCCCCTCAGTCTCCGAGATGTCCTGCTCCCTTTTTGCTGCTAATAAAAGCCTTTATAAAGGCTATATAAAGCCTAATAAAAGTTCACTTCCAGTCTCCTAGAGTTATTGATGCGTTTTGATTTCTGCACTGCCGCTACTGTAGACTTTTGTTTTCTGTTCTGTATTGGACTTAGTTCTAATATAGTGTTTTCTTGTGGTTTAACATGTGTGAAGTGTCTCCTTTGTTGGTGGATGCATATGCAAACACCCTGAGTTTGACTAATGAAGGACACATAATGAGATTTAAATAATGTTCTGTTGCAGTAAGTACTGTATCTTTTCAAATGCTCAGACTGTCATCATCTGTACGTTCTACTTACCAAATGGAAGGGAAACACCAGGCTGGCCAAACCATGCTGAAGCAGGAGTTTAGGAGAATGGGGGGATGGGGGGGGGATCTCATTGAAACCTATTGAGTATTAAAAGGTCTGAGATAGAATGGATGTGGAGAGGATGTTTCCAGTGGTGGGGGAGTCTAGGACCAGGGGGCATAGCCTCAGAAAACAAGGACATCTCTTTAGAAAACAGATGAGGAGCAATTTCTTTAACTAGTGGGTGGTGAATCTGTGGAATTCATTGCCAAAGATGGCTGTGGAGGCCAAATCATTGGGTATCATTAAAGTGGAGGTTGATTGTTTCTTATTTAGTAAGGTTACAGGGAGAAGACAGGAGAATGAGATTGAGAGCAAAAATAAATCAGCCATGATGGAATGGCAGAGAAGACTCGTTGGGCCAAATAGCCCAATTCTGTCTCTATTTCTTAGAGTTATAGACGGCTTTTTGGCCCATCTAATCCATACCAAACTATTTCACTGGTCTATTCCCATTGACCTGAACTGGGACCATAGCCCTCCAAACCACTTCAATCCACGCACCTAACCAAACTTCCGTTCACTGTTGAAATCGAGCTCATTTCACACTCTCACGACCCATTGAGTGAAAAAGTTTTCCTGCACATTCTGCTTTAACTTTTCACCTTCCACACTTAACCCATGACCTCTTGTAGCCCCACCCAACCTCAGTGGAAAAAGCCTGCTTGCATTCACCCTATCTATACCCCTCATAATTTTACATACCTCTATTGAATCTCCCTTCGATATTCTACATTCCAAGGAATAAACTCTTAACCTATTCAATCTTTTCTTATAACTCAGATTCTCTAGTCCTGGCAACATCCTTGTAAGTTTCTTTTGTACTCTTTCAACCTTACTTACACCTTTCCTGTAGGTCGGTGACTAAAACCGCACACACAATACTCCAGATTAGGCCTCGCCAACGTCTTATATTGTACCACTTCAACATAACAACCCAACTCCTGTACTCAAAGCTTTAATTTTTGAAGGTCAATGTACCAGAAGCTTTCTTTTACGACCTTATCTACCTGTACTGGCATTCTCAGTGAATTATGTACCTATATTCCCAGATCCCTTTGTTCTACTGCACTCCACAGTGCCCTACAGTTCACTGTGTTACAGTTGAAGCACTGACAGAGTTTAGGAGGTGACTCTTAATGCTGATCAGTCATCAGTTATTGTCATTATCCTATTATACCTTCTCAAGCAATGATTCCCCTTTTTAACCCCCACACAGAAAACAAAATAGAGTAATGGGGGTTAATTTCACTGATGTTCATTCATTCACAGGTGTTCATTCACTATCCACTTACCCCTGCTATCTCAAAGTCAAAGTTCAAAGTAAATTAATCATCAAAATATGTATATCTCACTATATTTACACACTATATCTTCTTTTGCACATAGGTTGTCATTTTTTGTTTGTGTGCCATTTTTCTTTGATTCCATTGTATTTCTTTGTTCCACTGTGAATGTCCACAAGAAAAAGAATCTCAGGGTGGCACATGGTGACATATGCATGCTTTGATAATAAATTTACTTTGAACTTCGAATCTGCAAGTTCCACTCCATTTCATTCTCTCCCTTTCACCAGAGGTTTCGTCCCACAAGCGATAGATTGTAATAATTTTCCCACTGCACTCTGCCTGAAGATTCGAAACAAACAAATGATCATTGTAGTATTCCATTAAGCTATAGCTTGTACGGTGTGGATCTCAATGTTTTTCTGTTTGAATTTTGGTCATTATCCATCATTCTCAGTATGCATTCTTTCATTTTCTCGAGATCATAAATAACTGTGCATCTCTTAACTGCTGCACAGTAGCAACATTCTTCAAACTGCCTGAATAATGTGGCAATAATATGCAGCATCAATTTTCTGTGATCAGAAACCACACAAGCATTTATAGACTGATCCAGATCCTTGCCTGGCTGGATGCTCAGACTGGTGTGTGGGCAAAGGTTGATAAGAATTCACGGATTCTCGGCAAGTTCGCCCATTGGTAAAGAATCAATATTATCAATGATAGAGGCAGAGACATTAGGGAGATTTAACACAATAAGACACAGGAGCAGAATTAGGCCATTCAATCCTTCGAGTCTGTTCCATCACCATCCATTATGGTCGATTTATTATCCCTCTCAAACCCTTTGTCATGCCTTCTCCCCATGACCTTCGATAGCTTACCAATCAGGAACCTATAACCCTCTGCTTTAAATATACTCAATGACTTGTCCTCCACAGGCATCTGTGGCAAAGAATTCCACAGGTTCACCACATTTTGATTAAAGAAATGTTTCCTCATAACTAATTTAAAGGATGTCCTTCTATTTTGGTTAAAGACTCACCCACCATTAGAAACATCCTCTCCACACCCACTCTATCTAGGCATTTCAAGATTCAATAGGTTTCAATGAGATCTGCACCTTTCCCCATCAAATGCTCTTCATGTGTTAACCCTTTCATTCCCACATGGTCTGTACATACTGTCTGTGTGGTGAACTTCCTATAGGGGCATGATTGAGAGGATCCTGACTGGCTGCATCACTGCTGGGTATGAAAACTGTACTCACAAAGTACACTGCAGATGCTGTGGTCAAATCAACACGTACAAACAAGCTGGAGGAACTCAGCAGGTCAGGCAGCATCAGTGGAAATGAGCAGTCAACGTTTCAGGCCAAGACCCTTCATTAGGACTGATGAAGGAGGGGGCAGGGACCCCATAAAGAAGGTGGGGGGAAGTGGGAAGGAGGAGACTGGTAGGTGCCAGGAAACTGTACTTCCCTCGATCACAGGACTCTGCAGAGAGTGGTGCAGACAGCCCAGCGCAGCTGTAGATGTGAACTTCACACTACAAAGACAGGTGTGTAAAAAAGGCTCACAGGATCATTGGAGACCCTGGTCACCCCAACCACAAACTGTTCCAGCTGCTACCATCCGGGAAACGGTACAGCAGCATAAAAGCCAGGACCAACAGGCTCCAGGACAGCTTCTTCCACCAGGCCATCAGACTGATTAATTCACTCTGATACAACTGTGTTTCTATGTTATATTGACTATCCTGGTGTATATAGTATTTATTATAAATTACTATAATTGTACATTTAGACGGAGATGTAACATAAAGATTTTTACTCCTCATCTTTAAGAATGTTGTAAGTAATAAAGTCAATTCAGTTCAATTCATTTTTAACGGGCCAGGCTGGGAGCATGCTGCTCCCTCCATCTGCTGGAGGAACTCAGCAGGTCCTGCAACCTCTGTGCCACGGGAGGGAGAGAATCGTCAATGCCTCAGATGTTTGCCTCCAGCAGATTCCTTGTTGTTTCAGATTCCACAGTCGGCTATATCTTGTGACTCCTGCCACTCTATGTTCACCATGTCAGATCCTTTCAAAAGTGATGGAAAGGATTATTTTTCAAATTGCATTCATGTCAAAAAGGTTAATTCACTTTTTGTCTTTGCAATATTGTGCAGGAGCCGAAGAGGAATATACCCTCAGACATCCAAGTATGATCTACAAAGAAAAACTTATTGGATCCCGTTTCCATTCATCTTTGTCCAAACATCTAATCCATAATGCACAAATTAGAGCAACAAATTATGATGATCCATTCATGGTTAGATATTAATGGTTGGAACAGCAGAATGCACCAATTACTCGGGACTGAAGATACCCTGCCAGCGTGAAAGTGAAAGGATGTTCTCTGGTCACCTGGTCATGTTCATTCCCCGTGGTGAAGAAAAGAGAAGAGGTGATCGGGTATCCAGAATGGGAAATGGAGAAGACAGAGTGGGAGGAGAATCTGAAACAGGATCAGAATCAGATTTTATATCGCAGCATATGTTGTGAAATTTGTTAACTTATTGGCAGCAGTACGATGCATTACATGATAATGCAGAAAAAAGTCAATTACAGTAAGTATATGCATATCAAACAGTTAAATTAAAAATAGAACATAGAACATAAAAATATAGATCACATTACCGACCCTGTGACCCACACTGTTGTGCTGACCACGTAACCTACTCTAGAAACTGCCTAGAATTTCCCTAGCGCAGTGCCCTCTATTTTTCTAAGCTCCATGTACCTATCTAAGAGTCTCTTAAAAGACCCTATAGTATCTGCCTCCACACTGTCACCAGCAGTGCATTCCATGCACAAATAATGCAAAAACAAAAATGGAACAAAACACAAAAATGGAAATAATAAAAAATTGAGGTAGATGAATTTGATGCCCATTTTGAACTTGGATGGCAACAGGGAAGAAGCTGTTCCCAAATCGCTGACTGTCTGCCTTCGGGCTTCTGTACCTCCTTCCTGACGGCCACAATGAGAAGAGGGCATGTCCTGGGTGATGGGGGTCCTTAACAATGGATGCTACCTTTCTGAGGCATCGCTCCTTGAAGATGTCTTGGATGCTATTGGGACCAGTACCCATGATGGAGCTGACTAATTTTACAACTTTCTGGAGCTTCTTCTGATCCTGTGTAGTAGTTTTCCTGCAACCGCCACCCACCTCCCCCTCCCAATACCAGCTGGTGATGCAGCCTCTCAGAATGCTTTCTACGGTGCATCTGTTTTCAAGTGTATTAGGTGACAAATCATATCTCTTCAAAATCCTAATGAAATGTAGCCACAGTTTTGCCTACTTTATAGCTGCATCAATGTGTTGAGACCAGGTTAAATCCACAGATTTACCTACCAGCCTTCTCCTTCCCACCATCCCCCCACCTATTTATAGGGCCCCTGCCCCCTCCCTCTTCAGTCCTGATGAAGGATCTCAGCCCGAAACATTGACTGCTCATTTCTATGGATGCTGCCCGACCTGCTGAGCTCCTCCAGCTTGTTGTACGTGTTGCTACATCCACAGAGGTATTGACACCCAGGAACTTGAAATTGCTCACTCTTTCCACTTCTGATTCCTCTAAGGGGATTAGTTCATGTACCCTCATCTTACCCTTCCTGAAGTCCACAATCAGCTCTTAATGACTTTGAATGCAAGCTTGTTGCTGTGACACCACTCATCTAGCTGATATATCCTGCTCCTGTATGCCCTCTCACCTCAATCTGAGATTCTGCCAATAATGGTTGAATCATCAGAAAATTTATAGATGCCATTTGATCTGTGCCTAGCTACATAGTCGTGGGTATAGAAAGAGTAGAGCAGTGGGCTAAGCACACACCCCTAAGGAGTGAGGAGAAGGCGATATTACCAATCCAGACAAATTGTAGTGGGGGGGGGGGGGGTAAGTAACCAAAGTTAGAGTATTCATTATTCTTACCATCAGGTTGGAGGCTATACAGACAAAATATGGGTTATTGCACCTTCAGTATATCTGCACTCAGTTGTCATTTTCTTAGGTATACCTGCTCGTTAATGCAAATATCTAATCAGCCAATCATGAGGCAACAACTCAATGCATAAATCATGTAGACATGGTCAAGGACCAGTTGTTGTTGAGACCAAACATCAGAATGAGGAAGAAATATGATCTGAATGACTCTGATTATGGAATGATTGTTGGTGCCAGATGGGGTGGCTTGAGTATCTAAGGTACTGCAGATCTCCTGGGATTTTCGTGCATGACAGTCTCTAGAGTTTATAGAACATGGTGTGAAAAAACAAAAAAAATCCAATGACTGGCAGTTCTATGAGTAAAAATGTCCTGTCAATGAGAGAGGTCAGAGGAGAATGGCCAGACTGGTTCAAGCTGACAGGACAGTGACACTAACTCAAATGACTTTGTGTTACAACAGTGGTGTGCAGAAGAGCATCTCTGAATGCCCAACATGTTGAAGGTTGATGTGGATGGGCTACAGCAGCAGAAGACTATTCAGGGATGGACCGAATGAAGCAGCCACTGAGTGAAAACTCTCTTGTACAGTGTCACATAGCACAGAGTCAGCCCTTCAGCCCAACTCATCCATTTTGTCCAAGATCTTCATCTAAACTGGTCCTATTTGCCCACATTCAGCCAATATCCCTCTGAGCCTTTCTTGTCCACAGCACTTGGCCAATTGCCTTTTAAATATTTTTAATGTACCAGCCTGGAGCGTTCCCATTTTTCCTTGCTAAAATGGAACCTTACTGCAGAGTACACCCAACGATCCTCTGAATTGTATTAATTTCTTCATGGCAACAAAATTTTATGCTATTTACACCACTGTGGCGACCCATTTCCCAGCGCACTCGAACCGGCTCACAAAGCGGTACGCGCCGGCATTGAGGCTGGTCCCAAAGAGTGCGCCAAGCCTGCTTCACCAGCAAGGGGAAAAGCCCGCGCATGGGACGGGACTGTGAATACGTGCCCCCTACAGCATTCCTGCCCAAGGAGGGCGGGATCAGGAAGGCTTTAAAGCGAGGCCCCGAAGTTTGAATAAACCTTTTTTGTAACTGCAGCTTATCGACTACGTTATTCCAGCGCTGCGTGTAGCTCACCACTACAATTGGTGACCCCAATGGCCCAAACGATATTTGGACCGGAGATGAACGACGCCGCATCTGTTCATGCAGTTTCGTTAAAACTGCCAAGCTTCTGGACGCTGCGACCTCACCTATGGTTCCAGCAAGCAGAAGCCCAATTCCACATTCGGCAGATAACCTCGGATGCCACACGTTACTACTACGTGGTGAGCTCCCTCGACCAGGACACAGCGGCCCAGGTTGATGAGTTCATACAGTCGCCCCCAGCAGATGGCAAATACACAGAATTCAAAGCCCTGCTCATAAGGACTTTCAGACTCTCACAGCGCAAGCGAGCTGCCCGCTTACTGCACCTCGATGGTTTGGGGGACAGGCCATCGTCAGCTTTGATGAACGAGATGCTGGTCCTGGCTGGAGGTCACAAGCCCTGCCTCATGTTTGAGCAGGCATTCCTGGAGCAGCTGCCCGAGGACATACGCCTGCTACTGTCCGACACAGATTTCAGCGACCCCCGGAAGGTGGCGGCCTGGGCAGATATGCTATGGAAAGCCAAGAAGGAGAGTGGGGCGTCCGTCGCACAGATCACCAGGCCACGCTCCCAGCAGCAAACCAGACCAGGCCCGGCCGCAGAGCCCGCTAAACCCCGAGGCAGGGGTGAGGAGACCAACAAACAATGGTGCTTCTACCACCAGCAGTGGGGCGCAGAAGCCCGCCGCTGTAGCCCGCCCTGCAAGTTCCCAGGAAATGCCAGGGCCAGCCGCCGCTGATGGCTACGGCAACTGGCCATCGGGATAGCCTCCTGTATGTCTGGGACAAACAGTCAGGATGCCGCTTTTTGGTCGACACCAGAGCTGAGATTAGCATCTTACCTCCGACGAGTTATGACACCCGCAGCAGGGCACCGGGTCCCACCCTGAGGGCCACGAACGGCAGCACTGTAAGGACCTACGGTACCTGTACGGTGCAGCTACAGTTCGGCTCCAGCCGGTTCACGTGGGACTTCACACTGGTCGCCGTAGCCCAACCTCTCCTGGGCGCGGATTTTTTGCGAGCCCACAACCTACTTGTCGACCTGCCCAGGAAGAGACTGGTACACGCCGAGACCTTTCAGACGTTCTCCCTGGGTGCAGCCCAGTTGCCAGCCCCTCACCTCGGCTCCATCACGCTGTCCGACAACGACTTCACCAGAGTCCTGGCGGATTTTCCGTTGGTTCTGGCACCGCAGTTCATGGCAGCCATGCCCAGATACAGCGTACAGCACCACATCCCAACACAGGGACCACCCCTCCATGCCTGTGCTCGAAGGCTTCCCCCGGACAAGCTCCAGCTGGCGAAGGAGGAGTTCAAGAGGATCGAGGAATTGGGGATCATCCGGCGGTCCGACAGCCCATGGGCCTCCCCCCTGCACATGGTGCCCAAAGCGACAGGGGGCTGGAGACCGTGCGGTGACTACCGCAGGCTGAACGAGGCTACAACACTGGACCGCTACCCTGTGGCCGCATATTCAGGACTTTGCAGCAAACCAGCACAGTGTACTGATCTTCTCCAAGGTAGACCTCATCCGGGGATACCATCAAATCCCAATGCATCCGGACGACGTCCCCAAGACGGCTCTCATCACCCCGTTTGGCCTTTTCGAGTTCCTCCGCATGCCGTTTGGCCTAAAGAATGCTGCACAGACGTTTCAGCTGTTAATGGACGCGGTGGGACGCGACCTGGACTTCGCTTTCATCTATTTGGACGACATCTTCATAGCCAGCAGCAGTCGTCAGGATCATCTGTCCCACCTCCGTCAACTCTACGCCCGACTGAGTGAATACGGCCTGATAATCAACCCGGCCAAATGCCAGTTCAGGCTCAACACCATTGACTTCCTGGGCCACAGGATTACTGACAACGGGGCAACCCCTCTGCCCGCTAAGGTAGACGTGGTCTGCCATTTCCCCCGACCCAACACAATTAAAGGCCTTCAGGAATTCGTGGGTATGGTGAATTTCTACCACCACTTCCTCCCTTCAGCTGCCTGAATTATGCACCCCCTGTTCGCCCTGCTGTCGGGTCCGGGCAAGGACATTAAAACGAAAGAAGCCTTGGCGAACACCGCGATGCTAGTGCACCCCAGAATGGACGTCCCTACCGCCCTCACAGTGGACGCATCTAACACGGCAGTCGGTGGGGTACTGGAGCAACTCATCGAGGGTTGTTGGCAACCCCTGGCATTTTTCAGCAAACACCTGCGACCACCCAAGCTCAAATACAGTGCTTTCGACCGGGAACTGTTGGCGCTATACCTGGCAATCCGGCATTTCAGGTACTTCTTAGAAGGTCGGCCCTTCACCGCATTCACGGACCACGAACCGTTTACATTTGCGTTCACGAAAGCATCCGACCCCTGGTAGTCCCGCCAGCAGCGAAATCTGTCCTACATCTCCGAATACACGACAGATGTCCGGCATGTCTTGGGAAAGGACAATGTCATGGCGGACGCCCTCTCCCGCCCTAACATCCAAGCCCTGTCCCGGGGGTAGACTATGAAGCGCTGGCAGAGGCGCAGCAGGCAGACGAGGAGATCCCCAGTTACAGAACCGCAGTCTCCGGTTTGCACCTCCAGGACCTCCCCGTAGGCCCAGGTGAGAGGACCCTACTCTGTGACAGCCCGGCAGCCCGTTCTGGCAGCCCGGCGGTGGTGCGTTTTCAACTCCATTCACAACTTAGTGCACCCCTCCATCAGGACAACCATCCAGATGATAGCCAACAAGTTCGTTGGGCACAGACTCCGCAGCAGGTCAGTGAATGAGTCAGAACGTGCGCGCAGTGCCAAACAGCCAAGGTGCAGCGGCACACCAAAGCTCTGCCGCAGCAGTTCCACTTCACCCACCAGCGTTTCGACCACATTCATGTGGATATCGTGGGCCCCCTGCCAGTGTTGCGCAGAGCGCGGCACCTCCTGACTATCGTGGACCGGTTCACAAGATGGCCAGAGGCGGTCCCGCTCACCGACACCACCTCCGAGTCTTGCGCCCAGGCACTGATTGCCATTAGGGTATCTCGCTTTGGTGAACCAGCCCACGTTACCTCCGACAGAGGCGCCCAGTTCACCTCCAGTCTGTGGTTAGCTATGGCCAGCCTTTTGGGGACACAGCTGCACCACACAACTGCCTACCACCCACAATTGAACGGACTAGTGGAGCGTTTCCACCGTCACCTGAAGTCGGCCCTCATGGCCCGCCTGAAAGGGCCTAACTGGGTGGACGAACTTCCCTGGGTCCTGCTCGGAATCCGCATGGTGCCCAAAGAGGATCTGCACGCTTCGTCAGCCGAGTTGGTGTACGGCGCACCCCTGGTCATCCCAGGAGAGTTCATACCAGCCCCAAGGGGGCAAGAGGAAGAACCCGCAGCAGTCCTGGGCAGACTACGCGAGAGGCTCGGTAACCTGGCCCCCATACCCACTTCACAGCATGGGCAGAACCCGACCTGTGTACCCAAAGACCTGCAAAACTGTAAGTTTGTTTTTTACGAGGGGGCGGACATCGGGCACCGCTACAACGGCTCTGTGAGGGGCCGTTTACGGTGATCAGAAACAACTGATCCACATTCGTACTGGACGTTGGGGGGAAAGAGGAGGTTTTCATGGTGGATCAACTCAAACCGGCCCATGTGGACTTGGCGCAGCCGGTCAAGATTCCAGCACCGCGGCGCAGAGGCAGACCTCCCAAACAGGGTCCGGTCCAGACTGTGGATATTGGGGGGGTGTGTCGCCAGTTCTGGGGGGGGTTATGTGGCGACCCACTTCCCAGCGCACTCAAACCGGCTCACAAAGCGGCGCGCGCCGGCATTGAGGCAGGTCCCAAAGAGGGCGCCAAGCCCGCTTCACCAGCAAGGGGAAAAGCCCGCGTGCGGGACGGGACTGTGAATACGCGTCCCCTACAGTATTCCCGCCTGGGGAGGGCGGGATCAGGAAGGCTTTAAAGCGAGGCCGCGAAGTTTGAATAAACCTTTTTTGTAACTGCAGCTCACTGACTCCGTGTCGTTATTGCAGCGCTGCGTGTAGCACACCACTACACCACGACCATGGTGGGTCTCATCAGCAAGAACGACGAGTCAGCTTACAGAGAGGAGGTACAGTGGCTAACGGACTGGTACAAAGCCAACAATCTGCCTCTGAATGTGAACAAAACAAAAAAGATGGTTGTTGACTTCAGGAGGGCACAGAGCGACCACTCCCTGCTGAACAACGACGGCTCCTCAGTGGAGATCGTAAAGTGCACCAAATTTCTTGGTGTCACCTGGTGGAGAATCTCACCTGGTCCCTCAACACCAGCTCCATAGCAAAGAAAGCCCAGCAGCGTCTCTACTTACTGCGAAGGCTGAGGAAAGTCCATCTCCCACCCCCCATCCTCACCACATTCCACAGGGGTTGTATTGAGAGCATCCTGAGCAGCTGCATCACTGCCTGGTTTGGAAATTGCACCATCTCAGATCACAAGACCCCGCTGCGGATAGTGAGGTCAGCTGAGAAGATCATCGGGGTCTCTCTTTCCACCATCATGGACATTTACACTACACGCTGCATCCGCAAGGCAAACAGCATTGTGAAGGACCCCACGCACCCCTCATCCAAACTCTTCTCCCTCCTGCCATCTGGGAAAAGGCACTGGACCATTCAAGCTTTCACGACCAGACTATTTAACAGTTTCTTTCCCCAAGCTATAAGACTCCTCAATACCCAGAGACTGGACTGACACCAACTTACTGCCCTGCTGTCTTGTTTATTATTTATTGTAATGCCTGCACTGTTTTGTGCACTTTATGCAGTCCTGGGTAGGTCTGTAGTCTAGTGTAGTTTTTTTTTCTGTGCTGTTTTCACGTAGTTCAGTGTAGTTTTAGTACCGTTTCATGTAGCACCGTGGTGGTCCTGAAAAACATTGTCTTGTTTTTATTGTGTACTGTTACCAGCAGTTATGTTCGAAATGACAATAAAGTGACTTGACTTGACTTGACTATTCTTGGATTAATATATTCCTGCAAAGACTATAGTCCTTTTCATTTCATCTGAAATTCTATAAGCATTATATTTCTATATCCCTATTTTATTCACATCATTTCATTGTGATCAGTGAATAACTTAATCCTTTGTGAGAAACATTAAAAAAATGATTAAGAGACGTTTTATGACTCATGATTCTGATTTGCATAGCTGTACTCAGTTACCATAGAAATTACTTGAGCTGATTGTAAATATTTGCATCGTTCTACTACATATTTACTTCAAGTGTCTTGGTATGTAGAGAAATGGGACACAAGAGGAATGAGAGGGAGAAAAGGAAACAATGGAGTTATCAAAAAATCAAAAATAACTTTACAAAGACATTGAATGGGAACTTTCTTCTCTAACCCTTGACCTTTCACACCCACCTGACTTCAGCTATCACCTTCTGGTTAGTCTTCTTCCCCACCCCCTCTTCCCCTTTCCTTCTCAGAGAAGGGTCTCGGGTTAAAACATTGAATGTTTATTCTTTTCCATAGATGCTTCCTGATGTGCTAAGTTCCTCCAGAATTTTGTGTGTGTTGCTTACAGAATATTGATTAGATGTTCATTTAACTGATAGGGAAGAAAATTAAGATGTGTGAGAACAGGTTTACATTACAGATGTACCATGCAGAGTATTCTGACCGGTTGTATCTCTGTCTGGAATGGAAATGACATGCACAGGATCAAAGGGTTGCAACTTCAGCCAGCTCCATCACTGGCACCTGCCTCCTCACAGTTGAGGACATCTTCAAAAGGTGGTGTCTCAAGAAATTGCCATCCATGAACAGGGGCTCTTGCTATCCAAACCATGCCCTCTTCTCATTGCAGAGAATTCATAGGGGTGTTTGAAGACAAACTTTCAAAGTTTTAGGAACAGCTTTTCCCCTCCACGATCAGATTTCTGAATAGACAATGAACCCATAAAACTCCCTCAATTTTTGCTCTTTTTTGCATTACTTATTTACTGTTTATATGTTATTCTATATATATATATACACACACACACACATATACACACACATTTCTTTTTGGGCAGAGGGGGCTTGTCAGCCATGGTTGGCAGCTCCTCTGGGAGAAGGAAAACTCTGATTTCAAACCTCCACTCCTTGTGGATCTATCCACTCCTGGGGAAGGCTTCAGGAGTAAACACCAAGGAAAGGTCTGGAGCTAGCTAAGATAGTCCTGCACTGAGTTCAATGCTAACTGGCAACTCTGCGGTGCCGTTGGCCTCATCAGCTGTGCGGAGAGGGTCAGACTGTCAGATGGATAACAGCTTGCTCTCCATTTCGTACTGTCCTCACTTGTGTATTAGATGCAAGACTTAGAGACAGCTCGGGCGCAGTATCCATGGTCAACCCTGACCAATGAGAGCCTTTAAGTCATAGTTAACAAATCCAGGGTGGAATTAAGTGCTGCACTGATGTCAGGGATTCACAAGAAGGACGTGTCAGGATGGACTTTCCAAAGCAACATATATTTCCCAATTACAAGAAGCAAGTGGTTTTGCTGCAGCAAACACTGCTTTGTTTCATTTCATTTTGTGCCTACGCCTCTTTCCATTAACTTTGTAGTAGGTGATTACATTATCTCCCTGCAGGGAGGACAACTGCCACAGCATCTAACATGACAGAGCAGTAATAAGTGAATCATTGCAAATAACATACAGAGTCAAGTTAACCCTTATGATCAAATCACTACACTGAAATATACTATTATACCGTTTCCACAAGACAGGAATATTTAACATCACCGTCAAACCAAAGGCCATAGACACAAGATAAGAGAAGAGTGATTTAAAAGAGAACCGAGAGGCAACTTACTTACATAGAGGGTATTGAGAATCTGGAGTAAGCTGCCAGAAGAAAAGTTCAAAATTCAAAGTAATTTCATTATCAAAGTACATATAGATGGACAATCCTGAGATTCATTTTCTTGTGGCAGTAAATATAAGAAAAAATGAGAGGCCACACCCAACAGGGTGGACAAACAATCAATGTGCAAAAAAAAAAGACTGCACAAATAAAAAAGAAATAGAAATAATAATAATAATAATAATAATAATAATAAATAAACAATAAACTTTGAGATCATGAGATGAAGAGTCCTTGAAAGTGAATCCACAGGTTGTGGGAAATGTTCAATGAGGGGCCAAGTCAAATGGTCAAGGTGGGTATAATTTTTAAGATATGGTTAAGACAGTAAGATACAGGAGCAAAGTGAGCCATCTGGTCCATTGAATTTACTCCATTGTGAGATCATTATGTCTGATCCATTTCCTTGTCAACCCCAATCATCTGTCTTCTCCCTGTATCCTTCATGCCCAGACCAATCAAGAATTAGGTAGAAGGTGAGAAAAATAGAAGTATATGGAAGAAGGGATTCATTTCGTTGGTTATTTGGTTAGGAATTGAAATGGCTTTGCACAACATTGTGGGCTGAAGGGCTTGTTCTGGACTACTCTGGCTTGTGCTCTAGTTGCAGCGTTTCAGATAGGTACATGGAGGGAAAGCATTGGAGTGTTATGGGCTGAACACGAGCCATTGGGACGAGAGGGAAATGCTGCGGACAGCATGGTCTTGTGTGCTGAGAGGCTTGTTTCCATGCTGCGTAACTCCGTGAATCTAATTTTTCAGAGCTTGCAAATTGCCCGCCATTTCTTATTGACACATTATTCTAGTGTCTGAAACATCTTTGCAAAAGAAAAGTGCCCTCTCAGACGAATGCTACATAAAATTACAAATATGTACATTAATAGGAAACATAGTCTGTGGCCACTTGATTAGGTACAGGAGTCGAACCTCATGTGTTCTATAGCTGCTGTAGACCATCCACTTCAAGCTTTCACGTGTTGTGCATTCAGAGATGTTCCTCTGTACATCGCTGTCATGACGCGTGGTTATTTGAGTTACGGTCACTTTCCTGTCAGCTTGAACCAATAGGGCCATTCTCTTCTGACCTCTCTCATTAACAAGGTCTCACCACAGAACTGCTGTCAGTGAATATTTTCTTTTGGTTTCTCACATCATTCTCTGTTAACTCTAGAGTATAGTGTGCATGAAAATCTCAGGAGATCAGCAGTTTCTGAGATACTCAAACCACCCCATCTGGAACCAACAGTGATTCCATGATCAAAGTCACTTAGATCATATTTCTTCCACATTCTGATGTTTAGTCTGAACAACATCTAAACCTTTTGACCATGTCTGCATGCTTTTATGCGTTGAGCTGCTATCACAAGACTGGCTGATTAGATATTTGCATTAACAAGCAGCTGTGCAGGTGTACCTAATAAAGTGGCCACTACATGTAAATAGTTAAAGAATTACTTGTAATGAAATAAATTGTCTTTTCATTGCTGATTGCACATGGAGAGGTCAAACCTATTAGCCTAAGGACTGTAAGCTCATGTCAGCGGCTATGGTCAGTCATCAGACAATTTAAACTTCAATATTGTGGCTGCATTCCAAAACATCTCATTTGATTTGACTTCAGAACGAAAATGAAATCTGCAAAGGCTGCAGTATAGATTGGTGCTGAACATCACTTATCAGCAATAAGCTTAATGAGAACCGACCTCATCAAGTTGAAATTATTCAAGCTGAAAGGGATCAGGGAAAGGAGGGAATTTTGCCAAAGATAGTCATCCTTCATACCTGCTGGATTCATGAGATCCCTCAGTGCAGCTTCTACTAAAGACCAGGGAAAAACTAAAAGGAATATTTCAGAGGTACTGTAGATCTCAAGTCAAAGTCATAGCAGTAGGTTAGAGAATCTTCATGAATATTCTATTTGCTATTTATAAGCTGCCACCTTCTTGAGCTAGAGAACTCATTGCATTGAGGAGTTCTCTGACCTTGGCAATTTGCTTGCAGATATTCATCTTGTTCTTCTTTTACAACCTGTTGTAAATATGGGAATAACTTAGCCCAACCATCAGCCACCCAAGCTACACACCTTCTGAATTAGTTCCAAGTAGAGAATTGCATGGGAGACCGCTTGGCAAACAGATCCCAACTTCCATCACTCCTGCAGGTAACAGCTCTTCAACTGCATATCCAAATACAGTTTAAAAATGACAATAACTTCTGCCACTTCCAAACTTTCTGGCAGTGCATTCCAGAGACCTGGTCCTCAATAGCCTAATGATTCAATTATGTCTTTTGGGAATGAAGGGGAATGATACAGGAATTGGAAAGACACAGATCCCATGTTGTATCTCCTGACCCATAAGACCCAAAGACGAAGGAACAGAATTAAGCCATTTCATCGTGGCTAGTCCTGGATCCCATTCAACACCTGCCCTCTCACAATACCCCTTGATGCCCCAAATAATCAGGTATCTATCAACTTCCACTTTGAATATACCCATGGACTTGACCTTCACCACAGTCTGTGACAGAGCATTCCACAAACTCACAACTCGTTGGCTAAAAAAAATGCCTGCTTACATTCTAAAAGGTCGCCCCTCAATTTTGAGTTCTGGATACCCCCACCAGAGGAAACATCCTTTCCATATCCACCCTGTCTAGTCCTTTCAACATTCAATGAGATCCCCAGGCATTCTTCTAAATGGCCATATATAACATGGGAACTGTGTCTTTACAATTCCTGTATTATTCCCCTACATTCCCAAAAGACATAATTAAATCACTAGGCTATTGAAGACCACTATTCCCTCTTAGCTGCTAAGTTGCTGTGTAGTAACTGAAATGCTTCCATGTACATAGACGTTGTTGCGAGCAACTGGAATTGGAAGCAGCTGGAAAAGTTTATGAAAGTTGAGCTGCACAACTTTCAGGCCATTTAAGAACTTCCTGCTCAGAGCAAAGGCTGGTCCAATCAGAAGTAAAAGATTAGAGGCAACATAGTTAAGGACATGAGATATATTGATAAAAATGCCTACAAATTTAATGACACACTGACTGCTATTCTTTAGACTTGGAGTCCACCTAAAACATGCGAGGTTTGATCAACTGAAGCGCTGGGCCCATTTGGAGAAGTTGGGTATAGGTCAAGACAAGGCAGTGTGGTTGAGGCCCAGAGCACATTGATGTGACAGGGCCCGTGTCTTTGAGTGAGGAACAACACAACGTTTGGGTGATTTAAACACAGGGCTAGATTCATTGAAAAGGCAAGGTGTTGGGACCAGAGGCGAGGGTCGCACTGGTTCTGCTTGCTACTCTGTGATGGTTATTCTGCTCTACACCGCGCTCAGGCTGAGGGCCTGGTCCGGCTGCTCCGGGCTTCATGTCTGAGGACTCACTTTCATTCTAAATGCTATCTGCTTACTTTTATTATTAGCAGGATCTCTCTCTCTCTCTCTCTCTCTCTCTCTCTCTCTCTCTCTCTCCCCCCCCACCCCCCCCTTTCCCCCTTTTTATGGGTTCTTTTGGGATGCTCGTTTTGTGGCTGTCTGTAAGGAGACAAATCTCAAGGTTGTATAATGTGTACTTAATTTGACAGTAAATGTACTTTGAACTTTGAACAGGACTGGTTATTTAATTTCCTCAATAATTACCTAGATGTGTCAATGTCAAGAGTATATGTCACCATATACTACCCTGAGATTCATTTTCTTGTGGGCATTCACAGTGGATCAGCAGAAATACAATAGCAACAATGAAAAACTACAAAGATTGATAAGTAACAGAGGTGCAAAAGAAGACAAACTGTGCAAAAACAAAAACAAATAATAATAATGTAAATAAATAATACTGAGAACATGAGTTGTAGAGTTCTTGAAAAAGAGTCAGGTCACTGGTCTGAATGCTGCTGGTACCATGTAACCCAGTAATACCCGGTCGCATGGCCGGTCTCCCTCTGGGCTGGCCTGGTGAGGAAGGTGGCTAGACACCCTGCAGGATGACAAACACGACCTGTCAAAGGGCGGATGAACCCTCTCAACGGCCATCTAGCAAACTCGTGCCGTGAAGTGCAGAAAGGGCATCCCTCGCATTGAAGCTTGGTCTGGCCATTCACTGCAACAGAACTTCCCCCAGCCGTCTTGGACGCCACCATGCCGCTGGATCCGGGAGGGGATGTTGAGAGGGTGGGTCTGGACCTGCGCAACCCCCTACTCACCTAAAACCCATTCACGCACACACTGTTGCTTTCTGAGGAGTGAGGTATCCCCAACACGCCCAAGTCCTGTAGTGACGGACAAGTGGCGAAGCGGTTGGCTTGACCAGCTGGGAGCCGCAGTCACAAGTCTGCACGCAGGCGGCAGGGGGAGAGTGGTCGCACACGGATTACAGAGCGGAGATCCGGTGAGGCAGCACCCTTTGCGTCTGAACAGCCCTGTTAGGGAGGCACTGCTCACCCTACAACTAGGAAAGGGCTAGAAAAGGTGGCTCAAGCAAAGCCCGCTCACACCAACCTAGCCAGTCTGCCGCGGCTGGCGGGCCATCCAACTCTGACGGTAAGAATCACAAGCAGAATCTGATCGTCACCTCATGGAGCGTACGAACTCTGTTGGACAATGGTAACTCAGATCGCCCAGAGAAACGCACTGCACTTGTTGCTTGTGTGCTTAAGGACTACCACATTGACATTGTGGCTCTCCAGGAGTCCCGATTCGCTGGAGAGGGTGCACTTCGTGAAGAGAAAGGAGGCTACACACTCTCCTGGTCTGGCAGGCCTAAAGAAGAACGAAGAGAATCTGGTGTGTGCTTGGCTATCAAGCACTGCCTCGCAGCAAAGCTACCAACCCTGCCTGTTGCTGTAAATGACTGAACCCAGACCTTGTGTACACCTCTGCAAGGAAAGCGCCACCTCACCATAGTCAACGTTTACGCCCCAACTCTGACTAATCCCAGTGAAGTCAAGGAGGCATCCTACGGTGAGCTGAAAACCACCATCAGTAGTGTGGCAACTTCCGATAAGCTGCTTTTGCTGGGAGACTTTAATGCTCGAGTTGGCAAGGAGTCCACTGTGTGGCCTGGTGTGATTGCCCGCCAAGGGGTTGGCAACAGTAATGGTAATGGTCTGCTGCTCGTCTGGATGCGCACAGAATTCAAACTGTGCATTACTAACACACTGCTCAGATTGCCAGGCAAGCTCAAATGCACATGGATGCATCCACGATCTAAAAGCTGGCATCTCATTGACTATGTCATCACCCGACAACGAGACATCTCTGACGTTCGTATCACCAGAGTTAAGCGTGGAGCTGAGTGCTCAACTGATCATCAAATGGTGTGGTCGGATCTATGTCTATCGATCAAACCTTCACACAGACCGAATGCTGCCAAACCACCCAAAAAGCTGAACACCACCACACTGTGCTGAGCCCTGAAAATCCTCTATGGAAACTGTTCTAAGCAGACTGGTTGAGAATCCACCAGACGATATTACTGAGCACTGGAATGTCTTCAAAGAAATGGTCTACAGGGCTGCCCAGGACACCCTGGGGAAAGTCAAGCGCCTGCATCACGACTGATTTGATGAGAGCAACCAATCTGTGCAAGACCTTCTAAGAGCTAAGGAAGCTGTACACCAGGCTCTTCTTCCACACCCAAACTCAAGTTCCAATAAACGTGTTGTTTTGAGGGCAAAATCAACTTTGCAGAGGCAGCTCAGAGCTATGACAGACCAGTGGTGGGCAAACAAGGCCAAGGTATTACAAGCCTTCGCTGACTGTAATGACTCAAGAGGCTTCTATGAAGCAACCAAAGTTGTGTATGGTCCATCTAAACAAGGCATCTCACAACTCCTGAGCAAGGACAGTACATCCATCTTCACTGAGAAGTCAGAGCACATGGAAAAATGACAAGAACACTTCCACAAGCTGCCAAACAGACCAGGAACTATCACCAATGAAGCACTGGGCAGAGTACACACTCGACCCATACTGTTCGAGCTAGATGCTTCCCCTACTCTTCATGAGGTCATCAAAACCATCAAACAGCTAAAACCCAACAAAGCACCAGGGTCCGATGGTATCGCAGCCGAGATCTACCAGTATGATGGTAACACATTGATATCATGCCTACACCAGCTGTTCACAATGTTGTGGGGAGCTGCAGAACTACCACAAGACTTCAAATTGTGACCATCTACAAGAACAAGGGAGACAAGAGAGACTGCAACAGTTACCGTGGTATCTCTCTTCTGTCAGTTGCAGGAAAATACCTCACGAAGTTCATCCTTAGACGCTTGGTGTCCAACATCAGTGACAACATCCTTCCAGAAAGCCAGTGTGGTTTTTGAACAGGCCGCAGTACAGTGGACATGATCTTCTCACTGAGGCAGCTCCAAGGGTAATGTGTTGAGCAGCAGAGAAGTCTCTATGTCACATTTGTTGATCTAACTAAAGCCTTTGACACTGTTGGTAGAGATGGCCTATGGAAGCTCCTACCAAAATTCGGTTGCCCCCCCCCACATCTAACCAACATCATCCGTCAGTTCCACGAAAGCATAGAAGGCCACATCAACATGTGTGATGGGTTGTCAGACCCTTTTCCCATCAGCAATGTCGTAAAACAGGGATGCGTTTTGGCTCCTACTCTGTTTGGACTATTCTTCACTGCTGTTCTTCAGGATGCCACATCAGACCTGAAGTCAGGGATCTTCCTACAAATGAGGGTCGATGGCGGCTCCTCAACCTCGCAAGACTGACAGCAAAAACAAAAGTCAGGGACATTGTGGCGCGTGAGCTACAGTTTGCTGATGACTGTGCACTGGGTGCCCACTCTCTCAAAGACTTACAGGTGATCACCAGTCGCTTTGCCAGTGTAGCCAAAAGCTTTGGACTGACAATCAGCCTGAAAAAGATGGAAGTTTTGTACCAACCGGCTCCTGGCTCAAGCTACGAAGAACCAACTGTCCTCATTGATGACACTTGTCTCAATGCTGTCATCAAGTTTTGCTACCTGGGAAGCATAATAACATCCTCAGCTTCTCTGGATGTGGAGATTGAGTCAAGAACCAGAAGAGCCTGCTTTGCCTTTGGTCAACTGAAAGATCGAGTTTGGTCACAGAACATCAGGTTGGCCACCAAGTGCAAGGTATACAGAGCAAGGTCATATCAGCCTTGCTATATGGATGTCAGGCGTGGTACCCATATCAGAGTGACTTACACCAGCTTGACCAACTGCAGCAGCGTCACCTACGTTCTCTGATGAAGACAAGGTCTCCAATCCCAAGGTCCTCTCTCGAGCCGGAAAGCCAATAGTTTCAGCCTTGGTGATGTCAGCCCAACTGTGCTGGGCAGGACATGTTGTCAGAATGCCTGACAGAAGACTGCCCAATGACATATTGTACGGCCAACTGTCCAGTGGTACCTGAAAACAAGGAGGCCAGCGACTACAGTACAAGGATATTCTGCACAGGAGCCTCAAGAACGCTGACATTGTCCCAGAAACATGGGAGGACCTGGCTCAAGATCACTCACAGTGGAGGAACACCATCAGGAAAGGTGTGGACGCTGCTGAGAACAAGCTCATAGAGGCGACAGAGGAAAGGCGCAGGAAGCGCCACAACAGAGCTTCTGCCCCCTGCTGCCCCTCCAGGCCTCACCTGCCAAGTATGTGACAAGCAGTGCCTGTCAAGGATTGGTCTGTACAGCCACTCCAGGATGCACGTATCAAACCCCACTGACTGACTGAAAGGAACCATCATCATCCCATGGGATGGGTAGCCAGAGAGAGAGAGAGAGAGGGGAAAAAAAAGAGTCTGTAGGTTGTGGAATCAGTTGCGTGTTGAGATGAGTGAAGTTACCCACTCTGGTTCAAGCACCTAACTGTTGAAGGGTAATAACTGTTTCTGAACCTGGTGGTGTGGACCCAAGGTTCCTGTACCTGCTTTCCAATGGCATCAGAAGGCAAGGCTTGATTGGTGGGGGTCCTTGATGCTTTCCTGTGGCAGTGCTCTGTGTAGCCATGCTCAATAGTGGGGAGGGCCAGCATATTGGGCCAAGTATTGGAGAAACATGATCAAATTCCATTTCATAAATTAGATTAGATTAGTTAAATAATTAACACAGTAGCTTGTTGAAATGAAGAGAAACTCCACGTAAAGTAGCTCTATGTTTACATTGTAGTGAAATCTCAGTGGCATTACAATGGCCAATTTCCTGTATTAAGACATGAGGGATGAAAAGTTACTTGTTCACATACCAATGGTCAATTACCACCAGTGATACACAATATCTCAGTGACTTATTGGGATGGAAAGAGAGATCATGACATGATTGAATTCCAGTATAAAATTGGCTTTTTAAATGCAGCTGAATTTCATATCCCATGGAGTAGACTTCATAAAAACATCAATCAAGAGATACTCAAGTGTAAAAAGGCAAGTTGTGGTTAGAGGCCTACTTTTCTGATTGGCATGGAAACTGACAGAGGCCATATTCCTGGCTGTCAATCAGTCATGTAACATATACATATGACACACTCCTACTCTGCTCCTTGGTGCGCAATTATCATTCATTCTTTCTGCTCACGTCCATCAAATTAAACAAGATGCTTTTTTTCCCCTTTAACTTTTCTTTTAACTATTTCATTAGTAGTAATGTGACAATTTTGTTTTTTTTTTAAACAGCTAGCGATTCCTTGCTTTTTGAAACTACTGCCATCCAGTTCACATTTCTCAAAGGCAGATCAATTTGTGACGGTTGTATTTTAGCGAGGAAAGGGGGCCTCATCAGTAAGAGACCCAACTGAAACTGCATCAAGGCAGCTCCATTTAATTTGGTGCTGGGCAGCAGCAGATGGAAGTTAAAACAATGAAATGACATTTGTTGAGGGGCAGCCTCCAGGCCAGAGAAGACACTGCAGCACCACACAATGAGAAGGGGGGAAAGAGGGATATTATTAGAACATTGAACAGTATAGCACAGGAACAGGCCATTCAGTCCACTGTGTGCTGAGGCAGCTAAAAAGCAAATCAAAAACACCCAAACACTAATCCCTTCTACCTGCACCATGTCCATATCTCTCCATTTCCTCACATCCATGGGCCTATCCAAACATCTCTTAAAAGTCTCTTATGTGTTTGCTCTAACAAACCAAACCAGTCAGCACATTGCAGGCATCCACCACTCTCTGAGTTAAAAAAAACTTAACCCTCTCATCCTCCTTGAATCTACCCCCTCTTACTTACCCCTTCTGGTATTATTTATTTCAATCATGGAAAACAGAAACTGTCTGACTACTCTATCAATGCCTCTCATAATCTTATAAACCTGTATCAAATCTCCCCTCAGCTTCCATCTCTCAGAAAGAGGATAAGCTTAGGTGTGGACAGAGGCCAAAACAAGATACGTGAGCAAATCAGGAAGACAGCTCCACTCCAATCACTTCCATCATCAACTTCTTCGGGCCAAGCTAATGTCCCCAGTAATGACAAACTCAAGAGATTCTGTAGATGCAGGAAATCCAGAGCAATGCAATCAAAATTGAAGACCTTGCTCGACCAACTCATCGATGAAATCGTCAAGCAGGTTTAAAATCAAAGAGGACAAGAGTGGAAGGTGATTGGATGTTCAGTGCCATCATCCTGCTTTTGAATGGTCTCCCTCTCCCTCTCGCGGACTGCTGCTTGACCGGCACAGTTTGTGGATTGGACCCTGCAGTTCATGTTATGTGTGTTTCTGGCTACTCTTTCTTATTGCTACTTTGTGTGATTTTGGTCGGGGCAACATAGTGCTAAACTGAACTGAACTACGCTGAACATTACTCTGTGGTTTGATGTTTAATATTTCACATGTTATTCACCCGTGCTTTGCTGTTTGCGTGATTTGGTGTTTTTTGTATGCTGGGTGCTTGAAGTTTTTCTTTGACTGGGTTCGTTCCATGGTGGTTATTTGTTTCACGGCTGCTTGCAGGAAGGTGAATCTCAGGGTTGTATACTTTGATAATAAATGCACTGTGAATCGTTAAATGTATGAAAAAGCTGGAGGTCAGGCAGCATCTATGGAGGGGAATAAGGTCAATTCTTATCTGACACCACACATACATCTAATCACAGACTTCTGTAATTTAAAATTGATTTATTGTTGTCACATATGCTGAGATTCAGTGAAAAACTTGTCTTGCAAATTGTTTAAAGAGATCAGGTCATTACACAGTATATTGAGGTAGAACAAGGTAAAACAATAACAGAATGCAGAATAAAGTGTAGCTTCTACAGGGAAAGAGCAGTGTAGTCAAAATCAAAGTAAATTTTAGGAGATACTCACATAGAGAGTTATAGAACATCACAGCGCAGAAACAGGCCCTTTGGCCCATTTACTCTGTGCAAAACCATTAATCTGCCTAGCCCTATTGACCTGCACCTACACCATAGCCCTTCATTCCCTCCCATCCATGTACCTATCCAAATTTCTTTAAAATGTTGAAATCAAACTCACATCTGCCATTTCTGTTTGCAGCTCAGAAATTATTATCCACATATGTATATGTCACAATGTACTATTTCCGATTCATTTTCTTGCAGGCATTAATAAAGAAATGCAACAAAACTTATGAAAAAGTATACATCTGAAGACTGACAAACAAGGCAAAATGATGCAAAATTATGAGGTAGATTATTAGGTCAGGAGCCCATGTTATGGTACAGTGGAGTAGTGGAATAGCAAGGTAGAAGCTGTCTATGACAGCGTAGGAATTGAACTCCAAACTCCAAAAGTCCCCAAGATGTAATAATGCCCCCCAAAACAAAAAGATCTGCAGTTTTACCATCAGACTAACTACTAACCACCTGCAGATATTTATGAACTATTGACAAATGGATTATATATCTTCTTCTTTTGTCTTATTTGAATTTTAAAAGCACAATGTTACTGGAACGCCCACATTAAGAACACCCTTTCTTAGGGTTTTTTGATGTGGTCTATTTGCTGCAAATGTATCTATTAACATCTAGGCCAGACACAGGTTATATGTGAAAGTACGTGAATGGTATATGTCATCATGCTACCACATCATATGTGCATGTCTCGCGAAAGTACAAGCAGAACAAGAGTACACATTAGTTCCCCTGGCTCTGTGTTTTTCTTTAAATTCATTTTATGTTTTGAAGTTACAAAACAGAGTGGCAATGAGTAAGGTTTAAAACGAACCCAAGGTAACTACCTACCTTTGGAAGTGCAGCACATTCTTTCTTTGCAAGGAGCAAAAAGAGAGAGATGTTCGAGTTAAAAAAAATACACAACATGTTTATTTCCATCAGAAGCTCAGCAAGACATTCCGGTTGAAAAGGCAGAAAATGAATGAAATTCCAGGATGATAAACAGTGAACATTGGGTAATAATAATAATAATGATAAATAAGCAATGAGCAGAAAAGGCTGGCTACATCAGAAAGATAGACACACTCAATTGCACAACAGATAACTGGTTGTTGTATACTGAGCAAATTGAGCAGTATTTTGAAGCAAATGAAAAAGCCAATGCAAAGCAAGTGCCAGTTTTGCTGAGCTCATTGGGTGGAAAAGTTTGCTTTGAAGTTTAACTTCTCCAACCAAACCAGCTGAAATGTGCTTGCTGATATTGTGAAAAGAACGTAGGAATATTTAGAACCGAAACCATTGCTAATTGTTGAATGCTTTAACTTTCATAAGCAGAATCAAAAAAGAGGGGAGTCCATTTCATTGTACATGGTTGAATTGAAGAGATTGTCCGAGCATTGTCAGTTCAATGATGGGGTTAATGGTGCACCGAGAGATGGGTTACTTTGTGGAATCTTACAAGAAATAGCTTCTAAATGAAGCAAAACTCACATTTAAAAGAGCAGTTGAAATCACTGTATCAATAAAACAGCAGATAGAGATGCAATTGAGTTGCAGTCAGAAATGAAAGTGAGTGTAAACAAAATTGCAATGTCTAAAACAGAAACCTGCCTGGCCGAATAAACTGTGTTATTGTTGTGCTAGGGGCTCACAACCACACCACCCACAAGGTGTGAGAAAGAAAGCATATGTATGAATGTATATTTTTTTGTTGAGATGCATTCTCCATTGAGTTAGAATTTATGTTAAACAGGGAGTAGTGTGGCGTATTTAATATTTCAAAAAATAGTTGAGTAATATTGTAAACTATTGTTAAAGCATTCTTTGTTTATATAGTTAATCACAGATTATTTATGAAAGTACTGTACGTGAATGGCACACATCATCACATAGTATGCACGCAAGTAAAAACAAAACTCGAGTGCACACATCATTCACAACTTCATGGTTTCCTTTCAATTAGTTTTATGTTTTGGAGTTATAAAACAACAGTCTCCACTGTTACATTTTACATCATGTCACTTCCAGGCCCGTTAGAGATAAACTGTCGCAGATATATTCCAATAAGAGCTCAAAGAATCCTTTATCATGATTTTTGATTTTAATCTCCAACATATCCTAATGTTCCTGAAAGGAAAAACTATTGAAAGTGCTGGCAAAGAAAATACCAACATTTCTAGGTTATGATATCTGAGAATATTATGAAGTAATAAGATGTGTCAATTCACCAAATTTCTCTGTGTAATCACTGTGGTGTGGATCCCTACAACTCGAAATAAAATTCTCCTCTAAATTACAAAATTACTTAGAACACACACTCAGTGTCCACTTTATTAGGTATGTTTGTACCTCCTGCTCATTAACGCAAATATCTAAAAAGCCAGTCACGTGGCAGCAACTCAATGCATAAAAGCATGCAAACTTGGTCAAAGGTTCATTTAGTATCAAAGTATACAACTCTGAAATTCTTCAAAAACCTGGGCAGCTATCAAACTAAGAAAGTAGAGAAAGGCAGCAGGGTCTTCAACCCACAAATCCCATCTCCCCACAAAACAACGCAAACAAAAACAGATCAGATACATCAATCCCCAAATCCCTCCTCCCACAAAAAGAATCAAGTAACACGGATCAGGAACATTGACCCCCCCAAGTCCCTCCTCCTACACAAAAAAATGAACAAAATAGATCAAGTACATCAACCCCCAAAACCCGTTCCCCACACAAAAAAGAAACACGAGAAGATCGGGTGGGAAAAAACCCCACAAAATATAAAAGCCTTAAGACTGCACAAAAAGAGGCTATAGTCCAAAATCCAAATCCAAAATGCTGAAAAAACCTGGACAACAGTCCGTAGTGGCAGACTCCCTCCTCTCCGGTACAGAGCAGCCGATCAGAAGCCAGGTAGCTGGCGTTCATGCTCTGCACTCACTTCGATGCTTCAAACCCCCCCCCTCCACAATCGCTTTTATCAGTGAACAAAGGAAGCTTTAATAGGTGAAATGGAGCCAAACTTTGGTTTGTGCCCTGTCCTGAAGCCTGCCCGCTATGAGGTTCGTGCACACTGACTCTACCTCTTGGAATCCTCTCAGATACTGAGGAGAGCTGGAACACCCAAACTATTTCCAAACTTCTGCATTCACTTCGATGTTTCAATTGCCCTGGTTGCTTTAATCGGCAAAATGGGATCAAGCATCGGCTCATGCAGCATCCTCACCATGGGGTTGGTTCATGCGCCTCTGCTTCCCAGAATCCTCTCGGAGAATGCAGAGCGCTGAAGCTTCCATACAATCTCCAAGTAGCAAAACTGTCAGGATGCTGAAGCTGGGACCCAATCCCAGACCGAGTACAGTGCGCATTGTGATATTTACTGAGTGGCAAATTCAGAGGGGCAACAAAGTCGGCGTCAAAGTTCAGACGAAGGTCAATAAATCCAAAAAATCAGAATCAGGAAACAGGCAGAGTCAATATTCAAACGGACAGAGTACAGATACAAATTCTGGAAAGGCTCCGGAAAACTTACTGTCACAATTTGGCAACAAACATGTGAAAACACAGGACTGAAATACACTGAGCAATAAACAGAGAGGCAGATGATAAGTGGAGCACAATGAGATGGAAGTAAAGCAGGTAGTAATGGGAAACAGGTGAGAGACGGGGTGCTCAGTGATACAGGGGTCGGAGTAGAGCAGGAGCATGGACGGGAGCACATGGGGCATGAAAACAAACAAGAGCACATGGCAATACAAAACCACAGGCTGACAGCTAGGGGCAAAACACACAAAAAGACAAAATTCAACTCGACGTTTTGACAGTACCCCCCATTCTACGGATGTCTCCTGGTGTCACGGTAGGTAGAGCTGGGAGCTGGCGCTGGAAGTCCCTGATGACAGAGGGGTCCAGGATGTTATAGGAAGGGACCTAACACCTCTCCTCAGGACCATAGCCTTTCCAGTCCATAAGGTACTGGAGGCCATGGCCCCAGCAACGAACATCCGGCAGTCAACTCATGAAGGTCTTTGACCTATCGATGAGCCATAGGGGTGGGAGCGGGGTTTGGGGACAGGACACAGGGGGTGACTCATGAAAGACTTGATGCGGGACAAATGAAAGGTAGGATGAATGTGGCAGCGAATGGAGGGGAGCTTGAGACAAATGGCAGCAGGGCTGATGACTTTAGCAATGGGAAAGGGGCCGATGAAGCGAGGGGGGTACGAACTTGCAGGAATCCACCTTGAGGGGCAAGTCTCATGTTGAAAGCCGCACCCACTGTCCCTGGCAATAACGTGAGCCCTTGGAGTGATGAAGGTCAGCTTGATGCCAGCAGAGACACTGAGAAGGGCAGAGTGAGTGTGCCTCCACGTTCACTGACAACGAAGGATGAATGCCTCGGCAGATGGAATGCCAACCTCCTCCTCCCGGGCAGGAAACAGTGGAGGCTGGTAGCCAAGGCAGCACTCGAAGAGGGGCAGACCAGTGGATGAGGATGGAGGAGAGTTTATGGTGTACTCGGCCCAGGGAAGCTGCTAACTCCACGCGGAGGGGTTCTGGGAGACCAGACACCACAATACCGTCTCCAGCTGTTGGTTGGTCCACTCGGTTTGACCATTGGTCTGTGGGTAGAATCCTGAAGACAGACTCAGAGGCACCCAGAAGATTACAGAAAGCCCACTAGAAGTTAGATGTGAATTCAGAGCCCCCTGTCTGACACAACACCTACAGGTAAACCATGTAATTTAAAAACATGCAGTACTAGTAATTTTGCTGTTTTGTTGGCAGAGGGGAATTTAGGTAAAGGAATGAAGAGTACAAACTTGGAGAAACGATCAAGTTTGTGAGAATGGTGGTGTTACCATCTGATGGAGGAAGACCGGTGACAAAATCCAGGGCAATGTGGGATCAGGGTCTCTTAAGGATAGGCAGGGATTGTAACAGACCAGCAGGTGACTGATTAGAGTTCTTGCCTTGAGCACAGACCGAGCAGGCTGAGACGACGTTGCGGATGTCATCTCCCATGGAGGGCCAGCAGAACCGCTGACTGATGAGGGCCTGAGTACATTTGGTTCCAGGATGACAGGATAACCGGGAAGAATGACCCCACTGCAATAACTGTGAGCGAACAAAGCTAGGAACATGAACATGGTTAGTGGGGCATTGATTAGGGGCTGTCTCGTTCTGTTGGGCAGCTTGCACCATGGTTACAATGTCCCATTGCGCTGCACCCATGAGACAGTGAGCAGGGAGGATGACATCAGGGACCTCAGAGGTAGGAAATCTTTGGGAGAGGGCATTAGATTTTCCATTCCTGGAACCGGACCGGAAGGACAGAGTAAAATTGAATCGCAAGAGAAACAGGGACCAATGAGCTTGACGAAGTTGAGACACTTGGCTGTACCGATATATTCCAGATTCTTGTGATCAGTCCAGACTAAGAATGACACCTTGACTCCCTCCAGCCAATGCCTCCACTCTTCCAGAGCTAGCTTCACAGCCAGCAGCTCCCGGTTCCCGACATTGTAACTCCACTCCGTGGTAGTGAGGCAGTGAGAGAAGGCGGCGCAGGGGTGTACCTTCTTACCCCTGGCCGAGCGCTGAGAGAGAACAGCTCCTACGCCAATGTCAGACACATCCACCTCCACAATGAACTGCCGGTCGGTGTCAGGTTGGATCAGGATGGGGGCAGAGGTGAAACGTTCCCTCAGGTCAGAGAATGCTTTCTCAGCAGCAGGGGACCAGGAGAATCTGACAGCTGATGAGGCAAGAGCAGTGAGTGGTGCAGCCAGTGTACTGTTGTTTCTGATGAAGCTGCGATAGAAGTTAGCAAAGCCCGAGAAGCGTTGCTGCTCCCGACGAGTCGAAGGTTGTGGCCGTTCGACCACCGCCTTGACCTTCTGTTGGTCCATCTGAATGGAACCGCCTGAAATTACATACCCCAGGAAGGAGACTGTATTGTGATGAAACTCATTTCTCAGCCTTCACAAAGAGCTGGTTCTCCAGAAGGCGCTGGAGAACTCTGCGGACGTGACCTGTGTGTTCAGCAAAGGACTTAGAAAAAAATCAAAATGTCGTTGAGATACACAAAAATAAATTGTTCAGCATGTCCCCGGGAACGTCATTTACCAAAGCTTGGAGGACGGCAGGGATATTGGTGAGACCGAATGGTATAACCAGATACTCGTAATGGCCTGGGGTGGTGTTGAAGGCCATCTTCCACTCGTCTCCTTCGCGGATGCGGACAAGATGATAGGCGTTACGGAGATCAAGCTTGGTGAAAACTGAGGCTCCCTGCAGTAGTTCTGCTGAGGTCATGAGCGGAAGAGGGTAACGGTTCTTAACAATGACTTCATTCAGTCTCCGGTAATCAATGCATGGACGCAAGGAGCTGTCCTTCTTTTTAACAAAGAAAATCCTGGCACCAGCAGGGGAGGAAGACGACCGGTTGATGCCTGCAGCCAGAGACTCTTGAATGTACTTATTCATGGCTTCTGTTTCAGGTACAGTCAGGGAATACAGCCAGCCCCTTGGGGGAGATGTGCCAGGCAGGAGGTCAATGGTGCAATCATATGGACGATGAGGCGGCAGGGAAGTGGCCCGGGACTTGCTAAACACAACCCTGAGGTCCATGTATTCAGGAAGAATGGCACTAGGGTCTGGAAATTCCTCGGGGGGGATCTGGGCTTGGAGACAAGGGGATCTGAACGTGGCAGAGGCAATGGGAGTGACAGAATGGGCTCCAGCCTACAATCTTTTGACTGAGCCAGTCAATGTGTGGATTGTGTTTAAATAGCCAGGGATGACCCAGGACAATGGGAGCTTGTGGAGTGTCAATAATATAAAGGGTTAACTGTTCATGATGGTTGCTGGATAAACTGAGACTCACCGGGGCCGTGACATGGGTGATGTTAGCCAGTCTCTGACCGTTCAAGGTGCTGGCCGCCAATGTTGACTGGCGAGCAGATGTGGGTAATCCTCACCGGGCAGCCAAGCCGGAATCGATAAGACACCTCTCCGCACCAGAATCGACCAAGGCGGAGACTGCTCGGCGTTAGACGCCCCACTCCAGAGAAGCAGGTACAAGAGTGAGTGGTGTTGAGGAGGGCCAGACAGGGGTCACTCTCACCTGAGTACTTTTCTGCAGGTGGCAGACGGGCATCTTGGATGGGAAGATTAAGCGAGAACGCGGAGGGTGGGCGGAAGATGCATCGCTGATGTTGATGGGCGTTCTGGGACAGCTGGAGTGACTGAGTTTGGGCTCCAAGGTCGGCTACATTGGCAGAAAATGACTCCACTGCCCTGAACATGGAGTTCAGCTGGTTCTGGTGTCCTGTTATTTCCGGACAGCTCTCAGACAGCCAGGGTCTGCTGGATCCATTCTGGCCAGATTGTACTGTCAGGACACTGGAGCAGGGATCCAGTCACAGACCCAGTACTGTGCACACTGTGATATTTACTGAGTAGCAAATCCAGAGGGACAACAAAGTCAGTGGCAAAGTTCAGACGGAGGTCAAGAAATCCAAAAATCAGACTCGGGAAACAGACAGAGTCGATATTCAGATGGACAGAGTGCAGATACAAATGCTGGAAAGGCTCAGGAAAATTCACTGGCACAATCTGGCAACAAAGCACATGACTGAAATACAGTGAGCAATAAACAGCGAGGCAGATGATAGGTGGAGCACAATGAGACACAGGTGGCAGCAACACAGGTAACAATGAGAAACAAGTGAGAGACGGAGTACTGAGTGATACAGGGGCCGGAGTAGAGCAGGAGCGGGGACAGGAGCCCATGGGGCATGAAAACAAACAAGAGCACATGACAATACAAAATCACAGGCTGACAGCTAGGGGCAAAACACACAAAAAGACAAAGTTCAACTGGAGATACTGACAGAAATACAGGCTCCAACTGAAGCCAGTTACTGTTCAGGCCAAACATTAGAATGGGGAAGAAATGTGATCTAATTTACTTTTGACTGTGGAGTGATTGTTGGTCCCAGACAGGGTGGTTTCAGTATCTCAGAAACTGCTGATCTCTTGAGATTTTCACAAACAACACTCTCCAGAGTTCACAGAGAATTGTGCGAAAAACAAAACAAAGTAAAAAAAAAACAGCTAGTGGGAGGCAGTTCTGTGGGTAAAGATACCTTGTCAATGAGAGATGTCAGAGGAGAATGGCCACACTGGCTCAAGCTGATAAGAAGGCAATAGTAACTCAGATAACCATGTGTTACCTCAGTGGTGTGCAGAAGGGCATCTCTGAATGCCAAGACACACCAAAGCTGGAAGTGGATGGTCTACAGCAGTGGAAAACTTAGGACTGAAGAAGGCTTTTGTCCTGAACCATTGGCTGTTTATTTATTACCATTGATGCTGCCTGCCCTGCTGAGTTCTTCCAGCATTTTGTGTGTGCTGCTCTGAATTTCCAGCATCTACAGACTCTCGTGATTAGGTTTAACCCCAGCCTAATTACGGGGCAATTCATAATGACCAATTAACCCAGCAATCCCCACTTCATTGGATTGTGGGAGAAAACCAGAACACCTGGAGAAAACCTATGTATACGTGGGGAGGAATGCCCTCACCGAGAACCCTGGAATTGAACTCTGAACTCCAATGGTTTGTAATAGCATCGTGCTGCCTGCTACGCCACAGTACCCCCCCCCCAACTCTCCCCCACTTTCCTTCCCAGGTGCCCAATTGCCTTCAGCTTGTCTTTTGTTGTTTCAGATTCCAACATGTGCAGTCTCTTGTGTGTCCGTAAAACAATCATAACTCTGCATATCCGCAACTCAGTTGGTGAACAACTGTGCTTAACGAGCCGTAAATCACCCTAATATAAAGAATCTGGTTTGAATCTCCACTCTATTCTGAGTACCCAACGATAATCCACAGCATGTGCATCAGACTGTAATCTGATAGTGGTCGACAACAGGTGTGTTTGTTGCGTTGCCCTCTGAAGCCTTAGGCAGAGGGAAATAAATCCAGCCTTTCACTTCCTGTTGGGGAAGACACTTGAAGCATTAACATATTTTAATATGCTGGAAAAGAAAAGAGCTATGTTTCAGATTTTGAATAAAAACAATATCAAGTGGTAGAGGTTCTGGGCTGGAGCCAGGATACACATTCTGGTTTATTCACGGGATGTCTTTGGGTAACTTTGGCACCATCCACTCGTTAACTCATTTTTTGAAGGAGAAAAGTAATTTCCTCTTCTCTGGTGCTTTCGAATTTGTGGGTCTCCAGAATGCCAGCAATAATGCGTCAACTGACACTCGCAAATGGTTCAGAATATTCAGGCCCCACGGTAGTATAGTGGCTAGTGCGATGCTAGTACAGCTTGAGGAGCTGGGAGTTCAGTTCCAGGTAAGAAGTTTGTACGTCCTCCCCGTGGACTACGTGGGTTTTCTCCATGTACTACGATTTCCTCTCACAGTCCAAAGGGATACCAGTTCATAGGCTAATTGGTCATTGTAAGTTTTCCCACATTTAGATCTGTGGGCTGCTGGTGGCACAGCTCGTTGGACCGGAAGGGCCTGTTCCCTTCTGTATTTCTAAACAAATGAACAAACGAACAAGCAAACATGTATAACTCTAAACACAAGAAAATCTGCAGATGCTGCGAATTCAGAGCAACACACGCAAAATACTGGAGGAACTCAGCAGGTCAGGCATCATCTATGGGAAAGAGTAAGCAGACGACGTTTTGGGCCGAGACCCTTCCTCAGGATTCTTCGATGTGTACTACTGACTGGTTAGGGAAGATTTACGGAGAATGCAGAGAAGTGTTACCAGGATGCTGTCTGGATTGGACAACTTGTCCAAAGAGGAAAGGCTGAGTGACTGGGGATTTTCTCTTCAGAGTGAAGGAGGATGAGGGGTGATTTGATAGAGGTGGGCAAGTTGTTAGGAGGCATAGATCAAGTGGACAGCAAGGATTTTTTTCCCAGGATGGAAATAGCCAATATGAGGGGGCATAACTTTAAGATAATTGGAGGAAAGTACAGGGAAGATGTCAGAGTTAAGTTTTCTTTTCAAATAGAGTGGTGTACTGTACATGGACTGTACTGCTGGGGTAGTGGTAAAGCCAGATACACTAGGAGCATTTAAGATACTCTAAGATGGATGATAGAAAAATGGTACATATGTAGGAGAGAAGGCTCAGATTGATCTTAAGCGAGGTTAAAAGGATGACACAACATGGGCTCTGTTAGGGCATATTCTGGAATTATGGTATATTTCAAATATTAAGTTCAACAACAACCAATCTTCAGACCCGAACGTGGATTGTAGATTGGGTTTAAAATGCAGCCCTAAACAGTACTGTTCTTGGAGCTGCAGACTGGAGTCAATTGAAACCAAGAAACACACCATTGACCCGAGATGTCAGTAAGTGCAGCCCAGAGTCAGTGTTGATTAACATTTATTTTGGGTGTCTGGAATGTGGATGTGAAGAAGGAGTCTGAAAATGATATGTAATTCAAAGGCAACTTTGTAGATACAGTGTAACTATAGGATTGTCCTGCCATTACCTTTGATATTTAGAATATAAAAATGTCACGTAATATTGGGTCAAAAAGGCCTCTGCTTCCAAGAGTGTTGAGAGTATGATGTGTATTTGTTTTGCTGAATAAAGACTTCTGTATTCACCAGGTTCAGTCTCTCTCCAGTGACTTCAATCACAGTCACAGCAGCTCAAAGGCCTGTACTATGCTGTAATGTTCTATGTTCTGTTCCACACATCTCCTTGAACCTTTGAACCTTTCCTGTCTGTCTGAGGCCTCCATCGGTCAGAATTGACCATGGATATTGCGTTCTAGCTGTCTAGATACACAAACCTGGGCAGTATGATATAGCGAGCAAGCTGTTGCCCATGTAGCAAACTCCCCCTCTCCGTGCTTCTGATGATCCCAAAGGAACAGCAGAGACCGAAACAATTTGGTACCAGTAATGTTGCAGGAGTTGCCACTCAACATTGAACTCAATGTAAGATCATCGAAGGGACTCCAGCTTGGGATTTTTCCCTCGGGGTTTATTTCCGAAGCCTTCCCCATGAGTGTGTACAGCTGCAAGGCAGCAGAGGTTTGAGATCAGAGATTTCCTTCTCCTGGATGAGCTGCCAAGCTCAGCTGATGATCCCCATCTGCCTGAAGCGACGGGTTTTAAGGCAGCAGTAAGCTACCTTTACCCTTTCTCCTGTCAGTAGAAATGGTTCTGAACCTTTTCATTTTCAGCTTAAATGCACGTCCTGTAGTATTGGGCATAAAAGATAATGGCGGTGTACCCTTTCTACACACAGTGTCCACTTTATTTGGGATCTGCTGTACCTAATTCAGTGGCCGGAGAGTGTATATTCCTGGTCTTCTGCTGCTGTAGCCCATCCACTTCAAGGTTCAACATGTTGTGCTTTCAGAGATGCTCTTCTGTACACCACTGTTGTAAATGTTGCCTTTCTGTCAGCTTGAACCAGTCTGGTCGTTCTTCTCTGACCTTTTCACCCACAGAACTGCTGCTTACTGGATTGTTTTCATTGTTTTTCACCCCATTTGTTGTAAACTGTAGAGCTTGTTGTGTGTGAAAATCCCAGGACATCAGCAGTTCCTGAGATACTCAGACCACCTTGTCTGGCACCGACAATCATTCCACAGTGGAAGTCACTTCGATCGCATCCCTTCCCTATTCAGATGTTTGGTCTGAACAACAACTGAATCTCATGGCCACATCTGCATGATTTTATGCATTGAGTTGCAGCCTCATGATTGGCTGATTAGGTATTTGCGTTAATGAGCAGGTGTTCTGGTATACCTGAAAATAGAGCTTTGACCGGCGGCCAATCCAAAGTTTGGAGAGGAGGAGACTTCTCTTAGGTCCAAAGCGCGAGGGTAAAAGAGTAGCAGTGGGTTGCGACAGCAGGAAATGCTTCGACCAGCGATCAATCGGCATTAGGGATTGATTAGTAAGAGCAAAATAGAGAAAGGCGGGGGTAAGTGCAGCAGCCATTGTTGCAGCGGCTGTCGTTAGAGTGAGCGTAGTCACAGTGGTGATCTTGACGTTTTAGCTCTTCAAGTCTTCATCAAAGAGAGCCTTAGAGAAAGCAAAGGAAAGAAAAGCTAAAGTGTTTTTCCTTCTCTTCTTTATATCTACTCAGTTAGGACAGTAGAGGTGACAGGTAGGATAGTGAAATGCTCCTCTTGTGGGATATGGGTAGGCAGGGAGAGATCTAGTGTTCCTGATGACTACAACTGTGAGAAGTGCATCCAGATGCAGCTTCTAATAAACTGCATTAAGGAGGTGGAGCTGGAAGTGGGTGAACTCTGGATCGTTCCGGAGGCTGAGGAGATGATAGAGAGGATATATAGTGGTAGTTACATCCAAGGTGCAAGACACAGGAAACTGTGTGACAGTCAGGAAGGGGAAAGAGGCCTGTGCAGAGTACCCCAGTGACCATGCCCCTCAACAACAGGTATATCGCTTCTGATGCTGTCAGGGGAGATGACCTAACAGAGAAAAGTCACAAAGGTTGTGTCTCTGGCATTGAGTCTGCCTCCATGGCTCAAAAGGAAAGTGAGGTGAAAGGCACACTGTGGTGATAGGGGACTTGTTAGTTAGGAGAATGGACAGGAGGGTCTGTGGGCGAGAACAAGCTTCTGGGATGGTATCTTGCCACCTGGGTGCCAGTGTTCGGAATATCTCTTATCAAGTCCTCAACGTTCTCAAGAGGGAGGGTGAACAGTTCATGTAGGTACCAATGACATGGTAGATGAGTGCCAAGTTTCTGCATACGGAGTTCAGGGAGTTAGGTGCTAAGTTAAATGGCAGGACCTACAGGTTTGTGATCTCAGGATTGCTACCCATGACATGTGCTAATGAGGCTAGAACTAGGAAGATTATACAGTTTAATAAGTGGCTAAGGAGTTGGTTTAGGACAGAGGGCATAATATTTCTGCATGGTTGAGCTCTTTTCCAGGGAAGGTGGAACCTGTGCAGAAAGGACAATTTGCACCTGAACTGGAGAGGGACTAATATCCTAGCGGGAAGGTTTGTTAATGCTGCACGGTGGGGTTTAAACTAAAGTTGCAGGGGGATGGGAGCTAGAGAGCCAGAGCAGTTAGTGGGGAGGTTGTGGAGGCAGATGTTGGAAAGACCTCAGACAAAGTTAGGAATCAAAAGGTTGAGCATGGTGTGACTATTCTGAGCTGCCTATACTTCAATGCAAGATGTACCATAGGAAAGAGAGGTAACAGTGCTGAAGATGAGGTAGCTGGTTTCCAAACAGAGGCAATGTGTAGTGAGGAGAGGCTGTTGATAGGGCAAAATTGCAGTCAACAGGATAAGTTGCAATGTAAAAGGTGGACAAAATCGAAAAGGTGAATATAGGACTGAAGGTGTTGTATTTGGAAGTGTGCACAGTACACAGAATAAGGTAGATGAACTTGCAGCACAGTTACAGATTGGCAGATATGATGTCTTAGCCATCACTGAATCATGGCTGAAATACTGTTGCTGGGAGTGTAATGTCCAAGGAAAAACATTGTATCAAAAGGATAGGCAGGAAGACAGAGGGGGCAGCATTGCTCTACTGGTAAAAAATTAATTCAAATCATCAGGAAGAGGTGACATAGGGTCAGAAGGTGATGAATCATTGCGGATAGAGCTGAGGAACTGCAAGGGTAAAGAGATCCAGATGGAGGTGTGCACCAAGCCCCAAATATTAGTAAGAATGTGACCTAGAAATTACAACAGAAGATAGAAAATGCATACCAAAAGGGCAGCGTTTTAATAGTCTTAGGGGTTTGGTACTTTGGAAAAACCAGGTTGGTGCTAGATTATAGGTGGAGGAGTTTCTAGAGTGCCGATGAGAAGGGTTTTTAAAGCAGCTCATGCCTGAGTCCCCTAGAGAATCAGTTATGCTGGATTGTGTGTTGTGCTATGAACCAGAATTGATCAGAGAGCTTAAGGTAAAATAACCCTAAGGGGTGAATGATCTTCTACAAAATTATAAAAACATTTTTTTAAACTTTGAAAAGCTTTTATAAACCAACATAAAGCAATAATAAAGTCATGAAGATGGTAAAGATGGAATATGAAACTAAGCTAGCCAATAATATTAAAGAGGATACTAACAGTTTCTTCAGAGACATAAAATGTATAAGAGAGGTGAGAGTGGACATTGGACCACTGGAAAACGATGCTGGAGATGTAGCAAAGGTGGACAACAAAATGGTGAACAAACTGAACAAGTATTTTGCAACAGTTTTCACTGTGGAAGACACTAGTAGTATGGTGGAAGTTTCAGGTGTCAGTGGTCATGAAGTGTGTGAAGTTACCATAACTAGAGAGAAGGTTATTGGGAAGCTGAAAGGTCTGAAGTTAGATAAGTCACCTGGACCAGATGGTGAACACCCTAGAGTTCTGATAGAGGTGGCTGAAGAGATTGTGGAGGCATTAGTAATGATCTTTCAAGAATCACTAGATTCTGGAATGGTTCTAGAAGAATGGAAAATTGTGAATGTCATTCACTCTTTGAGAGGCAGAAGAAAGGAAACTACAGGCCAGTTAATCTGACTTCAGTGGCTGGGAAGATGTTGGAGTTGATTATCAAGGATGTGGTTTTGGGGTACTTGGAGGCACGTGATTAAATAGGTCATAGTCAGCATGGCTTCCTCAAGGGAAAATCTCGCCTAACAAATCTGTTGGAATCCTTTGGAGAAGTAACAAGTAGGATAGACAAAGGAGTTCAGTTGATGTTGCGTACTTTGGATTTTCAGAAGACCTCTGACAAGCTGCCACACATGAGGCTGCTTAACAAACTATGAGCCCATGGATTACAGGAGAGATTGTAGGATGGATAAAGCAGGGGTTGATTGGCAGGAGACAAAGAGTGTGAATAAAGGGAGCCTTTTCTGGTTGGCTGCCAGTGTCTAGTGGTTTTCTACAGGTATCTGTGTTGGGACCAATCCTTTTTACTTTATATGTCAGTGATTTTGATGATGGAATTGATGGCTTTGTTGCAAAGTTTGCAGATGATTTGGAGATAGGCAGAGGGGCAGGTAGTTCTGAAGAAGCAGAGAGTCTGCAGAGAACTTAGACAGGTTAGGAGAATGGGCAGAGAAATAAATAGCAGATGAAATATAGTGTTGGAAAATGCACGGTCATGCACTTTGGTAGAAGAAATGAAAAGGTTGACTTTTTTCTCAATGAAGAGAAAATGAAAAAAAAAACTGAGGTGCAAAGGGACTTGAGAGTCCTTGTGCAGGATTCCCTGAAGGTTAACTTGCAGGTTGAGTCAGTGGTGAGGAAAGCAAATTGCAAAGTTAGCATTTATTTCAAGTAAATTATAAAAGTAAGGATGTAACGTTGAAGCTTAAAAAGCACTGGTGACATCTCAGTTGAGGTATTGTGAGCAGTTTTGATCCCTTATCTTAGAAAAGATGTGCTGAAACTGGAGAGGGTTCAAAGGAGGTTCATGAAAATGACTCCAGGATTGAATAGCTTGTCATTTGAGGAGTGTTGTATGGCTCTAGGCCTGTATTCACTCGAATTCAGAAAGATAAGGGGTGACCTCATTGAAATCTATTGAATGGTGAAAGGCCTTGATAGAGTGGATGTGCAGAGGATGTTTCCTATGGTGGGAGACTTCAAGATCAGGGGAGACAGCCTCAGAGTAGAGAGTGTCCACTTAGAACAGAGATGAGGAGGAATTTCCTTAGCCAGAGAGTGGTGAATCTGTGGAATTCTTTGCCACAGGCAGCTTTGGAGACCCAGTCTTTATGTATATTTAAGGCAGAGGTTGATAGATTTTTGATTTGTCAGGGCATGAAGGGATAAATGAGTAAGGCAGCAAGCTGGATCTGAGAGAAAAATTGCATCAGCTGTGATGAAATAGCAGAGCAGACTTGATAGGTCAAATGCCTTAATTCTGCTCATACATTTTATAGTCTTAAGGTCATGGTCACATGGTACCTAATAAAGTGGCCACTGAGTGTATGCCCTCTCCTTTACTCAGTCCAATTTGCTTTTCAATTTTAATCTTGGTGTTCTGTATCTCAACTTCTTTTATCTGTCGTTACCTTGTCTGGGACCTCATTCTCATTTACATCAAGAACGTGCCCCTTGGCTTGCTGCTCTTTTCAAGGGATGACATCTTGTTCATGTTGTCCTTCATGAGTACTTTGACACAGTTACCATGCAGAATATTTGCCATCTTTTCATTCTCACCAACAATGTTCATTTCTACACTGGCTCACTTTGGAAAACAAAATATTTAACAATGGGTTTATCAAATGATGCTTGACAACAAGCTACACAGGGTCAAAGGGGCAGATGTAAGCAATGTCTTAAAAGAGGAAAGACGTGCTGTTCAGTGAAGGAATTTAAGAAACAACTGAAGGAGAAAATATGGCTGCCAGTTGTGAAGTCTTTAAATTCAGGACAGTAAAATTAACGTCAACATTAATTTATTATCAAATCCTGCGATTCATTTTCTTGTGGGCAATCACAGAAAATATATAGCAACACAATAGATTCAATGAAAGACCATAAGCAGCAGGACAGACAAGAACCAATGTGCAAAAAAAAACAACAAACTGTGCAAATACTAAAAGAAAGGGAAAAAAAATACTGCGAAGATGAGATAAAGAATACTTAGGAGAGAGTCCATAGGTTATGAAAACAGTTTAATGTTAGGGTGAGTGAAGTTCAAAGGCTCATTTATTATCAAACAGTACAACTCAGAAATTCTTCTTGTCCAGATGGTCATAAGACCAAGAAAGAAAAGAGAGGTAATCGTCAACACCCAAATCTCCCTCCTCTGCACACAAAAAAATACCAAGAAAGGTTGGCAAAAAGCACAGAACATAAAGGACTGAAAAGAAATCTGTAGTCTAGGTCCATATACAAAACACAGAAAACCTGGGTAGCATTCTTTATGCACAGTGGCAAGACTTTCTCTGGCAGTGAGCAAACCCACAAGTAATCAAAAGGCAGTCTCCCCCTCCATAGCAGAGTGAGCTCTCAGCTATAAAAATGTAGACTCGCCTATCCCTAGCAGAACGATTCCCCCAGCGATAAAAAAAACATTCCCCCATGTCTGTAGCAGAGCGATCTCACCAGCACTCAAAAGGCAGGCACCTGGCACTTTCCTTCCACATTCGCCTTGATTTCCCTTGTTGCTTTAATCAGCAAAATTGAGTCAAACCTTAGCTCAGTCCCTGTCCTGCAACCTTCTCACCACAAAGTTGACGCATGCTCTCTCTGCCTCCCAGAATCCTCTCGGAGACTGCAGAGTGCTGAAACACTCAAACAATCTCTATCGGCAAACCACAGACTCATACACTTCCAGAATCACATTCAAGATGAAAAACAAACATGGAAGACATAAAAGAAGTGAAATATATGGTTTCGTGAAGGAGTATTATACTCAGGCGCTATCTTGACTGGAAGTCCAAGGAGTACACCAGAGTTACCCCCTCTGGTTCAGGACCCTGATAGTTGAGGGGTAATAACTGTTCCTGAACCTGGTGCTGTGGGACCTGTGACTTCTGTACCTTCTTCCTGATGGCAGCAGTGAGATGAGAGCATGTCCTGGGTGGTGGGGTCCTTAATGATGGATGCTGCTTTTCTGTGACACCGTTCTGTGTAAATGTGCTAAATAGTTGGAAGGTCTTTATCCATGATGGACTATGATTTACATGTGCCAAATAAAGCTTATCTTCTTTAATTTTCAGTTTCTCACACAATGATTTCCCTTATGGGGGCAGCATGGTAGCGGAGTGGTTAGTACAATGCTTTACAGTACCGACGTCCCAGGTTCAGTTCCCACCTTTGTCTGCAAGGCACTTGTACATTCTCCCTGTGACTGCATGGGTTTCCTCTGGGTACTCTGGTTTCCTCTCACAGTCCAAAGATGTACCAGTTGCTCGGTTAATTGGTTGTTGTAAATTGTCCTGTGAGTAGGGTAGGTTTCTCTGACAGTGGTGTCTAAAAAGAGGATGCTGTCCAAGTTGCATACCATCTTGGGCAATGTCTCCCATCCACTCCATAATGTACTGGTTAGGCACAGGAGTACATTCCACCAAGATGCAACACTGAGCGTCATAGGAAGTCATTCCTGCCTGTGGCCATCAAACTTTACAACTCCTCCCTTGGAGTGTCAGACACCCTGAGCCAATAGGCTGGTCCTGGACTTATTCCACTTGAAATAATTAACTTATTATTATTTAATTATTTATGGTTTTTTATTGCTATATTTCTACACTATTCTTGGTTGGTGCGGCTGTAACAAAACCCAATTTCCCTCAGGATCAATAAAGTATGTCTGTCTGTCAATTAGCGGTTGCTGGGCCACATGGCTCAAAGGGCCAGTAAGGCCTATTCTGCATTGCAACTAAATAAATAAATAAACAAAGAAAGAAACAAATAAAATTAATTATCAATTCCAAAATTCCCCTTCACCCCGTTATAGGAGATACGTCAAGGCTTTGGAGAGGTTGCATGTGCTATCATGAGAGGTTTGACAAACTGGAGTTGCTTTTTCTGGAGCGGCTGAGGCTGAAGAGAGATCCGAGAGAGGTTTATTAGATTATGAGAGGCACAGATAGTGCAGACAGCCTGTATATTTTCCCCAGCTTTGAAATGCCCGAAACCAGAGGGCATGAATTAATGGTGAGAGGGAGTAATTTCAAAGCAGATAAAATTACGAAAGGGATAGATAAGATAGAGGCAGGAAAGTTGTTCCCACTGGTAGGCGAGACTAGAACTAGGGGACATAGTCTCAAGGTTCGGGGCAGTAAGTTTAGGATGGAGTTGAGGAGGAACTGCTTTTCCCAGAGAGTGGTGAACCTGTGGAATTCTCTGCCCAGGGAAGAAATGGAGGCTACCTCAGTAAATATATTTAAGAAAGGGTTGGATAGATGTTTTCATAGTAGGGGAAGTAAGAGTTACGGGGAAAAGGAAGGTAGGTGGACATCAGCCCGAGGTCTGATCAGCCATGATTTTATTGAATGGCGGGGAAGGCTCAACAGGCCAAATGACCTACTCCTGTTCCTTTTTCTTATGTTCTTATGAGATGTGAGAGTCAAGGTTATTTTGTACACAGATTGGCCTGGAATGTGCTCTGTAAGGTGATGGTAGAGGCAGGTACATAAGGAACTTTTAGGTAATGAACATAAGAGACATTTATATTGGCACGTGAATATGAGGAAAATTGAAGGATGTGGACATTGTGTAGGCAGAAGAGATTAGTTTAGTTGGCCATTCGATCACTAATTTTATTGTTGTGGGGCAGAGGTCCTGCTGCTGTGCTGTACTGTCTTGTGTTCAATGCATTGATTTATTTGTTGTAACCACTGATCCATCAGGAATCGGTACAATTTTTCCTCAGTTTGAACAGCTCCATTTCTTATTCCCATTCCGACCTGTGACCTCCTCAACTGTCGCAATGACCCACACTCAGATGGGAGGAGCAACACCTTTTATTTCATCTGGGTCACCTTCAACCGGATGGAATGAACGACTTCTCGATCTTCTGGTAAGCCCCCCCCACCCTTCACCACTCCCCATCCCCATTTCCCTCTCTCACCTTGCCTGCCCATCACTTCCCTCTAGTTCTCTTAACCCCTCTTCTTTGTTCCATGGTCTTCTGTCCATAATACCATAAGATATAGGAGCAGAAGTAGGCCATTCAGCCCATTAAGTCTGCTCTACCATTCACTCATGGGCTATCACAGTCCTTCTGGTCATCCCCACTCCCCTGCCTTCTTCCCATACCCTTTGTTGCCCTGGCTAATCAAGAACCTATCTATCTCTGCCTTATTACTTGGCCTCCACAGATGCTCGTGGCAACAAATTCCACAGACTTACCTCGCTCTGACTAAAGTAATTTCCCCACATCTCTGTTCTAAATAGACATCCTTCAATCCTGAAGTTGTGCCCTCTTGTCCTAGATTCCCCTATCATGGGGAATAATCATGCCATATCTAATCTGTTCAGGTCTTTTAACATTTGAAATGTTTCTATGAGATCCCCCCTCATTCTCCTGAACTCCAGGGAATACAGCCCAAGAGCTGCCAGATGTTCCTCATACATTTCATTCCTGGAATCATTCTCATGAATCTTCTCTGAACCGTCTCCAATGTTAGTGTATCCTTTCTAAAATAAGGAGTCAAAACTGCACACAAAACTCCAAGTGTGGTCTCACAAGTGCCTTATCAAGCCTCAACATCATAACCCTGCTCTTATATTCTATATCCAACATTGCATTCACCTTCTTTACCACTGACTCAACCTGAAGGTTAACCTTCATGGTATCTGACACAAAGACTCTCAAGTCCCTTTGCATCTGTGCATTTTGAATTCTCTCCCCATCTAAATAATAGTCTGTCCATTTATTTCTTCCACCAAAGTGCATGACCATACACTTTCCAACATTGTATTTCATTTTCCACTTCTTTGCCCATTCCCCAAAACTATCTAAGTCTCTCTGCTTCATCAACATGACCTGCTCCTCCACCTACCTTTGTATCATTGGCAAATGTAGCCACAAATCCATCAATCCCATCATCCAAATCATTGACATACATCGTAAAAAGCAGCAGTCCCAACACTGACCCCTGTGGCTAACTGGCAGCCCATCAGAATAGGATCCCTTTATTCCCACTCTTTGTTTTCTGCTAATCAGCAAATACTGCACCCATGCTAGTAGCTTCCCTGTAATTCCATGAGTTCGTATCTTGCTAAGCAGCCTCATGTGTGGCATCTTGTCAAAGGCCTTCTGAAAATCCAAGTATACAACATCTACTGTATCTCCTTTGTTTATCCTGCTCGTAATTTCCTCAAAAAATTGCAGTAAGTTAGACAGACAGTATTTTCCTTTCAGGAAACCATGCTGGCTTTGGCCTATCTTGTCATGTGCCTCAAAGTACTCAGTAATCTCATCTCTAACAATGGATTCCAACAACTTCCCAACCACTGACGTCAGGCTAACAGGTCTATAGTTTCCTTTCTGCTGCCTCCCACCCTTTTTAAATAACATTTGCAATTTTCCAGTCATCTGGTACAATGCCAGAATTTATCGATTCTTGAAAGATCATTGTTAATGCCTCTGCAATCTCTCCAGCTATTTCCTTCAGAACCCGAGGGTGCATTCCATCAGGTCCAGGAGATTTATCCACCCTCAGACCATTAAGCTTCCTCAGCACCTTCTCAGTCGTAATTTTCTCTGCACAATCTTCACTTCCTTGCCACTCTTGAATGTCCGGTATACCGCAGATGTTTTCCACTGTGAAGACCATTGCAAGATATGCATTCAGTTCCTCTGCCATCTCTGTGTCTCTCATTACAATAACCAGCATCATTTTCTGTTGGTTCTATATCTACCCTCAACTCTCTTTTACCTTTAATATGTATATAAAAAAGCTTTTAGGACCGTCTTTGATAGTAGTCACCAGCTTCCTTTCATAATTCATCTTTTCCTTCCTAATGACCTTCTTAGTTTCCTTCTGCAAGCTTTTATAAGCTCCCCATTCCTCTATCTTCCCACTAGCTCTGGCTTCCTTATATGCCTCCTCTTTTGCTTTTACTTTGGCTCTGTCTTCATGGTAGTATCCTTCCATTCGAAAATTTCTTCTTGTTTGGAATTTATCTGTCTTGCACTTCCCTCATTTTTCACAGACACTCCAGCCATTGCTGCTCTGCTGTCCTTCCTGCAAGTGTCCTTTCCAGTCAATCTTGGCCAGTTCCCCTCTCATGCCGTTGTAATTTCCTTTATTCCACTGAAATACCGACACATTGGAATTTAGTTTCTCCTTCTCAAATTTCAAAGTGAACTCAATCATATTGAGATCACTGTTCCCCAAGGGTTCCTTAACCTTAAGCTCTCTTATCAACTCCGGATCATTGCACAACACCCAATTCAGCATAGTCCAATCGGACAGCCCCTTCTCCAGCCCTGTGTCTCTTTCACAGATCAGCTTTCTAGCTCTTTACTTCAGGCCTCCCCCTCCAATTTCACCCATCAGCCTTTGTTCCTCCCCCCCCCTCCCCCCATCTTCTAACACTGACTCCTCATCTTTTTCTCTTCAGTCCTGAGGAATGGTCTGGGCCCAAGCGTTGGCTGCTTACTCTTTCCTCTAGATGCTGTGCGGCCTGCAGATTTCTTCCAGCATTTAGTGTGTGATACAAAGGGCATTGCTTTTTTGACACGAGGCTATCACTTTTCAGAGGAAAGATGATTGATTGCTACGTTATGCAATGAAATCCAATCTAATACCGGCTTCTCACTCAGGTGGCAGAAGATGGATCACTTTTCCAAAGACTGACTGGGTCGAAGGCGGGTGAAAAGTCCTGATAAATCCTATGGCATAACTAGACCCTTACGATGACCTTGTCTGTTTCATTTTATAAAAGATTCTTAGAATTCGGAAGAAGGAGGGGTAACCTCATTGAAATCTATTGAGTGGTAACAGAGTGGATGTGGAGAGGATGTTTCCTATGGTGGGAGAGTCTCAGGCCAAGGACACAGCCTCAGAATAGAAGGGTGTCCTTTTAGAACAGAGATGAGAAGGAATTTCTTTACCCAGAGGGTGGTGAATCTGTGGAATTTGTTGCCACAGGCATAAGCGGAGGCAAAGTTTTTACATATATTTAAGGGAGAGGTTGACAGATTCTTCATTAGTCAGGGCATGAAGGGATAGAGAGAACTAAATGATGAAATGATTCAAGTCAGAAAGTTTTCTGTGAAAGGAAACCTTGCCTCACAAATCAGTTAGAATTGATTCTAAAGGAAAGTCAGTGGGTGCCACTTACTTGGATTTTCAGAAGGCATTTGATAGGGTGCTTCACATTAGGCTACTTAACAAGATAAAGGAAAGATACTGGCATGGATAGTAGAATGACTGACAGCCAGGAGGCAGTGAGTGGGAATAAAGGGGGCCTTTTCTGGTTGGCTGCCAGTGACTAGTGATGTTCCTCAGGTTCACATTGTTTGTCAGTGATTTGGATAATGGGATTGACGGCTTTGTGGCAAGGTTTATGGATGATACAAAGGTAGGTGGAGGGATAGGTGGCGCTGAGGAAGCAATGCGATTACAGCAGGACAGACAAAATGGAAGAATGGGCAGATGGAATAGGGTTGGGAAACGCATAACAATGCATTTTGGTAAAAGAAACAGAAGTGCAGACTATTATCTAAATGGGGAGAAAATTCAAGCACCAGAGGTGCAGAGGGACTTAGGAGTCTTTGTGCAGACTCCCAGAAGGTTCATTCACAGGTTGAGTCTGTGGTAAAGAAGGCAAATGCAATGTTGGTTTTCATTTCAAAGGGAATAGAATATAAAAGCAAGGAGATGTTGCTGAAGCTTTATAGGACACTAGTCAGTCCATACTGGAGTATTGTCAACAGCTTTGGGGCCCTTATCTCAAAGGATGTATTGTCATTGGAGAGAGTCCAGAGGAGATTCACGAGGATGATTCTGGGAATGAATGGGTTAACATGACGAATGTTTGGCAGCTTTGGGCTTGTTCTCACTGGAATTTAGAAGAATGTAGGGGGATCTCATTGAACCTACTGAATGTTAAAAGGACTAGATAAGGTGGATGTGGAGAGGATGTTTCCTGTGGTGGGGGTATCCAGAACCAGAGGGCACAGCCTCAAAGTTAAGAGGCAACCTTTTAGAACAGGAGTAAGGAGGATTTTTTTTTAGCCAGAGTGATGAATCTGTGGAATGATCTGCCAGGTCAGTTGGTATATTCAAAGCAGAAGTTGATAGGTTCCTGATCTGATGTAGCATCAAGGGATATGATGAGTGGGCAGGTGTATGAGGTTAAATAGGATCTGGGATCAGTCATGGTGAAATGGTGGAGCAGAGTCATTGGGCCAAATGCCTTAATTCTGCTTCTATGTCTTATGGTCTTATTCTCTGTGACCAAAATGGGACTGATGAAGATTGCTGTCAGCAGCATTTCAAAGAAGCAGACAGAGTTAATGTGATGCCAAGAACCATTCATCTGTCTTAACTTCTGAAAAAGGACAGTAAATTACCCGGTGTTTTGAATTATACAGTAATACTGTTGGATTGTAAAGTTTGATTGCCATAATTATTTCCTTAGGTAGAGTCCACGTTCAGCAGGATAAAGAAATGTTATAGGAAGGGAAATCATGAAACTATTCAACTCAAACATAACTTTTCTTTGAGACTTTGGTGCAGCCTGACGTTGTGAAATCAGACAGATGGTGGTTATTGTCGGCACGTCAGGAAAAGGAAGAAAAGCCTCTTATCAAATGTGTAACCGCCTAAAAAAATGTAATCACAACAGATACTCTTGATGGCCACTTTATTAGGTACACCTATACACCTGCCAATGAACACAAATATCTAATCAGATGAGGATCGCTCAGTGGCCTTTCAAAGAAGCATACTGAGTTAATGTGATACCAAGATCTATTTATCAGGCTGAAAGTGGATGGGAAATGCATGTGGCAGCAACTCAGTGCATAAAAGCATGCAGACATGGTCAGGAGTTTCAGTCTTTTTCAGACCAAACATCAGAATGGGGAGGAAATGGAATCTAAGTGACTCTGACCACAGAATAATTGTTGGTGCCAGATGGGGCGGTTTGCGTATCTCAGAAACTGCTGATCACCTGGAATTTTCACACACAACAATCTCTGCAGTTTACAGAGAATGGTGTAAAAAACAAAAACAAAATCCAGCGAGCGGCATTTCTGTGGGTGAAACATCTTGTTAGTGAGAGAGGTCAGAGGAGAATGGCCAGACTGATTCAAGCTGACAGGATGGTGACACTAACTCAAATAATCGTGTTACTACAGTGATGTGCAGAAGAGCTTCCCTGAACACACAATCCATCGAACCATGAAGTGGATGGGCTACAGCAGCAGAAGACCATGAACAGACATCCAATTGCCACTTTATCAGGCATCAGAGGAAGCAAATAAAGTGGCCACTGAATATAAATGAAAAACAGACTAATCAATCACAGGAGATTCTGCAGATGCTGGAAATCCAGAGCAATACACACTGAATGCAACAGGTCAGGCAGCATCTATGGAGGGGAATAAACAGTTGATGTTTCCAGTTCAGACCTTTCATCAGGACTGGAAAGGAAGGGGGCACAGAAGCCAGAATTCAAAGGCCAAGGGAGGGGAAGTACATGCTGGCAGGTGACAGACGAGGCCAGGTGAGGGGGAAGGTGGGGGGGTGGGTGAAGGAGGGGGATGAAGTAAGAAGCTGTGAGGTGATAGGTGGAAGAGGTAAAGGGCTGAGTGGACCATGGGAGAAAGGGAAGGAGGTGGGGAACCAAAGGGAGGTGATAGGCAGGTGAGGAGAAGAGAAACTGTAAAAGGGGAGCCAGAAAGGGGAATGGAAAATGAGAGAAGGGGGAGAAATTATCAGAAGCTAGAGGAATCAACGTGTGGTAGGACATTCCTCTACAGGTGGAACGGAGACAGGTTAACCCTTATTGACATCGATAGATCTGGGTTGAGAGGGTGAACTGTGTTAGGTTCCTCAGCATAAACATCACCGAAGATCTCACGTGGTCTGTACGTACGGGCTCTGTAGATGTGAACTGTTCAGGACATTAACAGAGACAGATGTGTAAAAAGGGCCCAAAGGATCATTGGGGACCTAAGTCACCCCAACCACAAACTGTTCCAGCTGCTACCATCCGGGAAATGGTACCGCAGCATAAAAGCCAGGACCAACAGGCTCCGGGACAGCTTCTTCCACCAGGCCATCAGACTGTTGAATCCATGCTGGTACAATTGTATTTCTGTGCTATATTGACTGTCCTGTTGTACATATTATTTATTACAAATTACTTTAAGTTGCACATTGCACATTTAGATGGGGACATAACGTAATGATTTTTACTCCTCATGTATGTGAAGGATGTTAGTAATAAAGTCAATTCAATTCAGGTTAAACGTTACTCAGACTGGTGACACGTAGAAAATGTTGGAGGAACTCATCTGGTCAGACAGCATCTATGGAAAGGAATAAATTGTTGATGATTCAGGCCCAGTGCAAAGTATTGGCTTGAAACTTAGACTGTTTATTCCTCTCCATCGATGTTGCCAGACCTGCTGAGTTCATCCAACATTTTGTGCATGTTACTCTAGATTTGCAAGATCTACAGTATCTCTTGTGTTTAACTGTACTGTAGCTTTTGTCCTTCCTGAGTTCAAGTATTTAAAAAAAACTTCAGCAGCTCGTCACTATGGAGGCACACTGCTGGCCTGAACAGCAGAGAAACATCAGAGTATAATTATTCATTAAGCCCCTGGGGCACTGTACTACCGTCTAAAAGGGAAATGCGGCAACGAGACAAGTGCTAGCCTTTGAAGCGACAAATCCAGGCGAGATGTGAAACTTCTGGGAGGAGATTGTTTAGAACTGATACCTTTTAGAATAAATACCAGTGGATAAGACACTGAATAGGAATATAAATAAGAAATTTTGGGGAAAAAGGAAAATTGAATACATTCAAAGCTGAAAGCACAACAACATAGGGAAGGTAGTGATTTGAAAGGGAGAGTAGGTTGAATCAGAATCAGCTTTATTTTCACTGACAGCTATTGGGAAATTTGTTGTTCTGTGGCAACAGTACAGTGAAAGCCTCCATTGCTCGAGATCAACCATGGATGCTCCATCTCACAAAAATACAACTGCAGATGCTGTGGATCAAAGAATAGGTACACAACGCTGGAAGAACTCAGCAGGCCAGGCAGCATCCGTGAGAAAAGAGTAGCCAATGTTTTGGGCCAAGACCCTTCATCAGGAATGGGGGGGAAGAGAGGGCCGAAGCCCAGTAATAGAGATAGGGGAGGGGGTAGGGCCTAGAGGCGCCAGGTGGAAAACCAGTCAGAGGAAAGATAAAGGGGGGAGGGGGAGGGGATAAGCATAAAAAAACTGTAGAGATAAAGAAGCAGAAAGTTGAAAGGGGAGAGAGGCCGAGAGGGACCTGGGATAGGGGGAGGGGGAGGGGGAGGGAATTACCAGAAATTGGAGAATTCAATGTTCATACCACATGGTGGGCACGGAACTCGCTGAGGTGGGGGTGGAGGGGGACAAAAGTGAGGCCCTTACTGAGGACAGAGCGTTCTGCCTCAGATAGGGGAAGGTCAGGGCGGAAGTTTGGGACTGGGGTTAAGGGAGGGTAAGGAGTGGGAAGTCTCAGGTGGAGGAGGGGAGTTGGGATGTTCAGGGAGAGCGGGCAGAGGGGAGGATGAGGGATCGGAGGGATGGAGAGGGGATGAGGGATGAAGGGAAGGCTGGGAGTCACAACGAGAATAGGAGGGAGCAGGGGAATAGGACGGGTGACAGGACGGGCGGCAGGACCGACGGTCCCGGCCATAGGATCCCGGTCTGAGCCGGACCCGGAGCTGGGGCCTCCGGAGCTTATAGCCCGCAGGGTGTCAAATCCGTGGTCAGAGTCTGGAGAGAGAGAGTTTGTGGCCTGCCGGGGGCTGGAGCCCATATCTGTGGGGGTCCATCTCAGCTGTCTACATGATACACAAGCCAGGGCAGTACCAGCAGGCTCCCCCTCTCCAGCAGCTGATGAAGAAACGGCAGGGACCCGTACAGTTTCGTACCAGCGCTGTCACAGGAATTTCCAGTCAGCGTTGAAATCAACATAGGACTGCTGTAGAGACTTTGATTCTGGATTTTTCCTGGGACTTTACTCCTGCAGCCTTCCCCATGCGTGGGTATAGCTCCAAGGCAGTAGCAGTTTGAATCAGCGTTTTCCTTCTCCTAGATGAACCACCAGCCTCAGCTGATAAGCCCCATATGCTCAACGTGATTCGTTTTAGGGTGCCAGAGACCCACCTTTGCCCCTTCTCCTGTCAAAGGAAGCGGTTCCGCTGGGCTTAGTAGCTAAGCCCCACGTGAAAGTCCGCGGCTGGACGTGGTTGTCAGAGGCTACTTGAGACACCTTTGAGAGCATCTAATAGGTAGTGGGAGCTCATCCCTACTAACCATTTCCAGATTCGACAACCTTGATGAACCAACAATGCAATACCAATACAATTACAATGATTGAGAGAAAGACACAAAATGGTATTGCAAGAAGTGAGGGTTTGTTCATGAATCTGATAGCAGAGGGGAAGAAGTTGTTTCGAAAACATTGAGTGTGTCCTTACTCTCCTATACTTTCTCCTTGACATTAACAATGAACTTGTTTGAGATTTCTGACTTTGCTTAAAATAAGCAAACTGTACTGAAGGTATAAAGCAAAGTGAAATTAAAATCAGACACACTAATATTCATTGGAATCCAAGACTGTTATTGCACGGAAAAAATAATTGCCCTGATTAGGGTAGAGGTTGTTATAATAATATGAGATCATTTCTCTCACAGCTTCAGGATCTCATTTAGGTTATTATGATAATTAGCATGAAGATTAGTCAGACACAGGTTTACAAGAACTAGCTTTTAAAAAGTGCTCTAATATGACACTGCCAAATATTGAACTGTGGAGGGTCCACTTGAACGGAGAGATAAAGTGAGAGCACTTGGAATACTGCAGATCTTCAGGAAAAGTGGTGAAAACGCACAGCAAGCTCATCGTAGCTGCTTAAGCAACACACACAAAATGCTGGAGGAACTTTCAGCAGGTCAGGCAGCATCTATGGAAATGTTGCTGCCAGGACACGTCCTCAAGATGAGAAAGGAAGGGAAAACAATCCGGATTAGGATGGGGGTGGAGGAGTGGAAGGAGGTCGGTGAACCAGTGGATGATGGGGAGGGGAAGTGAAGTAATATAGTAACATAAAAAACCTACAGCACAATAAAGGCCCTTCGGCCCATGATACTGTGCCCAACATATACTTACTTTAGAAATTACCTGGAGTTACCCATAGCCCTCTATTTTCCTAAGCTCCATGTACCTATCCAAGAGTCTGTTAAAAGACCCTATCATGTCCACCTCCACCACCGTTGCTGGCAGCCCATTTCACGCACTTACCACTCTCTGAGTAAAAAACTTACCCCGACCTCTCCTCTGTACCTACTCCCCAGTACCTTAAACCTGTGACCTGTTGTGACAACATTTCAGCCCTGGGAAAAAGCCTCTGACTATCCACATGATCAATGCCTCTCATCATCTTGTACAACTCTATCAAGTCACCTCTCATCCTCCGTCGCTCCAAGGAGAAAAGGCAGAGTTCACTCAAGCTATTCTCATAAGGCATGCTTCCTAATCCAGGCAACATCCTTGTAAATCTCCTCTGCACCCTTTCTATGTTTCTGTAGTGAGGGGACCATAACTGAGCACAGTACTCCAAGGATCCTTTGTAGCTGTAACATTACCTGTCAGCTCTTGAACTCAATCCCACGGTTGATGAACACCAATAGATCGTTTGCCTTCTTAACCACACAGTCAACCTGCTCAGCAGCTTTGAGTATCCTATGGACTTGGACCCCAAGATCCCTCTGATCCTCCACACTGCCAAGAGTCTTACCATTAATACTATATTATGCCTTCATATTTGACCTACCAAAATAAACCACCTCACGTTTATCTGGGTGAACTCCATCTGCCACTTCTCAGCCCAGTTTTGCATCCTATCAATGTCTCACAGTAAACTCTGACAGATCTCCACATTATCCACGACACCCCAAACCTTTGTGTCAATAGCAAATTTACTAGCCTATCCCCCCACAGAGTATGACCCATCTACAACTACACTTTGCATTCTGTGGGCAAGACAGTTCTGGATCCACAAAGCAATGTCCCTTGGATCCCATGCCTCCTTAGTTTCTCAATAAGCCTTGCATGGGGTACCTTATCAAATGCCTTGCTGAAATCCATGTACACTATATCTACTACTCAACCTTCATCTATCTGTTTAGTCACATCATCAAAAAAATGCAGTCAGGCTCGAAAGACACAACCTGCCTTTGACAAAGCCATGCTGACTATTCCTAATCATATTATGCCTGTCCAACTGTTAATAAATCTTGTCTCTCAGGATCATCTCCATCAACTTACAAACCACTGAAGTAAGACTCACTGGTCTATAATTTCCTGGCCTATTTCTACTCCCTTTCTTGAATAAGGGAACAACATCTGCAACCCTCCAGTCATCCAGAACCTCTTCTGTCTCCACTGATGATGCAAAAATCATTGCCAGAGGCTCAGCAATCTCCTCCCTCACCTCCCACAGTACTTGGGATACATCTCGTCCAACCCCTGTGACTTATTCAACTTGATGCTTGTCAAAAGCTCCAGCACATCCTTTTTCTTAACATCTGCATGCTCAAGCTTTTCAGTCCACTGTTAAGTTATCCTTACGATCACCAAGTTCCTTTTCCATAGTGAATACTGAAGCAAAGTATTCATTAAGTACCACCGTTTCCTCCTCCACTTCCATACACACTTTTCCACTGTCATGTTTGATTAGTCCTATTCTCTCATGTCTTATCCTCTTGCTCTTCAAATACTTGTAGAATTCCTTGGGGTTTTCATTAATCCTGTCCACCAAGGCCTTTTCATGGCCCCTTTTGGCTCTCCTAATTTCATTCTGAAGCTCCTTCCTGCTAGCCATAATTTTCTAGATCCCTATCATTACCTAGTTATTTGAACCTTTCATGAGCTTTTCGTTTCTTCTTGACTTGATATTCAACAGCCTTTGTACTCCATGGTTCCTGTGCCTAACCATCCTTTCCCTGTCTCATTGGAATGTACCTATGTAGAATGCCACACAAATATCCCCTGAACATTTGCCATATTTCTGCTGTACATTTCCCTGAGAACATCTGTTCCCAATTTATGCTTCCAAGTTCCCATCTGATAGCTTCATATTTCCCCTTACTCTAATTAAACATTTTCCTGACCTGTCTGCTCCTATCCCTCTCCAACTCTATGGTAAAGGAAATAGAATTGTGATCACTATCTCCAAAATGCTCTCCCACTGAGAGACCTGACACCTGACCAGGTTCATTTCCCAATACTAGATCAGGCAAAGCCTCTCCTCTTGTAGACTTACTATATATTGTGTCAGAAAACCTTCCTGTACACACCTAACAAACTCCACACCATCTAAACCTCTCACTCTAGGGAGATGCCAATCAATATTATAAGAAGCTGGGTGGTGACATATGGAAGAGGTAAAGGGCTGAAGAAGAGGAGATCCGATAGGAGAGGGGAGTGGATCATGGTGAAAGGGAAGGAGGAGGAATGCCAGGTGTGATAGGCAGGTAACAGGAAAAGATAAGAGGGGGGTCAGAGGAGGGAATTGAAGATGAGGGAACGGGGAGGGAATAAAAGATCACCAGAAGTTGGAGAAATTGATGTTCATACCTTCAGGTTGTAGATTAAACAGACGGAATATGAGGTGTTTCTCCTCCAACTGGAGAGTGGTCTCTTCACAGCTGCTAAACAGTCATCACACTGGTCTCTTTCTGCCAATACTTATGAGCAGCCCAGACTCATGAACATTGTTTTCTATATCAGTTCTGTTGCAAATATTAACCATCCATTCATTTTCTTCTATGCTATTATGCTTGAATGCTGCCACGGATCATTCGAAACCTGGCTGCAAAAGGAGAAGGGTCGGGCATGAGGCTAGCAGCCTTATCCCGTAAAAGCACAGAGCTACTGAAATGCCAGCAGAAGTCTTCTTCACTGGGAGATGAAGTTATGGGGTGAAAGCAGAAGCCACAGGGCCAATCAAACAGAGGCCTGTAATGAGGTGCTCTCGCTTGCTTATACCCCAGCAGGGGTTATGTTCTTAGGTAGAAGAAGAATAAGTATAAACACCAGAGATTCTAAAGATGCTGAAATCTAGAGCAATGTCATAAGACTGTAAGATATTGGAGCAGAATTAGGCCATTTGGCCCATCAGGCCTGCTCTGCCATTTCATCATGGCTGATCCAATTTTCTTCTCAGTCCAAATCTCTTGCCTTATTCCCATATCCCTTCATTCCCTGACCAATTAAGAATCTATCAACATCTGCCTTAAATATACATAAAGACTTGGGCTTCACAGCTCTACAGATTCACCACTCTGGCTGAAGAAATTCTTCCTCATCTCCATTCTAAAAGGACGCCCTTTCTTCTGAGGCTGTGTACTCTGGTCATAGACTCATCTATCACAGGAAGCATCTTCTCCACTTCCACCCTATCAGGTCCTTTCACCATTTGGTAGGTTTCAATAAGATCACCCCTCATTCTTCTGCATTCTCATGAGCAGAGGCCCAGAGCCATCAAACACTCTTCATATAACAAAACATTCAATCCTGAAATCATTATTGTGAACCTCCTTTGAGCCCTCTCCAGTTTCAGCACATCCTTTCTAAGATAAGGGGCCCAAATCCACTTACAATACTCCAAGTGAGGCCCCACCAGTGCTTTATAAAGTTTTAACTTTATCTCCTTGCTTTTCTGCTCTTGTCCTCTTGAGATGAATGCTAACATTGCATTTGCCTTCCTCACCACAGACTCAACCTGCAAATTAACATTTCAGGAATTCTGCTCAAGGACTCCAAGGCCTTTCGTGCCTCGGTTTTTTGTATTTTCTCTCCCTTTAGAAAATAGTCAACTTTTTCATTTTTTCTACCAAAGTACATGACTGAACATTTCCCGACACTGTATTCCATCTGTCATTTCTTTGCCTGTTCTCCTAATCTATCAAAGTCCTTCTGTAGCCTCTTTACTTCCTAAAAACTACCTGCCCCTCCACCTATCTTCATATCTTCTGCAAAATTTGCAACAAAGCCATCAATTCCATCATCCAAATAATTGACATATAACCTGAAAAGAAATGGTCCCAACACAGACCCCTGTGGAACACCACTAGTCACCAACAGCCAGACAGAAAAAGCTCCCTTTATTCCCACTCTTTACCTTCTGCTAATCAGTCACTGCCTTATCCATGCTAGAATCTTTCCGTCAAAACCATGGGTTTGTAGCTTATTAAGCAGTCTCATGTGTGGCACCTTGTCAAAGGCCTTCTCTGAATCCAAGTACAGAACATCAACTGATTCTCCTTTATCTATCCTGAATGTTACTTCTGCAAAGACTTCCAACAGATTTATCAGGCAATATTTTCCCTTGAGGAAACCATACAGACTATGGCCAATTTTATCCCGTGCCTCCAAGTACCCCGAGATCTCATCCTTAACAATCGACTCCACATCTCCCCAACCATTGAGGTCAGACTAAATGGCCTATAGTTTCCTTTCTTCTGCATCTCTCCCTTCTTGAAGAGTCTTCTGAAACCATTCCAGAACCTAATGATTCTTGAAAGATCATTACTAATGCCTCCATGATCTCTTTAGCCATCTCTTTCAGAACTCCGGGGTGTAAGCCATCTGGTCCAGGGGAACTTATCTAACTTCAGAGCTTTCAGTTTTCCAAGAACCTTCTCTCTGGTAATGGTAACTTCACACACTTCATGCCTGCTGACACCTGGAACTTCCACCATACTGCTAGTGTCTTCCACAGCAAAGACTGTTGCAAAATACTTATTCAGTTTGTCTGCTATTTATTTCATTGCCCCCCCATTACTACCTCTCCAGCATGGTCCAATATCCACTCCCACCTCTCTTTTACACTTGATGTATCTGAAGAAAAACATACAAAATGCTGGAGGAACTCAGTAGGTCAGGCAGCATCTATGGAAATAAATAAACAGTGATCTTTTAGTCTAGACCTTTCTTCAGGACTGAGGGAGAATTATGCTTGCTTCAGATCAGCAGGTATAAGTCTGCTAAAAACCTTTGAGGTATCAGATAAATCCCATCAAGACTTATCCTGCTTGCAATCAACTTTAAAAGATTGTTCCATTCTGCTATTATGTTGATCTTTTTGAGGTGCTTGTGGCTACATAGAGCAAGCTAGCAATGTTAAGTGTTTGGGCACTCTATCTGTTTATAGCACATCTTAGTATTCTATTGGGTAGAGAGCAGAACTGAACCTGTCAGACTATTGAACCTCTTGGGAAATACAGGCAAAGAGGAAACAAGGTGCTATTTTTAGTCACTAGGAACATGTGAAATATTGACTCCTTCTCGGAAAACTGCACCGCTGGCGAGTGAGAGCGCTGCCAATAGCATTGGGGATATCAGAAGTGTTTGCATTGGATATTTGAGGAAGAAAGACTCAGGTTCAAATACAACATGAACTCAATGAAATAAAATGTCTAGATTTTGAGCTTAATGTCTACTCAGCTGAAGTATTAGCAAACTGATAGATGTTTTGGTTCCAAAGTAGTTTGACAGCTTTATAAGGCACAGGTAGTACTTCACTTGAAGTATTGTGAGCAGTTTTGGGCCCCTTACCTAAGAAATGTTCAAAGGTTCATGAAGATGATTCTGGGATTGAAAGGCTTATCATAAGAGAAACATTTGATGGCTCTGGGCCTATACTCACTGGAATTCTGAAGAATGAGGAGGTGGGGGGCGGATCTCATTGAATGTATTGAATACTGAAAGGCCCTGATAGATTGAATGTGGAGAGGATGTTTCCTATCACAAACAAGTGAAAATCTATAGATGCTGGAAATCCAAGAAACACACACAAAATGCTGGAGAAACTCAGCAGGCCAGGCAGCATCTACGGAAAAAAGTACAATCAATGTTTCAGGCTGAGACCCTTTGGCAGCACTGAAGAAAAAAAAAAATGGGGAGTAGATTTAAAAGGTGGGGGCAGGGGAGAGAGAAACACAGAGTGATAGGTGAAATGGGGAGGGGGAGGGATGAAGTAAAGAGCTGGGAAGTTGGTGAAAGAGATACAGGGCTGGAGAAGGCCATGGAAGAAAGAAAAGTGGGGGAGGAGCAGTAGAAGGAGGTGATGGGCAGGAAAGGAGATAAGATGAGAGAGAGAAAAGGGAATGGGGAATGGTGAAGGAGGAGGGGAGCATTACTAGAAGTTTGAGAAATCAATGTTCCTGCCATCATGTTGGAGGCTACTCAGATGAAATATAAGGTGTTGTTGCTCCAACCTGAGTGTGGCCTCCTCACAATGTATCAGAATGGGAATGGGAAGTGGAATTACAATGGGTGGCCGCTGGGAGATGCCGCTTTTTCTGGCGGACGGAGCGTAGGTGCTCGGCAAAACAGTCTCCTAATCTACGTCGGGTCCCACTGATATACAGGCCACACTGGGAGCACTGGACACTGTATATCATCCCAACAAACTCACAGGTGAAGTGTCGCCTCACCTGGAAGGACTGTCTGGGGCCCGGAATGGTGGTGAGGGAGGAAGTGTAAAGGCAGGTGTAGCACTTGTTCCACTTGCAAGGATAAGTGCCAGGAGGAAGATCAGTGGGGAGGGATGAAAGGACAAAGGAGTCACGGAGGAAGCGATCCCCACAAAAAGCAAAAAGTGAGGGATAGGAAAAGACGTGCTTCATGGTGGGATTCCATTGGGGTGGCAGAAGTTCTGGAGAATTATGTGCTAGATGCAGAGGCTGGTGGGGTGGTAGGTGAGGATGCAGAGGCTGGTGGGGTGGTAGGTGAGGATGCAGAGGCTGCTGGGGTGGTAGGTGAGGATGTAGAGGCTGGTGGGGTGGTAGGTGAGGATGTAGAGGCTGGTGGGGTGGTAGGTGAGGATGCAGAGGCTGGTGGGGTGGTAGGTGAGGATGTAGAGGCTGGTGGGGTGGTAGGTGAGGATACAGAGGCTGGTGGGGTAGTAGGTGAGGATACAGAGGCTGGTGGGGTGGTAGGTGAGGATGTAGAGGCTGGTGGGGTGGTAGGTGAGGATACAGAGGCTGGTGGGGTGGTAGGTGAGGATACAGAGGCTGGTGGGGTGGTAGGTGAGGATGTAGAGGCTGGTGGGGTTGTAGGTGAGGATGTAGAGGCTGGTGGGGTAGTAGGTGAGGATGCAGAGGCTGGTGGGGTAGTAGGTGAGAATACAGAGGCTGGTGGGGTGGTAGGTGAGGATGTAGAGGCTGGTGGGGTGGTAGGTGAGGATGCAGAGGCTGGTGGGGTAGTAGGTGAGGATGCAGAGGCTGCTGGGGTGGTAGGTGAGGATGCAGAGGCTGCTGGGGTGGTAGGTGAGGATGCAGAGGCTGGTGGGGTGGTAGGTGAGAATGCAGAGGCTGGTGGGGTGGTAGGTGAGGATGTAGAGGCTGGTGGGGTGGTAGGTGAGGATGCAGAGGCTGGTGGGGTGGTAGGTGAGGATGCAGAGGCTGCTGGGGTGGTAGGTGAGGATGCAGAGGCTGGTGGGGTGGTAGGTGAGGATGTAGAGGCTGGTGGGGTGGTAGGTGAGAATGCAGAGGCTGCTGGGGTGGTAGGTGAGGATGCAGAGGCTGGTGGGGTGGTAGGTGAGGATGTAGAAGCTGGTGGGGTACTAGGTGAGGATGCAGAGGCTGGTGGGGTGGTAGGTGAGGATGTAGAGGCTGGTGGGGTGGTAGGTGAGGATGCAGAGGCTGCTGGGGTGGTAGGTGAGGATGTAGAGGCTGGTGGGGTGGTAGGTGAGGATGCAGAGGCTGCTGGGGTGGTAGGTGAGGATGTAGAGGCTGGTGGGGTGGTAGGTGAGAACGCAGAGGCTGCTGGGGTGGTAGGTGAGAATGCAGAGGCTGGTGGGGTGGTAGGTGAGGATGTAGAAGCTGGTGGGGTAGTAGGTGAGAACACAGAGGCTGGTGGGGTGGTAGGTGAGGATGCAGAGGCTGGTGGGGTGGTAGGTGAGAACGCAGAGGCTGGTGGGGTGGTAGGTGAGGATGTAGAGGCTGGTGGGGTGGTAGGTGAGGATGTAGAAGCTGGTGGGGTGGTAGGTGAGGATGCAGAGGCTGGTGGGGTGGTAGGTGAGGATGCAGAGGCTGGTGGGGTGGTAGGTGAGGATGCAGAGGCTGGTGGGGTGGTAGGTGAGGATACAGAGGCTGGTGGGGTGGTAGGTGAGAACGCAGAGGCTGGTGAGTTTGTAGGTGAGAACGCAGAGGCTGGTGGGGTTGTAGGTGAGAACGCAGAGGCTGGTGGGGTGGTAGGTGAGAACGCAGAGGCTGGTGGGGTGGTAGGTGAGGATACAGAGGCTGGTGGGATGGTAGGTGAGAACGCAGAGGCTGGTGGGGTTGTAGGTGAGAACGCAGAGGCTGGTGAGTTTGTAGGTGAGAACGCAGAGGCTGGTGGGGTGGTAGGTGAGAACGCAGAGGCTGGTGAGGTTGTAGGTGAGAACGCAGAGGCTGGTGGGGTGGTAGGTGAGAACGCAGAGGCTGGTGGGGTTGTAGGTGAGAACGCAGAGGCTGGTGGGGTGGTAGGTGAGAACGCAGAGGCTGGTGAGGTTGTAGGTGAGAACGCAGAGGCTGGTGGGGTGGTAGGTGAGAACGCAGAGGCTGGTGGGGTTGTAGGTGAGAACGCAGAGGCTGGTGGGGTGGTAGGTGAGAACGCAGAGGCTGGTGGGGTGGTTGGTGAGATCAAGAAGAATCCTGTTCCTAGTAGGGTGGTGGGAGGACAGGGTAAAAGCAGATGAGCGTGAAATGAAAGAGATGTGGTTGAGGGCAGCATTGATGGTGGAAGAAGGGAAGCCCCTTTCTTCAAAAAAAAATCTCCTTCATCCTGGAGTGAAAAGCCTCATCCTAAGAGCAGATGTGGTGGAGATGGAGGAGTTAGGATGGCATTTTTACAAGTTAACTGGGTGGGAAGACTGTAGCTGTGAGAATCTGTGAGCTTATAATAGACATCAGTAGACAAGCTGTCTCCAGAGATAGAGACAGTGAAATCGAGAAAGGGGAAGGATTTGTTGGAAATGGAGCAGGTAAATTTGAGGGCAGAGTGGAAGCTGGAGGCAAAGTTGACGAGCTCCATGGATGCAGGAGGCAGCATCAATGCAATCATTGACATAGCGTAGGAAAGGTGGAGAATGGACACCGGTTTAAACTTGGAACATAGACTGTTCCATGTCACCAGCAAAAAGGCAGGCATAGCTTGGACCCATGGCTACTCCTTTTTTTGAAGGAAGTTTAAGGAGCCAAAGGAGGGATTAGTAAGAGCAAGGACAAGTTTCGTTAGACAGAGGAGATGTTTCCTATGGTGGAAGAGTCCAAGACCAGAGGACACAGCAGCAGAATAGAGGCATGTCTATTTAGAATGGGGTTGAGAAGGAATTTCTTTAAATCTGTAGAATTCATTGCCACGGGTAGCTGTGAAGGCCAAGTTATTGGATATATTTAAGGCAGAGGTTGCTAGATTCGTGATTAGTCAAGGCATGAAGGGATGCAAGGAGCAGGAAGGCAATTGGGGCTGAATAGATAAACTGGGGGTTGGTGAAGGAAGGACAGGATAGCTTAGATATTGCATTTTAAAGCTTTCTTTCATTTGCATGTGGTTTTATGTATAATTTTCTGCTATGTATGTATACTTTTCATTTATGTTTAATTTTACCCCATATTTAATTTATTTTCCATTTATGTATATTTTTCATAAATTCTGTTGTATTTCTTTCTTCTCCTGTGAATCCTTGCAAGAAAATAAATCTCAGTGCAGTACAGTATATGGTAACATATCAAAGTCAAATTCCAAAGATCAAAGTGAATTTATTATCAACATACATATATGTCACTATATACTACGCTGAGTTTCATTTCCTTGTGGGCATACGCAGTAAATCTATAGAATAATAATCTTAACAGAATCAATGAAAGACCACACTAACTGGGCATTCAACCAAAGTGCAAAGGACAACAAACTGACCAAACACAGAAAAGTAATAATAATAATAAATAGTAAGCCATAAATATCAAGAACATGAGTCCCTGAAAGTGAGTCCATTGGTTGTGGGAACACTTCAATGATAACACACTCAGAATGCTGAAGGAACAGCACCTATGGAAATGAATAAGCAGTCGACATTTCAGGCCAAGACCCTTCATCAGGACTATAAAGGAAGGGGGAAGATGCCAGAACAAAAAGGTGGTGGGAAGAGAATGAGGATAGCTAGAAGTTGGTTGACGCCAAGTGGTGGAAAAGGTAAAGTGCTGGACAGGAAGGAATCTGATAGAGTGGAGAGGACCACAGGAGAAAGGGAAGGAGGAGGGACCCGGGGGAGGTGATAGGCCAGTGTCCAATTGAATGAAGAGCATGTTCTTTAATAATAAATTCTAAGTGCTACGCACTTTAATGCTCCACAAGGACCACAACCTCGTTGTGGTTTGGAGGCCTACATGCCTCAGTGACCCGGAGAGCTACGTGCTTTATGCTTTGGCTCTTGGTCGGGTCATCCTTGCCAAAAAGGTCAAAGGGTAGAGGCCAGACTAAGAGTGGTCCACCGGACTTCCAGGTTTGGGGGTGTGGCTCAGGGCTAACAACCCTGACTGGTAAAACAAAATTGCAACAGAAACAGCAATGAAGGAACCTTCTATATCTGAGTGTGACGCTATTCTTGAGTCACCACCCAGGACTTGCTTAACTGTCAGTAGTGAAAACCAAGAGGAAACTACTGAAACGATGAAGGAAGCCCTGAACACCACCAGAGATGGAGGACCTTCATTGCTGTCCTAAACACCAGCAATGTAATGGGCTGCAGAGAGACGTACTTTACCAATAAATTTGACTTTGACTTTGAACTCCCGATTTAGATTCATGTACAAAGCTCTCATTACACTAATATGGAAATTATAATGAGACACTGAATGTACAGAAATAATTAACACAGATGAAGGATTACTTACCAGCAAAGGCTGAAAGGTGTGTTTAACTCACATCAGGGAGAGAAAGCTGAAGAAGACCACACATCTAAAATCATAACATGGGACTAATATTTCTCATATATATGAGGTTAAAAGCCAGGGCATTAAACTGTAAAATCCAGTGGGACTTTCTTTGACTAAAGAGTCACATAGTCATAGAAAAGTACAGCACCGAAGCAGGGCCTTAGACATTGAAATTGAGCTTTCATGAACCACTTATGCTGGCAGCTCATCCCACACTCTCACCACCCTCTGAATGAAGAAATTTCCCCTCATATTCTTAAACTTTTCACCTTTCACACTTAAACCATGACCTCTAGTTGTAGTCCCACCCAAGCTCAGCATTCCCAAATTCGTAGTTGAATTCCAGTGCTGTTCTATTAGGAGTCTCTGTACACCACCCCTGTGGAATTGTGGGCTTTCTCCCAGTGTGCCAGTTTCCTCCCATAGTCCAAAGATACACTGGGGAGGCGGGGTGGGAGGTCTGAGTTAGAGCTGGAAAGTTGATTTGTGAAACAGATACAGGGCTGGAGAAGGGGGAGTCTGATAAGAGAGGACTGTGCTGGATGGGCTGTTGTGCAATGATCCAGAGATTATAAGAGAGCTTAAGGTTAAGGAACCCTTGGGGAACAGTGATCACAATATGATTGATTTCACTTTGAAATTTGAGAAGGAGAAACTAAATTCCAATGAGTTGGTATTTCAGTGGAATAAAGAAAACTACAAAGGTATAAGAACGGAACTGGCCAAGGTACACTGGAAAGAGACATTAGCAAGAAGGACAGAAGACTGGCAATGGCTGTTGTTTCTGTGAAAAATGATGGAAGTGCAAGACAGTGAAATTTCACATAAGTAGAAATTTTCAAATGGAAGAAGGACACTACTGTGGCTGACAAGTGAAGTCAGAGCCAAAGTAAAAGCAAAAGAGATGGCATAGAATGAAACCAAAACTAAGGGGAAGATAGAGGATTGGGAAGCTTTTAAAAACTTTCAGAAGGAAACTAAGAAGTTCATTAGGAAGGAAAAGATTAATTATGAAAGGAAGCTGGTGACTAATATCAAAGAAGATACTAAAAGCTTTTTTATATACATATAAAGGGTAAAAGAGGATCAAGGTAGAAGTAGGACCAACAGAAAATGATGCTGGAAGTACTGTAATGAAAGTCGCAGAGTTGGCAGAGGAACTGAATGCATACTTTGCATCAACCTTCACCGTGGAAGACATCTGCAGTATACCGAATATTCAATAGTGGCAGGGAGGTAAAGTATGGGCAGCAAAAATTACGACTGAGAAGGTGCTTAGGAAGCTTAATGGTCTGAGGGTGGATAAATCTCCTGGACCTGATGGAATGCACCCTCGGGTTCTGAAGGAAGTAGCTGGAGAGATTGAAGAGGCATTAACAATGATCTTTCAAGAATCAATAGATAATAGAACATAGAAAACCTAAAGCACAATACAGGCCCTTTGGCCCACAAAGCTGTGCCTTACATGCCTTACCTAAGAAATTACCAAGGGTTACCCACAGCCCTCTGTTTTTCTGAGCTTCATATACTGTCCAGGAGTCTCTTAATAAAGAGACTCTTAATATTAAGAGACTAATTCTCTTAATATTTGCCTCCACCGCTGTCACCGGCAGCCCATTCCATGTATTCACCATCCTCTGTGTAAAAAACTTACCCTTGACATCTCTTCTGTACCTACTTCCAAGCACCTTAAAACTATGCCCTCTCATGCTAACCATTTCAGCCCTGGGAAAAAGCCTTTGACAATCTACATGATCAATGCCTCTCATCATCTTATACACCTGTATCTGGTCACCTTTCATCGTCACTCCAAGGAAGAAAGACTGAGTTCACTCAATCTATTCTCATAAGGCAAGCTCCCCAATCCAGGCATCATCCTTGTAAATCTCCTCTGCACCCTTTCTACGGCTTCCACAATTCTCCCTCATTTAGATCCAAATTAAATGCCAGTCTTGACACCATCAATAGCCGGCTGGTGGCATAGTGGTAGCAGCGCTGGACTTCGGGGTGAGATAGGTCCCAAGTTTGAATCTGGCTGACTCCCTTGCAGGCTTTCCTTCCATGTTGGGTTGAGCGTCGAGCTAGCAACTCGACCTCATAAAAAGTACTAATGCTGCTGAGGTCTTCATCAATGATGGTGGATGAACCTTAATAGTGAGGCTACTAGAACTGAGCACAGAACTCAAAGTGGGGTCTGACTAGGGTCTTATATAGCTGCTACATTACCTCTCGGCTCCTAAACTCAATCCCATGATTAATGAAGGCCAATACACCATATACTTTCTTAACCACAGAGTCAACCTGTGCAGCAGCTTTGAATGTCCTATGGACTCGGACCCCAAGATCCCTCTGATCCTCCACACTGCCAAGAGTCTTACCATTAATACTATATTCTGCCATCATATTTGACCTATCAAAATGAACCACCTCACACTTATCCGGGTTGAACTCCATCTGCCACTTCTCAGCCCATTTTTGCACCTTATCAATGTCCCGCTGTAAACTGTGACAGCCCTCCACACAATCGACAACACCTCCAACCTTTGTGTCATCATCAAATTTGCTAACCCAGCCCTCCACTTCCTCATGCAGGTCATTTATAAAATCACAAAGATTTTATAATTTTTCAAGGGTCCCAGAACAGATCCCTGAGGCACCCCACTGTCGACCAAACTCCATGCAGAATATGACCCGTCTACAACCACTCTATGCCTTCTGTGGGCAAGCCAATTCTGGATCCACAAAGCAATGTCCCCTTGTATCCCATGCCTCCTTACTTTCTCAATAAGCCTTGCATGGGGTACCTTGTCAAATGCCTTGCTGAAATCTACATACACGAAATCTCCTGCTCTACCTTCATCAATCTGTTTAGCCACAAACTCAAAAAATTCAATCAGGCTTGTAAGGCATGATCTGCCTTTGACAAAGCCATGCTGACTATTCCTAATTGTATTATACCTCTCCAAATGTTCATAAATCCTCCCTCTCAGGATCTTCTCCATCAACTTACCAACCACTGAAGTAAGATTCTGGCATTGTCCCAGATGAATGGAAGCTATAGACCTGTTAACTTGGCATCAGTGGGAAGTCGTTGGAATCCATTGTTCACGAAGAGATTACTTAGTAGCTGGAGGCATGTGACAAGATAGGCCAAAGCCAGCATGGTTTCCTGAAAGGAAAATCCTGCCTGACTATCCTACTGCAATTTTTTGAGGAAATTATAAGCAGGATAAACAAAGGAAATGCAATTGATGTGGTGTACTTGGACTTTCAGAAGGCCTTTGACAAGGTGACACACATGAGGCTGCTTAGGAAGATAAGAGCCCTTGGAATAAAAGGCAGTTACTAGCATGGGTGGAGCATTGCTTGATCGGCAGAAAACGGAGAATGGGAATTAACTTATCTGGCTGGCTGCCAGTTACAAGTGGAGTTCCACATGGGACATGGGACTGCTGATTTTTACGATGTATGTCAATGCTTTGGACTATGGGATTAATGGATGTGTGGCTAAACTTGCTGATGATACAAAGATAGGTGGAGGAGCGGATAGTGTTGAGGAAAAAGAGAGACTTTGATAGTTTAAGGGAATGGGCAAAGAAGTGGCAAATGAAATACAATGTTGGAAAGTGTATGACAGACAGACAGACAGACAGACATACTTTATTGATCCCGAGGGAAATTGGGTTTTGTTACAGCTGCACCAGCCAAGAATAGTGAAGAAATATAGCAATATAAAACCATAAATAATTAAATAATAGTAAGTTAATCATGCCATGTGGAAATAAGTCCAGGACCAGCCTATTGGCTCGGGGTGTCTGACACTCTGAGGGAGGAGTTGTAAAGTTTGATGGCCACAGGCAGGAATGACTTCCTATGACGCTCAGTGTTGCATCTCAGTGGAATGAGTCTCTGGCTGAATGTACTCCTGTGCCTAACCAGTACATTATGGAGTGGATGGGAGTCATTGTCCAAGATGGCATGCAACTTGGACAACATCCACTTTTCAGACACCACCGTCAGAGAGTCCAGTTCCACCCCCACAACATCACTGGCCTTATGAATGAGTTTGTTGATTCTGTTGGTGTCTGCTACCCTCAGCCTGCTGCCCCAGCACACAACAGCAAACATGATAGCACTGGCCACTACAGCTTCATAGAACATCCTCAGCATCATCCGGCAGATGTTAAAGGACCTCAGTCTCCTCAGGAAATAGAGACAGCTCTGACCCTTCTTGTAGACAGCCTCAGTGTTCTTTGACCAGTCCAGTTTATTGTCCATTCATATCCCCAGGTATTTGTAATCCTCCACCATGTACACACTGACTCTTTGGAAGGAAACAGGGGTCACCAGTGCCTTAGCCCTCCTCAAGTCCACCACCAGCTCCTTAGTCTTTTTCACATTAAGCTGCAGATGATCATGCACTTTGGTGGAAGAAATAACCGAGCAGACTATTATTTAGATTGGGAGAGAATTCAAAATGCACAGATACAAAGGGACTTGGGTGTCCTTGTGCCAGATACCCTGAAGGTTAACCTCCAGGCTGAGTTGGTGGTGAAGAAGGCAAATGTAATGTTGGCATTCATTTCTGGAGATATAGAATATATAAGAGCAGGGATGTGATGTTGAGGCTCTTTCAGGCACTCGTGAGACCACACTTGGAGTATTGTGTGCAGTTTTGGGCTCCTTATTTTAGAAAGGATACACTGACATTGGAGAGGGTTCAGAGAAGATTCACAAGAATGATTCCAGGAATGAAAGGTTTACTGTATGGGGAATGTCTGGCAGCTCTTGGGCTGTATTCCCTGGAGTTCAGGAGAATGAGGAGGAGATCTCATAGAAAAATTCTGAATGTTAAAAGACCTGAACAGATTAGATATGAAAAAGTTATTTCCCATGGTAGGCGAGTCTAGGACAAGAGGGCACGACTTCAGGATTGAAGGATGTCCATTTAGAACAGAGATGCAGAGAACTTACTTTCGTCAGAGGGTGGTTAATATGTGGAATTTATTGCCACAAGCAGCTATGGAAGCCAAGTCATTGGGTGCATTTAAGACAGAGAGAGATAGGTTCTTGATTAGCCAGGGCATCAGAAAGTATGGGGTGAAGGCAGTGGAGTGGGAATGACTGGAAGAATTAGATCAACCCATGATTGAATGGCAGAGCAGACATGATGGGCCGAATAGCCTACTTCTGCTCCTATATCTTATGGTTTTATGGTTAGTTGGTCATTGTGTATTGCCTTGTGATTAGGTTAGAGTTAAACTGGGGTTGTCAGAGCTTACTGGGGCAGTGTGGCTGCGGCAGCTGGGAAGGCCTATTCTGCACTGTATCGCTAAATAAAATAAAGAAAATGAACAAGTCAACAATGAGTAGCGAGATTGTATTAAGGGAAAGCTTACAAAGAACACAGTGTGTATATCTGGGAATGCAGGTCCATAATTCATTGAAAGCAATGTCACAAGTTGAAAGGGTCGTAAAGAAACATTTTGGCACATTGGTCTTCATAAATCAATGAATTGAGCATAGGAGATGGGATGTTACGTTGAAGTTGTATAAGATGTTGATGTGGTCTAATGTGGAGTATTGTGTGCAGTTTTGGTCACCTACCTACAGGTAAAATGGAAATAAGGTTGCAGGTGTGCAGAGAAAATCTACAAAGATGTTGAGGGGTCTGTAGGGCCTGAGTTATAAGAAAAGATTGAATAAATTAGGACTATACTTTGGGGGGGGGGCAGGTGGAGTCTGGGCCTGATGTCCCGCTCACCCAGGGAAATTGCATACGCAATACTTCACCTCTCCTTTCCTGATGTAGTGATCGCCGCGTGGTCACTGTCTGGCTTTCGAGGCAGGAGGCCACTGCAAATGGTCTCCTACACTACTGCATCCATAGCAACACCTTCTCGTCGGTGCCCCCCCCACTCCGTTTCCACCGAGCTTGCTATGTCATGGTGTGACCGAGTGTCCGGCGGTGTAATTGGACGGGTAGGCTGGGCTCGTTAGCCTTGGTTGACAGCCAGCCTAAGAGAAGGACAACTCTGACTCCAAATCCAGGCAGGTGGGGCTCGTCAGCCTTGTCAGGCCATCCACCTAGGAGAAGAACACTCCGACGAAACTCCTACGACCCGAGGACCTCTCTGTCACTGTCCCAGCTTGCTAGGCTATGACAGATGAACCCCGGGTGTAAAGGGTGGGGCCAGTACCGTGCACACTTCACTCCACCTAAAAGAAAACCATTGCGCAGGCCGAAGGGCACACCCATGTTTATTTCCCTTGCAGCCGCCGCGGCTGGGTCTGCCTGTCCCATATTGGCCTCGTCAGCCACCAGCGAGCCTGCAGCAGACATGGGCAGCCCCCTTCCTAAATCTTCGTTCGCGAAGCCAGGCCATGATACTTTATTAGCGGCTATAAGACAGCAGCTATACTTTATTAGGAGTTCGAAGAGATTTGATATGTCAACAAATACACTCAAGAACTTCTATCGATGTAGGATGGAGAGCATTCCGACAGATTGCATCACTGTCTGGTATGGAGGGGCTACTGCACAGGACCGAAAGAAGCTGCAGAGTGTGGTAAACTTAGTCAGCTCCTTCTTGGGTACTAGCTTACAAAGTACCCAGGACATCTTTAGGGAGCAGTGTCTCAGAAAGGCAGCGTCCATTATTAAGGACCTCCAGCACCCAGGGCATGCCCTTTTCTCACTGTTACTATCAAGTAAGAGGTACAGAAACCTGAAGGTTTCTATTTTTCTAATTGGATGATGAGCAAAAGGAAAAATAGCAATATTTAGACCAGCCCACACACACCTACAAACAATTTATTTCTGTGGTGTTGGTCATTCAAAATACAGGAGAATTAGATGTGCTTTGAGTAGGTCTTGTGCTAATAAATCACACCCATTTGAAAACGCTGATTTTTATTTAAATACAGGACTTTGATCCTAATTGCCAATTGTCATCAATTTGAACTTTCCTGTTAAGAGATCAGTTGTAAATGTTGTGTGGATACACCTTTCCTAGATCAGTATGAATGGAACAGACTGTCCATACTGAGGCTACGTCCACACTAGACTGGATAATTTTGAAAACGCCGGTTTCGCATAAAAATGATAGGCGTCCACACCAACCATTTTTGAAAATACCTCCATCCACATTAAAAAGGATATTTGGGCGAATCTCCTCCTACTGGGCATGCGCAGGACACATCTACAGAAAACAAGCGACACGTTTGGTGTCAAATCTCGCTATGAAAGTACGCGTTTGTGCAGTTCCAGACTAGAAAAACTTAAAAGGAAATTGCCAAACAACAGTCAGCTGTTGGCTCTCACGCAGGAGGACTTAAAACTAAAAAAAAACAAATACTGGATCGTATAGAGACAACAGACAGGAAGTTCACAAACAGTGTGACCTGGCTGACGACGAACATTGAAAAACTGACTAACTCTGTTGTATTAATAAAGCACCTTGTTAAATGTATAAAACATGTCTGCATCAGTGTTATCTTGTATTTCCATACAATGTTACATTAGGCTGTCACATCTATTGTCAGAAAAGTACTTGCATAAAGAGGTAAACCACCTTCATACAAGCAAGGACAGAAAACAGGGCAAAGTGAGTATATTTATTTATTCAGTAAGTTATGGGTCGAAGTATTTGGTGAGTACATTTCTAACTCTTCTGGCTTCAGTCTCATTGCCGTCTGTTCTGAAATTGTTAGGTTGTGTGGGGGGTTGCATTCAGGAAAACAATGAAATGCCGCCATCTGTTCCGGCACGTCATGACAGCGTTTCTAGAAATCTCTGGTTACCCCATCCACATTACCTGCCCAAGTGGGGCTTTCAAATTTACACACTCTGGAAGGCCTTTTAGAAAAGCTCCATTTTTGGAGGTGGAAAATGCCATTTCAGTGTGGACAGAGGGTCAAAACGAAGAGAAAGAGCTTTGGTTACAGATTTATCTGGTCTAATGTGGACGTAGCCTCAGCTCCACTGAAGACAATGCATCATTTTTCAGGGAATAGGCCAAAGAGATGTTTGTGTGTTTCTATGGAATGGAGGGAATGGAAATGACCCTGTCTCTCCTGCAGCAACTGATGTCTTGTGTAAAGCAGAACACCTCTTAGTTGTTCAGCTGAAATCTTCAGGGGGTTTCCATGATAAAGCTTGATCGTGTCAGAGTTCAGGGGAAAAAAATGTGCCAAGTATTTCCCTGCTTAAAATGTCCTCTTTGAACTTCCAACAGTAAATAGATAGCTGGAGGTGACATAAATATATGTTGGGGAGTTTTTGGATCTTGAACTATGTAATCAGACTACACAATTAGAAAGGTTAGAGAGGAAGGTTGGCAGGGATAGATGGTGTAAATAGACTTAAGGACAGGACACACACAAAATATTCACGAGGTTAATTCCTGGGATGCCGGGACTGTCATATATTGAAAGATTGGAGTGACTGGGCTTGTATACACTGGAATTTAGAAGGATGAGAGGGCATCTGATTGAAACATATAAGATTATTAAGGGATTGGACACGCTAGAGGCAGAAAACATGTTGGGGGTGTCCAGAACCAGAGGCCACAGTTTAAGAATAAGGGGTAGGCCATTTAGAACAGAGCTCAGGAAAAATTTTTTCACCCACAGAGTTGTGGATGTATGGAATGCTTTGTCTCAGAAGGCAGTGGAGGCCAATTCTTTGGATGCTTTCAAGAAGGAGTTAGATAGAACTCTTAAAGATAGCGGAGTCAAGGGATATGGGGAGAAGGCAGGAACGGGGTACTGATTGTGGATGGTCAGCCACGATCTCATTGAATGGCGGTGCTGGCTCGAATGGCCGAATGGCCTACTCCTGCACCTATTGTCTATTGGCTATAAAATGCTGGAGGAACTCAATGGGTCAGACAACATCTGTGGAAAGGAATAAACTGATGATGTTTCAAGCTGAGACCCTTCATCAGGATTGGAAAGGAAGGGGGAAGAGAGCAGAATAGGAAGCAGGACCATGTGCTTCTCAGTACGCTTATTCAAAATGCTTGGGTTTGGAAGTGTTTTGGATTTTGGAATATTTGTATCTATTTAATGAGATATGGGGTGGAGGGGCGAAGGCATGTCTCTACCGGGGGGGGGGGGGGGGGGAGGTGCTCATTTCCTCGGCTAGCCTGCAGGTTACCCTTGGGCAAGATTTAGCTCCTGCTTAGCCCCCAATCAGAGTCATGTGAAATTATGCGATCAATTGGTACATGGTCGTATGAGCAGCTGGTGCATGTCACAAGTCCTGGTTATGTGACCACTGACACCGGGCAGACAATCTCTGAAGAGTATAGATAATGTCTGGGATAACCCGTCTTGTAAAGACACTCCCCAAAAGAAGGCAACGGCAAACCACTTCCGTAGAAAAATTTGACAAGAACAGTCATGGTCCTGGAAAGACCACGATCACCTATGTCATACGACACGGCACATAACAAATTAATGATAATGATATACGTTGGGAGTGGGATCCAATTGTAAACACAAAATGCATTTTTATTGCATACATATTCAGCTGATGTGAAGCTGACAGAGTGAACAGTCTGCAGTCAAAGCATAGTCTGATGTGATAGACCTGGGTTCATCAGACTGTCAGAGTTGAATGACTGCCCCCGACTGCATCTATTATTGAGTCCTAATGCTGTGATTGACTTGTAATCTGTAATCTGCCATCAATTTCACTCAGCCATCCATTCCACACCAACCACCACAGGAGGGATTAGTTTTAATAATTTTGTGCATGAAACAATATTGTGTACTTTGAACCGTTAGAAAGGTAAGCTATCACTACCTTGGCTGCCCTGCTTGACAGCCAGTGGCTGTTTGGATTGTCTACATTTCCGACTCTGAATTTATGTGCTACTGATAGGCAGTCTTTGCCTTAACCTTTCTCATCACACATATGCCCTGATACAGCCACTCAGCATGTTAGATTTTCTTCAGCAATGACCTTGCCAAACTCATCAGTAAATCTCTCTGCTCCTTCATGAAGAGCAGATGCTTTATCATCACAAATCTTTAAAAATTTAATACTGAGCCTTCTTTTTTAACCAGCCTGCTGATTTGTCCGTGTTTTTTCTATTTTGCATTAAATTGTGTTCATTGCATAGGTGAGGTCACTTGTTTGAACTATCTGTGGTTCTTTGAGACCTTTGCATTGCCTGGGAACCTTCTCAGCACCTTGTAGAATTTTCCCTTTTTTGATATTGTGACAGCGCTCAAAAGAATTTGGACTATGGAGGCTTTTGGATTTTGGAATTACTGATGGGGGCGCTCAACAGCACTGATTTCTTTTGATAATGCACACAAAATACTGGAGGAACTCAGCAGGCCAGATAGCATCTATGAAAAAAAAAATACATTCAACCAAGGATCTCAGCCCAAGATGTCAACTGTACTTTTTTTCCATAGATGTCGCCTGGCCGCTGAGTTCCTCCAGCAACTTGAGAGTGTTACCTGGATTTCCAGCATCTGCAGATTTTCTCTTGCTTGTGATTTACTTTAGTGATCGGTATGAAACGATCAGGGCTGAGAATAAGAAAGTGGAATTACTGATAGCTCAGTTATAACCTTAATTGGTGAAAGCAGCACAGAAAAGCTTCAAATTGCCTACATCTGCTCATGAAATCCTTTACAGTGACTAATTTACTTCAAATTTGTTAAACACTCTCCCAATAAGGTGGTAATGAGTGATCCTGCCAGCTGTAGGTGTTAATCATTGCTTGCTTACTCTCAGTGTTTGGGTTTGAAATTTGGGTGAACTAAAAAACATGATAACACACAAAACTTGCCGGAAAAACTCATGCAAGGAACAATAGTGTGAACTGTAATCTAAATGTGGACGAGGTTCAAACATCAGGGGTGGAGAGGGACTTAGGAGTCCTCCTGCAAGACTCCCAGAAGGTTAATTTACAGGTTGAGTCTGTGGTAAAGAAGGAAATGTAATGTTGGCATTTATTTCAAGGGGAACAGAATATAAAAGCAAGGAGATAATGCTGAACCTTTATAAGACAGTAGTCAGGATGCACTTGGAGTATTGTCAACAGTTTTGGGCCCCATGTCTCAGAAAGGATGTGTCGTCATTGCAGAGAGTCCACAGGTGGTTCATGAGGATGATTCTGGGAGTGAAGGGGTTAACAAATGAAGAGCATTTGGCAGCTTTGGGCCTGTACTTACTGGAATTTAGAAGAATGCACTGGGATCTCATTCAAACATATCAATTATTGAAAGGACTAGATAGGGGGATGTGGAGAGGATGTTTCCTGTGGTGAGCGTACTCAGAAGTAGAGGGCACAGCCTCAGAATTGAAGGGTGATATTTTAGAACGGAGGTAAGAAGGAATTTTCTTAGCTAGAGTGTAGTGAATCTGGGGAATGCTTTGCACAGACTGCGATGGAGGACAAGTGCATGGGTATATTTAAGGCGGAAGTTGACTGTTTCCTGATCGGTCAGAGCATCAGGGAATATGATGAGAAGACGGGTTAAATGGGATCCGGGATCAGCCATGATGAAATGGTGGGGCAAACTCGTTGGGCTAAATGGCCTAATGTCCTATGGTCTTTTCTATGGAGGGGGGTAAACAGTCAACATTTCTGGCTGAGACCCTACTGCTGCTCTCAGAGCGTTTAAACGAGAGTGGCTGGTGGTAGAGTTGGGGGCAAGAAAGATGGTCTGACAAGTAAGACGGAAAGGCAGGAGCACAAGGGTCATGGTCAAGGCTGAGGACCTGAAGCCTAGATCAGTACATGGAAGTACGATTTCATTGTCATTCCAGAGACCTGGATTTGTGAATGACAGGATTGGCAGCTCAATGTACCTGGAATTTGTTGTTTTTGATATGATGAAGGAGGGGGTGCGGAGGTAGATCAGCTGGGGGGGAGAGTGTCACAGCATGGAATCATAGAACACTGCAGCACAAAAGCTAGCCCTTTGGCCCATCTATTCCATGCTATACTATTAATCTGCTTAGACCCATTGACCTGACCTGGCCTAGAGCCCTCCATACCTCGCCCATCCATATACCTATCCACATTTCTCTGAAATGTTGAAGTTGAACCCGTATACACCACTTTCACTGGCAAGGCATTCCACACCATCCTCTGCGTGAAGAAATTCTACCTCATGCTCCCTTTAAATATTTCACTTTTCATGCTTTACTCTGAACCCAGTTTCAGTTGCACCCAAAGCTGGAGGAACTCAGCAGGTCAAGGTGTATGGAAAAGAGTAAACAGTGGGCATTTCAGGCTGAGACCCTTCTTCCGGGAAAGAACAAGATGCCATAATAAAGAGGTGGAGGGGTGGAAGGAGGCCAGCTGGAAGGTGATAGGCAAAGCCAGGTGGGTGGGAATGGTCAAGGGCTGGAGAAGAAAGAATCTGATAGGACAGGAGAGTGGACAATAGGAGAAAGGGAAGGAGGAGGGGACCCAAGTGGAAGTAATAGGGCTGGCGAGAAAAAGTAGAAGGTCAGAGTGTGGAATGGGGAATATGTTCACCAGAAGGAGAAATTGATATTTATGCCTTCGTGTTGGAAAGCACCCAGGTGGAATACAAGGTGTGACTCCTCCACCATGAGGGTGGCCTCATCATGGCACAAGAGGAGGCCATGGATCGACACGTCGAAATGAGAATTAAAAGTCCCGCTTATGGTGGATGGTGCGGAGGTGCTCGATGAAGTCTTATCTAACTTTGGTGGAAACACGCCCTGTTTGCATTTACCCTATCTATACCCCTCATAAGGCTCAGCACCCAGAGAGCATGAAGTGGAAGGCTCACCCACGTAGGAAGTTCGGGAGGAGCTCAGAAGTAGAATACATACACTCATGCTGATTTGATTATACTATCAGCCTATGTGAATTAAAGGGAAATGATTTTGGCAAAGTTGTTTGTGGGAGCTAGAACATGGCTAGTTGGGAGAATGGTGGAAGTTTATCACATAGAGAACTTGCCTGCACAGATGCCCTAAGAAGGTAAAGGCAAAGGGCAGTAAAGTGGAACAAAATTGAATGACTTGCTAGGCTGTACCACGTTCTGGAGAAGTCTGCACAAAGTAATGGACGCAGCCCACTCCATCACAAGCAAAGCCTTACCCACCACTGAACATATCTACAAGCAGCGCAGACCATAAGATATAGGAGCAAAATTAGCCACTTGGCCCATTGTGTCTGCTCCGAACATTTCATCGTTTTTGATCCAATTTTCCTCTTAGCCCAAATCTCCTGCCTTCTCCCCATATTCTTTCATGCCCTGACCAATCAAGGATCTATCAACCTCTGCCTTAAATATACATAAAGACTTGGCCTTCACAGCTGCCTATGGCATCAAATTCCACAGATTCACCAGTCTTTGGCTAAAGAAATTCCTCCTCATTTCTGTTCTAAAAGGACACCCCTCTATTCTGAGGCTGTGTCCTCTGGCCTTAGACTCTCCCACCATAGGGAACATCCTCTCCACGTCCACTCTATCAAGGCCTTTCACCATTTGATAGGTTTCAATGAGGTCACCCCTCATTCTTCTGAATTCCAGAGAATACAGGCCCAGAGCCATCAGACGCTCTTCATATGACAAGCCATTCAATTACTACTACAAGAAAGCGGTATCCATCATCAAGGATCATCATCAGCCAGCCCGTGGTCTCTCCTTGCTGCTGCCATCAGAAAGGAGGTACAGGAGCCTCAGATCCCACACTACCAGCTCAGGAACTGTAATTACCTCTTGACTATCAGGTTCCTGAACTGGCATGGGTAACTTTACTCACCTCAGCTCTGAACTGATTCCAGAGTCTATAGTCTGACTTGCAATGACTCCACAACTCAAGTTATTTACTTTTTGATATTTGCATTTGGTTGTTTGCAGTCTTTGTTGGAATATCATTTTCATAAATTCTGTTGTATTTCCTTATTTTCCTCTAAATGCCTGCAAGAAATTGCATCACAATGTAGTATATGGTGACATAGATGTCCTGTGATTATAAACTTACTTTGGAGCTTAGAAAAATAGAGAGCTATGGGTAACCCTAGGTAATTTCTAATCTAAGTACATGTTCAGCACAGCATTGTGGGCTGAAGGGCCTGTATTGTGCTGTAGGTTTTCTATGTTTCTACTTTGACTTTGAATGTCCCGATTTTGTCTGGAATAGTTTCCTCATCTGCCTTAAATGTCTAATATTCAGCTTGTTCCAGTTTTCTAACGTCACATGCCTTTTTCTCATTCATTTCTCATCATTCACTTTGCAAAAATACCAGAAAAGATATTTTTGAGAGGATGCTTCAAAAAGGCAGCATCCATCATTAAGAACCTCCACCACCCAGGACATACCCTTTTCTTATTTCTACCATCAAGGAGGAGGTACAGGAGCCTGAAGACAAACAACATTTTAGGAACAACTTCTTTGCCTCTACCATCAGATTTGTGAATGGACAACAAAGCCACGTACACTACCTAATTTTTTTTATTTTTTGCTTTCTTTTAGCACTACTTATTTATTTAAGTTATATATTTTTTCTTATTGTAATTTATCACTTTTTATTATTGTGTATTGAAATGCACTGCTGCCACATACAACAAATTTCATAACATGTGCTAGTGATGTGAAACCTGGTTCTGATTCTGATTAAAGTAATAGAGAATAATAATCGGACTGGAATATTTGTGCAATGCAGACTGAAGATGAATACTAAATCCATACTGTCTGCTCACCAATACACTGAGGATAACTCCAAGCTTCAGCAGTGACCAAAAGGTAGATAATGAGGCTGATCTCTGTGATAAGACTGAGTTATGAGGAAAATGTATAAAACTTGTTCTGGTTTGAAAGGAAGCAAATGAGACAGGTCCACAGAGCACTGTGTAAGATTATACGTGGGACAGAGAAAGCATGTGGTGAAAGAGCTTTAAACCCGCTGGGACTTTTCAAGACCTGGAGAATCTTCCAAAGGGCTTTACAGAAAATTAAATATATCTGTAGTGTAATCTTCCACATGGAAAATGCAGCAGTCAATCTCCGCAAAACCATCTCCCACAAACAGCAATATCAGATTCTTATTATAGTGATATTGCTGGTGGGATGGGTATTGAGCAGGTTACTGGAAATCAGTAGTCAAGTTGAGGAAAGACAGTACTGTGTACAACTCAGTTATAAAGCCCAATCCATCCTCCATCAAGAAAAGTTGCCTTTCTCTCTGGTTTTCCTTGGTGGTCTAGTTTTAGGAAGTCCCAAGAGATATATGGAAGAGATTTCTATACAAGAATGATTCTGGTCTAATTGTTATAATGGTTGGCATATGAATTTTCAGGACATGTTTTTCTAAGAATACATTATGTTGCAAAATGAAAGATTGATTTTTTTATTTGACATATGTACTGCAACTACGCCTTTTAACCACTAAATTATGGTTAAGATTGCTGTTGTCAGTGTTCCAAGTAAACATCTCTTTATAACGTTAGTTAATTTTCCCGACGAAGCCAGTGATCTCTGAGCATGATCAAGCCTTTTGCTTCATTACCCTATTCAGAAGCTAATTGCAGGCATCATGCATTGAATTTCCTTGGAAAGGAACAGAGAGGCGCTGCTGGCAACTGGAGCAGGCCCCAATATGAAGACCTTGACATAATTACATCCTGCAGATGCTGAAAATCCAGAACAACACACACAACATGCTGGAGGAACTCAGCAGGTCCGGGAGCGGCATAAATAGTCCATATTCTGGGCTGAGATACTCTTGCCCTTCACTTCCCTTCCCCTACTCTCATAAGCTGCATATCACCTGTGGCAGTGTAACAGTTAGCTTTATGCTTTAGAACATCAGCAATCTGGGTTCTATTCTCATCTCCTGTAAGGAGTTTGTTTGCTCTCCCCATGACTGCATGGGCATTCTCCCCCCCCCTCCGTTTCCTCTGACATTCCAAAGGTGTACAGGTTATTAGTTTGTAGTAATTCTGTGTTGGCACTGGAAGCATGGCAACACTTGCGGGCTGCCCCCAGCACATCCTCGAACTGTGTTGGTCATTGGTACAAACAACGCAATTCACTCTATGTATCAATGTACCTGTGACAAATAAAACTAATCTTCTTGATCCTTTTATAGACAATAGACAATAGGTGCAGAAGTAGACCATTCGGCCCCTCGAGTCTGCACTGCCATTCTGAGATCATGGCTGATCATTCACTATCAATACCCAGTCCCTGCCTTGTCCCCATATCCCTTGATTCCCCTATCCATCAGATATCTATCTAGCTCCTTCTTGAAAGCATCCAGAGAATTGGCCTCCACCTTCTTCCGAGGCAGTGCATTCCACACCTCCACAACTCTCTGGGAGAAGAAGCTCTTCCTCAACTCTGTTATAAATAACTGACCTCTTATTCTCAATCCATGCCCTCTGGTACTGGACTCTCCCAACATCTGGAACATATTTCCTGCCTCAATCCTATCTTAATCTTAAATGTTTCAATCAATTATTGCACATCTTTAAACTGGCCCAAAGCATCGACTGTTATTTCCCACCATAGATGCTGCCTGACCTGCTGTCTTCTCCAGCATTTTGTCTGAGTTGCTTGGTGTAATGTATAAACTCTTATATTCTTCCCCCAGAATGATGACCCGATCTTGAGCAGCACCTTAATCATTAATGTAGAGAGGAGAGGAGAATATTCGATAATCAAAACTAATACAAACTAAACATGCTTGCTCTGGTTGGTCTCTTTGTTAGAGACAGCACCAATGCTAATATTCAGACTCAGATACAGATTCAATTATCTATCTCAATACATGGAAATGTGCAGTGAAATGTGTCATTTGTTTCAAAATCCAATGCAACCTAAGGACGTGCCGGGGGCTGCCCACAAGTGCAGCCGCATATTCCAGTGTCAGCACAGTGTGCCCACAATGCTCAACAGAATGACACAGATCACAAGCAACTGAACTTTGGTTTTTGGGTTTTGACATTGGTGAATCATCCACACTTATGCTTAAAATAATGAACCGGTCTTCTTTCTAAACAGAGTTATTTAACTTTTTTCATTGTCATCACCATCATCATTATTTGCTGTGTTGCATTATTATGTGCTGTGCTCTATGACATCATCATTGTGTGCTGTGTTCTATGACATCATCATCATTATGTGCTATGTTGTATGATGTGGGAGATCATGGTCTTTCCATGACATTGATTGTTCTTGGCAAATTTTTCTACAGAATTGGTTTGCCATTGCCTTTTTCTGGGCAGTGTCTTTACAAGATGAGTGACCCCAGCATTATCAACACTCTTCAGAGATTGTCTGCCTGGTGTCAGTGGTTGCATAACCAGGACTTGCGATATGCACCAGCTGCTCGTACAACCATCCATCACCTGCTCCCATGGCTTCACGTGATCCTGATTGGGGACTAAGCAGGTGCTACATCTCATCCAAGAGTGATCTACAGGCTAATGAAGGAGCACTTTACAGCTTCTTTAGTAGAGAAGTATTTCCACAATGCCACATGATTTTTATTGTACTGTAAGAAAATAAAAAAGAAGATTTGATTCTAAATTCCTGTGTCTGCAGTAGAAATGTCCAGCACTATGAGGAAGACAAACTTCTTCATCATGCCACTTTGCTCGAGCTGCTTTAGGGCCATAAGATCCATTCCGGAATTATTCTTCCTTACTGCTCAGAAGAATAATTTTTTTTACAAAAATGTTGCTGGGACTTCAGGACCTGAGTTAGAGGGATAGGTTGAATGGGTTAGGAGTTTATTCCATACAGCATAGGAGATTTGATAGAAGTATGCAAAATTATGAGGGGTATAGATAAGGTTGTTAGAAGTATACAAAATTATGAGTGTTATAGATGGAGCTTAGAAAAACAGAGGGCTATGCAGTAGGGAAATTCTAGGCAGCTCCTGGAGTAGGTTACATGGCTGGCACAACATTGTGGGCCGAAAGGCCTGTAACGTGCTGTAGATTTTCTTCATTTCTAAATACATGCAGGCTTGGATTGAGTGAAACTGGAACCAGCGGTCATGAATTAAGGATGAAAGGTGAAATATTTAAGGTGAACATGTAGGGTCACTCAGAGGGAGGTAGAGCGTGGAACGTTCTGCCAGTGGAAATGGTGGATGCAAGTTCAACTTCAACATTTAAGAGTAATTTGGATAAGTACATGGATAGAAGGGTATGGAGGGCTATGGTCTGGGTGCAGGTCAATGGGTCTAAGCAGACTAATAGTTCGACATAGACTAGATGGGCTGAAGGGCCTGTTTCTGTGCTGGAGTGTTCTATGACTCCATGAATGAACCTGTGCAGGATACAGTGAAGGCATAGACATGAGGGAGACTGTAACTGCTGGAAATCTGGAAACCACATGCAGAATGCTCGTGAAACTCAACAGGTCAGGCAACATCTATGGATGGAAATGAACAGTCAAAGTTTTGGACCAAAACCCTTCATCAGCATTGAACTCATTCAAAAGTTGAAAGATTCAAAGTACACTTATTATCAAAGTGTACAGCCCTGGGATTTGTGGTCCTGCAGACAGGCATAAAACAAAGAAACACCATGAAACCTATTCCAGAAAAAAAAAGAACAAATCATGCAAGTGGCATAAAAACAAGGGAAAATGCACAGAACATAAGCATCAAACCACAGAGTCTTTGAAACAGTGTAGGAATGTCCAGTTTAGTCCAATTTAGTTCTGTGTTGTTTGTTGACGGCAGGCTACAAAGCCAGCTTGCCCCGATCAAAATCGCACAAAATGGACAGAGATGGACTTTGCCAATGATCTCAGCACTGTGAATCTGACGCTTTCCACTAATGGCCTCCTGTTTGAGCTACTGTAGCTTGTCAATGAGACTTATCTTGCTCCCATCTGATGTACGGCCTTAGCAACAAAGTGCAGATCAAATTTCAAACATTATATATGTCACCATACACTTCCTTTAATGTCTTGCAGACATTTATAGAAAAATAAATATAATCGTATTTATGAAAGATCGGACATAAAAAATGGACAGCTATTGTGTAAAAGAAAGCAAATTGCGCAAATAAAAAAGATATAGGAGCAGAATTATGCCATTCAGCCCATCAAGCTTGCTCTCTATTTCATCATGGCTGATCCATTCCCTCTCAGCCCCATTCTCCTGCTTTCTCCCCGTATCCCTTCATGCCTGACTAATCATGAATCTATGAATCTCCATCTTAAATGCACCAGTGACCTGGCCTCCACAGCCGCTGTGGCAATGAATTCCACAGATTCGCCATCCTCTCGCAAAAGGCATTCCCTTTCATTTCTGTTCTAAATGGTGATGTCACCACTAGGTTCTTACTCTCTCTGGTGAGTCCAAATGCCAAATTAATTTTGTTGTAATTGAGCAATTAAGATATTGGAACTGACAACCTGTCTCTCTCGTGGGGTATTTCCACATGTAGTGTTGTTGAAAGAGGATGTTGGCCTGTTGGATTTGAATTCCTGACACTCTTACAATTATCTATGGCTTATCACACAGATGAACCCACACACATGTGCTCACCAACGTTATAAATTCCTCACAGTGCTAGTTTTAATGGAATGCATGATGTTGTGAAATCTATCAGGCTTGTTAATGAACTGCTGTTTATTTAAAAAATATAGATCAGTGTTTATTTTACATTATAATTTACACTTTCCACTAAATTATCTTTTTAAATCTTTTTAAGTGATTTGTGTTAGGGGGTTTATGGGATTCAGGCATAAATTATTAATTTCAGCAGCTAACCTCAGCCACCAATCTTTAGACCTGAACATTGTCTGTAGATTACATTTAAAATGCAGCTCTGGGCAATAGGTTCCTAGAGCTGTTAATTGAAAAAAATCAGTCACTTCGATTAACATTCATTTAGGCTGTCTGGATTGTGGGTGTGAAGAAGGAGGTGTGAAAGTTATATGCAATTCAAAGGAAGCATTGTAGATATGTTGTAAATGTAGAATTGCCCTTTGATCTTTAGCGTATAAAATGTCATGGAATATTGGGTCAAACAGGCCTCTTCCTCCAAAAGGGTCAGAATATGATGCCTGTTGTACCTCATTTTGTCAAATAAAACTCATACCCACCAGCTGCATCTCTCCAGTGACTTTGTTCACGTGACAACAATTTGGATAAAAGTGTAGGTATCTGTTTTTGCTTCAGTATGAATTAAAGCATTACGGCAAGAATCAGAGCTTTGAATTGCAAATGTGGCAAATACACCCATCAAATCTACTTGTTCGCTTGTTTATTTTAAGAAGACTTTATAATTCATTTAAAACAATTTTGCATCATCCCTTTGAGTTTGAGACTGCAATTCCAGAGAAATGCAAAGTGGTCTTGTCAGTGATTCAGAAAGTCATGTGATTACAGTAGTTCCTAACTTCTCAATAAGCCTCCTTTATGTTAACCTTAATGAATGAGAATAGAGTCATAGCGCAGAAAGAGGACCTTCAGCCCATCTAGTCCATGCTGAGCAATTTAAATAGCCTACTCCCATCGGCATTCACCCAGACCACAGCCCTCCATACCCAAACCATCCATGTACCTATTCAAACTTCTCTCAAACATTGAAATCGAGCTTGCATGCACCCCTTGTGCCGGCAGCACATTCCACACTCTCTTGGTCGTCTGAGTGAAGAAACATAGAAATATAGAAAACCTACAGCACAATACAGGCCCTTTGGCCCACCAAGCTGTGCAAAACATGTCCCTATGCTTACTCATAGCCCTCTATTTTACTAAGCTCCATGTAGCCATCCAGGAGTCTCTAAAAAGACCCTATCATTTCTGCCTCCACCATCACCGGCAGCCCATTCCACACACTCACCACTCTGCCTAAAAAAACTTACCCCTGACAACTCCTCTGTACCTATTCCCCAGCACTTTAAACCTTACATCCCTTCCCACCGATCTCCCTCCTGGCACTTATCCTTGTATGCGGAACAAGTGCTCTACCTGCCCCTACACCTCCTCCCTCACAGGGCCCCAGACTGTCCTTCCAGGTGAGGCGACACTTCACCTGTGAGTCAGCTGGTGTGGTATACTGCATCCAGTGTTCCCGGTGTGGCCTTTTATATATTGGTGAGACCCGATGCAGACTGGGAGACCGTTTCGTGAACACCTACGCTCTGTCCGCCAGAGAAAGCAGGATCTCCCAGTGGCCACACATTTTAATTCCATCCCCATTCTGATATGTCTATCCATGGCCTCTTCTACTGTCAAGATGAAGCCACACTCAGGTTGGAGGAACAACACCTTATATACCAGCTGGGTAGCCTCCAACCTGATGACATGAACATTGACTTCTCTAACTTCTGTTAATGCCCCTCCTCCCCTTCTTACTCCATCCCAGATATATTTAATTTTTCCCCCCTCCCCCTTTTTTTCTCTCTCTCTGCCCATCACTCTGCCTGTTCTCCATCTCCCTCTGGTGCTCCTCTCCCCCTTTTTTTCTCCCTGGGCCTCCCGTCCCATGATCCTTTCCCTTCTCCAGCTCTGTATCACTTTCGCCAATCACCTTTCTAGCTCTTAGCTTCACCCCACCCCCTCCAATCTTCTCCTATCATTTTGCATTTCCTCCTACTTTCAATTCTCTATCTTTCCTTTCGGTTAGTCCTGACGAAGGGTCTCGGCCCAAAACATCGACAGTGCTTCTTCCTATAGATGCTGCCTGGCCTGCTGTGATCCACCAGCATTTTGTGTGTGTTGCTTGAATTTCCAGCATCTGCAGATTTCCACGTGTTTGCACTTTAAACCTGTGTCCCCTTGTGGCAACCATTTCAAACCTAGGTAAAAGCTTCTGACTATCCACATAATCAATGCTTCTCATCATTTTATACACCTCTATCAGGTCACCTGTCATCCTCTGTTGCTCCAAGGAGAAAAGGCCGAGTTCACTCAACCTATTCTCAAAAGGCATTCTCCCTAATCCAGGCAAAATCCTTGTAAGTTTCCCCTTAAACTTTTCACCTTTCTCTCTTAACACATGACCTCTAGTTGCAGTCAAAGTTGAAACAAATTCCAAATACATTTACTATTAAAGTTTGTATAAATTATACTTGAGATTTGTCTCCTTGCAGGCAGCCACAAGAGACCCAACAGAACCCATTAAAGAAAGGCCAACTGATGCCCAATGTGCAGAGAGAAAAAAAAACACAAATCATGCAAACAATAAAAGCAAGCAAACAGCATTCAGACACGCAGCCCGGAGCAGACCCACGGCCTCAGTTCATCACACAGTGGAGTTTGCAGACACGCAGCCCGGTGCAGACCCACGGCCTCAGTTCATCACACAGTGGAGTTTGCAGACACGCAGCCCGGTGCAGACCCACGGCCTCAGTTCATCACACAGTGGAGTTTGCAGACACGCAGCCCGGTGCAGACCCACGGCCTCAGTTCATCACACAGTGGAGTTTGCAGACATGCAGCCCGGTGCAGACCCACGGCCTCAGTTCACCACATAGTGGAGTTTGCAGACACGCAGCCCGGTGCAGACCCACGGCCTCAGTTCATCACACAGTGGAGTTTGCAGACACGCAGCCCGGTGCAGACCCACAGCCTTCGTTTATCACACAGTGGAGCTTGCAGACACGCAGCCCGGAACAGCCGGAGTCCCTCCCAACGACAGTGGGAAAAGCCCGCTTGCATTGACCCTGTCTATACACCTTATCATTTTGTATACTTCTATCAAATCTCCTCTCAATCTTCTACGTTCCAAGTAGTAAAGTCCTAACCTGCTCAATCTTTCCTTACAACTCAGTTCCTCCAGACCCAGCAAAAATCCTTCGAAATTTTCTCTGTTCTTTTTCAACCGTACTTACATCTTTCCTGTAGCTAGCTGACCAAAACTGCACACGGTAGTCCAAACTAGTACATTTAACTTTGACTTTCAGCCATTCTCATTTATATAAAGTTTAATGTAAAGGAACAAGTTAGGAACCACTGAAAACACATGAATCTTGAGTTAGAATGAATGGTTTCCCAAATCTTTCATGACTCGAATCCAATATTTTTGATTCCATAAGCTACAACATTTTAACTAAATTCAGCACGTGTTAGGAGTTGACCAAGCACTCTCTTTCTGTTCCACAACCCTAAGCGATCATCAACTGTGTAGGGCAGACATTAATTTCTTGCGGAAACATCAGTATCCAGGGAGGTGTGTCTAAAGAGATAGCTGACATTCTTTTATCAGCAAACAAAAGGGGAAGCAGGATACAAATACTCTAATCTCTTTGTAAATCATTTTCTAAAGATATAATTTCTTCCAGAGGAAAGAAAGAGCACGCTTTAAAATTCCAGTCATTTATTTCGGACCTGAAGCAATATATCACTGTCAAATGCTTTATCTATCAGCTCCACAGTGCGCTGGTTACATCTGCGGACACCTACAGCCCACTGGGAGATTTTATGGTGGCTTTCTGTTCTGTGGCTGCAGGTGTGAGGTTATCACACAGCTATTAGCTTTGCCATGGTAATGAAAGTCAATTAAATGGATACAGTGATATTGCTATTCTCATTTGCGTGAAATAAAGTCTGCAGTTAATTTTAATACATTGTTGTAATTGCTATCTAGTCTTTAATGGGATAACGAGACTGTAGTTGAGAAGCCACAGCTATGAAAATGCAGTTTTTTGTACTTCTCTTATTTTGGTCTTACACGAGGATTTGTAATGTTGCTTAGTCTAAAATGTCACTGAATGCTACAAAAGAGATGGTTTAATTCAGTAATTAAATACTAGCTGCTAACCATTGTGATATGACTGGCATTTTTTCTATCAAAAGCTACTTAAGATAAGTGGATGATAAGGCTGTGGGGGAGAGGGAAAATATATAGCGTTTAGTTTTGCTTTAGTGTGTGCTGTTTTCAAATCCACCAGCACCCCATGGGCCTGCTGAGGAGATTTTGCTTCTTTAACTGAATAAGAATGAGAAAGAGGGGAAAATGAAGACATCAAAACCTCAGCTGGATTCGAGCTGCATTCCCCTTCAGCCTGCTTGATAAACCTAAACTGAAAGACTGCATTCTCTTATTTCCTACAACAAAAGTCAGACAATGGGTGGCCACTGACTGGGTCTTTTTGCTTATTACCGCGAGACATTATGCTAGGAATCTCCATTCAGTTGGAGATAATGCGCAGTTACATCGGACTTGTTGAGGCCAGAGCTCAATCTTTTTCTGGGGACCTCTCCTTTTAATCTAATCCTGGCTTTACTGACTAGCATGCCAGGAAGCTGAAGAAAGTAAACGAGAACATCCCCGGCCCGTCTTCAGATCCGTCAAAGGTTGACATAATTAGAGGAGATTCTGTGGCTCATTCATAACTCCCAGCTCTGGCTGTGGGAAGAACTTAGACAGCAAATGCACTCAAGGACTTTGAATGGCATTTGGAGCCAGGGAGGGGAAGGCCTATTGTCTGAAGGGGCTTATCTGTTTTTTTGGCATCCTGACAATGTTTACCTTCCTTTTTAAAAGCTAACCTTAATTCTGTTTTCTTGTTACAGGGGAGAAAAGCAGAAGTTTGAGAGGGCTGTAAGATTATTTGTTGTACAGGCCGACTCTCTCCTGGGATAATGAGCTTTCATGGGGATGGCACAGTAGCACAGCGGTTCGTGCAATCACTTTATAACACCAGCAATCACCGATAGGACAATTCCCGCTGCTATCTGGAGGTTAAGCATTCTCCCTATAACCACGTTAGTTTCCTCTGGATTCTCCGGTTTCTCCTACATTCCAAAGATGCGCAGTTAAGGATGAGGGATCACAAATGTGAGAAAGACTGCAGCCGATGCTTCGACCACATGCTCACTCAGACCTGTTACTACAGCCACCTATACTCTCTGGTAGCTTGTCTACGCTGCCATCTTGTGCACTCTTCTCTCCTATCAGATTCGTTCTTCGCCAGCCCTTTCCCTCTCCCACCCGCCTGCCTTCACCTATCACCTGCCAGCTAGCCTCCTTCCTTTGCGGTCTTGGCTCGAAACGTCGACAGTTCACTCTTTTCCATCGATGCTGCCTGACCTGCTGAGCTTCTCCGGCATTGTGTGAAGGGTTAGTGTTAGTACGTTGTAGGCATGCTATGGTGCTGGAAATGTGACGACGCTTATAAACTGCCCCCAGCACATCCTGTGACTCATTGATGTTTGCATATTTTGATGTACATGAGACAAATAAAGCTAATCCTTATCTTTAAAGCTAATATTTATTTTAAGAATTGTTTTTTTATGTAGAGATAAAGCATTGGAATAAGCCTTATGGGTCCTTTGAGATGCACCACCTAACTGCACCCTAACCTAATCGCGAGATAATTTACAATGACTAATTAACTTACCCAGTAGTTCTTTGGATTGTGGGAGAGGACCAGAGCACCCGGACGAAACCCATGCATGCCATGGAGAGGAGGTACAAATGGCTTACGGAGGATGCTGGGATTGAACTCAGAACTCTGACACCCCAGAATGTAATAGCATTGCACTAACTGGTACCATTCTCAACCATCAGGCTCTTGAACAAAAGGGGATAACCACACTCACTTGCCCTAACAATGAGACGCTCCCACAACCAATGATCTCACATTAAGGGCTCTTTATCTCTTTAACTCATGTTCTTGTTATTTATTGCTATTTATCTATGTTTGCATTTGCAAAGTTTTCTGTCTTCTGCACTCTGGTTGATCTTTCATTGAGCCTGTTATAGTTACTATTCTCTAGATTTGCTGAATATACCTACAAGAAAATGAATCTCAGCGTTGTATAGGGAGACATACTGTATATGTACTTTGATAATAAATTTACTTTGAACTTGCTACGCCATTGTGGCCCGTAATGTATTTACTGAGACTTACAGGATGTTCTATTTCTGTAACCGTTCTATTTGCCAGTCCATACAAATTGAAATAACTATTACTTGTACGCTTCAGGGCAGTCTGAATGTAGAAGAAGCTGTAGATAACATTTGGAGTAAAACTACTTCACACTTGAAAACCTAATCAGCTGAGTAAGTGATGGGTAATGGTGTTAATGTTGATTAAGCAAGATGCACTCTGTACTAAACACAAGAAGCAACTTCAATCCACTGTGGCACCATTTTAATTGCAATTTGAGAGGTCTACCCCTTCAATATGTTCCATTTTGCAGTGACACGTATTACTCTAAATGACACAGGCTTATCTGCGATGAGCATTAAGTTTCTCAGTTCTACATTCTCCCCTTAAGAAGGCCAGTTCCAGGGTATAATGGGTCTATTATGCGATGCACCACATTAGTGTGGAACGTGTTGTCATCCATTAGGTCCTCAGGACTGTTAGGATTATAATTATTTTTTTCACTGTAATGTACCTAATGGACCCATTTTGAGCAAAAGTAAGCAAACTGGTGTTTTTGTCAGTTTTGTATATGCATAGACTTTTTCCATAAGTTCTGTTCTATTTAGTTATTTCTTCAAATACAGCTTGGAATAGCTCTTCGAGCTGTGCCAACCAGCTATCCCCTGATTTAAGACCATAAGACCATGAGAACTAGGCCATTCAGACCATCACATCTGCTCTGCCATCCCACCAGATCCCACTCAACCCCATACACCTGCCTTTTTGCCATATCTCGCTATGCCCTGACTGATCAGGAAATGAACAACTTTCACTTTAAATACCGTCATGGACTTGGCCTCCACTGCAGTCTGTGGCAGAGCATTCCACAGATTCACTGCTCTCCAGGGGGGGCGGGGGGGGGCGGCGGGAATCCTTCTTAACTCTGTTCTAAAAGGTCGCCCCTCAATTTTAAGACTGTGCCCTTTAGTTCTGGATACCCCCACCATAGGAAATATCCTCACCATATCCACCCTATCTAGAGTTTATAACATTTGGTAGGTTTTTGCCTGTAAAAATATTGGTCTCCCTCAGATGCAAGTGCAACCAATTCATTTTGTACGGTTCACACCTAGCCTAATTTACAATGCCCAGTTAACCTACCAACTGGTACACCTTTGGACTGTGGGAGGAAACCCATGCTGGCTCAGGGAGAATGTACAAACTCCTTACAGGCAGTGGTGGGAATTGAACTTGTGTCACCTGTATTATAGACCTTTGTGCTAACCACTACATTACTGTGCTGCCCCATATACTGTATTATGTACTTATGTGCATCTTATGCCATGTCCATAGTTTAACCTCCAACTTATTTTTGTTTATCTTTATGTTTTTTACAGACGTTGAATGTTGCTGTTGGGGTGGCATGGTATTGTAGTAGTTAGTGTAATGCTATTACAGCACCAGTGACTTGGATTTAAATCCTGTTACTGTCTATAAGGAGCATACATTCTCCCTGTGATTGCATGAGTTTCCTCTGGGTCGCCTAGTTTTCTCTTGCATTCAAAAGGTAATGAGTTTAGTAGGCTAATTGGTCACGAGTTTGTAATTAGCCAGCTGAAGTTTACTGTCTAGAAGGGTTTGTTACCGTGCTGCATCTCTAAATAAAAAATTAAAAAATAATTTTTTGTTGTATGTCATACCAACACACCACAGCAAACACTTTAACTGTAGATAGATTGCTAGTATCTGTAGAATTTTTAATGTTTATTTCTCTCCATAAATGTTGCCTGACCTGCTGAGGCTATATTTCTTTAGGAGTTTGAGGAAATTTCGTTTGTCACCAAAGACTTTCATAAATTTCTACAGGTGTATGGGGGAGAGCATTCTAACTGGCTGCATCACAGTCTGGTATGGGGAGGCGGGGGGCGGGGGGCAGGGCGCAGGGTTGCTAAAGGATCACAATAAGCTGCAGAGAGTTTTAAACCTATTCAGCTCCATCATGGGCACTAGCCTCTGTAGTGTCCAGAGGAGCTTCAAGGAAGTATAGCTCAAACAGGCAGCATCCATCATTAAGGACCCCCATCACCTAGGACATGCTCTCTTCTCATTGCTACCATCAGAAAATTGGTACAGAAGCCTGAAGACATGCACTTAATGATTCAGGATCTGCTTCTTTTCCTCTGCCATCAGATTCCTGAATGGACATTAAACCCATGAACACTACCTCACTACTTCTTAAAATTTTAAAAAAAATTTAACTATTTAATGTATAAATACTTACTGTAATTCAGTTTTTTTTCTATTATCATAAATTGCATTGTACTGCTGTCGCTAGACAACAAATGTGATTTTTTTTGTGAATCCAGAACTGGCTTGTCCACAGTAGTTGTAGACGGGTTGTGTTCTGCATGGAGATCGGTGACCAGTGGTGTGCCTCAGGGATCTGTTCTGGGACCCCTACTCTTCATGATTTTTATAAGTGACCTGGATGAAGAAGTGAAGGGATGGGTTAGTAAATCTGCTGAATACACAAAGGTTGGAGGTGCTGTGGGTAGTGTGGAAGGCTGTCGAGGTTACAGCAGAACATTGATAGGATGCAAAACTGGGCTGAGAAGTGGCAGATGGAGTTCAACCCAGATAAGTGTGAAGTGGTTCATTTTGGTGGGTCAAATATGATGGCAGAATAGTAAGACTCTTGGCAGTGTGAAGGTTCAGAGGGTTATTGTAGTCCGAGTCCATAAGACACTTAAAGCTGCTACACAGGTTGACACTATGGTTAAGAAGGCATATGATGCATTGGCCTTCAATAACTGTGGGATTGATTTTAAGAGCCAAGAGGTAATGTTACAGCTACAGACGACCCTGATCAGACCCCAATTGGAGTACTGTGCTCTATTATGGTCCCCTCACTACAGAAAGGATGTGGAAATTATAGAAAGGGTGCAGAGGAGATTTACAAGGATGTTACCTGGAACTCTGCCTTTTGTCCTTGGAGCAACTGAGGATGAAAGGTGACCTGATAGAGGTGTTCATAATGATGAGAGGCGTTGATTGTGTCGATAGTCAGAGGCTTTTCACCATGGCTGAAATGGCTAGCACGGGAGTGCATAGTTTGAAGGTGCTTGGAAGTAGGTACAGAAGAAATGTCAGGGGTAAGTTTTTTACACAGAGAGTGGTGAGTGCGTGGAATGGGCTGCTGGCAACGGTGGTGGAGGCGGAAATGATAGGATCTTTTAAGAGACTCCTGGATGGATACATGGAGCTTAGAAAAAGAGAGGGCTATCAGTAAAGCCTAGGTAGTTCTAAGGTAGGGACATGTTTGGCACAGCTTTGTGGGCCGAAGGGCCTGTATTGTGCTGTAGGTTTTCTATGTTTCTATATTCTCATGGTATTAAACCTGATTCTCATTCTGAGTTGCTCCAGTACTCTGTGTGTATATGATCCTTGATCTTTCTATTTCCTGATTTCCCTGAAAGTGCCTGCAAGAGAATGAATCTCAGGGTAGTATATGGTAACATACCTCGACTTTGATTATAAATTTTGATAGTCAATATCCTTGCATCAACTTTAAGCTTGCAATCCAAAGTGAATTTCTTTCCTTTTTTAAACCATTTGTTTTCCTTCTGGCTTTTTGAATTATACTGTTATTATTTTTGTTCTTACTTTCTCTTTGCCCAGCTGTGGGTGTATCACATTTCTGGCAGAAAATGCTGAATGGGTCAGTTAGTCATCTGTAAGGAGCTTGTACATCCTCCCCTTGAACCATGTGGGTTTCCTCTGGGCACTCCATTTTCCTCCCACGGTCCAAAGGTGTAGCAGTTAGTAAGTTCTCCCTGTGACCACATGTGCTTCCTCTGGGAGTTCTGGTTTCCTTCCACATTCCAACACAGGGCTGGTGAGTTGTGGGCATGCTGTGTTGGTGCCAGAAACATGGCGGCACCTGCAGGCTCATAAACACAAGAGATTCTGCAGAGGGAGAAACACAAAATGCTGAGCAACTCAGCAAGCCAGGCAGCAATAAAGGAGAGGAATAAACAGTCAATGTACCTGCGAGTAAAGAAAAAGAGTTAACATTTTGGGTCGGTGTCCTTCTAATCACCAGAAAAATTCTCTCCTCCTCTTCCTGCTCAGGGAAGGAATGGTTTCCTACTTGATTTTGTGGTGCAATCTATTCTTTAATTCATTCCTCTTTCACAGCATCTCTTCATGCAACTGTAGGAGATATTACAGCTGCCTATTAATCTTTACCCTTCCCTCCATCCAGCAATATAGAAATTCCTTCCAGATGGATTTCTTTCACTTAGGCCAGCAAGATAGCATAGCAGTTAGCATAACGTTAATATAGCACCAGTGATTACTGATCAGAGTTCGATTCCCGCTGCTGTCTGTGAGGAGTTTGTACATTCTCCTCGTGACCGCGTGCGCTCCAGTTTCCTCCAGATGTTCCTGCTGGAAATATGGTGACACTTGGGGGCTGCCCCCAGTACAGTGCGGATAGATTTGGTTTGATACAAATGACATGTTTCACCACCTGTTTCAATGTTTCAGTGTGCATACATGTGACAAATAAAGCTACTCTTTTGCAAGTGGTACTGTAACATCGCAGTTAGTGCAATCGCTTTTCAGCACCAGAAATTACCGCTTGGAATTCAATTCCCACCACCGTCTGCAGGGAGTGTACACTTTCTCTCCGTGGGGCAAGGATTTCCTCTGAATACCCCGGTTTCATCCTGCACTGCAAAGATGTACGGGTTGGGTTTAGTAAACTGCGGGCATTCTATGTTGGCACTGAAAGCACAGCAACCCTTCCTGTCTGCACCCAGCAGAGCCTCCGACTGTGTTGGTCGTTGATGTAAAACGGCATATTTCACTGTATTTTTCAATATTTCAATGTGTGTGACAAAAAAAGCTAATCTTTATTTGGTGTTCACAGTTTGATTGTGAAAACTGTCAAAATATTGACTCTGCTTCTCGTAATATTTCAAGCCTTATCTGCTTTTAATTTGACATCTTTAGTATCTGCAGTTTTTGGTTTTTAATCACAATTCTCAATACATTGGTTGATAAAGTGGATTTTCTCAGGAGGAATGAGTGGGCCATGTGCTGACATCTTTGCTGCTCATGTCTCACCTACTCTTCCTAAATCACAAATGCAAGAGATTCTGCAGGTGCTGGAAATCCAAAGCAACACAGATACACAGAAACACAGTTGGATGAACTCAGCGGGTTGGGCAGTGTATATTGAATTGAATAAGCGGTTGATGTTTTGGACCAAGACCATTCATCAGGACTGGAAAGGAAAGGGGAAGATGTCAGACTAAAAAGAGGGAAGGGAAGGAGGCTAGCTAGAAGATGATAGACGAGGCCAGGTGGGGGCTGAGGAAGGAGAATCGCTAGAAGGTGACAGGTGAAGACAGGAGGTTTGGAAAGGTAAAGGGCTGAGGAGGAAGGAATCTGACAGGAGAGGAGACTGGACCATAGGAGAAAGGGAAGGAGGGTCATGAGGGAAATGATGTGAAGAGGTGAAAGGCCAGAGTGGGTGTGGTGAACTATGTGCCTGTCTGGACACGCCCCCTGCTGACTGCTCCTGTGGCTCCTCCCACAGGCCCCTGTATAAAGGCGATCTGAGGCCTGACGCTCGGCCTCAGTCTCCAGGTCATAGTATGATGGACACTCACTCCTGGTTCCTTCTTCCAGTCAATAAAAGCCGATATCTCGCCTTACGTCTCAGTGTGAGTTATTGATGGTGCATCAATGGGGAATAGAAGAAGAGGGGAAAGGGAGCTAAGAAAAACTTACTGGAAAGAGAAATCAATATTCAAGCCAATAGGTTAGATGCTACTTAGGTGTAATATGAGGTGCTGCTCCTCTACCCTGAGGGTGGTCTCAGTGTGTCAGTAAAGGGGGCCATAGACTGATACGTCAGAACAGGAATGGGCTAGGAATTAATCTGGTTAGCCACCAGGAAATTCTGGAGCAGAGCTGTTTGACACAATGGTCATCTCCCTCCTTCCTTTCCAGTCCTGATGAAGGGTCTCAGCCTGAAACGTTGACTGTTCATTCATTTCCATGGATGCTGCCTGGCCTGTTGAGTTCCGCCAGCATTTTGTGTGTTTTGCTCTTCCTCGATCATTTATGTACACGGACCAAACTGGACATCCAAATAGTTCTGGTTTATGTTGTCGGATGTCACCTGGATTGCACCTTTGCTCATTTTACGGACCATTTTAAGCCATACCAAATGGTTCAAATTGTTCGATTTAATCTCAAAGAACGTGTAGAGTGTATAACCTGAAATTCTTAACTCTTCACAGAAGCCAAGGCTGTTCCAGCTCAGCTTTCCTTTGAAGCCTGTTTAGTTTATGACCTTCTGGTAATGGTGGAATGAGGAATGTCCTGCGGGTTGGAGTGCTGCTGATCCCATGGCGGTTTTGATTTGACAGATGTGTTTTCTTGCACTTCCTCCCAAACGGCAGTAATGAGGAGAGTTCATATCCCAGATGGCGAGGGTCTGTAGTGATGGATGCCACTTATTTGAGGCACCACCTTTTGAAGATGTCCTCAGTCATGTGGTGGCTTCTGCAGTGATGGAGCTGACTGAGTCTATAACCTTCTGCACCCTCTGTCGATCCTGTTCATTGGAACCTCCACACCTGACAGTGACTCAACCAGTCAGAATGCACCCCACTGTCAGGTTGTGGACATTGCTGGCTTGGCATTTAAAATAAGGTTAAAGCAGGAGTTCCCAACCTTTTTTATGCTAAAGAGCAATAACATTATGCAAAGGGTCCTTGGACCCCAGGTTGGGAACCCCTGGATTGAAGTCCATGTTGTCATGTGACTAGCATAAAACATAGACCAGCACAACACTGTAACAGGTCCTTCAGCCCACAACATTGCACAGAAGAAACCAACCTGCTGTCCGAAGTCTGTAGCCCTTCATTATCTTCGTATCCATGTGCCAGTCAACAAGAATCTTAAATGCTTCTGTTGTATATATCTCCACTGCTGCCCCTGAATTGCACTTCAGGCATTTGCCACACTCTGTATAAAAAAAACTTGCCCCACACATCTGTGTAGCACCATCTCCCCCTCACCTTAAACTAAGAGAAGTACATGGATGAGTGAGATATGAAGTGTTAAAGTTCATGTATGTCTCATGTTCTTAATATTTATCATTTACAGTATTTACAATTATTACTTGGATTTTTTTTTTGTATTTGCCCAATTTGTTGTCTTTTTTGCAAATTGGTTGTTTGTCCTTCCAAGTTGTATGTGTTTTTTCACTGGTTTTATGGCGTTTCTCTGTATTTACTGTGAATGCCCACAAAAAATGAATTCTTGGGGTGACATACACTACTGTACATAGGCACACACGTATATAAAACTAGGGTGCCTGAGACCTTTACCCAGTAATGTATTTGTCAATGTGGAACGGACAGTGAGTTTGTAAATCTGGCAAGGCTGGAGCGCCATGGAAGAGGTGTGGGACAGGTGGCAGAGGAGTGCCAGGGCTGGGGGATAGCACAGGTTCAGACACAGCCAGCCCTGAAACATCAGGCAAGGTAATTTAATTCCGAACAATTGGTTTATTGATCATTACAGAACGTCTCCCTGGTGCTTCACGCTCTCCCTCCCCCCTTCCCCCCCCCTTTTCCGAACCACAATTCCCCTCTCCCTGTCCTTTTCCCACTCTCAGTTCTCAGCAGAGACCCAAATCAGAATCAGGTTTATCAACACTCACATACGTCATTAACTTTGTTTTTTTTGTGGCAGTAATACAGTACAATACATTCAATTATTACAATTATGTGTGACAGTCTTAGGAACCCAAGCTACTGTGTACATACATATGCACCCAAGACTTTTGCACAGTACTGTATATGTACTTTGATAATAAATTTACTTCCAACTTTTGGACACTAGAAACACACAGAAGAACAATTTGAATCTAATGGATAAGTGAATGTTTCAGGAGCAAAGGACGTCATTGGAATGGAAAAAAAGATGAAAGATGAACAAGCTCTTTAATCGAATGAGAACAAAGGGTGCAGATGGTGGGGCAGAACGACATCTTATGTAACCTGGTTAAGAAACACAAGAGGCAAAGATGAGTGGGTTGATATGGGATAGAAATTAAAGCCAAGAGAGGGACAAAGCCCTGTGAGTCACGAAAGCAGTGCTAGGTAACCCAAGAATAGATCTGCAGCCTGTAGATCATATCAGAAACTGAAACAGAAAAAGCCGGCAAAAATAGGATACAGTCCATTTGCCCTAAAGAAAAGAAAGGCAGTCCCACAGGAACGGGCTAAGCTCTGCCATTAGTATCGCTACTCAGCCCTTTTGAGGAGGTTCAAAGGGTGATTTGTAAAAGCAAGTTGAGATTGCCGCTTTTCTTTCATGCTCAGTAACGAAGTCATACTCAGTGCCATTAGACATTTAAAACCTGTACATTGCTGCCATTCTTCGGAACAGGTAAAAAAAGACAATTACACAAAAAACGCACAGGCAAGGCAAGCTGTTTCACAACTTGCTGATTTTCACTTCCCTGATAGGAACTTGCAAAAATCAGTCTGCTCAGTAATCATCAGAAGCCAAGGGGTCATTACTTTCTGGATAATTCTACCAGGCATTTAATGGGTTGGAACAAAATTCAGAATGCAACTCAACTAAAATCTCTGGTTTTAATTTCATTAGATGATCAGCCAGTCAACTCTGGCCTTAGGTGACGTCTTATTCTGTTGGAAATCAAAGCAAGATTCCTGAAGTGATAACTCTTTTGTGTCAGCATAGAGGAGGATTTGGTGCTGTGAGATTGTTTGCCTCAGTGGCAATGGATTCCTTTATTGAATACCGCACACCCAGCACTCTGTTATGTGAATTCCTGGGTGACTGATTCATTCTGCTGTAGACTTTGCTTCTCTGTAAACACTTGCTGGCATCTTAGAGATCCGTGTTGGTGTTCAAACAGAATTAATTTGATGTTAGACAAGATTAAACTGGGTTAACCAGGGAAAGATTCTCCATTTCACTGCAAGTAACAAAAGCTGGTTAAAATACCCAGGACCTGATCACAAAAGGATATATTTCAAGATGGTTGTCTCTAAAGTTAACTGAGTACATGTTCTCAGATTATAACCAAACTTGTTGAGTTTTTGTAACAGTATTACAGTGTTCAAATCCAAATCTATTCAACAAAATGTGATGTTTAAAAAACTAGCTTTGTGCCTGGACAGTGAGATAGTGTGAACAAACATTAGCCTTTAACAAAAATAAGAACAACAATCTATAACATGATTCCCCGCTCCCTGTGCCCTTCCCACTCTCAGTCCACAATGGAGACCCATATCAGAATCATCACTCAGCTATGTCATGAATTTATTTTTCACAGTAGCAGTACAGTGCAATATAGAAAATTACAACAGTACAACAGTACTATGCGAAAGTCTGAGGCACCCTAGCTATACGTGTGTGTGTGTGTGTGTGTGTGTGTGTGTGTGTGTGTGTGTGTGTGTGTGTGTGTGTGTGTGTGTGTGTGTGTGTGTGTGCTTACGTCTTTAGCATAGTACTGTATTTGAGCAGGCAGACAGAATTTGTCCACAATGGAGCAGACCATGCTGAGGAAACAACTTTTCTTAAATAATCAGCCAAGATCAAATGACCGATTAGAACATAAAACAAAAGACCTAGGAGCAGAAGTAGGTCATTTGTCCCATCGAGTCTGCTCCATCATTCCATCTGTCAGACTTGTTATACCTCTCAAAACCATTCTCTGCCTTCTCCCTGTAACCTTTGATGTCCTGATTAATCAAGAATCTATCAATCTCCACTTTAAGTGTAACCAATGACTTGGCCTCCACAGCTCTCTGTGGCAATGAATTCCACAGATTCGCCTCCATCTGGCGAAACAAATTCCTCCTCATCTCTCTTCTAAAGGGATGTCCCACTACTCTGATGCTGCGCCCTCTGGTGGAGCAGGGTCAATGTGCTGAATGGCCTCATTCCTCTCCACCGATCTTAAGAATCCACTGCCGCTCTAAACTGATCCTCTGTGAAACTTGTGCTATTACTGTTTTCCTCTTAGTTTACCTCAAAATCACCTGGAAGCTCAGAATGGGTTAGTGTCAAGCCTGCAGCGTGAAAGCCCAGCAATTAGCTCAGTGCTTGACAGCTCCAGCCATTACTGATTGTGGTTCAATTCACGAGGCCGTCTGTGAGCAGATTGTACGTTCTCCCCTTGACCACGAATGTTGCCTCTGTAGGTCCCTTTTCCCAAAGATGCATAGGTTAGGATTAGTAAATTGTGGGCATACGATGTTGGCACCAGAGGAGTGGCAACACTTGCAGACTAACCCAATACAATTCTGAAAGAGTGTTGGTCCTTGATGCGAACAATTTATTTCACTGTGCATTTCGATGTTTTGATGTACATGTGACAAAAACTGTGAATCTTTCTTTTTTTCCAAATCTTGTTTAGAGAAATAAAGTGTGGGCGATGTGGGAAAATCAGTGCTGTCTTGATGATTTGGTGTCCATTGTATTCGACAATAACATCTGGAACCTGTGCAGAAGAGTTTTTAATGTAGAAAAACATTGCATTGGGTGCGGTGGAAGAGAACATTTCAGTACTGAGAGTGTGAAACGCTGATGGACAGTCTGCTAATCAGATTCCCTTTAATATCCCACACTGCTGATGGTTTCAAACTGTTATCACCAAAAAATGTCTTGCTAAAATTTGAAAAACAAAATCATCCAATGAATGTACCAAAAAAGTGAAGAAATCGTAAGTATGAGCAGATGAATTAGAGGATATGACCTGTGAGATATCTGAAAAGTTTAATATTAAGATTAAGATGATGATCATCAGGGACCCCCTCCACCCAGGTCATTCTCTCTTCTCTCTGCTGCTAAGAGTAGGATGGTCCAGGAGTCACCGGGCTCATTCCATTAGGTTCAAGAACAATTATTAGCTCTGTTGAACCAAAGGGGATAACTTCACTTGACTTCAGTTCATCATTCAACTACGATGATTAACTTTATTTGTCACATGTATGTCAAAACATTCAAACAAATACACGCACAGGCGTCTTTGCTCTGTGATAGATCAATGGAATGAAGACCATTATCCTCGACCTCGAGGGATAGCCACAACAACAACGAAAGCATTGCACTAACTGCGACGCTATCATGCTGTCATTTCATATGTGATTTACTAAGAGGTTTATTAATTGCAAGGAGACTGGACAAGGGAAAGAAATCAGGTGTCAAGAACGCGGCCGGATGGACCCAAACGCAGGACGCAGATACTGAAGTACTAGGGGGAGGACAGGATGGGGATGCCATGGCATGTAAGGGTAGAGCTGGGGTTCAGGTCGATAGAGTGTCCGGCAGGCGGAGCGGACCTGGCCGGGCTCCCGGGGTTCCGGCAGGCGGAGCGGAGCGGACCGGGCCGGGCTCCCGGGGTTCCGGCAGGCGGAGCGGAGCGGACCGGGCCGGGCTCCCGGGGTTCCGGCAGGCGGAGCGGAGCGGACCGGGCCGGGCTCCCGGGGTTCGAATTCAGGTAGACAGGTCCCTGGGGTTCAGGCAGGCAGGCAGGTCTAGGTGGCTAGATAGGCTGGCAGAGAGCTCTCCCTGGGTGGGTCGCATATTTCCTGGGTAGGGTCGCCTCCCAGGCAGAAATACTGGAGGCCAGGGCACAACACGGACCCCTAGGTGGGTGCGGGGCACAATCCCAGGATTTGGGCAGAAGAGGAGGACGGGGCAGAACCCGTGCCAGGCAGTGGCAGACTGGCCAGGCCTGCCCGATGGAGGCAAGTGGTAGGAACGGACTGAACCCCTGCCGGGCAGCGGTGGGTCGAGCAGACCTGCCCGATGGAGGCAAGGGGTAGGAACGGGCAGAACCCCTGCCGGGCAGCGGTGGGTCGAGCAGACCTGCCCAATGGAGGAAAGGGGTAGGAACGGGCATAGGTCCAGGGTGACCAACACAACAGCCATGATAACAGGAAAATCAGGAAAAGCCAGCAGATGGCACAACCGCACAAACAACACAAACGAGCAGAGAAGCGGGACCAGCACATTGGAAGAAAGGTGGGGGAGCGGACCAACCTGGTAGAACTGGCACAGGGCAGAGAAGCATGATGAGGAGCAGATCTGAGCCTGAGCAGGATCATAGAATGCAGAGAACAGGAAACAGAACAAAACAACCACCCACCTGGACCCAGTCCCAAGGCCCCTTATAAGCACCTGAAGCTCAATGAGTTACAGGTGTGCCTCCTCGAGCCAGGAGAGTCCTAACTAGTTCATGGGTGATGGGAGGGACAACTGCAGGACCCGGAGTCCGGAGCCCTTGGACCGGATCGGGACCCGGAACACGGATTCCGGTCTGGACCGGACTCTGGCATCAGGATGTCCTTCTGAAACAACACACACAAAATGCTGGAGAAAGTCAGTAGTTCAGGCAGCATCTATGTAAATGAATAAACAGTTAATGACAGGATCAAAATGTCAACTGTTTAATCCTCTCCATAGATGCTGCCTTACCTACTGACTTCCTCCATCATTTTGTGTGTGTTACTCTGAATTTCCAGCATCTGCCGAATCTCCTGTGTGCATGTTATGCTTCTGTACACTGGAGTAGAGAAATTTGTTTCCTCTGGTCAATTGCAAGCCTAGCTTTCTGATTTGGCAACCCTAGATGAGACAAATGATCTTGTCCAGGTTAGAAGGGGAGTCAGGCAAGGTTGTGTTCTCTTGCCCAACCTATTCAACCTTTATGGCGAGTAGATTCTAAGAGAAATTAACAGTATTCCAGATTTGATAGTTGGTGAATATAATTTGAACAATCTATGATATGCTGACAACACAGTGCTGATACCTACTTTGAAAGAGGGGCTCCAGAAAAGAGGTTGAAGTCATTAAGGAAAGTGCAAAGAGAGGATTGACAATCAACTGCAAGAAGACCGATCGGTCACAAAGAAGATAGAAATACAGAAATGCAAACTGAAAGTGGGCAACAAAACAATTAAACAAACATGGAAGTTCAACTGCTTGGGGAGCACGATAACATCTGATTGTTAGGATTGTAATAACTAAATGCACGTTGGAGCATTTGAACAAGATACTATAGAATAATAGAGCTCCTGTGGGTGCCAGAGTTGGAGTGTTGTAGTGCTACGTTCATTCCACACTAACATATGGAAGCACATATTGGACCCTATCAAATCAAAATGTCGGAAGACATGAGGCTGCAGAAAGAGGTTTTTTGAGAGGAATGGTGACGATATCATGGAGAAATGGAGTAACAAGCTGAGGAAGTGTTGTGAAGAGCCAGAATAAGAAGAGAACTGTCATCATCAAACAGGAAAAGGCAGCTGGAATTTCTGGGATATATACTGAGGAAAGAAAAGCTTGAAAATCTTGCAGCGTCGAGAAAAATAGAAACATAGAAAAACTACAGCACAATACACGCCCTTCGGCCCACAAAGTTGTGCTGAATATGTCCCTACCTTAGAAATTACTAGGCTTACCTATAGCCCTCTATTTTACTAAGCTCCATGTACCTATCCAAAAGTCTCTCAAAAGACCCTATTGTATCTGCCTCCACCACCATTGCCGGCAGCCCATTCCACGCACTCACCACTCTGAGTAAAAAACTTACCCCTGACATCTCCTCTGTACCTACTCCCCAGTACCTTAAACCTGTGTCCTCTTGTGGCAACCATTTCAGCTCTGGGAAAAAGCCTCTGACTATCCACACGATTTATGCCTCTCATCATCTTATACACCTCTATCAGGTCACCTCTCATCCTTTGTCGCTCCAAGGAGAAAAGGCCGAGTTCACTCAACCTATTCTCATAAGGCATGCTCCCCAATCCAGGCAACATCCTTGTAAATCTCCTCTGCACCACATGCATTATATTAATGAGTTACATCAAGGAATGGACAGGCAAAAGTTTTGAAGAGCTTATTAGAACTTCTCAGATTAAAAACAAGTGGAAGACCATAATCACCCATGTCATGCAATGTGGCACATAATGATGGTGAGTGATGTTTCTGAGATTCCCTCAAAAAAACACTCCTCAAAATTGGGAAGGACTTTTTCATTCCCAATGATTGCTAGAAGTACTACTTTAGTACTACTTTAGTGCACATTGACATGGAATTTTTGCTAGTATTCTAGATTGCCTAGAAAACTGAGTGTTATCGTTGTTTATATTGAAATGAACCAAAGGACACTTAACAATCATCAGGGTCCTTTACATTGAGATGTATGATAGGCCTTCCATAACACAAAGGGAGAAAAGGAGGGCTGCATCACTTTTTAAACTAGCAAGAGTTGAACAACAGAGAACATATTCAGTCAAGGCTAGGGAAGTGAGAGTTCTACTATAAGTCAGTCAAAGTACTATTGAAGTATGTACTATCATTGACCACTTTGTTAGGTACCTTCTGTACTTAGTAAAAGAACTACTGAATATATGCCTATGGTTTTCTGCTGCCAAAATTCAAAGTTCGAAGTGTTGAGCACTCAGAGGTGCTCTTCTGTAAACCACCGTTGTAAATCATATTTAAGTTACTGTTGCCTTCCTGTCAACTTGAACCATCTTCCCATTCTCCTCTGATCGCTCTCATTCACAAGGCATTTTCGCCCACAGAACAACTCTCTGTTTTTTTGTTGTTTTTCACACTATTCTCTATAAACTCTAGAGACTGTTGTGCATGAAAACCCCAGCAGATTAGTTTCTCAGATACTCAAACCACCCTGTCTGGGACTAACAATTAATCCATGGTCAAAATCAAATTTCTTCCCCATTCCGATGTTTGGTCGGAACAGCAACTGAACCTCTTGACCACATCTGTGTGCTTTTATGCATTGAGCTGCTGCCATGTGATTGGCTGATTGGATATTGGCATTAATGAGAAGGTGTACAGGTGTACCTAATAAAGTGATGTGAAAAACAAAACACTGAGTGTATGTTTGTAGTCTTTTGCTGCTGTAGCCCATCCACGTCAAGGCTCGACGTGCTGTGTATTCAGTGACGCTCTTCTGCACACCATCGTTGTAATGCATGGTTATTTGAGTTACCTTTGCCATCCTGTTAGCTTAAAGCAGTCTGACCATTCTCCTCTGACCTCTCTGACTTCAAGGCATTTTTCCCCACAGAGCTACCATTCACTAGATGTTTCTTTCTGTTTTTCAAACCATTGTCTGTAAACTCTAGAGACGGTTGTGTGCGAAAATCCCAGGAGATCAGCAGTTTCTGAGATACTCAAACCACCCCATCTGGCACCAACAATCACTTCACGGTCAGAGTCACTTAGATTTCTTCTCCATTCTGATGTTTGGTCTGAACAACAACTGAGCTTCTTGCGAACATCTGCATGCTTTTATGCATTGAGTTGCTGTTGTGTGATTGGCTGATTAGAAATTTACAGTAATGAGCAGCTGTCACAGTTGTATCTAATAAAGTGGCCACTCAGTGTATATGTCACCATTCCTTTGCAATGCTATTTCTCAAAGGCATTTACAGGAAAATAAAGAAATACGTCACCATCTGAAACATTTTCTCTTCTCTTTACTACCATCAGAGAGGAGGTTCAGGAGCCTGAAGATCCAAACTCAATGTTTTAGTAATAGTTTCTTCTTTGTCACCATCAGATTCCTGAATAGTCCATGAACCCATGAATCCTACCTCATTTTCCACTACTTTGTTCTGCTTATTATTTGTTGCAATCTATAGATTGTTATGTTGTTACCCTATAACTCTGCTGTGAAACAACAGATTTCAGATTATACATCAGTGAGAATTAATGTGATTCTGATTATATTGAAAATATATTAAGTACCCAAATCAACCTCCCCAACCGCCTGGTATTTCCACCTCTCACCTCCCAGCTTCGCATGTTCGTCATCACCACTACCCCACTCACACTGCTTCATCTATACAAATTTTTTCTTTTTTCTCTATTTTGAAGAGCTTATTAAATACAGATGGAAGACCATGATCACCCATGTCATATGATACAGCTCATAATGCCGACGATGAGGATTGACATTTCCCAAATAATTAATTACTGATAAATATATGCTAATGGTACCATAGTTCCGTGAATAGTAAAAGCAAGTTATGCTATTATAGCTTGGGAGATTCTGTAGTTCGGAGTTCAGTTCTGATGCTGTTCTGAGTCTGTTTATCTTTCCCGTGGAAAGCATGGGTTTTCCCTGGGTGCTCTTGTTTCCTCCCACAGTCCAGAGATGTACTGGGTAGAAGGTTAATTGGTCATTGTAAACTGTCCTGTTGTTAGGTTTGTCGAGGGTTGCTAGGGAGGGGTGGCTCGAAGGTCTGGAAGGTCTGGAAAGGCTTACTCCATACTGTATCACTAAAGAAATAAATAAGTAAGATCTGCCAACACAAAATGAATGCAAGCTATTCCAATATTCTTCACTGGATTGGTATCAGTGACTGGAGGATTACCTTAGATAAACACAAGAGATTCTGGAGTTGCTGGAAACCAGAGCAACACACACAAACTGTGGAGGAGCTCAGCAGGTCAGGCAGTTTCTACAGAGAGGAATTAACCGTTGATGTTTCGGGCCAAGAGTCTTCATAAAGTCCTGTTGAAGGGTCTCAGCCAGAAACATCCACTGTTTAATTCCTCGCCATAGGTGCTGCATGACCTGTTGAGTTCCTCCAACAGTTTGTGGGAGAAACCTACCTGACATCTTTAAGTGTATTAAAAAATGTCTAAAATGTGAGTGGACATTCCTGTTATTGACCAGATCTTTATTTTTCTGAGTGAAGCCAACAGTTTGTTATTCTGAAACCTCTGTTAATCAGGGTAAACCACGGATGTTGCATCCCAGCTGTCTAGATACGCAAGCCAGGGCAGTACAATATGGAGAGCAAGATACTTCCCACGCCACAGGCGCCCTCTCTCACAAATCTAATGAACCCAAAGGAACGGCAGAGACTGATACAGGTTGGCACTAGAAGCATTGCAGGAGTTGCCAGTTAGCTTGGAACTGAATGTAGGGCTCCAGCTCCAGACTTTTCCCTTGCGGTTTACTCCTGAAGCCTTCCCATGAGTGTGTATAGCCACAAGGCAATGGTGGTTTGAGATCAGAGTTTCCTTCTCCTAGAAGAGCCTCTACCACGGCCAATGAGCCCCATCCTGCCCAAAGTGACTGTTTTTAAGGTGCTAGTAACCCGTTCTTGCCCACTCTCCTGTCAGTAGAAATGGTTCCATTGAATTTAGTAATGAGCCACATATGAAGGCCAGGAGCTGGACTTGATTGTCAGAGGCTACACCATTGGGAGTATTTAATAGGTGGTGGGAAATTTTACCCATTACCATCCCCACACTACAGCAACCTTAAGGAACCAGTTGCTATTAACCTTAATCGGATTACAGGTGGTTTGAAGCTATTAGCCTCCCACAGTAGGAACAGCATCAGAGTGAAAATTAAGAATGAATCATATGAAGAGATAATAACACAGGTAGCCAAAAAGTAGTTCAAAGAGAGAGAATATTTACCAAATATTAAAGAGGTGTTGGGTGGGGGATAGGCAGGAAGAGTAAGTTCAGCCCATAGTTAGAACATGTCCCCAGTAAATTGCAGTGGATAATGAAATGAAGAGCAATTTAATGTTGCTAAAGTTCTTTTCACTGTCAAGACACGGGTCTCACGCCATCAATGACCTGACCCCCACAAAGAGGAAGGCAGCTATTGCAAATTGACATTGGGACAGCGATCTCCTCCTGTGGCTTGCTAAACAAACGGAGCTGATTAAATGCAACTCAGCCTCGGTGACATTGTAATGCAAAATAGCAGAGCATTGTTGATGTAGAGAACTCACTCCGTATCAGATTCCCTGGCCTTTCAATTACATTGCTTCACAACACCCATGAAGTGATATTTGCAGATGTTTTAAAAGAGAAAGATTAGCTGTATTTCTCATGTGTGTATTGAAACATTTTGTGAAATGTGTTCTTTTGCATCAGTAACTAACGCAGTCCAAAATGTGCTGTCGGCAGCCTGTATGAAGGGACTCAGAGCACGATGCCGACTGTTTAAGTTATTTATTTTTTATTTATTTTATTTATTTAGAGATATAGCAAGGAACAGGTCCTTCTGGCTCAGCAAGCTGCACTGCCCAGCAACCCACCAAGTTAACCTTAGCCTAATCACAGAACAATTTACCATGACCAATTAACCTACTAACCTGTGTGTCTTTGGAATATGGGTGGAAACCAGAGCACCCGGAGGAAACCCACGCACACAAGGGGAGAATGTACAAACTCCTTACAGGCAGCGAGAGAATTGAAATAGTATCGTGCCAACCACTATGCTACCATGACATCTTCTGAAGAATCCATTGAGCTCACAGGTGTCTCCATGAATACTAGTGTCAACACAGCATGCCCACAACTCACGAACCCTGTCCTGGAATGTGGAAGGAAACCAGAACTCCCAGAGGAAGCACATGTGGTCACAGGGAGAACTTACAAACTCCTAACAGGCAGAGGCAGGAATTGAACCCGGATCTTACATTTGGCACTGTAAAGTGTTATACTAGCCAGTGACACTACCATGCTGCCCTGTCATTTCAAAAATATGACCTTATTATTAAAATTACCAAATATAAAATACAGCACATTTGGGTATTGCTGGTCTCAGTACAAGCCATGTCATTCAGTTAGAGACACAGTGTTGACCAGGCTTCTGCAGTCCAAAGAGTCGCAACGTCCAGCAACACACCTATTTAACACCACCCTAATTACAGGACAATTTACAATAACCAATTAATCTACTAGCTGGTACGTCTTTGAACTGTGGGAGAAAACCCACGCCACCACATGGAGCAGGTACAAACTCCTTATAGACAGAGCTGGAATTGAACTCTGAACTCCGCAATGTCCTGAGCTCAAATATTGTCACGCTAACCACAATGCTGCAATGGCGCCCATACGTCAGCACTTTTCTTTCACATTCATTCCATGAGTGATATGGTCTGTGAGTTTTACAAAGATTCTTAAACTGTACTGCTTTCCTTGTAGAGCAGGAGTTCGCAATCTTTTTTATGCCATTGAACCTTAGAGTTAACTGAGGTTGGGAAACCCTGAAGTAGAGCATTGCGTGGGGCTCCCAAGCTTCAGTATGATCCTGGTCACTGGATCATGCTGGATTTCACTTTTAGTAGTCGAATACCAAGGGATTTTGGGCAAACCAGAGTCCAAAGTACATCTTTCTCTGAGTTGAGAGTTCTCATCAGCAGTTGGTATTTGAGCTGAAACTGGTACCAGGTGCACACCAGACTGCTGACTGACAGTGGATCCGAGCAGACGGAGAGATTCTCAGCTCTCTACTGCTCTCCTCACTCCTGATGGGCTCAGTAAAAGGTTGGATACACAGTGAAAAAGAGAGAAGAGGAGATAATCTTATTTAAGCAACAACATTGTTTTCTCTGATTCCCGGTAAGTTTTACCCCTCTCTTCCCTCTTCTTCCATTCCACACTTTGGCTCCCCTCTTCCCTCTTCACCTGCCCATCATCTCCTACCTGCATCCCTGCTTCTCTCTTTCTGCTATGGTGCACTCTCCCCTTTGATCATGTTCCTTTTTCCTCAGCCCTTTACCTTTTCCACCTATCGTATCCCATCTTCTCACCTCATCTCCTCCTCCTCCATTCACCTGGCTTCACCTCCTCCCCCTCCCCACACTTTCTTATTCTGGCTTCTTCCCTCTTCCTTTCCAGTCCTGATGAAGGGTCTCGGCACAAATCTCCGACTGTTGTTTATTTCCATAGGTGCTGCCTGACCTGCGGAGTGCCTCCAGCCTTTTGTGTGTGCTGCTTTGGATTTCCAGCATCTGCAGAATCTTTTTGTGCTCATAATCTTACTTAAGTGTAAACTTGATCCAGAAACAATCCATTTTCCAAACATTGATTGAGTTCTAATTCTTGAGGTCCCTTGAGATTGTCATAGCCAGGGAAGTGGGGGAGGGGAGTGTGGGTGGTAATGGGGACAAGCTCCCACTATCTAGTAAATGCTCCCAGTGACGTGCATCTCAAATAACCTCTGACAACCAAGGCCAGCCCCTGGCCTTCACGTGTGTCTTAACTAATAAGCCTGGTAGAACTGTTTCTCCTGACAAGTGAAGGGGTGAAGGTAGGTTACTGGCACCTTAAAACCAATCACTTAGGGCAGATGGGCTTGTCAGCCATGGTTGGCAGCTCATCTCAGAGAAGAAGAACTCTGATCTCAGACCGCTGCTGCCTTGCAGCTACACCCACTCATGGGGAAGGCTTTGGGAGTAAACCCAGAGGGAAAACTTTGGAACTGGAGTCCCTAAGGCAGTCTTACATTGAGTTCAACTCTGACTGGCAACTCCTGCAGTGCCGCTGATGTTAAACAGTTTCAGTCTCTGCTGTTCTTTGGATTCATCAGATGCGTGGAGTGGAGCAGCTTACTACATGGACAACAGCTTGTGCTCCATGTTGTACTGCCCTCGCTTTACAAATCTGGGCAGCTAGGACACAACATCCATGGTTGACGCTGGCCAGTGGAGGACTCAACAACTTTATTCTGATGTCTGTGTTAAACAGTCAAATTCAATCCTCAGTTTGGAAAGCATGTTCACTATGAGTATTACCTGTGGTGGTGGTGGAAACAGATATGACAGAGGATTTCAAGAAACTCTGGATAGGCACAGGAATGTACAGAGAATGAAGGGATATGGACATTGTGCAAGGGGTTATGTGTTATTACCTTAACTAGTACAGCCAAAAGGCCTTCCTTGTACTATGTGTTCTATGCTGCACATGTAAGGATATAGTGTGATTTGTCAACACAAAGGGCATCAAAAGATATAGAGAGTATTATGGTCATGTTTTAGAATCAGAATCAGATTTAATATCACCTGCATATGCTGTGAAATTAGTTGTTTTGTGGTAATGGTATATTGCAATACATATCAATAAAAGCTGTAAATTACAGTAAAAGGTGTGTATATATATATTCCTGGATTCTGGGGAAGCTAGTCCCTGTGATGGAACTAAGTTTACAACTTTCTGCAGCCTCTTTCAATCCCATGCAGTGCCTTCCCCCATACCAGACAACAACATAGCCACTTAGAATGCTCTCCATGCTACTTCTGTAGAAATTTGCAGATGTCTGGGGTGACATACCAAATCCCCCCAAAGTCCCAATGAAATATAGACCCTGCCATGCTTCTTTGTAACTGCATCAATATGTTGGGCACAAGATAGATCCTCAGAGGTGTTGACACCTAGGAACTTGAAATTGCTCACCGTTTCCACCGCTGATCCCTCAACAAGAACTGGTGTATGTTCCGTCGTCTCACCCTTTCGGAAGTCCACAATCAGTTCTTTGTTCATACCGACACTGAGAGCCAGGTCATTGCTGCAACACCACTCAGCTAGCTGATCTACCTCGCTCCTGTATGCCTTCATCCATGACTAAATTGAACAGTGGAGAATCGCCAGTGGACTGAATGGCTGACTTGCTCTTATTTTTCTATGTTTCTTTGTCCACTGAGTGTCAAAGTCAGAATCAGAATCAAGTTTATTATCGCTGGCATATGCTGTGAAATTTGTTGTTTTATGGCAACATATTGTGCAATACGTAATAAAAAATCTAAAAATTAAAATAAGAAAGTAAAGTGAGGAAGTGCACATGGGGTCATTACCCATTCAGAAATCTGATGGCGGAGGGGCTGAAGCTCTTCCAAAAATGTTGAGTGAGTGTCTTCAGGCTCCAATACCTCCTCCCTGATGGAAGCAATGAGAAGTGAGCATGTCCTGGCTGATGGGGATCCTCAATGACAGATGCAGCATTTTTGAGGCCTCGCCTTGATATGTAAACTCACACTATATCTAGGAGGAACTCTACAGCCACAGGAATGAGAAGAAGATACTGGTGTTTATCTCAGAAGGAAAGAGCAGTGAGACCCATCCACAGTATCTGAAGTATTCTTTCTTAATAATGTTTAAAGTTAGTTCACTTCCAATCCCCTGAAATGCCCTTCTCCTCAAAAATGATGGAAACAAGGCTGTGGATTTATGCATAGAACAGTACAGCATACGAACAGGCCAGTTGGTCCACAATGTTATGCCTAACTAGCTAAAAAGTAAATCAAAAATCCTCTAAACTAATCCCTCCTACCTATTCATTGTCCACATCCATCTTTCGTCTTCATAATCATGTACCTATCCAAATGTCTCTTAAAAGCCTAAAATACCACCATTCCAGGTATCCAACACTATCTGAGTGAAAAAAACTGACCCCTCACATCACCATTGAACCAACCTCCTCTCACCTTCAATGCATGCCCTCTGGGATTAGACGTTTATGCCCTGGGAAACAGATAGTCTCTGTCTACTCGATCAATGACTCTCATAATCTCATAAACCTCTCAAACTGGATGGTTCCAGCCCCAGGGTGCTCAAAGCCTGTGCCCCCCAGCTCTGTGGAGTACTTCACCATGTCTTCAACCTGAGCCTGAGTCTCCAGAGGGTTCCTGTGCTGTGGAAGATATCCTGCCTCATTCCTGTACCGAAGACGCCACGCCCCAGTGGCTCCAATGACTACAGACTGGTGGCATTGACCTCCCACATCATGAAGACCCTGGAGAGACTTGTTCTAGAGCAGCTCCGGCCTATGGTTAGGCCACACTTAGACCCCCTCCAGTTTGCCTATCAGCCCCGACTAGGAGTTGAGGATGCCATTGTCTACCTGCTGAACCGTGTCTACGCCCACCTGGGCAAGTCAGCGAGCACTGTGAGGGTCATGTTTTTTGACTTCTCCAGTGCATTCAACACTATCTGCCCTGCTCTGCTGGGTGAGAAGCTGACAGTGATGCAGGTGGATGCTTCCCTGGTGTCATGGATTATTGATTACCTGACTGGCAGGCCACAGTATATGTGTTTGCAACACTGTGTGTCAGACAGAGTGGTCAGCAGCACTGGGGCTCCACAGGGGACTGTCCTGTCTCCCTTTCTCTTCACCATCTACACCTCGGACTTCAACTACACCACCGAGTCTTGCCATCTTCAGAAGTTTTCTGATGACTCTGCCATAGTTGGATGCATCAGCAAGGGAGATGAGGCTGAGTACAGGGCTACGGTGGGAAACTTTGTCACATAGTGCGAGCAGAATCATCTGCAGCTTAATGTGAAAAAGACTAAGGAGCTGGTGGTGGACCTGAGGAGGGCTAAGGCACCGGTGACCCCTGTTTCCATCCAAGGGGTCAGTGTGGACATGGTGGAGGATTACAAATACCTGGGGATATGAATGGACAATAAACTGGACTGGTCAAAGAACACTGAGGCTGTCTACAAGAAGGGTCAGAGCCGTCTCTATTTCCTGAGGAGACTGAGGTCCTTTAACATTGCTGAATGATGCTGAGGATGTTCTACGAGGCTGTGGTGGCCAGTGCTATCATGTTTGCTGTTGTGTGCTGGGGCAGCAGGCTGAGGGTAGCAGACACCAACAGAATCAACAAACTCATTCGTAAGGCCAGTGATGTTGTGCGGGTGGAACTGGACTCTCTGACGGTGGTGTCTGAAAAGTGGATGCTGTCCAAGTTGCATGCCATCTTGGACAATGACTCTCATCCACTCCATAATGTACTGGTTAGGCACAGGAGTACATTCAGCCAGAGACTCATTCCACCGAGATGTAACACTGAGCATCATAGGAAGTCATTCCTGCCTGTGGTCATCAAACTTTACAACTCCTCCCTAGGAGTGTCAGACACCCTGAGCCAATAGGCTGGTCCGGGACTTATTTCCACTTGGCATGATTAACTTATTATTATTTAATTATTTATGGTTTTATATTGCTATATTTCTTCACTATTCTTGGTTGGTGCGGCTGTACCAAAACCCAATTTTCCTCGTGATCAATAAAGTATGTCTGTCTGTCTATCAGATCTTCCCTTAGCCTCTAAAGAAAACCCAAGTTTGTCCAGCCTTTCATAATATCACATCCTCTCCAAAAGGACTCAGAAATGTACTTGAGACATTGGCTGCCTCAGAGACATTTCCAGCTTTCTGACCTTCTCAAGTTTTCACTGGTGCTGAAGTGCTCTGAAGGCTGCGCTGGATTCCTGCGGCACCTGCTCACCCCGTGATCTCTGTCTCCAGGGCCAATTGGAGGCTGTCTTTCAAGAGACTGAACCCTTGCAAGACAGAGGGGCCTGACGGTGTCCCTTGTAAGGTGCCGAAAACTTGTGCCAACCAACTGGCAGGAGTATTCAAGTACATTTTCAATCTTTCACTGCTACTGGTGGAAGTTCCCACTTGCTTCAAAAAGGCAATAATTATACCAGTGTCTTTAAAGAATAATGTGGGCTGCCTTAATGACCGTCACTAAGTGGGATTCACATCTACATTGATGAAATGCTTTCAGAGGTTGGCCACAACTAGACTGAACTCCTGCATCACTGTCTGGTATGGAGGGGCACTACTGCACAGGACCGAAAGGAGTTGCAGAGGGTCATAAATTCAGTTGGCTCCATCTTGGGTACAAGCCTTCAAGGTACCCCGGGCATCTTCAAGGAGCGTCTGTTATTAAGGACCCCCAGCACCCAGGGCATGCCCTTTTCTCACTGTTACCATCAGGTGGGGGTAAAGAAGTCTGAAGGCACACACTGATTGATTCAGGAACAGCTTCTTCCCCTCTGCCATCCAATTCCTAAATGGACATTGAACTCTTGGACACTACCTCACTTTTAAAAATATATATTATTTCTGTTTTCACACAATTAAAAAAATCTATTTAATATATGTATACTGTGATTGATTTGCATATTTATTTATTTATTATTATTTTTTCTTCTTCTATGTTATGTATTGCATTGAACTGCTGCTGCTAAGATAACAAATTTCACGACACATGCCGGTGACAATAAACCTGATTCTGATTCTGAACATTTGTTTTTCAAAGAGTTCAGTCCATCCCATGTTATCAGTAAAGACCACATTAAATCTTGCAAGAGACAATTGGATCTGTTCCCAGAGAAGGAAGGGATTCAGATCAGTGGCATTGATCTATGAATAGCGAGTCATTAATTTGAAGTTAATAGCATTTTGCTCTTGGTTCTCCTCTCCGAGAATTGGAGTCTGTTTCAGAGTGTATTGTGGTGCTGAGTTATATTACTGACTGCACATTATTAACACCAAATGATAATAAATCTACAGCTTCTTCCTGACAGGAAAGTTCCTACGTAACTACGTGTATTTTGTGAGGGCCTGTCATTTGCAAAATCCCATTGCACCCGAGGCCGAATGTATTGTGCAGTGTAGAACAGGTATAATGGCCCCACACAGCATGCAGACAAACTATGGTAGTTGTGGATCATGAGTTGTGGAGATGAGACTGAGTTCGGATGATCAGTCAAGGTTGCCTGGAAATCTCACAGGACTACATTGAGTTGTTGTGGTCAGCTGCTTTGAGAGGGATCGGGTTTGTGATGTGCTTAAAGTTCAAAGTTCAAAGTAAATTTCTAAACAAAGTACATATCTGTCACCACATACAGACTTGAGATTTGTTTTCCTGCGGGTATTCTCAATAAATCCAAGAGCCTTAATAGAATCAATATGTGGGTCATTGAGGTGGGGTGTTAGAATCACTCAGGTACGGTGGTGAGGGACCTAAAGGGGCGGATACTTGCAGATACTTCTATGCTCAACTTCATACCTGCAAACTTAGGCACGAATCTTTTCAATTTCACTGAAGTATCACATTTGAGGTGAAAGTCTGCTTTATATCTGAATAACCCATAGCATATATGAACCCCATATCACTTTATTAGGTACAACTGTACACATGGTCATTAAGATCATAAGACATAGAAGCAGAATTAGGCCATTCAGCCCTTTGTGTCTGCTCTGTCGTTCCAACATGGCTGATTTATTTTCCCTCTCAACCTCATTCTCCTTCCTTCTCACCGGAACCTTTGATGTCCTAGCTAATCAAAAACCTGTCAATTTTAGCTTTAAATATAGTCAATGACTTGGCCTCCATAGTCGTCTATGGCAATGAACTCAACAGATTCACCACCCTCTGGCTAAAGAAGTTCTAATTGGACGCCCCTCTGTTTTGAGTCTGTGCTCTCTGGTCCTAGACACACCCACTATAGGTGACACCCTCTCCACATCCACTCTGTCTAGGCCTTTCACTATTCAATAGGTTTCAATGAGATCTCACCTCATTCGCTCCAGAGCTTACAGGCACAGAACCTCAAACATTCCTTGTGCAATAATCTTTCCATTCCCGGAATCATTCACATGTACCTCCTCTGGGCCCTCTCCAATGCCATCACATCTTTAATTAGATAAAGGGCCCAAAACTTTTAACAATACTCTTAATGCTGTCTGACCAGTGTCTTATAAAGCCTCAGCATCCCATCAGTGCTTTTATATTCTAGTCCTTTTCAAATGAATGTTAACATCCCATTTGCCTTCACTGACACTTTATTCCCACTCTTTGCCTCTTGCCAGTCAGCCAATCTTCAATCCATGCTAGTATTTTTGCTGTAATTCGATGGGCTCTTATCGAAGGTCTTCTAAAGAAGCAATTATACAATGTACACTGACTGTCTTTTTTCTATTCTGTTTGTTATTTCCTCAAAGTATTCCAACAGATTTGTCAGGCAAGATTTTCCCTCGAGGAAACCATGCTGACTGTGGCCTATTTTATCATGTGCCACCAAGTACCCCGAAACCACATCCTTAACAATTGACTTCAACACCCTACCAATGACTGAAGTCAGACTAATAAAAACACAAAATGCGGGCAGAACTCAGCAGGCCAGACAGCATCTATGGGAGGAGGTAATAACGACGTTTCGGGCCGAAACCCTTTATCAGGAGTGAAGTAACATGGGATGGTTGAGGGGGAATAAGAAGTGAGGGGCGGGATGAAGTAGAGAGCTGGGAAGTGATAGGTCAGAGGGAAATTGGCGAGGGGGAAGGTGGAGAATTATGGGAAATAAAAGAGAAAGAATGGTAGGGCTGGGGGGAGATTATAGTGAGGGGGGAAAAAGAGAGAGAAAGAGAACCAGACTAAAATTATAGATAGGGATGAGGTAAGGGGGGGGGGGAAGGGGTATCAATGGAGGTCTATGAGTTGAGTGTTCATGCCGGCAGGCAGGAGGCTACCTAGGCGGGAGATAAGGTATTGCTCCATCGACCTGCGTGTGGCCTCATCTTGACGGTAGAGGAGGCCATGGACAGACATGTCGGAGTGGGAGTGGTCTGTGGAATTGAAGAGTGTGGACATAGGGAGATCCCGCCACTGCTGGAGGACTGAGCGCCAGTGTTCGGCGAAACGGTCTCCCAGTCTGCGGCGGGTCTCCCCAATGTATAAATGGCCACATCGGGAGCACCGGATACAGTATATCACCCCAGTTGACTCGCAGGTGAAGTGGTGCCTCACCTGAAAGGACTGTCTGGGGCCTGGGATGGTGGTGAGGGAGGAAGTGTGGGGGCAGGTGTAGCATTTCTTTCGTTTGCAGGGATAAGTGCCTGGAGGAAGGTCGGTGGGGAGGGATGGGCGGGGGGGATGAATGGACAAGGGAGTTGCGTAGGTCAGACTAACTGGTCTATTATTTCTTTTCTTTTGTCTCTCTTCCTTTTTGAAGAGTGAAGTGAGACTTGCAATTTTCCAGTCCTCTGGAACCATGCCAATGTCAATTGATTCTTGAAAAATCATTACCAATGCCTCCACAATGTCTTCAGCCAGCTCTTTAAGAAGCCTGGGGTGTAATCGATCTGGTCCTGGTGACTTATCTGCCCTTAGACCTTTCAGTTTTCCTAATACCTTCTCTCTAGTAATGGTAACCTCACTCACTTCTGCCCCGTGAACTCTCAAACTTCTGGCATACTGCTAGATTCTTCCATGATGAAGACTAGTGCAAAATACTTATTCATTTTGTCTGCCATTTACTTGTCTCCTATTTCTACCACCCCAGCATCATTTTCCTGGGGTCCAATATCTATTCTCGTCTCTCTTTTACACTTCTATCCTCCAACATCCCTTTATTTTTTGCTCAATTATATGCTCTCTCTGGCTTTTATGTTAGCTTTGACTTATCTTTAGAATACTTCTTCTGCTTTGGGATGTGTATATCCTGCGCTTTCTGAAATGCTACCAGAAATCCCAGCCATTGCTGCTCTGCTGTCATCTTTGTTAACATTCCCTTTCAATCAACCTTTGGCTAGCTCCCCTCTCATGCCTCTGTAATTCTCTTTACTCCACTGTAATACTGATACATCTGACTTTAGCTTCTTCTCAGATTTCAGGGTGAATTCTATCATATTATGATCACTGACTCCTAAGGATTCATTTACCTTAAGCTCTCTAATCAATTCCGGTTCATTGCACAACACCCAATCCAGAATAGTTGATCCCCTCATGAAATTAGACACAAACTGATCTAAAGCAAACATCTTGTAGGTATAGTAGAAATTTTCTCTCTTGTGATCCAGCACCAACTTGATTTTCACAATCTATGCGCATATTGAAAGCCCCCATGACTATTGTAACCTTGCCATTTTGACATGCATTTTCTATCTCCCGTTGTAATTCGTAGACACATTTTTTACTGTTCCAGGGTCTGTATATACAGTAACTCCCAACAGGGTTTTTTTTTAACCCTTGCAGTTCCTTAGCTTTACCCACAAACTTTCTACGCCTTCCAATCCCATGTCACTTCTTTCTAAGGATATAATTTTATTTTTTTACCAACAGAGCCACACCACCCCCTTTACCAACCTGCCTGTACTTTCAATTCAATGTGTATCCTTGGATGTTAAGCTCCCAGCTATAATTTTCTTCCAGCCACATTCATTAATGCCCCCAACATCATCCCTGCCAACCTGTAACTGTGCTACGATTTCACCTCCTTTACTCCGTATACCATGGGCATTCAAATATAAAAGCTTTTTCTTGTATTCACCCTTTTCAATTTTGTCCCCCTTTATCATTGCAACTCATCATGTTGACTATGCTTTTACACTATAATTTGCCTATCCATGCTGGCAGTCTCATTACACACAGCCTCTGTTTGTGCACTGTCTTCGGCACTACCACTCCAGTTCCCACCTCCCTGCTTCAAGTGCCTCCAAGTACCCGAAACCTTATCCTTGATAATGGACTCAAACAACTTCCCAACCACTAAAGTCAGGCTAACCGGCCTACAGTTTTCTTTCTTTTGCCTCCCTCCCTTCTTAAAGAGTGGAGTGACATTTGCAATTTTTCAGCCCTCCAGAACCATTCTGGAATCTAGTGACTTATCTACCTTCAGACCTTTCTGCTTCCCAAGTGCCTTCTCCCGAGTAATAGCAACTGCACACGCTTCTGCCCTCTGACACTCTTGAACTTCATGCTTGGGATGTATCTATCCTGCAACGTCCAAATTGCCCCAAGAAACTCAAGCCTTTGCTGCTCTCTGTCACCCCTGCTGGTGCCTCCTTTTAACCAACGCTGTAAACTTCTCTCAAGCCTTTATAACTTGTTTTACTCCACTGTAATACTGATCCATCTGACTTTTGCTCCTCCCTTTTAAACTGCAAAGTGAATTCTATTATAGTATGGTCACTGACTCCTAAAGGTTCCTTTACCTTAAGCTTCCTCATCAAGTCTGGCTCATTACACAACAGCCAATCCAGAATTACCTTTCCCGAGCAGGCTCAACCACAAGCTACTCTAGAAAGCCATCTCACAGGCATTTGACAAATTCTCTTTCTTGAGATCTAGCACCAACTGGATATTCCCAATCTATCTGCAAACTGAAATCCCCCATGACTATTGTAACATTGCCCTTTTGGCATGCATCTTCTATCTCCCATTGTAATTTGTAGACCACATCTTGAATACTGTTTGGGGATCTGTATATAACTCAAATCAGAGTCTTTTTACCCTTGTAATTCCTTATCTCTACCCACAAGAATTCTACATCTTCTTCAACATTTTCATATGATGTAATATGACCCTGTGCCAAGTTCATTTGATTTCCCAGCTTTCAGCTTATGTATTTTGAGAGGACCGGAAGTGACGGCATTGATGAATACTTATTTTTGTGAGATATTATAAACAGCCCGCTTTTTTTTCCTTCTCTTTTGTTTTTTTTTCTTTTATATTACTTATTAGTTATAGTTATTAGATTAGATTAGCTAGTTCTGCATTATATAAATTTTTTTTTTGTTTTTTTTTTCTTTCTTTTTTCTGTTTTTTTTATATTATACATTATGAAATATTTAGATTTACTATGTCCATACATATATCTTATGGCTTATGTCTTGGTAAACTCATTTATATTGTAACTATTATGTATGTTTTTTTTTCATATGTAATGGAATGTGTATGTTGGTAATTTCTTTATCAATATATCATCTGTATTCTGTCCATATTACTAATATTAATAAAAAGATTTAGAAAGAAAGAAAGAATTCTACATCTTCTCATCCTACATCACCTCTTTCTAAGGATTTAATTCTATGTTTTACCAACAGAGACAGCTGAACCCGTCTGCCTACCTATGTATCCTTTTGATACCATGTTTACCCTTGGATGTTAGCCTCCGAGCTATGATCTTCTTTCAGCTGCAGCTCAGTGATGCCCACAACGTCATAACTTCCAACCCCCAACTGCGCTATAAGGTCATCCATTTAATGCAAATATCTAATCATCCAATCATGTGGAAGCAACTCAATGCATAAAAGCATGTAGGAATGGTCCAGAACAAACATCAGAATGGGATAGAAATGTGATCTAAATGCCTTTCACTATGGAATGATTGTTGGTGCCAGATGGGGTGGTTTGAGTATCTCGGAAAGAGCAATCTCCTGGAATTTTCACACATACAGTCTGTACAATTTATAGAGAATGGTGCAAAAAAACAAGAACATTCTGTGAGCCACAGTTCTGCGGGCAAAAACACCTTGTTAATGAGAGAATTCAAAGGAGAATGGCCAGACTGGGTCAAGCTGACAGGAAGGTGATAGGAAGAAGCTGTTCCTGAATCATTGAGTGTGTGCCTTCAGGCTTCTGTACCTTCTTCCTGATGGTAGCAGTGAGAAAAGGGCATGTCCTGGGTGATGGGGGTCATTAATGATGGATGCCGCCTTTTTGAGCTATCGCTTCTTGAAGATGTCCTGCATACTGTGGAGGCTAGTGCCCATGATGCAATTATCTGCAGCTTATTTCAATCCCATTTAGTGGCCCCTTCACCCATAGGTGGTGGTGATGAAGCCAGTTAGAATGTTATCCACAGTACATCTATAGAAATTTGTGAGTGCTTTAGTTGACATACCAAATATTCCCAAACTCCTAATGAAATATAGCCACTTCTTTGTTGCTGCATCGATACGTTGGGTCCAGGTTAGATCCTCAGAGATATTGACACCCTGGAAATTGAAGTTGTTCTCTTTTTCCATTTCGGATCCCTCTATGAGGACTGGTGTGTGCTCCCTCATCTTACCCTTTCTCAAGTTCACAATCAGCTCTTTGGTCTTGCTGACATTGAATGCAAAGTTATTGCTGCGACACCACTCAACTGGCTGGTATATCTCACTCCTGTACACCCTCTTGTCACCATCTGAGATTCTGCCAACTATGGTTGTGTTATCAGCAAATTTATAGAAGGCATCTGAGCTGTGATTAGTCGCATAGTCATAGTGTAGAGAGAGTAGAGCAGTAGCTAAGTGGCATCCCTGAGGTGCACCGGTGTTGATTGTTAGTGTGCCGGAGGTGTTATTTCATGTCTGTACAGATTTGACATGTCACCTAACATTTCTATAGATGCACAGTTGAGATTATCCTAATTGGATCTATCATGACCTGCCTGGTATAGAAACACCAATGCCCAGGAATGGAAAGGTCTACAAAAAGTGATGGATACAGCCCAGTCCATCCCAGGCAAAGCCCTCCGCATCAGTGAGCACTTCTACATGGAGCATTGCCACAAGAAAGTAACGTCCATCATCAAGGACCTCCACCATCCAGCTCATGCTTTCTTCTCACTATTACCATCAGACAGAAGGTGCAGGAGCCTCAAGACCCATACCTGCAGGCTCAGCCACAGTTATTACCCTTCAACCATCAGGGTCTTGAACCATTGTGTGTAACTTCACTCACCTCAACACTAAACACTAAATGCCTTAACACTAAACTGATTCCACAATTCATCTTTTCCTTCTGAATGACCTTCTTAGTTTCCTTCTGCAAGTTTTTAAAAGCAGCCCAATCCTTTATCTTTCCACTAACTCTGGCTTCCTTGCATGCACTCTCTGATTGTGATATCTGTAGAAACTTGCTAGTCTTTGGTGACCTACTAAATGTCCTCAAACTCCTAATGAAATGTAGCCACTGTCATGCCTTCTTTGTAATTGCAATAATATATTGGGCATATTTTCTTATTGTACTTTATATTCTTTAATTTATTTTATTTATTTTATTTAATGTATTGCTGGCACAAAACAACACATTTCATGACACGTAGCACTGTGTAAAAGCCTTAGGCACATATCTATAGTTTGGGTGCCGAAGACTTTAGCACAGTGCTGTATTTGTCAATGTGGAGTGGAGAATGGGTACATAAATCCAGGAGGAGCACAGAATGCTGGGGTGGAGTGCTACGGGAAGGGCATGGCTTAGGTGGCAGAGAAGGAATGCCAGGGGCAGGGTGTGGCACAGGTGCAGATACACCCAGCCATGAGACATCAAACAAGGTAATTTGATCCTAAATAAATGTTTATTGATCATTACAGTATGTCTTTCTCATGCTTCCCACTCCCTCCCCTCTCTCTTCTCCTTTCCCCAGCCATGATTCCCCTCTCCCTGTCCCCTTCCCACTCTCAGTCCACAATAGAGGCTCATTTTAGAATCAGGTTTATCATCACTCAGATATGTCACAGAATTTGTTATTTTGTGTGTGTCAGCAGCACAGTGTAACATAAAATTACGACAGTAATGTGCAAAAGTGTATATATGTGCCTAAGACATATGTGCACAGTACTGTATGTAAGTGATAACAAACCTGATTCTTAGTTGACTCCTGTAAACTTTGCTCCTGGAGAATTAGTGATTTTCAGAATTAGTAATCCAAGATATCTCCTGCAGAAGTGAATGCAGTAAATTTGGAAAGAGATAATGTTTTAATGTCTTTGGTGAAGGTAGTAAATCCCCAAAGTGAAACATCAACACCAGATCAGTTTAGAGACAATCGCATCATTAATTAATGGTTTCAGGTCATTTAGTTGAAAAGTTTAAACTTCAAAATTCATTGAGTTGTGGAAAGCGGCAGTCAATTTGCCTGAATGCTTCAAGATTCCTTAATTGCTGTTCTTGGCAAGTCTTTTACAAGGACAGAAGGGTGACTGTCTTGGTTCAGTTAAGCTAATTGCTTTATAACTGTCAGATCCAAATAGATTTTAGCTTGAAAATTTCTATGACACTCAGAGTGCCAGGCAGCCAAACACAAACTAATTTTAGTAACTCTTATCCTTGATCCTGACGAACGTCTGCAGGAACTAATCAGCTGGAATTACCAGTCCATGTAAACACCTGCAATTTGTAAATAATATGGGGAGTTGTTAATAGCTAATGCATTGATGAAATGACTGTTAATCAACATCAGGCATTACGGAAGTGTAATGGTGAGCACGATGGTATTCCAGCTCAGAGGGCTGGAGTTTGGAGTTCAATTTTGACGTTGTCTATAAGGAGTTTGTACACCCTACCCATGATACACGTGGCTGCTCCAGATTCCTCCCACAGTCCAGAGATGTACCTGGTAGAAGGTTAATTGGTCATTGTAAACTGTCCTGTGATGGTGGCTAGGGTTGCTCGGTGGTGTGTCTCATTAGGCCAAAAGGGTCTGTTTCGCACAGTGGGACCCTCCGTTGGTCAATGTATCCTAGCTGTCATACGTAAGTCAGTATGCAAGCAAGGGCAGTATGATATGGAGAGCAAGCTGTTGCCCATGCAGCAGGCTCCCCCTCTCCACACAGCTGACAAATCCAAAAAAATGGCAGAGTCTGATACAGTTTGGCACCAGTGGCATCACAGGAGTCACCAGTCACCCTTAAACTTAACGTCGGACTGCCTTAGAGATCCCAGCTCCAGATTTTTCCTCAGAGTTTACTCCCAAAGCCTTCCACATGAGTGGGTGTAGCTTCAAGGCAGCGGAGGTTCCAAGAATTCTCCTTCTCCTGTAGTAACTTTCAACCGCAGTTGATGAGCCCCATCTGTCCAAAGCCACTAGTTTTAAAGCACCAGTATTCTGCCTTTGCCCCTTCTCCTGTCAGTAGAAATGGTTCTGCCAGGCTTAGTAGCTAAACCACATGTGATAGCCAGGAGCTGGATTTATCTAAGAGATTATTTGAGATGCAAGCCTTTAGGAGCAATGAATTCGTAGCAGGAGTTTATCTCCACAACCACTCCTGGCTATAAAAACCTGAAGCAACTCCATGTTGTATCTCCAAATAAATAAATAAAGATTAGGCTAGTAATGAATGAAAATAACTAAAATAACTTTGAAGTGTGTATTATTTTCTTTGAATTATTTGAATACGTAGAAACACTTCTTTTCAAATTCACTTAATGAAAAAGTCTCAGTGACCTTCACTAGGTAATTGGCAATAAAGAAATTGTTTGTTACAGTCACAAATACCAAAATACAATGAAAAGCTTTTGTTTGAATATTGTGCTACATTTAGAAAGAATGTGCAGTGCAGGAAGACAAGTAAGATGGAAGGTCCACGACAAGATAAATTGAGAGATCAAGACTTAACCTTTATACACATGAGGAAGTTTGCTGATGCTGGAAATCCAGAGAAACTTACACCAAATGCTGGAGGAACTCAGCAAGTCAGGCAGCACCTATGGAAATGAATAAATGAGTCATGCTGAGACCCTTTTTCAAGACTGAGAAGGAAAGAGGAAGATGGCAGAATAAAAAGCTGGGGGCAGGGGATAGGGCTAGCTGGAAGGTGAAGGTGAAGCCAAGTGATTGGGAACGGTCAAGGGCTGGGGAAGAAAGAACCTCATCCAAGAGGAGAGTGGACTACAGGAGAAAGGGAAAGAGAAGAGGACCCAGGAAGAAGTAATAGGCAGGTGAGAAGAAATACAAGGTCTGTTACGTATCCCGTAACTGGGTCACTTACCAGCAAAGATAGAGAGGTCCGCTGAAGTCTGATGGCACTATTTTCAAAAGGTTTTTATTTATAAAGGGGCACAAAAGTAAGGTTAATACAAACATTCAGATAATATACGTCATCAATACTCAATCTAAAGTTCAGGTATAGTAATAATCATCATTAAGAAATCGTTCTATCGTTTGTCTAGGGGATAATATATTGTCCATTGGAAATATAAAAGTCACTCAGAAGTCTGCAGGCTTCAGCCTTTTGTGAATCGCTGGGTTTCACGTGTTGGAGAGAGAGAGAGATTGGTGAGAAAAGGAAAACTTGCCCGGGTCTTTATGAAGCAAATCCATTGAATCAGGGGAGCGGGCTTCCCCGTTGTTAGCTAAAAGCGGTTTTCCGTGATTCCAGCCACAGATTCCAGGCCCAGAATCTAACGCACGTGGCTTCCTTCAAAATGGCTTCCCGCTATGACGGGATCGCTGTGGTGTCCTCTTGGTGCGTCTGAAGGGGCTTCCCCCCCCCCAGACCCTCCTTTATACTTCCTCACGGGGTCGCAGGTGTCAATCAGTTTGGGATGATGCAATCTCTCTCTCAACCAGCCCACTTTGCCCAAGGGCTTTACACGTGGTCTCCATGAGACAATAGTCAATGTCGCCTTATTTTGCATCCCAGTGGAACGCGGTATTCGGCACGTCTCTCTCTCTCTCTCCTATTTCCTGTGTCTATTCAGCACGTCTCTCTCTCTCCCACTTCCTGGGTCTACTGACCCCCCCCCCTCAACTAGTGCTCTTGCGATTCTCACAAAGGAGGGGGCTGGGATCATAACACCTCCCCTCTAAAAAAAAATGTTTTTACCAGCGGTTAAAACGGAGTGGTACAGAGTCTTACAGGGTTTTTGAATCTAACACAATACACAAGCTTTTCTTTTCACAGAGTACTACCATTATACATTCGTCAGTATCTAAACAGTTAACGATTACAGTGTCCCTTTCTTTAATATCTTAACATCGCGTACCGTACTAAAGTCTTGTAGCATCAGATTTCAATTCAATAACCACCTATTTTTTTTCTTCTTTCCTTCAGCAACAAAACTAAGGAGCTGTGATCTTAGCTTAGGTGCATCTACAAAAGTTTATGCGAATACTAATTGTTTCGGTCATTCTACTTCACCGGCAGGTCTCCAAAGGGGCTGTCTTTATTATTCACAGGCTTTGACGCAACCCCGTTCAACCTGCTTTGCTGTTTAAAAATGGCATCCCCGTTAACCGTCGCCTCTTTTCCGGTGAGTCCCCCCCACCCCCCCTTGGGAACTTGATTAATTTGGCGTGGTGAACTCCCACCCACCTCGTTCATCGGGGTTATTTTATCAACACCATGCCCCAAACTTAGACCATTTCCACCCAATTCTTTAATTTTACCCAGGTGGCTAGCCCTTTTGTCAGGACCCTTCAGGCTATTGGTTTTTAATTCGAACTCTTGGTTCAAGTAGCATTTGAATGCGGCCTCTTCACACCCCACCCTGGCATAACAATAGAGTGGGGGGCCCCGCTATTCCCCGGCTCACTCTGTGAGCGATCTGCCAGGTTTAAGATTTCTTCCTTCGATTTGGGAACTACAGACTTTCCGTTTCCTTCAATAACAATCCTCATCCCCCCCATGCTTAAATTCTGCGTTAACTTTGAACCCACCTTCGAGTACAAACACTGGGGAACTCACATTTCCCACGGTTACCAAGTTTAACCCTTTTTCCACTGAACCAAGTCTATCTGACCCGTTCCACTGAATCAAATACCTCAGACTTCTTCTGAGCTCCGTTACCAGGTTCAGCACCACGTGCATCCCCATCTCGGACACACTCAAACAGGACATTGGCCTCTCCCAGGCTTTCAACACCCATACCTTTTTCAAATTCTAACTTCCCCCGATTCTCCCAGTTACTCTCTGGGCAGCTCCCACCCAGGGAAGGCACAACCCTGCGAGCTGAAACAACCTCCTCGGCCCTTTCAGCAGACTTCCTCAAGGCAAGGGTATCCTTTCCATCTAGGACTACCCTCATCTCATTATTGGGAACACCTTTAGAACTCTCAACTTCTTCAAACAATTCTGCCAAACCAGACAGATCATCCATGTCCAACTCTGGACCTTTTAACAGCTTTATCTGTTTCTCATCTTTATTTCCTACCTCTAGGACCTTTCTCTTCGCTAAGGGCAGATCTATCTCCTCTCCCTTACCCCCTTTCACTTTACTACTCTTCGTTTTACCACCCTCTAAACCCTCGTGGCACAGGGTCGGTAAAGACGTCTTGGCCAAATCAAAACTGGCCAGATTTAAACTGCTCTCATTCTCAGCTGCCTCTCTCGACAGTCTGCGAGTGACCGCGCATGCGAGGTAGCCCATGGACGCTAGGGGCGGGGCCTCAACACGTGCCGGTCGGCGGGTCATCGTCATGGCTGACCAAACCTTACCCCCTGCTAAATCGTTCCCAAGAAGGATGTCCACGTCAGCTCTCGGGAATACTGATGGCACCCCTATTTCAACTGATCCATACACCAGCTCACAATCCGTAATGACCTTATATAAGGACACCATTTCTATCCTTTTATTTATTCCCTGCACCACGACCATTCCCCTTTTCCGACCAAAATCTAGTACCTTTCTGCTGATCAATGATAGCTCCGCCCTTGTGTCTCTCCAGATTCGCACGGGAATTGGGAGGTCTCCCTCCTTCACAGACACGGTTCCGCGGGACAGACAAGTCTCCGATCCTTCTTGTACTCTGTCCATCTGGGGCTCTCTTGTCGATTTTCTGATTACCACTGCAGACCCGATAGGGATTGCTGCTTTCCCTTTTTCTGGATCCTTTCTTGGAGCAAAGTACCGAGACGCAACATGCCCGCTCTTCCCACAATTAAAACAGGTCAAGCCCGGAAATCTCTGGCCGCCTGGCCTTTCCCCCTCTCCCTTACCACTAGCTCCCGGTGGGACCTCTGCCTCAGCCGGCGGGATTTCCCTACCGTTCCCATGGTCTCTCAGGTAACTTTTTGTCGAGGAAAACTTTGCCTTGTGGGTTAGGACATATTCATCTGCGAACCTAGCAAATTCTGAAATGGACTTATTCGGCCTCTCATTCAAATACATCCGGATCTCTTCTGGAACACAACCTTTAAATTCCACAATCAAAAGTAATTTCCTGAGACGCCCATAATCCTCGTCCATCTTTTCCGCGGTGCACCAATGGTCCAAGAGCACACCCTTCTCATGGGCTAGCTCGGTATACGTTTGATTCCACCCTTTCCTTAAATTTCTGAACTTTTGTCTATAGGCTTCAGGTATTAGCTCGTAACCCCGCAGAATGGCCGCCTTTATTTGGTCATATTCCTCCTCCCCCTTCCCCCTCTGTGGACAACGCTGCATATGCCCGCTGTGCTTTCCCTCGTAACACACTTTGTAACAACGCCACCCACTGTGCTCTGGGCCTCTGCTGATTCACTGCCACCTTTTCAAAAAGCAAGAAATAACTATCAACATCCGTCTCCTCGAACGGGGGGGGGGGGGGGGGACAAACCTCAACGTCCGACTAACACCAAGCTGCTCCTCTCGGTCTGACCCTTGATCTCTTCGCTTGTTCCTTATCTTCTCCATCTCCAAGTCACGTTTCCTCTGTTTCTCTTTCTCCTCATACTCTCTTTGCTTTTCTGCTCGGTCCTGCTCTCTCTCGGCCCGTTGCTTCTCTTTCTCGGCTGCTTCTAGCTCTTTTAGCTGAATTTCATGCTGTCTTTGCCTCTCAGCTTGGTCCTGCTCCTTTTTCACCTCTAACCCCTTTAGTTGGAGCTCATGGTCCCGTTTCACCTCTAGCTCCTTTAGGTGGAATGCCTGCTCCCTTTCTTTGTCTGCCCTTTCTTTCTCTCTCTCAGCTCTTTCCTTCTCTCTCTCAGCCCTTTCCTTCTCTCTCTCAGCTGCTTCCAGCTCTTTTACCTTTATTTCATGTTCCAACCTTAATTTCTCCACCTCTAACTGAGCCGTCCCACTTGTTGGTACCTTTTCAGGGATATCTTCCAATACCTCAGCTTCAAACACATTCTTCCTAATGTAATACTGAGTTATGGCCCTTCGCACCCTCGCTTTTTCATGAATGACCTCACTTCTGCGAGGTTCAACCCCTTCCCCAAATTTAACAAGTCTGATTTGGTGGCCGCCTCTAGCGCCCCCACAGTCGGGTTTTTCATAAATTCACCCACATCCATCTTTGCTGGTTTCCCGTCTGGCTACCTGTGTAACCAGATTCAAGTTTGGACTTACAAGCCCGATTCACTGGCCTCCCAATTTGGTGTCAAATCCCAAGACAAGAAACCCCAAGTTGTTACGTATCCCGTAACTGGATCACTTACCAGCAAAGATAGAGAGGTCCGTTGAAGTCTGATGACACTATTTTCAAAAGTTTTTTATTTATAAAGGGGCACAAAAGTAAGGTTAATACAAACATTCAGATAATATACGTTGTCAATACTCAATCTAAAGCGCGGGTATAGTAATAATCATCATTAATAAATCGTTCTATCGTTTGTCTAGGGGATAATATATTGTCCGCTGGAAATATAAAAGTCAAACAGGTCAAAGTGGAAAATGGGGGGAAATTTGTTCACTGGTAGGAGAAATTGATATCCCTACAATCCCATTCCCATACCTTTTCCCATAATCTTTGATTCCTTTGCTGAGGAAGAACCTATCAAACTCTACTTTAAATATACCCAATGATTTGGCCACAATAGCACACTGTGGCAATGAATTCCACTGATTCAGCACCCTCTGGCTAAAGGCATTTTCTTGTATTCTGAAGCTGCTCCCTCTCTTCCTAGACTCGGCAAATATTGTAACCACCTCTCCACATCTACTGTCCACTAGGCCTTTCAATGAGAACCACCTTCATTCCACTAAACTCCAGTCAGAACAGACTACAGCCATGAAATGCTCCTCAATATATGAGCTTATTAATTCCTGAGGTCATCCTCTTGACCCTCTCCAATGACAGCACACCCTTTCTTAGATATGGGGTCCAAAATTGCTCACAATGCTCTAAATGCATTCTGATAATGCCTTATAAAACATCAGCATTACATCCTTGCTGATACATTCTCATTCATTTGTTTGTTAAGTTCCATGTCATATGACGTGATTGATCATGGTCTTGACCATGATTTTTCTTGACAGACGTAGCCACAGGCTGGTGTTCAGCTCACTGTTCACGAGGTTTATCTGTCTTTGTGCTGATGGGCTCCTGGATTGACTGTGACTGGTTCATAGCTGGACATTCACATTTTTGAACTTCGCTTCAGAATGTTATTGTTTGCACGATTTGCTTTTCTCTCTGCGCATTGGGAGCTTGACAGACTTCTGTTTTGATGATTTAATTGGGTTTCTTTGTTTTGTGGCTGCCTGTAAGGAGACGGATCTCATGGTTGTATATAGTATACAGACTTTTATAATAAATGTACTTTGAACTTTGAACACAAACTCTGCTTCCTAGTCACCTGCTCCATCTTGCTCCTTGGGCATTGCCTCAGGCTTTAGCTCACTGCAACTTCAATATTGCATTTGGTCCAGCAATCAAATTCTGATTTTCACCGACCGCACTTAATTCTGGAAGCATAACATGTTCCTGCAATATTCAAGTCACCTCTCATCCTCCTTTGCTACAAAGAGAAAAACTCCAGCCTGCTCAACCTGGGCTTCATAAGACATGCTCTCGAGTCCAGGCAGCTCAGTGATAAATCTCCTCTGCACCCTCTTCAAAGCTTTCACATCCTTCCTATAGTGAGGTGACCAGAATTGAACACAATATTGCTAGTGTAGTTTAACTAAAGGGTCTTTAAGGTTGTTATAGCTGGGGTTGGCAGTGGGGACTAGTTCCCACTATTCAGTAAATGTTCCCAATAGCATGCATCTTAAATATTGAAGCCTCTGACAACCAAGTCCAGCTCCTGGCCTTTGCATGTAGCTTAGGTACTAAGCCTGGTGAAACCATTTCTATTGACAGGAGAAGGGGCAAAAGTGGGTTACTGGTGCCTGTAAACCAGTTGCTTCGGGTAGATACGGCTTATCAGCCTTGGTTCGTAGCTCATTCAGGGAAAGGAAAAGTCTGATCTCAAACCTCTGTCACCTTACTCTTGGGCAGGGCTTCAGGAGTAAACCCCAAGAGGAAAATCCTGCATTGGCAGTCCTGCGTTGAGTTCACTGCTGACTGGCAACTCCAGCGATGCTGTTGGTGCTAAACTGTACTGGTGTGGTGAACTATGTGCCTGTCTGGACACGCCCCCTGCTGAGTGTGAGTTATTGATGGTGCATCAACCGGTCTCTGCTGTTCCCTTGGACCCAGCAGACGGGAGCTTGCTGAATGGGCTCTCTATATTGTACTGTCCCGGCTTGCATATCTGGACAGCTCAGATGCGATATCTGTGGTTGACTCGGACCAGTGGAGGCCTTGGCCTCGGATCTAACCAAAGTTTGACAGAGCCGCAACATTACCTTGTGGCTCTTCAACTCAACACTGGCTAATGAAGCCAAGTTACTATACACCTCTTAACAAACTTATCGAAGGTTCATTTATTGTCAAAGTATACAACTGTGAAATTCTTCTTCTCCAGAGAGCCATGAAACCAAGAATCAGAATCAGAATCTTTTATTATTGCCAAGTCTGAGGACACATCCAGGGAATTTGACGCCGGTTTCCCTGAGCTCTCTCTGTACAGAATTAAAAGCAAACAAAAACAATAGTGCAAATAATCATAAACCATATACAATGAGGTCCACTTCATTGAATGTACAGATGGACGATTTATAATAGACTAAAATTCAAGTGTTCATAAGACTGATGGCATACGGAAAGAAACTGTTCTTGTACCTATTTGGCCTGGCCTGCAGTGATCTAAAGCGCCTACCAGAAGGAAGGTGTTGGAAGAGGTGATGTCCGGGGTGTGATGGGTCTACAATAACGCTGCTTGCTCGCCTCCTGACTCTAGATGCATATAAGTCCTGGATCGAGGGCAGCTTCACACCAATAATCCTTTCCGCAGCCCTGACGGTTCTATGGAGTCTATTCTTGCCTTGTTTGGTAGCTGATCCAAACCAGACAGTGATGGATGAACAGAGAACAGACTGAATTATTCCTGAATAGAATTGAATCAGCAGCTCCTGAGGCAGGTTGTACTTCCTGAGTTGACGTAGGAAATGCAACCTCCGCTGAGCCTTTTTGATAAGAGTGTCCGTGTTGGGTGTCCACTTCAGGTCCTGGGAGATTGTAACACCCAGAAATCTGAAGGTCTCCACTACAGACACAATACTGGTGAGTATAGTGAGTGGGGGGGAGTATTGGGGGGCTCCTCCTGAAGTCCACTGTCATCTCCACAGTCTTGAGCGTATTTAGCTCCAGATTGTTCTGAACAAAGCAGAGGGCCAGCCGTTCCACCTCCTGTCTGTATCACTGTCTCGGATAAGGCCAATGACAGTTGCGT